>NW_026734352.1:0-658458 GCF_949786415.1 Peromyscus eremicus
GAAACGTATGACCTATTGCTGCATGGGTTGGGGCAGTCACACCAAGAAAAAAAACCATCTAACTGGCTTTTTTCTATCTCCCTTCTGCCTTCATAGCAGCCCATGGAGTCGATAGCAATGAACGCTTTTAGTTAGTTACTTAGAGTGTTGCAAGTTCTGCATAACATGCTGTGGGCCCAAGCCCAGGCCAGCATATGCACGGGGCCCAACGTCAACTCATCACACTCAGACCTTTGAGGCTTTCTGGGCTAAGAGGCTGACTGTGAGGCAAGCTGTGACTGCCAATGACCTCCTCATTGCAGAAGCGATGGCACTTAGATACATGCTCTTTGATCACTGCTTTCTACCCATTACTATAAAAACATTTTAATAGTAGTCTCTGCTGTAAGGCCCAAGTAGTGGACTTCATACTTTCCATTGCAGGCATTCCTTCTGTGAGGTTCTCAGCATAGCAGGATCTTTACTCGCTAGCTAAACATTGTCCCTACACGCCTTCTTGCTGTCGACGGAGGCTTAGTGTCCAAAGACACTCTTAACGTCCTCCTCAAGTTGAGCAGCAAGGGAATTTATTTTCAAAATCTCAGAGCTGGGGATACAGCTCAGCAGGAGAATGTTTACCTAGTATGCCAGAGATCCTGAGTTGATTCCTAGAACCTAAACAAAACCAAAATAGAGAAAACCCTAAACTCCAAATGAAATCCTGTATGGCGGGGGAGCTGAAGATATAACTCAGTTGGAGAATGCTTGCTCAGCATGCACAAGGCTCTGGGTTCTATCCTTAGCAATACAGAGAGAGAAGGGGAGAGAGGAGAGAGAATCTTCCTGGGTGTGTTGACTCTTGCATGCTCGCGCTCTCTCTCTCTCTCTCTCTCTCTCTCTCTCTCTCTCTCTCTCTCTCTCTCTGTGTGTGTGTGTGTGTGTGTGTGAGAGAGAGAGAGAGAGAGAGACAGACAGACAGACAGACAGACAGAGAGGCTATTGATATTTTATTCAACAACTGAAAACAATGTTCATATCACTTAATAAAATATCATCTAAAAAACGTTAGGAAAATCTCCTACCACATTATTAGTGTACCTAGAAAAAATGAACGGGAAGATGGGCTGTATGAACTCTGTGGGGTTATTCAATTTGACCCAGAAGTCCTGGCTCTGTGTGCAGGGAGATATGATGGTTTTCAAAGCCACATTTGGCATCTCCACTTGTCAACTTCCCTCCACAACACTAAAGCCCCAGGGCCTTGCCCACCAGGGGATGCACCTGCCTCACAGAGCCTCTCTCAGGGAGTCACCTGCTTCATAGAGTCTGTCTCAGGGAGGCACCTGCCTCACAGAGCCTCTCCCAGGGAGTCACCTGCCTCACAGTCCCTCCCAGGCAATTTTCTGTTGACATCACTGGGAATTGCCTGCCTTATGGCTTTTGTCCTTTTCTGGTTACCTACTCCCCACAGTAATGATTCTGTTTTCCTGAGTGAATTTAATTGCAAAGCAGTAATTGCCCAAGCTGGTGTTAGAGAACGATTTTGTTAGCTCATGGGGACCTTCTCCTCATTAAGAGTTACTGCCCTCTCAATTCCATTTAAGGTCAGAATCTTACCAGGAGTTCCACTGGCCAGTTCCCAGCTCCTTGCATCAATGACCTTTTCCATTGCTGTAAGCTAATGCCTGACAGGAAACAACTCAATGAAGGAAGAGTTTTCTTCTCTTCATTGTTTAAGAATGGATTCAGTCCAGTAGCAGAGAAGCCATGTCAATGACGTAATGAGGAGGCTGGTCACATTGCATCCATATCCAGGGAACAGACCGCAGAGAGCAAGCTGGGACAGGCTACTGTAAAAACCTCCAAGTGACCCAGGTCCTCCAATAAAGTTCCATTTCATAGAGGTGCCATGATCTCCCCCAACCAGCTGGGGACCAAGTGTTCAGACACATGAGTCTGGGGTGGGGCATTTACCATTCAAACCACCACACCCCTTACTGGGGACATGTGGGGAATCAGGAAAGGGGTGGCCCAGAGACTTAGGAGATCTGGTGTTTCTGATGCTGTCTCATTTGAAAAAGATGCTGAGTTGATATCTTGGAAGATTCATGAGGGACCCAGAAGAACCACAGAGACCAAGGTTGTGTAGATTTGAGTCCTCAAACAGACGCTAGCCATAAGGCTGGAACCTCTAGTAACTAGGCTGTTGTTGTTGTTATGAAGTCTGTTATTTTATATTTATGATTTGTTTCTATTAGAACATCAAATTTATTATACAATTTGATGTGTGACTTGAATGAGTCTCCTAGAAAGCTCATGTGTTAGAAACTTAGTCCTTTAAGTCTATGGTGATGACATTTGAAGGTGGGGCCTTGGGAGGTTGACAGTTATATGAGTTCATGAGGGGGTATCTCCTTGATGGTGTTGGTGGCTTTATCAGAAGAGCGACCTGATCCAAAGACTTTCTCTGTCATCCCATGTGACGCTTCCCACCATATCATGTGACAATGGGAATTAAACACACGCTCCTATAGAGTGCATTGTACATTCACACTGCAACACCTCTCCCTGGGGACACGTGGAGACCAGAAAAGGTGGGGTGGGGGTGAGGTCAGAAAGTTTAACTGCCCTCAAACCAAAGCAGATTTTGTGAAAAGGGGCCCCAGTGACAGAGTAGTTCCGTATTATTATTATTATTATTATTATTATTATTATTATTATTATTATTATTAATGTATGGATGTCTTACCTGCATGTATACCTCTGTACCATGTGAATGCCTAGTATCCATGGAGGATAGAAGAGGACATCAGATCCCTTGGAACTGGAATTGCAGACAGTTGTGAGCCGCCATGTGGCTGCTGGGAATTGAACCCAGATCCTCTGGAAGGGCAGCCAGTGCTCTCAACTGCTGAGCCATCTCTCCGGTCTCACAAGAGGAGTCCTTAAAGTTTCCCTTTGAATTCCCAGGAGGGATGAACAAACGTAAGCATTGGGATCTGTGTAATGGGGGGCAGTGAGGAAGAGTCACCTTTTCTGATTTAAACCATAGAAAGAGATCATCATCAGAATGAGATGTACTTTCTGTAAGACATAAAGTACAGGTGGTCCATTGTCAATATCAAGGATGACACTAACACACTTAAGCTGGCCAGATCACAAATAAGCAAGGGGCATTCAACCCCGTCTTCGCTGGCTACTGGCACTCGCTTGCCTAGACACTTTTAGTTTATCTTAGGTTTGTTATGCCCACATGTAAGTCTGAAGGAGAAAATCTCTAGTGCCAGCAAGATGGGAATTTGGGCTGTGGTTACATTATATATCTGAAGTACCCACCAATGGTGAAGGGAGGGGAGAAACTTGTGACCAGAGCTATAAAAAGCACTCCATCAGGGCATTGGTTATTTGGTCTTTGTCTTGGATTGGTGCCAGTTCTACAGAAATGAAGAATAAGCTGTTGCTCTCCCTGATGGCAGTGGAGATTTGTTATTGAGGAGCAAGGGTGTTGCTAGTGGACATGAGTGAGGTAGGTTGTGCACTGTCTTGACTTAAACCTTGGAGAGACATCACAATCAGGAGACAATGGCTGCTGTGCAGAGCTGTGCTGACCTTTGGCCCCATCTGTCAGTCACTTTAGCATCTTTATGACCAACACATTGGATAGAAACAACTCATCAACTCACGGGAGGGAAGGCCTATTTTGGCTCATGGTTTCGGAGGGTGTCAGTTCACAGTGGCAGGGTTACTAAAGTTGGGGCTCACAGTCTGTACCCCAAGAAGTCACGTTCAGCCATTCGTTCTTGAGAAGCCCATTAAAACAGCAGAATTAATAATAAAAGGCAGAACAAGGAGCTCTTATTCCATGTGGCCACAGTGGGAAGACGGACAGAGAGATCCGGGGACACCCTTTAAGTCCATCTTCAGGGTCATGTAGTAAGATTGAAGTTGAAACAGAGAGCTCAGGACGTGCACATCTGAGCAGTCCTGGTCAAGGTGTAGGTCTGCCCACCACGGACACATCACTATCTGGGCTTCAGTTCCATTCTATAGGATGGTCTGAAAAGTTGTAAAATCTTTCCCCAGAGATAAGTTCCTCCTCTAGCTGGCAACTTTTCCTTTCCCAAACATGAGATTCCTGGGGAAATCATCCCCCGCCCCGCTTACTTCATGGTTTCAAGAATCTGATGGTCAGATTGAGGGCACGGTGTCTCTTTAGAATGTCTTCATTTCTGCCAGGCAAGTTATAGCAGGGAGGCATGGTGGAGTAGGAGTGTGTGGGGAGCCTGGGAACGGGGGCATGCAGAAGGCAGAGTATTATGCTAACTGTTTCTGGGGAGACGTGAACAAATACATCCACCCCAGATGGGGCACCAGGAACAGACCAAAGGATGACTCCACCAAAGTTCAACTTGGTGAACCGCTGAACTTATTGGACTTATTTCCAAGAGCATGGGGGAGGTGTTACTCACACAGAGTGGGGCTGACCCCCAAACAGCTGCATCACTACTGCGAAGTCTCGTCCGATTGTGGTGATGGGGTGGGACCTCATGGAAGCTGCATCACGTAGTACCAGTTCAGATAACCTTCTGCTTCCTGTTGAGTGTCCCCCAAGATCCCTTGCAGCTGGGGGAGGGAAAGAGGGAGTAAAGGCTGGAATCCCAGGTGAGGGTCCCGTGACCCTCCCTTTCTTCCTTCTTCCAGGGGGTATCAACAGCTAGTTACCATTCCCATAGACTTAACTATCATTGTTGTTCTGTTTAATTAGTGACCTAGGCTACCAGGCCAGGATGATCACTGCTACAAAATAGAGGCAAGTTCAGAGCCAGCCTAGGCTACACGGCGAGACCTTACTTCAAAAGCAAACAAGCATTTTAAAAATAATACAAAGCCGCCGGGCGGTGGTGGCGCAAGCCTTTAATCCCAGCACTCGGGAGGCAGAGCCAGGCGGATCTCTGTGAGTTCGAGGCCAGCCTGGGCTACCAAGTGAGTCCCAGGAAAAGGCGCAAAGCTACACAGAGAAACCCTGTCTCAAAAAACCAAAAACAAACAAACAAACAAAAAACAACAACAACAAAAAAAAAACAAAGCAACAAAACCCAGAGTGTGTGTGTGTGTGTGTGTACAGTTGTCACATCGCTGTGGGATCAGGAAACCAATAAAAGCTTGGCTGGCACTGGGGGCCAGATATCATCTTTTAGGAATCCTTCTTGAAAGACCTATTTTCACCTATGACCCCCCCCCCCCCCCCCCGTTTCCTAAAGGTTCCACAATCTCCCCAAATAGCACCACCAACTGGGAGCAAGCAAGCATTAAAACACAGGACTGTGGAGAGCATTTCAGACTCAAATCGGAACCCAGGGGGAGTCAGGAGATGAAATCGGGCTGGCCAGGTGGCTCAGCAGGTGAAGGTTCTTGCTGCCAAGACCCACAGGGTGGAAGGAGAGATCTGACTCTTTGCTAATTGTCTCTGATCTTCACGTGGGCGTGTCCATGCTCTCACACATGCTAAGTAAACAAACAAACAAACAAATGTAATAGAACATTAAAAAAAAAGAAATGCATCGTATTAGGGAGGCTTTAGTTTCGGACAAAGAGAGTAAGAGCATTTTAGTTCACCCAAGAGGCCATAAAGGAATCAAGGGTAGGGTAGGGTGGGGGGCGGGAAGATAGCTGAGAAAGTGGGGAAAAGGGCAAATGCAAAGTGTGTGTGTGTGTGTGTGTGGCAATGGGTGGGTGGACAGGAAGTGCTAGGGTGAGGCTGAGGAGTGGTGATGAGCATGCGTGAGGTGATGAGCCTCTGGGGATACCTTAGCTTGCTCACCTCTTTCTCCCTCCCCTCCTCCCCCCCATAATGCTTAGCTGAAGCCAGCTTGGCTTTGCACCACCCATCAGCACTGGTGTGGAAGAATATAATGGAACATAACGAATGCATCAGACAGACAGCCTGATGCTGAACTATCTGAACTCCTACATTGTGCTAGAGTGGGCAGATTTCAAGGTGTTCCCCCCCCCCCGGGGCAGGGTTTCTCTGTGTAGCTTTGCGCCTTTCCTGGAACTCACTTGGTAGTCCAGACTGGCCTCGAACTCACAGAGATCCGCCTGGCCCTGCCTCGCGAGTGCTGGGATTAAAGGTGTGTGTGCGCCACCACTGCCCAGCCAGAGTTTCTTTTGAAAGATCACCGAAACATTCATTGAAAACCTCTCCCCCAGGAAACAGAAGAAAGGAAGCCCCCAACTCTAAGGAAATGCATCATCAGCTTTATCACCACGCCACGCCTCCCCCAGCCTTGTCCTGTTGCTTCAGGGTAAAGTGGAGCCTGAGTCCCCTGACTGGAGGCTACTGAGTGGCTTGTGCTGCTATTAGAATGAATGATATTAATAACCAAAGTCCTGGTGCTGGACTTAGTAGTTGGTAGAGGTGGCCCTGAGCCTACAGCAGGCCCTGGAACCCGAACTCTAAACAAAAGCAATGCAAGCAGGGCCTGTGGTGGCGCGGGCTCTGGAGGCTGAGGCAGGAGGCTCCACCACGAGTCTGTGTTTTTTAAAGGACCCGCTCCCACACACACACACTCCAGAAGGTCCTAGTTCTATTTCCAAGTATGATAAGTTTCCCCTGGCTTTTTGAGTTCTATCCTTCACCCCAAGAAGTGACTAGAAAAGAATGTTAAAAACCAAAAACAAACAAAAAGAGTCTCTTGTGGTGGCAGTGTGTCTGAGCTTCAATCACTGTTTGTTTTGCACAAGGGAAATTTATATTTCTTTGAGTGGCTCTGTCATAAAAATCTCTCCATGCATTTAAACCCAGCCTCTGAAGGCTCCTAAACCCTGAATGTATCAAAAATGAAGCTGGGTGGAAGCTGCTGTTACTCTTAGCCCCCTTTTCTTTGATAAGGTTTTGTACTGAGTGTTGGATTCATGCCAGCACCGTTTGTTGAAGATGCTTTCTTTTCTCCATTGTATAGTTTTGGCTTCTTCGTCGATAATCAAGTGTTCATAGGTGTGTGGATTTATGTCTGGGTCTTTGATTAGATTCCATTGATCCACCTGTCTGTTTTTACGCCAATACCATCAGCAATAGGTTCTTATATCAAGTTCTGAATAGTAGCAAAGAGCAATATCCTTATATTTGGGAGTCTATGGCACCTCCTCTCCTGAATTAATTTTGAAATCTCACAGGTGTCTTTCTTGATTTTCCATTTGTAATATACGCTTTCAAGGTATTCCCAAATCACTCTCTGGATATCATTAGCACATATTGTAATGCCTCCCTAGTCAACTGTAAATGTATTCATTTCAAAAAATGAATACAATAATAACATATATAAAATAATAAACAATAAAATATTTAAAAGTTTAAAAGTAATACCAAATAACTTTAGGGGAGAGTAACAAAAGGTGAAGAACTAATACATCTCATCCAATAAAAAATATTTTTGCATGAAATCTTTTTGATAGTAAATAAAAAGATACAAGCATATGACTCAATCCTTCTCTTTTGAATACAAACAGATCAGCAGCAGAATATCTGAATACTCTGGAGATTGCTAGATGAAAACATAAGGAGTGAATTTCAAACTATAACTACAGAGAAGGACCTTCTGAACAAGAATGCAGTCGCTTGGGAAATAAACAAGATTTGATGCATAAGCCAACATAACACTTAGAAGCTTCTGCACAGGTATTCTGTCTTCTTTAGAATATTCTGCATGGCAGTGTCTCCATGATCTTTCTCTGCCTGTTTGTTGGTGGTGTGTAGAATAGCTATTGAGTTTGTAAGTTGATTCTGGGACCTGCCACTTTGCTGAGACTGTTGATCATCTCTGTAAGTTTTCTGGCAGGATATTTGGAAAATGTTGTGTATAATATCATATCGTTGACAAGTAGGGATACTTTGATTTTTTTTCTTTTCCTATTGATATGTGTTTAATTTCCTTTTAAGGCTTCATGGTTCCAGCTAATGCATCAAATACAATAATGAAAAGGACTGGGCATAGTGGACAGCACTGATTATTTTCAGATTTGATTGGGATTGATTCAAGTTCTTCTCCACTGAACCTGACGCTGCCTGTGGGTTTGTCATAGAAACCTCCATTCTATTGAGGTACCATAGGACTTTTATCAAAAAAAGCTTGTTGGATTTTATCAAAGGCTTTTTCTACATCTTTTAAGATCATCATGTGATCTTTGCCTTGAGTCCATTTATGTTATTTCTCAGAATTGAAAATAATCTTTCAAACACAAAATTTTCTTATCTAGAATATAGAGTAAATTTACCTGGCCTTGATAAAAACCCTGAATCTGGAGCTGCTCATATGAAGAAATGAAACAATGAAATGTAGTATAAAAATATCAAATTGGGAGGTCAGAGTTGTTTTGTATTCACAACTGCAGAAAGCATAGTTCATATGACAGGATAAGGTGGATAAAATAATATTTGGATGTTTACCTCCACTTGAAACTTTCTGTCTGCATAACGTCTGGCTGTGGGTCTCTGCACTTGCTCCCACCTGCTGCCAGAGGAAGCCTCTCTGATGATAACTGGACAAAGCACTGATCTGTGAGTATTGCAGAATATCATTAGGAATCATTTCAGTGTGTTTTGTTGGTTTGTTTTTTGCCTGTAGTGTTTGATTCCACCCTAGGTCTCTGGACTATCCAGTCTCCAGTTCCTGGCCATCAGATAGTATAGGGCACCCACTCCCTCTCATGGACTGGGCCTCAAGTTAAACCTGCCATGGTCACGCAGTCTGTGCCTTCTCTCTCTGCTCTCTACTCTGTGTTCCCTCTCTGCTCCCTGCTCTCTGCTCTGCTCCCGCCATCTCCCCCCCCCACCCCCCCAGACGTAGCTCCCCTCTCTCCCTCACCTTTCCCTTCTAATAAAGCTCTCTGTAACTCTAGTAATCACGGCCATGGCTCCTGACTTTTCCACCAGTAACCAGCGCCACCAAACAGTACTGTTTATCTTTCAGTAGACACTGGGTTTTATTTCCGATTTTAGAGGAAATTCTTTGAGATTCTCTCAGTTTAGATTGATGTTGGCTGTGGGCTTGCTACACACTGTATTATATGAATGTATGTGTTAGTTTTATGCGGTGCTGTTTACCCTGTGAGAAAAAGTCATGGGGCACAACAAAACCCACTATAAGAGTTTATTAGGAGAAGGGAGGGACAGGCCTGTTTGAAAGACATGTGTGGGAGAGGGAAGAGAGGGTAATGGGATCCGCCTTTCATGGACTCCCCCAACGCATGCACATATGGGCCTACACTACACCACGCATGTGCATAGATTACGTGATCACACTGCACACAAATTACATGACCACACAGCACACAGATTACATAGGTACGGCCCAGGAAATGACTAAGCATCTTGCCAACACATGCGAGGTCATGGGGCATGGCTAGAAATTCTATCAGTATGTCCCTATTTTAAGCTTTTGTCATGTGTGTTACAATCTGAATAATCACAGAGGTTAGGTACCTAGAAAGGCACCAGAAGGAGGAGAGAATCTTCCAAGGAAGTGAAAATGGAACACTGAGTTACTAAGTATAGACACTGTCTTATAGTGACAGGATAGGAAAAGGGATTCCAAGGAAATGGAACCAGGAAACAAGGAAAAGTTGTACTGTCCTTTCCCCCATGTTCCCCGTGATGGGATGGTTAATATCGATTGTCAACTTGACAGGATCTAAAAGTCCCTTAAGAGACTCTGGACTCCTCTGTGAAAGATCATCCACATTAGGTTAGCTGAGGTGGAAAGGATCACCCTAAATGTGGGCAACACCAGACTGAACAAAACAGACAAAGTAAGCTGAGCACCGCCCCCCTTCCCCTCTCCCTATCCTTCTCCCCCTCTCCCTGCCCCTTCCCCACCCTCTGCTTCTTGATTGTGGATGCAAGATGACCAGCTGCTTCAAGCTCCGGCTGCCATGCCTTCCCACCACGATAAACTACACCTTACAAACTGAACCAAAACCAACCCTTCTTCCTGAAGTTTCTTTTGCCAGGCATTTTCACAACAATGAGAAAGTAACTAGTACATTCCATTGGGAAACAAGTCCTTGTACCTCTGGATGCTCTCTAATAAGGGATACCTCCAGGCAAGCCTCCTCAGACACCTCTTCAAGCCTGCTTCAGGAAAGACTTAGAGGTAGATTCTGTTGCAGTTTCAGATTATTGCCACTAGGTGGCAATATGGATCCTGCTGTGGGGTCCTAAAAATTAGGTTTCTAGCAGCCTGTGAAGTAAACGTTTAAAATGTCTCTCAACGATTTCTTTTCTTTTTCGTTCTTTCTTTCAGCAAGTGTTTCTTTTAATTTATGACTCGCTGAATTTAACTAGGGTTGACTGGGTGAGCATGAGTGTGGTCTTGGGTGACAAAACTTTTCCTGGGGGGGACAGGGAACCCACAACACACCAAAGTACGGATACTACCAAAGTCCAACCTGGTGAACCGATGAGTTGTATTGGGGTTGCTAACAACAATATGGGGTGGCCGGGCGGTGGTGGTGCATGCCTTTAATCCCAGCACTCGGGAGAAAGAGCCAGGCGGATCTCTGTGAGTTCGAGGCCAGCCTGGGCTACAGAGTGAGTTCCAGGAAAGGCGCAAAGCTACACAGAGAAACCCTGTCTCGAAAAACAAAACAAAACAAAACAAAACAAAAACAAAACAAAACAAAACAACAACAAAAAAAGAATATGGGGTGAGAGGTTACTTACTGGAACAGAAATGACTCAAAGACAGCTGCATCATATGAGGAACTGTGTATTAAAAGGTCTCAGCATTAGGAAGGTAGAGTACCACTGACCTAGGTCCTAGATTTTAGGAGGTCAGAAAAAGTAAAGGACAAAAGGGAGAAAGGAGATAGGGAGGCAGGCTTCCTCAGCAATTTTCTCCTTTTTGTTTCTTTCTTTTTTTCTTTTTGTTCTTGTTTTGGTATGATTTGGGTTCGGTTTTGCTTTGTTGTTTTTCAGATTTTTGTTGAAGGTGACTTTTTTGGTCTTGTTTTGGGGGTTGTTTACTGTTGGTTTTTAGGTTGTTTTTTTGATGGGGTGGGGATTGTTTTTGAGACAGGGTCTCATAGAGCCCAGGCTGGCCTCTGACCCACAATATAACCAAGGAAGACCTTGAACTTGAGATCCTTACCACCTCTTCCTCCCACCTCCTGAGACCATGGGTGGTCAGTCATCAATACAAGTACTCAAGACATGACTATGAACTACATTCACAATGCTGTACAACAGATCTTCAGCATTTACCCATCATGTCTAGCACTTCACACTTTTGGAGCAACATCTTCCCATGCTCAACAACTCATAATGAATAGATGAGACTTGGGAGAGCCTGTGTGGGACACATTGCTTGTCTGTTGGAATGAGATTAAACTCAAATTTATTAACCAGGCATGAAGTATGTGGAAATGTCTTTTTCTGAAAATCCTTCTTGCCTTCAGAAACTGAACTTTTGCTGGACCTTGCAACCAAGTTAATAACGTGCCTGGGAATCATTCAAAACTATGTACCTACCCTGCTGCCTTACTATGTACTCAGCCTGTTTAACTTGCCTTTAAAAGAACAATGTGGGGGCTGGAGAGATGGCTCAGTGGTTAAGAGCACTGACTGTTCTTCCAGAGGTCCTGAGTTCAACTCCCAGCAACCACATGGTGGCTCTCAACCATCTCTGGCGCTTATAATAAATAGCTAAAAAATAAAAAAAAATAAAATAAAAAAATAAAAAAAATAAAAGAACAATGTAACCGACCTCACCATGCCTTGCAATTCCCACGTAATCAGCATTTACAACCTAAGCTAAAGGCAGGCATAGCTTCAATCTTAAATTACGTACTCTCCCATGTCCGTGACCCAGAATGATGGGGGTGCAGCTTGTAATCGTTTGCTGAAAGCAACCTTAAACAAAATAAATACCCCATAAATGTTCAAAGCAACGTGTGGGTATAAAGACTGATAACAACTGTTTGTAGTTTCCTTGCTATTCTGGGCCAGGTGGGATCCATACAGTAACTTCTTACCTTGTAGAACTTTGTTAAAGACTTCTAGAGAAAGGAATCCCTCATGCTTTCTCATGCTGTGTAGCAAAGCTCTTCATTAGGGACAGACTTCAGACACACAACAAACAGGCCACAGACAGATGGAAGGCACAGAGATAAAAGTAGAGAATTCAAATTTGGGCTTGCTCTTAGTCTACACGACTCAAAGAGGAAGTCTCTCTATTCTTAATGCAATACTAATGCAGATGTACACATCTGTAACTCTAGACCTAAGGAGGCTGAAGGAGGAAGATTATAAACTGATGACCAGCTTAAGCTACATACTGAATTCCAAGCTACCCTGGCCTACATAGTGAAAATTTATTTAAAAATTATTTAAAAAACAACAGAAAAGATCAAATCTGCCAGACAGTGGTGACACACGCTTTTAATCCCAGCACTCAGGAGACAGCGGCAGGTGGATCTCTGTGAGTTCAAGACCAGCCTGGTCTCCAGAGTGAGTTCCAGGACAGCCAGAGCTATATAGTGAAACTCCTCTGTCTCAAAGCCACCCTCCCACCAAAAAAAGAAAGAGAAGAAAAGATCAAACCTATATAACACTGATATGGGTTGTTGCTGTAGTTCATGGGAGCTTTTCATTGATTCTTCCCCATTAATGAACAATGTCTGACTACTGCCAGACAAGGATCTGTATCTACTTGCCAAAATAATAAGATTTTAAAATCCTCTTTAATATTCTTTGGTAGGAATCAGTTCTGGGACTGGAGGGCATGTCTCAGTGGTAGAGCACCTGCCTAGAATCCCCGAGTGAGGGGCTGGGGTGTGGCTCAGTGGTAGATCACCTGCCTAGAATCCCCCAGTGAGGGGCTGGGGTGGGCTCAGTGGTAGAGTACCTGCTAGCATATGTGAGGTCCAGTTCCTGGGTTCCATCCCCAATACCTCAAACACACACACACACACACACACACACACGCACACACACGCACACACGCGCGCACACACACCTCAATTCAGATTCCACATTTTAAGGGCTCAGCATATACATGTGACTGACAGCTGCCCTTTTGGAAAGAACAGGAATCTTAAACAAAGAATCTCTGGGCATAGCTTCCTCATGTCCAAATCTTGATCTCTAGAATGAGTCCTGCATTTCAATAACTACTGATCATGAGCACTACTGTCTACTGTTAATTGCTTTTCAATGATCAAGACTGAGTTGCCAGGTCGGAAGTCACATCTGAGTCTTTACTTAGCATGAATTCCCTCCTAGAAAAGGCCACTGTCTTGACTATGACGATTAACTATTAACTGTTAACATTACATTCTTCACTCTCTCGATGTTCTCTCCCTGCATGTACATAGATAAATGGAATCAAACAGTCTTTGTCCTCTTGTGAGTGGCTTATTTCATTTGGCACAGTTGTCCTCAAACTTGAACTACGTTGTGTGATGTATCAGAATGTCCTTCCTTTAAATTTTTTTTATTTTATATTTAAGTGTGTGTGTGTGTGTGTGTGTGTATGTATGTATGTATGTATGTATGTATGTATGTATGCGCATGCGCATATGAATGCAGATATTCAAAGAGTCCAGAAGAGAATGTCAGATGCCCAGGACCTGGAGTTTAAGGCCGTTGTGAGCCACCCAGTATGATACTAGGAACCAAACGCAGATTTCTACCAGTGAGTGCTTTAACCACTGGCCATCTCCCCAGCCCCGTGCCCTTCCTTTCTAACGGCCGAGTGCACGTGTGTCACATTCTGTTTAGTCATGCTGGGCGGCTCTTTCTAGTTTCTGTTGTGCAACTGGGTGCACCAGAGCCCTTTTTCCCTCTGCCTGATGTTGACATAGATTGAGATTGTTTATTACCTGCCGAGTTCCACCCAGGACCAGCTGTCCTTCCCGTCTTTAGAGAAAGTATCTCCTTTCGTTGTGTTTAAAACTTTTTATTGTTGTTTTCAAAGTTAATATTAATATTGCCTTTTAATTAATATTGGGTTTTCAGAAATTCCCGGGGCTCTGCCACAGAAGTTGGTCCCACATGTAGAGTCTCCACCATCCCTAATGCATCCTGCATGGGTGCCTCTGTATTAACTTCCCTGAGGAGAACATCATCTAAGGCAGAAAGAGATGAACCATTAGTGGAAGTGCCCTAGAAGTTTCCATGATGGGGTGAGCTTCCCAGAGATGGCCTTGCTGGTTACACAAGGTCTGTTCATGTCAGAAAATCCCCAGTCCCCTCTCCCCACAACAGGACATCTCACCCGACAGGTGTCCAGCTCTGGTTCCAGGCGGGATATCTGGACAATTCCCTGGTATAACCCATCATCGAAATTACCTCAGCCTTCCTAGGAACCTACCCCAGGCCTCCTCACCCATTTTACAGTCCTGCTCCTCCAGCGCCTCCCCTTGGAGAGTGAAGTCTTTTGCAGGCTCATCGGGCCATAGATATTTCACGAGCCTCTTGGCCACGGCAAGGTTTGGAGACCTGAAGTCCTGGGGTTGTTTTGACGTCCATATTGATAGGAAGGATAACAAGGCACTGCAGGGAGGACCAGGTTGGAGGGAAGTAGAGTCAGAAGCCTGGCCTCACTTCACCAGCACAGCAGTGTCCCTTAGATGAGGAAAAGGCTGCCCAGCCCATGTGCTGCTGGGCATGGTGGTCAGGAGTGTAGAGCTGTATGGACAGGGCTCGAGACACTTTCTGTCCCTTGGAGGAGGGACTGGGCAGACTGGGCTGGGCTGTAGTGGGGATGGTTTCCCCTAGGGCCCTTTAGCTTCCGTCAATCCCTGTGCTCCTCAGGACCAAGGAGATCAATGGAGATTTATTTCTGTTTTTCTCCACCTGCACGTGAAGTCTCTGGTACCATCCCTCTAGTGGGAATCCCAAGAGCAGGGTGACTGGTAACAGCTCATTCCTCAACCCTAGCCACCCCAGACATCCCACTGTGTAGAGGGGCTCTTACCTCCCTCGTCACCCAAGCCAACTCACTTCCTTTTTTCCTGATCCTCCATACAGTCTGGCTGCAAAGGTCCATACCTGTGGCATTTCATGAGGGTGTCACCACTAAGGCCATGTGTCCCCAACCCACCAAGGGATCTAGAAGGAGCTACATGAATCAGGTAGAGAAATAGAAGCCAGGAAGGGGATGAGGGTCCTCAGGGCTCCTTGCAATGTTCTGACTTCCATGGTTAGGGTCTGGGAAAGAGCCTCTGGTCACAGCTCTCAAGGATTGTCACACAATGGGTAACCTAAGCTTCTCCTTCTTGGTTTTTTTTTGTTGTTACAGGATTTCTTGGGTGGCCCCAGGGACCCTTATCTGCTTCTGTTAGTCCCATCAAACCTAGATAGTGTCTAGAAGCTTTTATACAAATGGGAAAAAGGCTCTGTTCAAAGGATAAGAAAGGATAGTGTTTGACACTTCTTGGGAAAAGTGAATGACAATCTAGTGTTGTCTCCCCTACCCCTATCTCTGGCCATGTCATCTTGAAGGTCCAGGCCCAGGACCAATGATACAATAATACTTGTTCTGTGAGAGCATACAGTCCCAGAGAAGGGTAGAGACATTCTAAAACCAAACAGGAGGCTTGAGAGCCTGACTTGTGTGTAGCCACTCACGTGTCCATAATTAAGTCCAGCATTTCCCAGGTGGTCACAAACCTAGGATAGATAGTCAATATTATACCTATAAATAGGTAATTCCCATCCTTATAGGCTTTTGGTATATGATTGATAACGTCTTGCATATAGGTTGGGCTCCGTGGATCAAATATGGGGCCGTCTTCCTGAATCCTGTCATCCTGAGGAAAGACCAAGGAAGGAAGGAGGGTTTAAATGTGAAATCTCAGAGACAATAACAACCCATTACCACACACTGAAGTGAAAAGCGAGCATAAAAGACGTTTCTCAGTGTTCTCACAGGAACACAGACCCATTCAGGAACTGCAGTGGATCAGGGGGACCAAAAAGTCTCCTGGCTGCAGGCTGGCCTGTGTTACCTCATTTTTCCTACAGGAAAATAGACAGAGGTGTTCACAAATACTTCGCAGCACACGTCGGAACCGGCCAGGAAGCTTTGGTTTTTGGCGGCATGGGCAACCACAACACCTGAAGCAAGAGAACATCCTTGCTCTTCTAGTGCCTCCAGAGAAGTGAGTCAGTTGAGGCTGCTGTTGATGGCTGGTTACCTGGTAACCAGGAGCCTGAGTTCCATCTGTAATAATACTAAGGAAGTGAGGTCACTTCCTGGGGCCCTCCAGCCAGCACTTCCTCCACATAGGCTTTCTCTAGGGCTGACCAGGGCTGCCATCTTCTCTCCTGCCTTTCCATGTGTACAATGGGACACAGTGGTGTCCATATGCCCATGCCACACACTGACCTGGGAAGCCTGGCTCCAGCCAGACCCTCAACTTCAAGAAGGCAGAAGAGGTTTCCCAACCATTACCTCTATACCACATGCATTCCAGGAAAAAAGTAATTTTCTCTTAGGGTCTTCCCACTGTTCAAAACCTCCTCCCTGTAGATCATTCTGGTGTTGATTTCCTAGTGTGTCATCTTTTGTATATGATCACAGATTCCCTATACCTGAGAAACCCCATACCACTGTCACCAGAGGTGAAGGAACAAAAAGGCACTGTGCCCATGTCCTCATACCCACACAAGGGCACACAGAGGACCCACTTACAAAGTGCCTAGGTACATGTCAGTATAGAAAAGGCCATGCTTAGATGGCCTTAGGGATATTTAGGTTGAGGTTAGTGTTAGGGTAACAGACAGTAGCAAACTGTATGCGTTCATGTTTAATCGTGCTTTTCAATTATAGGTAGTTATGACTCATCATGTAGGTGCTGGGAGTGGAATCCAGGTCCTCCAGGAGGGCAGGCAGTGCTCTGAACTGCTGAGCCATCTCTCAGCCTCTCTCCTAACTTTTTGATTGTTTGCTTTTTTTTTTTTTTTTTTTTTTTTTTTGGTTTTTTTGAGACAGGGTTTCTCTGTGTAGCTTTGTGCCTTTCCTGGAACTCACTTGGTAGCCCAGGCTGGCCTCGAACTCACAGAGATCCGCCTGGCTCTGCCTCCCGAGTACTGGGATTACAGGCGTGCGCCGGCACCACCGCCCGGCATTATACTGAATGATTGTTTGCTTTTGAGACAGGGCTTCTCTGCTGTCCAGCATGGCCTCAACTCAGAGATCTGCCTGTCTCTACCTCCTGAGTTTTGGCCTTAAAAGCTACCATGTCTAGATTCCTTTCTCCTAAATTTTCACAACTTACTTCAATTACCTGAAATTTGAATCCTTCCTGATTCTATTTGGAAATCAAATGTCAGCAGCAGTAAATTTGCTGCCTTCATTTTAAATGCCCTTTTTTTGTCCTGTCCCAGTTAAGTTGTTTGTGTGAAAAATGTGCAGTTGGGTTCCAGAGGGTGCTGGGGATCAGTTCCCCTGTGGTTTTTCCTGTTTGGAAAACAGTGTCCGGCTTGCCTCTGGATACAGAGTAACCATTCCTTGACCCCTGCTGTTAGAGGTGCATATAAGCCCATGTTGGTATGAATAAAGAGAGCTGCTTCCCTGACAAACTGAAACTGGGTGTCTAGAGTGCTGTTTAACCTCAGTGTCCTTCATCAGATTTCGTGCTCGAGCTGCGCGTGTCGTGGCAAGTGGAGGTCCCACTGAGATCTGGAAAGGGGTAAGCGAACGAAGCTCACCCTAAAAGGAGGGGTAGAGGTCTGGAACATTGGTACATACCATGGGTAATTCTACTGCAAAAGCTCAGTTGGCCACTGAGGAACAGGAATTAAGTCAAGTAAGCAAGGAACAGGAATTAAGTCTAGCACCGCACTCACATTTGCGGACACCATAGCTGAAGCAAGTCCTTGGTTTCTGACGGGAGGAGGTTTGACAGATAAATTTCCTACAGCTCTCTATGGAGAGTTGTGAAAGATGCTCTTCTGACTGATAAAGTGAAAGTGAAAGAGCAACTTTCAGAGTGTGAGCAAGCATTTGCTAACGCTCAGGAGGCCGAGATGAATGAATCTTTGAAAGGGGAAAAGGAAGAGGTCGAGGTCCCCTGTAAAGAGTGTATAAGGATATTTGTGAAAGATTTAATGGATGAGGAAGAAGACGATGATCTTGCCTCTGTCTCAGATTTAGTAGAGGAGGAAGAGCAGCTAGAAAAAGAGATAGAGGAACTACAACAGAAGTTGTGTCGTGCAAAAATGAAAGCACAGTCAGCACCTTCTATGCCTCTGTTGTCTCGGCCCCTGCCAAGAAATCCTCATTGGATAGGGGAGGAAAAAGAATCAGAGGACAGATATAGGCAAAAAAAGGGGGTGATGTGGCATGAAACATATCCAGTAACTGAAACTCAGAATCAAGCTGGACAGGTGGTCCGGGAGCATGTTCTTTTAACTTTCAAAGAGATGAAGCAGTTGAAGGAGGCAGTGAGCAGTTATGGACCACAGGCTCCATTCACTGTGACTCTGTTTGAATCATTTTCCGCTAATCATTTGATGCCAAGTGATTGGCAGCGATTGTGCCGAGCTGTGTTATCTGGGGATGATTATTTACTATGGAAAAGTGAAAATCATGAGAAATGCTTAGAACTGGCTTACATAAATGCTCGAGCTGGACAACCCCAGAGAAATTATGACATGCTCACGGGATCAAGACAGTATGCTAACCTTCAACAACAGATTTTATATGATCTCGGTACCTATGCTCAAATAGCTGCCGCCGCAGTGCAAGCCTGGAAATCACTACCTAATGTAGCTGCAGGAGAACAGATATCAAAAGTGCTGCAGGGCCCTTCTGAGCCATATGCTGACTTTGTCTCACGCTTGTTACAACTAGCTGGAAAGATATTTGGGGACTCTGATCAGGCTATGCCCGTTATTAAGCAGTTGGCTTACAGTCCTAGGATGTGTCAAATGTATGTTGCAGAAGCCTTATCTCCCATAAGGAACAAATATCCAGAGACATATATCATACATTATGTGGATGATATTTTACTGGCTGCACGCACACAGGAACAAGTGCTGCAAACCTATGCAGATTTACAACAAGCACTTGCCAGTACTGGACTAGTTATAGCACCTGAAAAGGTGCAACAGAAAATGCCATATCAGTATCTTGGTTATACTATTCAGCAAGTAGGTATTGCTCCTCAAAAGTTACAATTTAAAATTTCAGAATTACAAACCTTGCATCAATGGCAGCAATTTTTAGGAGAAATTCAATGGCTTAGACCTACATTTCAGATAACTACTGGAGATCTAAAGCCTCTTTATGATATTCTTAAAGGAGATTCTTCACCTACATCATTATGGGAATTAACCCCAGAAGCAAAAGCAGCATTGGCTCAAGTAGAACAGGCTTTATTAGATTTACATGTTCAGCAGATAGATTATGGCCGGCCTTTACAATTACTAGTCTTGCCTTCCATATTTTCTCCCACTGGAGTGTTTTGGCAGACTGGGCCTATTTATTGGGTTCATCTGTCTGCTTCACCTACTAAGGTATTGAATCCTTATTATGAATTGGTTATTCAACTATTGTGGAAAGCTAAGGAACTCAGTTTGACTACCTTTGGAAAGATGTTTGACAATCTTGTATTGCCTTATGTACAGGAAATGTTAGACACTTTGCAAAAGGAACATGAATCTTGGTGTTTGTTTCTCTGTACCTTTTGTGGCCAGACAGATAATCATTATCCTAAGCATAAACTTATTGAAAGTTTTAAGGTTTGTTCATTTATTTTTCCCAGGGTAGTAAAACAAAGCCCTCTTAATAATGCAAGGACTGTCTTTATGGATGCCTCTGGGAATGGATATGCAGTGATGGTTAGTGAGAACATTACTGGACGAATATCTACTTCCAATATGTCTGCTCAGCAAGCAGAGTTGTTTGCCTTACAGCTAGCTCTTGAAATGTTTCCTACAGACGACCTTAATATCTATACTGATAGCTGTTATGTAGCTAAGGCCATTGTGGTATAGAAACTGCCCCATACATAGGCCGACACTCTGCTGTGCAAAGCCAACTTCAACAAGTTCAACTATTAATCTGGGCAAGGAAGCATCCTGTGTTTGTTGGGCATCTTAGAGGACATACAGAGTTGCCTGGTCCACTAGCTGAAGGCAATAAAGTGGCAGATCATTATACTCGATGGGAGGTACAATTGGGTGCCATGCCATGAATGTTCAATTGTTTCCCCGCTGTTACTGCCTATGATAATGCTCTACAATTGCATCGTAAATTTCACGTTAATGCTCAGACCTTGCAACATCGTACTAGTTGTTCTAGACTTGAGGCTTTATGTGCACCATTTATTCATGTGCCTTCTCTGGGTGTCAACCCTCGAGGACTTATCTCAAATGAGATTTGGCAGACTGATGTTACTCATATTTCTAGCTTTGGACCATTGGCCTATGTGCATGTGTCAATGGATACCTTTTCTCACTTAATATTTGCCTCTCTGCATAAAGGAGAACGTGCTCAAGATGTTAAAAAACATCTAATTTCAGCTTTTTCCTATGTGGGGGTTCCTTAGCATATAAAAACAGATAATGGTCCTGTGTATACCAGTGCCAGCTTCACAGGATTTTGTAAACATTGGAATATTATTCATAAGACTGGCATTCCTTATAACCCCCAGGGGCAAGCCATAGTGGAAAGGGCTCATCAACATCTTAAAACCGATTTGCAAAAAATAAAAGAGGGTGAGATGTATAGGGATATACAAGGACCTCAAGCTTTACTTTCCATTACACTTTTTACTTTAAATTTTTTGCTTGTTGATAGATAGCAAGGGAGTTTCAGCAGCTCAGAGGCATTTTGGTGGCCCCTCTGTCTCTGATGCTAAGGTGCGATGGAAGGATTTAGCCACCCGTACCTGGCAGCCTCCTGCACCTATGTTGGCCAGAGTGAGGGGAGCTGTGTGTGTTTATCCTTCAGGTGCTGAAAAGCCCATTTGGCTCCCAGAAAGGTGTATATGCCTGGCAGAAGAGATTGATAAAAATGCATCTGTGGATACTGTGACTGATGATGATGCCCATGATGATGCCTCAGGGAGAAGCTGAGCCGTTATGGAGTTTAGTAAGAAATCCGCCTGTGTTACTGCCTGTGAGTATTGATAGCCCTGCTTTTTCCTGCTGTATTTTCTTCTAATTGGACAATTGGTACTGCTGCCAGCAATGTAAAACTCCAAGACAGCTGGCAAGAATAATACCAGTGATATCTCCTTGAATCTGAAAGGCAGATTTCATGATTGCCTAGTCCTGAGTAATACTTCTTTGGCAGACTTTGTAGGTAATTCCAGCATGTCTCGTGTTGTGGGTCTCCCAAGTGCTCCTTTCCCTTTTGTTGTTTGGAATGGTGATGTGGGAGGGGAGGGACTACTGAACTGTTCAGTTCTAAATTGTAGCTTGAATAATTGCTGGAGTGCAAATTGGTCCCATGCAGTGATTGTGAGAATACCTGCATTTGCAGTGATGCCTCTGGAGAGTCCTTCTGATCAGTTTCCGCTGCAACTGAAGAGGACAAGAAGAGACTTTGGCATTCCTGCCCCAATTGTTGCGGCTGTGGCTGCATCTGCTGTTGCTGCTACAGCTGCTGGGCTTGCATTATCTCAGACTGTTCAACAGGCTGCCGTTATCAACACATTATCTGAGAGGGTGGCTGGTGCCTTGGACACTCAGCAAACATTGAATGGACAATTACACTTTGGAATTCTGATGCTTAATCAGCAAGCAGCACTGTTACAAGAACAAATAGATATGTTGTGGATACGCCAACATATGTTACATGCTTATGGAATGTCAGAAGTTTGTATAACCCCTCATGCAGCTTTTAATGCATTGGCCAAGGTTGCAGAATTGAATGCTTATTTGCGAGGGCCTTGGAATGGAACATTTTTGAACTATACAATTCAGTTAGCACATGCTATTGTAAGGATTGATGAAACTAGAGTTGTTCCTGTAAATGAGCAGACCTGGTGGTCATTAATGTCTAATGCTGTTGGGTGGATTACTAGGTGGGCAGGGTCTGTTTCCCTCTTATTAATCTGTGCAGGTGGTATGGGAATTGGGTTATTTCTGCTATGCCAATGGCAACGCCAGTTCACTCGACACCGACAGCAAGCCCTTCTGGCCACGTCACCCTCTGAATCTGCACAAGTGTGGTTACAGATAGTACCCAGAGACGGGCAACTCCTGTGGTCCTCATGCAACCTAAGGCAGGGGGCATAAGGGCAGCCCCCTATGACGGGTAAGTTTGGGGATTGCAACAGGTGACCTAAGGCAGGGGCTATCTGATCTTCCACAGGCTGTTCTAGCTGATGTGTTCCTTTTGAAAATAAAAAGGGAGGACATGTCGGCAGCAGTAAGTTTGCTGCCTTCATTTTAAATGCCCTTTTTTTGTCCTGTCCCAGTTAAGTTGTTTGTGTGAAAAATGTGCAGTTGGGTTCCAGAGGGTGCTGGGGATCAGTTCCCCTGTGGTTTTTCCTGTTTGGAAAACAGTGTCCGGCTTGCCTCTGGATACAGAGTAACCATTCCTTGACCCCTGCTGTTGGAGGGGTATATAAGCCCATGTTGGTATGAATAAAGAGAGCTGCTTCCCTGATGAACTGAAACTGGGTGTCTAGAGTGCTGTCTAATCTCGGGGTCCCTCGCCAGATTTCGTGCTCCAGCTGCACGGGTCGCAGTAATCAAACTCTGGATACTGTCGAAATCAGGAGGTGGGGACCCCATCCACTTTTAAAAGTTTTTTTTTTTAAATAATACCCACCATTGAAGGTACATGATATCTACAACCAAAAATATAAGAAAAAATTAAGGTTTTAGAAAACAGAAAATTTCTCATGCTTTTAGATTGACATGAATAAAATAAACTGTCTGTTTTGTCAAAATCTATCTAGTGATCTTGGTAATACCTATGAAAATTCCAATGATCTTCTTCACAAAGCAAGAGGAAAAAATCTACAATGCATATGATGGCTAAAAAGACTCTAGGAAAAAAAATAATCCAAAGCAGGAAAAAACACTGCAGGTTATCAGAACATTTGATCTCAAGACTTGGTTCTAAGTGGCAGGAACAGCATGGTACTATCAGAAAACAGAAGAGTAGACCAGTAGAATAGACAGAGGACACAGAAATGAAGCCACACAGCTAGAACCACCCTGGTCTTTAACAAGATTTTTGTTTTTTATTTATATGTCTGTGTCCAGGTGTATGGCAGTGAATGGGAGTGCCCTTGGAGGACAGAAGAGGACTTTGGATCCCCTGGAGCTGGAGCTACTTACTGGTGGTTGTGAGTTGACAGATTGGATACTGGGAAGCAAACCTGTATCCTATGTCAGTGCAGAAAGTTCTCCTAACCATTGAGCCATCCTTCCAGGCCCCAACATACTTTTGACAAAGATGCCAAAGACATACATTGAGGAAAATGATATTTTTTGAATAAGTAGTTTTGGATATTCACACATAGAGGATAAAATTAGATTCTCATCTCTCCTCCAACCAAAAGTGCAGTTCAGATTAGACAAAGACCCTAAGGTGAGACCTGAAACCACTAGAGAAAAAGCTACAGAAAACTGCTCAATATATGGGCATATGCAAGAACATTCTGAGAAGAAATCCAGTACACAATATATTCCAAGAACTCAACAAATAGGCCTCCAAAAATTAAAAATCATGCTCCATTAGCAAGGAAGCAATCCCCAGCATAAAGAGACAGCCTGGCAAATGGGAGAAGATCAGTCCGCAGATTAATATCTAGGCTCTGTAATGAATTTCAAAACTTGAATATCAAAAAATCTTCCAATTAATAAATGGACAAGTAAATTGAAGAAATACAACTATAATTTACAAAAACTCCATAAACATTTGAAAAAAAGGGCAAATACCACAATCCACTGGAAATATAAATTAAAATTGTGTGGTGATACTATCTCATTATAGTCAGAACTGTCATATTAAGGAAACAAAAGCTTCCAGGGAGGAGGTGGAAGTGAGCTCTTATACTCTGCTGGTCAGAATGGGAACTGGTGCAGCTGCCATGGGAATCAATATGGGGGCTGTTGGTGACTTCCCAAATTCTTTGACAAAATATCTGAGAAAGGAATTTGAGGCAGGATGGTATATTTATTTGGGCTCCTGTTGAATGGTTTAGTCCATCCTGGTGGGGAAGGAGTGGTGCAGGTGTCTGAAGTGGCTGATCCCATTGTCTCTTTGGTCAGAAAGCAGATGAATCCTGTTGCTCAGCATCCACTTCACTTCGCTTTTGAAGCAGTCTGGAACCCTAGCTCATGAGATGGTGCTGCCCAGACTCAGCGTGGGTCTCCCCTGCTCAGTTTACCCTCTCTGGAGACAGCCTCACATACACACCCAGAGGTGTGGCTCCCAGGTGATTACAAATGTAGCCAGAGGGAGAGGAAGATCAATCATCACAGGAGGTTAACAATAACAAAACACTAAAGCTGTCATACTGTCCAGCGAAGCCACTCCAGGGTCTATACAAAATGAATCTAAGTCACATTGTCACAATGCATACGTCCACACCCCCGTTCAGTGCGCCCACACTGCTGCACTGTTCACAGCACTGTGGAACAAAAGATGTCACACCTAACAATGGGATACCTGCTGAGGAAAGCTGCAAACAGGGAGTGGAACCAGCCCAAGAGAAAGAAGTATGTTGCAGTCAACAAAGCTAAAAGCAGTTAAGAGATCTGAAGAGCATTTTGA
The DNA here is from genome assembly GCF_949786415.1 of Peromyscus eremicus. Lineage (NCBI taxonomy): Eukaryota > Metazoa > Chordata > Mammalia > Rodentia > Cricetidae > Peromyscus > Peromyscus eremicus. The sequence goes on from NW_026734352.1 coordinate 24,726, forward strand.
CATGGGACACGGAGATAGAGAGTTTGGAAGTTTGCCCATCTGGTTTTTGGTCTTGCTTTTGTCCGGTGTTTCCTCACTCTACCACCTTCCCTACATTTTGGAATGCTAATGTATATCCTATGGCATTATATGTTTTAATTATGTAATCTATTCTTTGATGTTGATTTTGTAGGGGATTACTGTTAGGAGATTGCATGAACCTCAGAAGGGTGAATCTTGGACTTGGAAACATTGTTGATATTGTGATAGACTATGGGAACTTTTGAAGTTGGTCTAAATGCATTTTGTATTATGATATTTTTACAAGCTTTTGGGGGCCAGAGAGTGGACCTCCGTAGTTTGAATGTAATTGGCCCCCATAAGCTCCTAGGGAGTGGCACTATTAGGAGGTGTAGTTTTGGTGGAATAAGTATGACCTTGTTGGAGGAAGTGTGTCACTGTGGAGTTGGGCTTTGAGGTCTCATATATGCTCAATCCATGCAAGTGAGACAGACCACTTCCTGTTGCCTGCACAAGATGCTGAACTATCAGCTACCTCTCCAACACCATGTCTGCCTACATGCCACCAATCTCCCCATGATGATTAACTCTGAAACTGTAAGCCACCCAATTAAATGTTTTCCTTTATAAGAGTCATCATGGTCATGGTGTTTCTTCACAGCAATAAAAACTCTAAGACAATATGTAATATATATGTATACACAACTTGTGGAATACATTTTTTGTTGTGTGTGTATATACAGTTTCAGGGCTGACCACTCTGCATTAGACATTGAATAAGGGGTTCAACCCTGGGAGAAACTAATTCTCCTCTCAGCAGTCATTAGGTGCCTGTAGTCCTTTGTCTAGGGGTGTTCTACATCAACATGTCCGTTGATACTGCTGTTGTCCTGGTCTTGTTTATAGAGTCATTTTTAGGAGAAACTGTTGCAGAGCAAACTTCCTGGTATTTTAGCTTTCACAAGCTCGCTTCCATATTGGTACCTGTTCAGAGACACAGCTGTGATGTAGATGTATCCGTTGGTACTGGTCTCCCCTTGACCCACTGGTTTATTTCCGCATTGTGTCCAGTTGTGGTTTCTGTGATGGTCTCCACATGTTTTGTAAAGAGAAGAGTCTTAAATGAGGGATAGTAGCTTCACTTATCTGTGGATATAAGGATAAGATTTCAAGTGTAGTAAGGAATTATGCTAGTCTAGAAAAGTTGTGATGGTAGATTCTTTTCTAAGGTCCATGACCTCACTAGCTCTGGGAAGCTACTCTGAGTAATAACAGCTTATGAAAGAATTTATATTGACTTACAGTTTTATCTTCAAAAGCAAAACTAAAGCAGAGAGGATGAGCTGGAAGTGAAGCAAGGCCATTCGTGCTCAAAGTTCATCCTTTGTTAGGTACATCCTCCAACAAGGTTCTACCTTTTACAGTTTCCCTAAACAGTGTCACCAAATGGGGACCAAGTGTTCAACTATGGGAGCCTGTGGGGGACGTTTGTGAGACCAGCCTGATTTCATAGTGTCTGTACTAGTTTATGCCTCCACCCACAGCGCATAAGTGTGTTCTTTTCTGTACATCCACATCAGCATTGCTTGTCACTTGTATTCCTAATCATAGCCATTCTGCCTGGAGTGAGATGGAATCCTGAAGTAGTTTTCATCTGTGTTTCCTTCATAGCCAAGGACATTGAATACTTTTCAAACTGTTTACTGGCTGATTGGGATGCACAACTTTAATCCCTGCACATGGAAGCCAGGGGAAAGTGGGTATGTGTGAGTTGCAGGCCAAGCCTGGTCTGCACGTGGTGAGTGCCAGGACAGTCAAGAAGTACGTAGAGAGACCATATCTCAAAAAAAAAAAAAAAAAGAGTTTACTAGCCATTCTGAGATTATAAAATCAGGAGCCTATGTTAAAAAAAGAAGCTGTAACCTTAACAGTAAAATATGGTTGGAGTGCAGAATGTTCTTTTCCCCAGGTAGCTTTGTAGAAAAAAAATGTATAAACCATAAGTGAATGCACTTGAAAGCAAGGACATGAAAGGGAACGGCTTGGCATGTACACATTACCTCTACAGAAAAGGAAAAGGCCTGGGTGGGATACTCTTGGCTCTGTTCATATGACCAAAGATGATAAGACATACCACCAGCTGAATTTCCTCAGTGTCCTTCTATTTGCTTAGGTTAACTGTAAAAGTCACCTCACATTTCTCTTGTTTTAAGAATAAAAGTGGGAAGTGCTTTGTTCACACCACTCTTAAGTCTGGAGTCCACTGGTAATCCCTTATAGATCTTTTCACAGACCTTTTATTGTGAAGAGATTTAGCCTCCCTGGCCAGGGAAGGTAAACAATATAACATTTCTCCTTTCCTTTTCTCCCTCAGAACCCTTCCAATATAACAATCCCTGCTCTCCACCAAATTCATGGCTTCTTTTTTTGTTAACTATTATTGTATGCAAATATGTACATACATATATACATGCATATTTCTAAATATAACCTCTTCAGTCCCTGTTACTTGTATGGATGTTTTCAGGGCTGATTATTTGGTACTGGACAAGCGACTGGTGTGCTCTCATGCTCCCAGCTTTCCTCAGTTACCTGTAGTTTTTTATGTGGGGTTGAAGCCTCATGGGCTCTTCTCTGCCCATGTTCTCTGCCCATGTTCTCAGTCTCATCCATTGGGACTGACCTCTACAACTCTGCATATTGATTGATTGTGTTTTTCTGTAGTGGTCTCCGTACATTGCAAAGAAAAGTTGCCTTGATGAGCAGTGAGGACCACAATTATCTGTGGGCATAAGGACAAATGTTTAGAGATTGTTGTTAGGGATGATGCTGGTTTAGCAAATTAGTGGCTGTAAATTCTCTACCAATAACCATGACCTCACCAGCACTGAATAGTTAGGTTTGTTTCCTGTATCAAGCATGGTTGCCCTCTTGTTGAGCAGGTCTTAAGTCCAATGAGTCCAATTTAGTCCAAGGTACACACACATGCTACAACTGCACCCGGGTTGTCATGCCATGCTGGTTGATGCGGTTCACAGGTGTCAGAGCTGGGAAGGACTGTGAGTTGTCTCCCATCTCTGGAATCTCGCATGGTGCTTTCTGGTACCAGGAAGTCTAATCCAAAGGGAACAGAAATGCAGGTCAGTTCTTGCTCTGGGTACCACAGCCATTTTATATCCTGGGTTAAACAACAGTATCCTCTTTTGGAAACAGTGCCTTTTTAGCTGTTTCCAAGGGCACAGTGCTTTTCATCCCAGTGCTGCTTTGCTGGTCTCCTTTCTCCTGCTACAAAGTAGAGAGAAGAGGGATGGAAAACAGGGAGTTTGGAGGACACTGTGAGACATACGTGCTTGGGTCTGTGGGAAAATCTCACCTCTGGAGCCAGCTTCAGTGAGTTTACATAGCACATGACAATTTCCTAACAAAAGGCATTCATTCCACTGTAAAACTGAAGAAAATACCTTTTTCTGAAGAACTAGAGAAGCGAGAGAGAAGGAATCCAGTTGCTTGCTGTGCTGTGTATTGAGAATGAGGACAAAAAGGAGGTAAGGATTTTTGCCCCACCAGAGGATTATCAGGGACAAAACTTGACTTTGAATTGTAAACCTCTGATATCTTCATATTTTGTAAGATCATGCCACACAGCTTCCAGAAGCCACGATCAAAGAGGATCAAGCCAACAAAACTATCTGCCTTTACCCCTGGGTAACTTGAGATACTCTCTGGCTATACTTGGGGTGAGGGCCAAACTGCTTGAAGGCCTGTACCTGCAATTAGTGTGTGTCTACACCTGGGAGAAGACAGCCTGAAAAACTGGAGGAATAAATAAATGCCTTTTCACCTACAAACAAGCAGCACTATGATTGATACTCCTTATTCCATCTTCCAGTTTATGTTTGGGCCAGGATTAACTATTGAGAAATATCAGGCCTTTTTTTTTTTTTTTTTTTTTTTTTTAATGGCTTAGGTCAGTCTAGATGTTATCTGTTACCACTCTATGAGGCAACAACAAACATCTATATTGGAATATCTTCCATCTCTTCTTTGCCTGCCTCTCCAGAGAGTCCTCTGAGATTTTCCTCTTTTCTTCCTTCCATCCCCTTGTGAGCAACCACTAGGAAAGGGAAGGCTGCTATACTCTGGCAGAACTCTTAGATCCCTGCATCCCACCACCCTCTCTCCTTAGGGACCACACTGAAGGGAGCCTATAGAGACCAGTCACTCTTGACTTTCCACACTGTGACCTTGATGAATCCTTTCAGATGAATGCTGGTGTGCAATTTGCTTTCTCCTTTTCATGCAGACATGTCCTCTAATCCACGGAATAACGCCACCCACATTTACCGTGGGTTTCCCCATCTCAATTAATTTAATCTAGAGAAATCTCACGGACAAGCCTAAAGGCTGGTCTCCTACATGATTCCAGAGCCTTTCAAATTAACAATCTTAAGAAGCACAAGAATTATCTCAGCCAATTAATTAATTTTTAGAAGGACAGAGTCAACATGTCAGCATTTTGCAACTCTGATAAACTAATGGATCCAGATATACATTCCCAATTACTATTCACGAGGCAACAAATTTTGTACATCTGACAGAATTACATCACCTAGGAACTACTTGTTCCACATATGCCCACTAGTTGGGATACTCAAACTTACAAACAACATCTTAAAAAATTAGGAAACAAAGTGATCAACGAACACCTGTGTTCAAACGCCTCACTCCACCCAGGGCAGAGCTCTGAGGCTCCTGGTGCTGCAGGCAAAGGCCAGAGACCAGCTCACAGGGAACTAACTTCCTCCAGGAGGCTGAGGAGGAAGAGGAAGTGCCTCTTCCATGTAACCTTGGAAACCGGGGGAGGCATTCTGGGGAGGCTTTCCCTTAGCACCACCCTTAATCTGCTCTGGCAGCCTCAGAGGCGGAGCAACCCAGACTCCTGCATAGCAGCGGTGACGGTGGTAGGGGCAGGGAGCTAACGGTGGAGTCGCTCTGCCCCTTTGGTCTGCATCACTCAAGGAGGGGGAGGGAACGGCCATCACGCTGTCCTGGCTTCCGCGGCTCAGTGCCAGCCGCTGCGCTCAGCGTAGAGCCCGGTGCTGGCACGTGCCAGGGCGACGGTCCCTGGTTCTTGATCCTGAAGGGGCTCTTCCTTGTCACAAGCTCTTTTGGCTGAATTCTTGTGACGATTTTGTTTTGCACGGTCCTCTTCAAGATGGGGTGGCTGCGGCACCCTCCGGGACCAGAAAATCCAAGGTGAGGAGAGCATTCCACTGCCAGGTTCCCTGTAGCTCGGAAGGGTAATCAATTGGAAAATTCGGGCATGGGGAGAAGGATTTCTTCTTTAAAAGAAGCACTCTTCCTTTCCTCAGGGATTTCCATTTCAATTTATAATCACCCATTGATTTCCTGGTGTTTTTTTTTTTTTTTTCAATTTTCTGATGTACAAGCAGTTTGTTTCCTTCCTGCTCCTTGTTATCACTATCCCGAGAGATCCTGCTGTATTTCAGACATTTACACAGTGACGCGATGAAGAGGACCTGATAAAGGGAAGAGTCAAGGAGTTATATCGTGTTGACTCAGCTCCATAGTCAAAGGAGGGTTGAATAAGGTCCTTCTTACAGCCCTGTGAAATGTTTAATGCTCAATGATTCTGAAAGGTAGTTGTTTATTACCAAAATGTTTCATTTGCTTACTGAGTTCCAGGCATTTGCCTAAGCTCCCGATTCTGTCACTTAAGCTTCTTCGTGAGCTGAGTTCCTTCATTATCTTATTCTACAGGTGAGGAAACGGAAGGCACAAGGATTAAGTAGTCTTCAGAGTTAGTAAAGCCTAAGATTTTAGATAAAGCCTGAATGTTCCTCCATTCATGTGCGACTGTAGTTATGTTTGTTTTCATGTGCACATGGATGACTTTTCAGCTTCCAACAGAATGAATTTTACAGTTCTACAAATCTCTAGGTCCAACACCCACTCATACACTTAGAGAACTTAATGGTTTCTGTAAGAGTTTTATCCTGGGGTTTTTGTTTGCTTTTTGATTCTTCTGATTACTTAAAGTTGTTGAAGTTATACTTGTTAATTTTAGAAGTATGGTTGCCTTGAATGTTGAGCGTGTTTTTGTTTTAGGCAGATGTTGTGTTTCTTTTGGGGGACACACTGGATGCATGGGTTACAGAAGTCGATCATATGACAACTGCTTCAGCTGGAGACGTTGCCCGGAGAAGATCTCATCACATTTGCCAAGAAGCAAATGATGCTACTACAGAGAGTAAAGCAAGGTGCACAGGTACGAGGTTTGATATTACAGTGTTTTGTTTTGTTTTCTTTTGTTTTCATTACCTAACATGAAATCTAGAATGTGAGCTTGAGAGCAAGCATTACTTCTCCATGGTCTCTGCTTCAGTTCCTGCCTCCAGGTTCCGCACAAGTTTTACCCTGACTTCCCTCAATGATAGACTGACCTGGAAGTGCAAGATAAAATAAAACTTTTATTTCCCATGTTGCTCTTGGTCAGAAAAAGGAACTAGAATAGATAGTTAATCTTCATGCCAAATTTGTCTGGATTTGAAATCACCTAGGAGACACACACCTCTGGATGTATGTTTTGGAGAGTAGGCTGGGCTCACATTCAGTTTCCTTTCTTATAGAGCCCATGCCACCTGCCTAAGGGTGGTACCACCCACAGTGTTGGCAAGGCCCTCCTCCATCAATTAGCAATCAAGCAAATGCCCTACAGACATGCCCACAGGCCAATCAGATGGAGGCCACTCTTCAGTTGAGGTTTCCTCTCCCCAGCCTTGTCAAGAGTCTCCTGTTGTTTACAGCTGCAGATGACAGGCTAGCTTCATGGGATTCCCCTGCCTCTGTTTCCCATCCTGACAACAGAGTGCTACCACATCCAGCTTTACACAGGTTCTGGGGATCTGAACTCAGGTCCTCATGCTTGTGTGCCAAGTACTTTACCCACTAAACCAGCTCCTTGGCCCACATTTTAAAAAAATGGTACTAGAGGTAGAACCCAGGGCTTTGAGCAAGTTCTACAAGCATTGTGCTCTTGAGCTGTATGCTCACCCCTCTTTTTATCTTGTATTTAAGACAAGGTCTCACTAAGTTCCCAGGCTATCCTTGAATTCACACTGTTGTTGTCTCGGTCACTTTTCTGTGGCTGTGATAAAACAGCATGACCAGGGAAAGACATAGAATGAAGGGTTGATTTAAGTTTATGGTTCTAGAGAAATAAACACCCATGATGATGGAGCTGAGTGACAGATGACAGGCACAGAGGCTAGAGCTGGAGCTGAGGGTTCACATCTCACAGCACAAGCTGAAAGCAGAGAGAGCGACTTGAGCTATTGATTCCCTTACCTCTGCTTCCTGAAGAGCTGGGATTGTAGACCAGCAGCAGCACTGGGCACAGCCCTATGCCACAGATTGTCTGTTTTTCCAACTGTGACAGACACTTGGTTTCTTTCCAGTCCGGGACTGTTTCCCCTCTGCTAGGTGCCAACCTCACCTTCCCTCTTCTGACTGCAGAAGCTGTCTCCAGACATTACAAGATGTTCCACAGGTGTCAGATTACCTTTTTTGGAAGCTACTGGTTTAATCCCCAAGCCCTGTGCCTCACACCACTTCCTTGCTCTCTTGTGATTGTGAGCTCTCTGCTTCCTGTATTGGCTGCCATGTCTTCCTGTTGCATGCATTCTTATCTGTCTGGAAACATAAGCCCAAGGAAAATCCTCCTTTCATAAACTGCCTTGGTCACAATGTTTTAACATCATGGGGATAGGAAAGTAACTAATACAGAAGTTAATATCAGGGATGAAGTATTGCTGTTGAAAAGCCTGGCCATGTTGTTTTTGTTTTTGTTTTAGAGGAATGTGAAGACTTTAGGACTTTGGACTAGAAAAGTGGTTGGACACTGTAAGTAGAGATTAAAGGGTCATTCTAATAGGATCCTAAAGGCGGTAGTGCTGAGAGCCATGTGGACTAGGGAGACACAGCTCAAGGGGTTTCACAGGGGAATGATGTCAGCAAACAGACTGGAGGCCATTCATGGGATACTTTGGCAAAGAATCTGACTGCCTTCTGCCCGTGACCTGAGAACCTACTTGTGGCTAAATTTAAAAAGAAAAAAAAATGTTGCAAACTTAGCATCCCATCCCAGGTATGTGCTGGAACAGAGGCTGTGATTGTTAAGATTAGTGACTTTAATGATCTGACCGGAACAAACGGAAGAGTTCTCCCAGGCCAAGACCCCACACAGCACTTCTGATTTGTAAAAGGAAAAGGCTGAAAGCATTTTCTGCTCCTAGAAAGCAACTACAAACGAAAGCTGCTGCCAGTGTGGTTCAGGGAGATGAGGGTCCAACCCAAGCTGGCTGCAGAACTTGGCAGTGCCACCTCCTTGGCGCTGGCTTCAGCATGAAGGATGCAAGAGTAAAGGGGTCATAGATTCGTGCTCTGTGGTTTCAGAGAACGGAGGCCAGACAGCATGTGGCAGGGGAGTCCCCACATGATGGCCCTGAAATGTCAGGATGTCCGTCCTAAGAGGCCATCGTGTGAAGTGAAAGATATTGGAGGTATCAGAGCTATGGGATATCTGCCAAAGAGAGCTTCATAAAGAGGGTGGAAACAGCCTGAGAAGTGAAAGATAAAGAAGTATCAGAACTATGGGATGTCTGCCAAAGAGAGCTTTACAAAGAGGGTGGAAACAGCCTGAGAAAGAGGTATTAAGCAAAATATCCCCAGGTAGTGGGTAACTCCACCCATGCACTAAGCCTAATCAAACCGAATTTAAGTCCAGGTTTTAAAATGAGCAAAGCATTCTCCGGTGGTCTCAGGGGAAGAGGGGAAACCACCAGACAAGTTTATGGGCCGGACCTTAACTACCCTGTAGGAATGGTCTTGAGTAGCTCTAGGGAAGGAGCCGACCCTTGTCAGCATTACACCTGGAAAGCACACAAGACTGGACATGACCCTAATGGCTTGCTTCCAAAGCAGCAGGCATCTGCCACCAAGATGAAGATGTGTTATTGCCTCATGAGGTAAAATGGATAGACAGAGTTAGGAAGCTTCTCCAACGGTGTCTAATTTCTTTATGAAAAGTCTTGCGGGCCGCAAGAATATATCATAGAGATTCAGCTGTGTATTAAAGCTGAACTTTGACCAGCCAAGGGTCTGTCAAAAGGCAAAGCCATTTATTATGAATATTTGGTGTTACCCAGCCTTTAATATTTCAGCTGTCTTCTGCTATGAAATCCTTGTGTGCCCAGACCTATTGGTAAACAGTTCAGCTCCCCAGACCTGCTGAACCTAAGTTACTAACTGCCCAGCTGACAAGCTGGCAGAGACATGTAGCTTTGTTTCCTGTGCTAATGAAGTTCAGGCCATCCCCTGGCCTTGAGGCCTGCTGGTTCTCCAGAGCACTTTGACTGAGAACAAAAGAGCTTTTTACATATCAAGGTGGGAGATAAAACAACATTCCTGAGGAGGCAGGCAATGAGGTGCCCAGGGAAAGAAAAGGCAGGTATATTCTGTAGACAGGGACAGAACCGCATGGCGAGAGAGAAGAGAGGATGACAGAGGTTCCATAAAGGGTAAGCAGATCTCGAGTAGAGTTTTCTGAGTGCCAGGAGTAGAGAGTAGCAGAAATGGAGAAAGAGGACACAGAGGACGATGATGAGGCTGAGAGAATTGACATTAGTCGTTAGCAGGACTATGAGCTAGGGACCTGGATGGAACTGCAGTTATGGAGACAGGATTTCATTCCCAGAGAAATAAAGTAGATGGATATAGATATGTCTAGAGTTATTCCTCCTGCCTTGAATGCCTGGTGGAGCTATAGCTGAATTGATAGAATATTGTCTTAGAGGATAAAAGTTAATACACATGAGAACATAGTGTATGTAGATTTTTTTTCCCTCATATCCCATGCCAGATGTAGCTAATCCCCGGGAACCCTGGGTACTCCATAGGTTTTGTTTTGTTTTGTTTTGTTTTGTTTTTCGAGACAGGGTTTCTCTGTGTAGCTTTGCGCCTATTTCCTGGAACTCACTTGGTAGCCCAGGCTGGCCTGGAACTCATAGAAATCCGCCTGGCTCTGCCTCCCAAGTGCTGGGATTAAAGGCGTGCGCCACCACCGCCCGGCACTCCATAGGTATTAAAGGCACACATGGGAACCTGAAGATGTGCAGATGAACTAGGGTTGAAACTCCACTGAATTCTCATACATTTTCAAGAGGTCCCATTTATTAACTTAGTATTTATTTATTTATTATTATTAATTGTTGTTCTCAGTGTCTGTGCTACTGGTGTTATATTTAGGAAGTGATCTCCTGTGCCAATGCGTTCAAGAGTACTTCCTACTTTCTCTTCTAAAGGGATGGCTTTTAAGAGAGCTTGCTGCTCTTGCAGAGGACCCAGGTTCAAATCCCAGCACCCACACAGTGATCAGAACAATAACCTGTAACTCCAAGTCCAGGGGATCCAAAGCCGCCTTCTGGCCTACATGAGTACTGCATGAATGTAGTGCATATCTATACATGCAAGTAAACTCTCTTTTAAAGGGGTGTGTGTGTGTGTTCCATACCTGTAATCTCAGCATTCAAGAGGCAGAGGCAGGAGGATTGCCACAGTTTCAGGCTATCCTGGTCTCTGTAGTGATAGCAGAGGGGACTGGAGATGATGTTTGTATCATGTTTTATACTGCAGAGTAGATCTCAAGCCTCACATAGTTTTCTTTCAGTTTCTGGTTTTAATTGGGTGTTGATATTTACTGGATGGAGTTTCCCTCTGAATCCTTGGGTTGCCACCTGGCTGAAATTAGTTCTGACCTGAAAGGCTCTGAGTTTGTCACAGGGGTCAGGAAGATGTCTGTGTGCCTACAGAGGAGAATGCTGAAAAAACCCTGGAGACATTTCAGTGTGGCTTCAGGAACTTCAGAAAATGACCAGAGGAGAAAAGCAGCCCTTTGCTGCTGCGGCTTGCCTGCCAGGTGCCACCTTCTCAGGAAGGTGGAACCTTAAAGGAGCAAGGACCTGGATCCTGGCCATGTGCTGACTGTTGGGTTGTCTGTCTGTTTTTCCAACTCTGGGAATAGAACCCAGAGAGCTTTCCCCAGGCCAGAAAAGTGCTCTATTCCAATCTCCTAGTCCCAAGTTTATTTGTTTCTTTTATTTATTTATTTGGAGACAGGACCTTGCTCAGTAGTCCTGACAGCCTAGAGCTTCCTGTGTAGACCGGAGTGGCCTCCAGCTTTCAGTGATTCTCAGGGCTCAGCCTCCTGAGTGGTGGGGTTAAAGGTGTGAGCCACTTGTCCTCCCCCAGGTGCTTTTTCTCTCTCTTTACACTGGGGTTCCTGTAGGCTAGGCAGCTCTCAGGACTATATCCAGAGTCAAAGGCAACACTGAATTGATCTTCATTGTGCTCATCCCCTAAATGTGGATCAGAACATGAGCCGCCATGACAGACCCAAGGGCCAAATTTTCATGATTATACTGATATGACAGGACACTCCTGTTTTTGAACTGCTTTTTTTTTCCCCCACAGAGCCTTGTTAAGGAGCATAGGCCAGACTGGAACTCACAATCCTCCTGCCTCAGCTTTCCGAGTGTTGGCATTACATCTAGTTTCTTGTATCTTTTGAATTTCTTAGATTTTTTTTTTTATTTTAAAAGTAATATACAATCAGAAGGGCAGGAACAGCAGGCAAGAACAAAAATCCCAGAAACATGTAACAACAACCACAACCCCCCAGAATCATGGAACAGCAACAACAAAAAGTAAATGGAACTCCTTTTCTGGAGTGAAGTTTGAAATAAAATCAGAATGTTCAAGAGTGGTTATAGAGCTTCTTTTGAAAGATCACTGAAACATTCATTGCAAACCTCTCCCCCAGGAAACAGAAGAAAGGAAGCCCTCAACTCTAAGGAAATGCATCATCAGCTTTATCACCACGCCACGCCTCCCCCAGCCTTGTCCTGTTGCTTCAGGGTAAAGTGGAGCCTGAGTCCCCTGACTGGAGGCTACTGAGTGGCTTGTGCTGCTATTAGAATGAATGATATTAATAACCAAAGTCCTGGTGCTGGACTTAGTAGTTGGTAGAGGTGGCCCTGAGCCTACAGCAGGCCCTGGAACCCGAACTCTAAACAAAAGCAATGCAAGCAGGGCCTGTGGTGGCGCGGGCTCTGGAGGCTGAGGCAGGAGGCTCCACCACGAGTCTGTGTTTTTTAAAGGACCCGCTCCCACACACACACACTCCAGAAGGTCCTAGTTCTATTTCCAAGTATGATAAGTTTCCCCTGGCTTTTTGAGTTCTATCCTTCACCCCAAGAAGTGACTAGAAAAGAATGTTAAAAACCAAAAACAAACAAAAAGAGTCTCTTGTGGTGGCAGTGTGTCTGAGCTTCAATCACTGTTTGTTTTGCACAAGGGAAATTTATATTTCTTTGAGTGGCTCTGTCATAAAAATCTCTCCATGCATTTAAACCCAGCCTCTGAAGGCTCCTAAACCCTGAATGTATCAAAAATGAAGCTGGGTGGAAGCTGCTGTTACTCTTAGCCCCCTTTTCTTTGATAAGGTTTTGTACTGAGTGTTGGATTCATGCCAGCACCGTTTGTTGAAGATGCTTTCTTTTCTCCATTGTATAGTTTTGGCTTCTTTGTCGATAATCAAGTGTTCATAGGTGTGTGGATTTATGTCTGGGTCTTTGATTAGATTCCATTGATCCACCTGTCTGTTTTTACGCCAATACCATCAGCAATAGGTTCTTATATCAAGTTCTGAATAGTAGCAAAGAGCAATATCCTTATATTTGGGAGTCTATGGCACCTCCTCTCCTGAATTAATTTTGAAATCTCACAGGTGTCTTTCTTGATTTTCCATTTGTAATATATGCTTTCAAGGTATTCCCAAATCACTCTCTGGATATCATTAGCACATATTGTAATGCCTCCCTAGTCAACTGTAAATGTATTCATTTCAAAAAATGAATACAATAATAACATATATAAAATAATAAACAATAAAATATTTAAAAGTTTAAAAGTAATACCAAATAACTTTAGGGGAGAGTAACAAAAGGTGAAGAACTAATACATCTCATCCAATAAAAAAATATTTTTGCATGAAATCTTTTTGATAGTAAATAAAAAGACAAGCATATGACTCAATCCTTCTCTTTTGAATACAAACAGATCAGCAGCAGAATATCTGAATACTCTGGAGATTGCTAGATGAAAACATAAGGAGTGAATTTCAAACTATAACTACAGAGAAGGACCTTCTGAACAAGAATGCAGTCGCTTGGGAAATAAACAAGATTTGATGCATAAGCCAACATAACACTTAGAAGCTTCTGCACAGGTATTCTGTCTTCTTTAGAATATTCTGCATGGCAGTGTCTCCATGATCTTTCTCTGCCTGTTTGTTGGTGGTGTGTAGAATAGCTATTGAGTTTGTAAGGTGATTCTGGGACCTGCCACTTTGCTGAGACTGTTGATCATCTCTGTAAGTTTTCTGGCAGGATATTTGGAAAATGTTGTGTATAATATCATATCGTTGACAAGTAGGGATACTTTGATTTTTTTTCTTTTCCTATTGATATGTGTTTAATTTCCTTTTAAGGCTTCATGGTTCCAGCTAATGCATCAAATACAATAATGAAAAGGACTGGGCATAGTGGACAGCACTGATTATTTTCAGATTTGATTGGGATTGATTCAAGTTCTTCTCCACTGAACCTGACGCTGCCTGTGGGTTTGTCATAGAAACCTCCATTCTATTGAGGTACCATAGGACTTTTATCAAAAAAAGCATGTTGGATTTTATCAAAGGCTTTTTCTACATCTTTTAAGATCATCATGTGATCTTTGCCTTGAGTCCATTTATGTTATTTCTCAGAATTGAAAATAATCTTTCAAACACAAAATTTTCTTATCTAGAATATAGAGTAAATTTACCTGGCCTTGATAAAAACCCTGAATCTGGAGCTGCTCATATGAAGAAATGAAACAGTGAAATGTAGTATAAAAATATCAAATTGGGAGGTCAGAGTTGTTTTGTATTCACAACTGCAGAAGGCATAGTTCATATGACAGGATAAGGTGGATAAAATAATATTTGGATGTTTACCTCCACTTGAAACTTTCTGTCTGCATAACGTCTGGCTGTGGGTCTCTGCACTTGCTCCCATCTGCTGCCAGAGGAAGCCTCTCTGATGATAACTGGACAAAGCACTGATCTGTGAGTATTGCAGAATATCATTAGGAATTATTTCAGTGTGTTTTGTTGGTTTGTTTTTTGCCTGTAGTGTTTGATTCCACCCTAGGTCTCTGGACTATCCAGTCTCCAGTTCCTGGCCATCAGATAGTATAGGGCACCCACTCCCTCTCATGGACTGGGCCTCAAGTTAAACCTGCCATGGTCACGCAGTCTGTGCCTTCTCTCTCTGCTCTCTACTCTGTGTTCCCTCTCTGCTCCCTGCTCTCTGCTCTGCTCCCGCCATCTCCCCCCCCAGACCTAGCTCCCCTCTCTCCCTCACCTTTCCCTTCTAATAAAGCTCTCTGTAACTCTAGTAATTATGGCCGTGGCTCCTGACTTTTCCACCAGTAACCAGCGCCACCAAACAGTACTGTTTATCTTTCAGTAGACACTGGGTTTTATTTCTGATTTTAGAGGAAATTCTTTGAGATTCTCTCAGTTTAGATTGATGTTGGCTGTGGGCTTGCTACACACTGTATTCTATGAATGTATGTGTTAGTTTTATGCGGTGCTGTTTACCCTGTGAGAAAAAGTCATGGGGCACAACAAAACCCACTATAAGGGTTTATTAGGAGAAGGGAGGGACAGGCCTGTTTGAAAGACATGTGTGGGAGAGGGAAGAGAGGGTAATGGGATCCGCCTTTCATGGACTCCCCCAACGCATGCACATATGGGCCTACACTACACCACGCATGTGCATAGATTACGTGATCACACTGCACACAAATTACATGACCACACAGCACACAGATTACATAGGTACGGCCCAGGAAGTGACTAAGCATCTTGCCAACACATGCGAGGTCATGGGGCATGGCTAGAAATTCTATCAGTATGTCCCTATTTTAAGCTTTTGTCATGTGTGTTACAATCTGAATAATCACAGAGGTTAGGTACCTAGAAAGGCACCAGAAGGAGGAGAGAATCTTCCAAGGAAGTGAAAATGGAACACTGAGTTACTAAGTATAGACACTGTCTTATAGTGACAGGATAGGAAAAGGGATTCCAAGGAAATGGAACCAGGAAACAAGGAAAAGTTGTACTGTCCTTTCCCCCATATTCCCCGTGATGGGATGGTTAATATCGATTGTCAACTTGACAGGATCTAAAAGTCCCTTAAGAGACTCTGGACTCCTCTGTGAAAGATCATCCACATTAGGTTAACTGAGGTGGAAAGGATCACCCTAAATGTGGGCAACACCAGACTGAACAAAACAGACAAAGTAAGCTGAGCACCGCCCCCCTTCCCCTCTCCCTCTCCTTCTCCCCCTCTCCCTGCCCCTTCCCCACCCTCTGCTTCTTGATTGTGGATGCAAGATGACCAGCTGCTTCAAGCTCCGGCTGCCATGCCTTCCCACCACGATAAACTACACCTTACAAACTGAACCAAAACCAACCCTTCTTCCTGAAGTTTCTTTTGCCAGGCATTTTCACAACAACGAGAAAGTAACTAGTACATTCCATTGGGAAACAAGTCCTTGTACCTCTGGATGCTCTCTAATAACGGATACCTCCAGGCAGCCTCCTCAGACACCTCTTCAAGCCTGCTTCAGGAAAGACTTAGAGGTAGATTCTGTTGCAGTTTCAGATTATTGCCACTAGGTAGCAATATGGATCCTGCTGTGGGGTCCTAAAAATTAGGTTTCTAGCAGCCTGTGAAGTAAACGTTTAAAATGTCTCTCAACGATTTCTTTTCTTTTTCGTTCTTTCTTTCAGCAAGTGTTTCTTTTAATTTATGACTCGCTGAATTTAACTAGGGTTGATTGGGTGAGCATGAGTGTGGTCTTGGGTGACAAAACTTTTCCTGGGGGGACAGGGAACCCACAACACACCAAAGTACGGATACTACCAAAGTCCAACCTGGTGAACCGATGAGTTGTATTGGGGTTGCTAACAACAATATGGGGTGGCCGGGTGGTGGTGGTGCATGCCTTTAATCCCAGCACTCGGGAGGCAGAGCCAGGCGGATCTCTGTGAGTTCGAGGCCAGCCTGGGCTACAGAGTGAGTTCCAGGAAAGGCGCAAAGCTACACAGAGAAACCCTGTCTCGAAAAACCAAAAAAAAAAAAAAAAAAAAAAAAAAAAGAATATGGGGTGAGAGATTGCTTACTGGAACAGAAATGACTCAAAGACAGCTGCATCACATGAGGAACTGTGTATTAAAAGGTCTCAGCATTAGGAAGGTAGAGTACCACTGACCTAGGTCCTAGATTTTAGGAGGTCAGAAAAAGTAAAGGACAAAAGGGAGAAAGGAGATAGGGAGGCAGGCTTCCTCAGCAATTTTCTCCTTTTTCTTTTCTTTCTTTTTTTCTTTTTGTTCTTGTTTTGGTATGATTTGGGTCCGGTTTTGCTTTGTTGTTTTTCAGATTTTTGTTGAAGGTGACTTTTTTGGTCTTGTTTTGGGGGTTGTTTACTGTTGGTTTTTAGGTGGTTTTTTTTTCCTCCAGCCTCCCCTGCGTTGGATGTATTGGGCAAGTCCCTGCCTAGGCTTGTATTGGATATCCAGAGTTAAACCTTGCTTTTGCATTCCGGCATGCTCGTCTTTGTTGGTCTTTCTGGGGGTCACAATCTGGGCACAACAAAAGGACTGCACTTGGATAGAGGGAGACATGCTCATAGGCAAAGGGTGGTTTATAAAGGTAAAATGAGAAACCCCATGCTAGGATGAATTGTTTAATTTTAATTGGACATGTTAATTATGACAGCCAAAGGGGGCTTCTGATTGCTGAACTTTAATACTTTGATAGCTGGACCTCAATGGTCAGTTTCAGGAGGAGGAAGAGGTCAAATAAGGGAATAGACCTTGGTGGCTAGCTTTAGGAATGTAATCTAACAGTTTTTAGCAAGACAGATAGAGTGGGGGAGAAGGGCAAGGCCTGCCAGAGCCATGCTTGCCATGCTTGGGCTGGCTAGAGTCCTTTCATGGGGGTTTCTACTCCAGCATTAATTTCACTCTCACAGTTTCACCTGTCCCCTATTCAGGTGCTGCCATGGGGATTGTGACTTGAACACAGGCTCTGTCCTCTCGGCTTTCCTGTGCAGTATTATGGAAACCTCCGTGACCGTCTCTCTCAATGCTCACAATCTGCATTCCTATGAAATTCAGATGCAGACAAGTTCTGCTAACAGATACAGCAGTTAAAGGGCCAATTTGGACCACAGCTGTGGCGTCCTATGTGTGGCTTGATCGTTGAATGTGGACAAGCACTTGGGTTGTTATGTGGCGGTTTTCTCTGAGTCATTCCATCCTGGAAGGAAATGCCTTAAATCTCAGGAAATTCAAAAATGAATCCACATAACACTCATGAAATTCTAAAGGGAAGCTTATTAAGACTCAGGAAGGAAACAACTCAAAAGGCTCAGTTAGTCCTTGATGTTGATTAGATGTACAAGGTCCTCCCCTCTCAAAGCTTTATACGCACTAAGGATTGCTGAGGAGAGGAGACTCTATGACCTATTAAGGTACCTGAAAAATGTCCAGAGAGTTACAGGGCTCACATTTTTTTTTTGAGTCATTACTCATACTGGGATGGATGAGCAAACTTTGCGTGATGTCTTTGAGCTATCCATGTTCCGATAAGGAACTTCTCACCCCTACTCCTGAAGATAATCTCAATAAACCAGCTGATTTGCCAAGTTGGACTTTGGTGTAATTGTTTTTTGGTCTGTCATCAGTTCCTTATCTGGGGTTAATAGATGTTTGTGTTCCATCTTCTCAGGGAAACTGTCACAGCAAGGTGGCTCTGTGTGAGCAGGTTGCCCTGAAACTCCCAAAGCAATCTTTCAAATGACTTCACGTTTTTACACCATTGAGCCTGTGATGGGTGAGGTGCAATGCAGTACCTGATATGCTGTCAAGACAGTTTTCCTACTGTCCCACCACAAATTACTTGGCTTCTTTTTTTTAAAAAAAAAAAAAAAAAAAACCTAGTGTAATAAATTGTCCAAAATTCTAAGGGAGTTCAATATGAAATTTTACATAAGACCCTTTGATCATATTTCCTCTCATTACTCAAACTTGTTACACTTCTATGGTCCCCCTTTATTCCTTTATAACCATTCTTCTCTGACTAGGCCTTTTGTTTGTAAGGTTCCATATGAGGGACCTGGAGAGATGGCTAGGTTGTTAAGAACACTTTCTGCTCTTACAGAGGACTGAAGCTGAGTGCCCAGCATCCATGTTGGGTGGGTCACAACTGTCTGTAACTCCAGTTCTAGGGGAGTTCTAGTCCACTGTACTTTTCTGGCCTCTGCAGGTACCCACCCATGGGTGTACATGTGCACGCACTCCCAACATGACTGAAAAAATAAAGTAAAACCTAAAAAGATTCCATATGCAATACTTGTCTTTCTGAATCTGACTTATTTTGCTTAACCACAGTGATCTCTGGTTCCATTCGTCTTCCTGACAATGAGAGGAATGCAGGAGAGGATGTAGAAATAAACCTATCAGCTACACCTGATGTAGGAGAACAGCAGGGAAGGAGGTTCCAGAGGCATCAAGATTGACATATAGGTAAACCAATGATAGAGGAAGGATAGAACCCCCTTTTTCTTTGTAACTGTTGTACTACAGTGAAGAGACACCATGGCCAAGGCAGTTTAGTTTCAGAGGGTGAGTCCATGATCATCGAGCTTGGCGACAGGCAGGCATGGCACTGGAGCCGTAGCTGAGAGTTTACATCCAATCCGAAGGCAAGAGGCAATGAGAGAGAATGGGAATGGTGTGGCCTTTAGAAACCTCAAAGCCCACTCTCGGTGACACACCTTCTCCAACAAGGCCAGACCTCCTAATTATTCCCAAACAGTGGAGTAAGTGTTCAAATATATGAGCCTACAGGGGCCATTCTCATTCAAACCACCACATCCTCTGACCATGGGCTGCATACAACAAAACAGAATTTGAAAACCACACACACACACACACACACACAGCCACACAGCCACACACACACACACACACACACACACACACACACACACACAAATATACACACAAAACTCAGAAGGCACTATGTAAATTGTCTATAAAGGAGGGGGAACTCTCATGTCCCAGTGTCTTTAATCCTTGGACCCTTCCCAGCTCTCTGAACCATTTCCAGTGGGGAATAAATCAGGCTGACCAAGCCACAGGGAGCAAGTTTGTAAGTAGCCATGGGCTCTGCTTCAGTTCCTACCTCCAGATTTATACCTTGATTTTCTGCCCTGACTTTCTTTCATAAGTTGCAATATGAAATAAACCCCTTTCTCCAGGTTGTTTTTGATCATAGTGTTTTGTTTTTTGTTTTAATCACAACTACAGAAAGCAAACAAGGACAGAATTACTAGAAAAGAATTAAAGCCAAGGATTTCATTTGAGTTTCTGGTAAGAAGCAATAACCTTTGCACTCAGTGATAATGAAATCACTGGTTGCATTTTTTTGGTTAATATTTAATACCAAATGAATTCAAAGATCAAAGTGGGCACATCCATGGTGCCATGCCAACTGCTAAGATAGAGAGTGCACCTGACTCATGGAACTGTGGGTGGAGCACAGTGGTGTTTTCATTGGCTGCAAGGCCAGCCCAACCCCTTTTCCAGTCCTTAAGCACTGCAGGCTGGCCTCCTTGAGTCACAGCTGGGTGGGGAAGGGAGCTCATCAGGCTCAGACCTGCAAGGTGCAGCACACAGCTGAGAATAAAGCACAAAAGAGAGACTTGATTAAAGAAAGCGGCAATGGACCTGATCCCAAACTTTTCCATGGAAACCTGGATGCTCCTGGTTACCAGCCTGGTGCTCCTCTACCTGTGAGTAAACTGCCCAGGCTCCTCTCCTCGGTGATCAAGACTTGGGGATGTGAATTGGATAATTCTTTCCTCTACCTGTTTGGAAAATCCAAAGAGAAAATGAAGGGGATGTTGCTTGAGTGTAAGATGCTAAGACCTAAGGTGTTGCTATTGGTCTTATGCAAATCCCTCCAAGGGGATAAGTAGGCCTTCCCCTTCTACTAAACTCCGCTTTCTGTGGATAGGAGGATTGAGTGACCTCAGTTATACTTGGGGTATACTCTGATTCAGTCTCAGTTTTTCCCCAGATTAACCAACCAGAGCTCAGCAGAAGCAGATTACAAATAGCTGGTCACTGTGTATGATAGGAGGAGGCCTCTTCTGCAAGGTCTTGGGATTGTGGGGATGGGAGGAGCTTCTGTGTCATCTTCACCTGTGTCCTCTGATGCAGGAGATGTTTAGTGTTGCCTCATGTGCACATGGCTAGTTTCTGCTCCCTTGTCCCACTTCTAAGACGATTTATATAATGCCCCTAATATACTCCAGGCTATATGGTACGCTCAGACTATTCCTTGTTTTGTTATCCTTCCCTGGATCTCTCTGTCTTCCCCCAATTCAGTCCTTCTACGTATAATTTGTTGAACTATTTGCTTCTAAGTAATGAGTCTTTTTGTATTATATTTGATCATTTTATTTTATGTGAGTGCTTGGTCTGCATGTATATATACGCACTACATGTGTTATTTTTGCCCATAGAAGTCAGTAGAGGACATCTTATTCCTTGGAACTGGAGTTACATACAGATGGCTGTGAGCCACCATGTAGATGCTGGGAATTGACTCTGGATCCTCTGCAAGAGCAACAAGTGCTCTTAACCACTGAGCCATCTCTCTAGTTCCCATAAATGATGAATCTTTAGGGCAAATGAGACCTGACTTTGGTTCTTTTCTTTCAAATCCTCTAGCCTCAGTATAAGGAGTTACTCCTCCCTGGCTTTGAGATCTCCTGGCATCCTCAAAAGGCAGGCAATCTGTAACCAAAATTCTAAGTTCTACTGGGAGCATCAGTCAAAACATCCATCCCAGGATTTCCTTTCAATGAAGGGAGTCCTGTACAAGTGAGGGGAGGAGAGAGGTTATACCGATTTCTGGGATTCAAAGCATATGTGGCCACCATCCCCAGCTCATTCTACTGTAGCTGTTCCCAATCTGTGGGTCAAGAGCACTCTGGGGGGTCAAACCACCCTTTCTCAGGGGTCACATATCAGACATTCTGCATATCAGATGTTTACATTATGATTTATAACTGTAGCAAAAGTACAGTTATGAAGCAACAATGAAATAATTTTACAGTTGGGTCACCACCACATGAGGAACTGTATTAAAGGGTTGCAACATTAGGAAGGTTGAGAACCACTGTTTTTTTCTCTCTCTCTCTGTCTCTGTCTCTGTCTCTGTCTCTTTTTCTGTGTGAGTGTGTGTGTGTGTGTGCGTGAGTGCGTGCATGCATGTGTGTGTATGTGTGACAGAGAGAGAGAGAGAGAGAGAGAGAAACTATGAGTCTGTGACTTCTGTCACCATTTTACTCTAAGGGAAGTTAGACATTCATAATGATGTGAAAATGAAAAATTCAAATGTGGTTTTATTTTTATTTATCTTTAAAGCAATAGGTAAGTATTTAAAGTATTGTGCAACATCTTTTCCATCTGATAATATTTTACAATTAATGGAAATGTTTCATTTCCTTCTTTCTACTCAGCTCTAGATATCCCAGGACCTTCCTTCAAAAAGTTAAAATGGGGTTGTTGCTTTCAATATTTGTGACAACTGATGTATTTACTCATTTGTTTATGATAGTGCCAGGAATGGGAACCTAATGCATAAACAAATACGTGGTATAGATCGCATGTATGCTTTGAAATAAACTTGCTTATTAGGTTTTAAAAAATTCATCAGTGTTTCCTATACCCGTCTGTCTGGTCGTGTGAATCCCTTAGTACAGGTGGATAAGGAAGAGGATGGGCCAGTGATGAAATGAAATACCTTCAGGTATGAGTTACAAGGAAGTGGAGAATATGCCTCCTCTCTCAAGAGAAAACTCTCAGATACACTTGCTGAGTCCCATGGAGAAGATGTGAAGACTAAAAATAATTATTGTTGTTGGAGTTTTTGTTATTTGTTGCCTACATGTTGCCTCCCTTGTTTGAATTTTATAGTGTCTGTATCCACAACTGGTGAGCCACTATAGCATACAATGACAATCCCAATGTACTAGTTTTCTCTTTCACTTCATAGGTATGGAACCCATTCACATGGGATTTTTAAAAAGTTGGGAATTCCTGGGCCCAAGCCTCTGCCATTCTTGGGTTCAATTTTTGCTTACCACAAGAAGGTAAGTGTTCACTGGGCTCCCTATCTTTCTTCTTGTGTTTGCCAAGATTGGCTAAGGTCCATCAATAAAAAGACAAGATCTTGAGTAGAACTGAGGTAGCATTTCAGAAACTATGTTTGGCTTCCATCTGAGACAAGATCAGCTTCTTGAAGGCCTTGCTGTTAGTCTTTGGAAATTCCGGTTTAGTGCAGTTCATCAGCTCAGACCTTTGACATATCAACACTCATGCTGAGGACTTGATGTTCAGACTTGTGATCTTCCAAGGGCAATGTCCTTTGTTCTCAGTGCAGATTCTAGCAAGGGACAGCCATGCTTCTGGAATTTTTATTTGCATAATTAGAACTTATAACTGAAACTTAGCAGAAGTTTTCTTTTGAAGTGTCAGAGACTCATTGCAAGTATTTCATTTCCAACATTGTGTGTAGAGGAGAAAGTACTTTCCTTTGCTGTGTTCTGTGTAGAGGTGGCCTCTCCCCATTTTTCCATGTTGCCAGGGAGCCATAAAGGCAAACTCCCTTTGTTATTTTTTTAAAAATATTTTTTTTTGGTGTATGGGTATTTTGCCTGCATACAAGTCTGTGTATGAGTTCTGGGTGCCCACAAAGGTGTCCCCCTAGAACTGGAATTACAGATAGCTGCTATGTGGGTGCTGGGAATTGAACCCTGGTCCTCTGGCACACCAGGCAATGCTCTTAACCACTGTGCCATCTCTTCAGCCCACTCATTATCATTCTTATTCACTTGCCTTCTCACTCAGAAACTTGGTGGAGACTAAATGCTCTAAATTAAAGGAGGCCACTGGTCTCTTCACTGTCACAATTCTGTTAGTCTTCTAAGGAAAGAGGCATGAAATAAATGAAAAAGATGCTGGGTAAGGAGTTTAGTGGATCTCACTGGCATTCCCTTAGCTTCTGTTTCTCCATTGTGTCTATGGAGGGAACAGTTCAGAGAGTCTTGGGATTTTAGGGACAGCATGTGGAGAAGCGAAATCTTTAGAGACATGTTGTTAGCTGTTATTTGTAGCGAAGGGTAAGTGGCCAAGCATAGGCAATTATTTACAATCAAGGGTGAGCTTTTGTTCATTTGCAATGTTGGGAGAAAATTTGAAAAACTTTAATATCCCCATTTCAAATACCTCTAGCAATTTAATCTCCTTTCCACTCCGACAGCTACAAATAACAATGCCCCTCTCACTGCTGTCTAGGGATAGACAGTAAACCTGATTTTGTAAGATCCAAATCATTTGTGCCCCAACTAGAGGTGAGAAGAGTATATTTAAAATAGTTATGGATTTTTATTTTCTTTCTCTTTCCAGGGCTTCTGGGAATTTGACAAACAATGTCATAGAAAATATGGGAAAATGTGGGGGTAAGTACTATGGCAACCTCCATTGGGAAGACGGGAAATGTCAAAGCCCACAGGAGTGTAAGCTATGTATTACGAAGATTTTGGGGGGCTTTTCCTACCAAAGATCCCATATGTCTGCCAGTGTTGTGCTTCACAGACAGATTTTGGTGGAGAAAGTCGCATATTTTGATTTTTCTCCAGGACTTGACGGTTCAGGAATGGTTCACCTGAGTTTCAGTCCAGTGTCTGGATGTTCCACTATTTTGAACTTAAGTTACTTACTTTCAATTTTCCATTCACTTCATATCTTTTTTGGTATTTTAATATTTTGATTATGCAAAATTATGAAAAATAGTACATGGGCAATATTCACGTAGGCACCATCCAGGTAACATATACTCCAATTTAGTTCTAATTATGATCTTTGTATAGAGCTATTTTGTGTTTGCCCCTCCCTGAATGTCCTACGTTACACTTCGTTTCATGAGATGCCAGTGACCTATGGTCAGAATCCCTAACTTGAACTAGGTGCTCATGTTGCATAACTAAGTTGTTGGTTATATAACATTTGGATCAGATTCTGGATTCCTTGGCATGCCTCCAACTATCAAATCTAGATGGCTGGGTTTAATCCTCTTTGCTTTGCAGGTTTTATGAGGGCTGACAGCCTGTGTTAGCTATCAGGGATCCAGACATGATCAAAACAGTGTTGGTGAAGGAATGTTATTCTACCTTCACAAGTCGTCGGGTAGGTGCCTATTCTCTATTTATTTATATATTAGGGTCTTTTTGAGGCATGAATGTTTACGTGCATGTGCATAGGGATATGCATATGCGTGCCCATGTACATACCTACACACATATGGAAGTCGGAGAAGGATGTTGGATGTCCTACTCTATCTGCCTTATTCCCTTGAGACAGGGTCTCTCACTGAACCTGGAGCCAGGCTGTCAGTCAGTAAGCACTGGCAATTCTCCAGTTTCTGTCCCTCACAGAGCTGAGGTTATAGATGCACAGGGCCATGTCCAGCTTTTTAAATATGTGCTTGATATTCAAACTCAGATCCTATGTTTTTATATGTTAGTGGGGTTTTTTTTTGTTTTTTTTTTTGACAAGGTTTTTCTGTATAACAGCTCTGGCTGTCCTGGAACTTGCTTTGTTTTTACAGAGAACCACCTGCATCTGCCTCCCAAGTGCTGGGACTAAAGGTGTGAGCCACCACCACCTGGCAATATGTTAGTTTTTTATCATGAAATAATTATAATTTCATAGGGCATTGGCCCAAAATACATAACAATGGTCCATATGTCCCTCATCTTGTTTGTCTCAATGGTGATATTTTACATAACTATAAATTTAGTATGCTTCTGTGACAGGAAATTTGTATAACCCATACATTTTATTCAGTACCAATCTTACATCTCTTTATTTTGTAGTGTGTGTGCACAAGGGTATGTAACTCCATGCATGTTTATTGGTGCACCTATGTATAACCATCAACAGCCAAGGTACAGAACTGTTCCTTCACCTCGAGGTTCCCACATCCTTGTCTATTAGAGTTGCCACACACAGCTTGTATTTTCTTTTTTTAGTTGGAAACATTTTATCTTTATTTTCTACAGCATTGGCATATATTTATTGTACAAAAACAGTGGGCTTTCTTGTGACTTTTTTATTTTTTAAATAGTTATTTTGTGTATATGTTTGTATGTGTTTCTCTCTGTGTGTGCATGTGCACATGTGTGTAGGTGCCCACAGAGGCCAAAAGAGGGCACAGATCCTTTAGAGCCGTAGTTATTGGTATTTATGAGGCAGCTGAAGTGTGTCGAGGACCAAACTCCAGTCCTCTGCAAGAGCAGCAAGTCTTCTTTTTTTTTAATTAAGATTTTTTTCATTCATTTTACATACCAATCACAGATTCCCCTCTCTTTCCTCCTCCCACCCCCTCCAGCCTTCCCCCTGATCCACCCCCCATTCCCTCCTACAAGAAAATAAGGCCTCCCATGGGGTGTCAAGCAGAGCCTGATACATTCAGCTGAGGCAGGTCCAAACCCCTCCCCCTGCACTGAGGGGTCTTAAGTGCTGACCCCTCTCTCTAGTCCCTGTAATATTTTGTTGTATGAACATAGTTTTAAAAAAAACTATTATCGACACTGATAGGTGATATTCGTGTTCCTGAATTTGTCTTCACTTAATGTGATCTTTGGTTCCATCTATTTTCCTGTAAATGATATAATTTTGTTCCTCTTTATGGCTGAATAAGACTCCATTTTGTGTGTGTGTGTGTGTGTGTGTGTGTGTGTGTGTGTGTGTGTGTATGCATGTCTATAGCACAATATTTTAGGATTCTCAATCTTGCATTTGTGAGAGTTGTATAAATGTGTGTGTACATGTGTGTGCCTGTGTGAACCTGCAGAGGCCCCAAGGAGGATGTTACGTGTTCTACTGTTCTACTCTGCTGTTTTGGCTAGTCTGGTGGGTCAGTAAGCTATTGGTATCTGCCTGTCTCCATTCCCCCAACACCAGGTTACAGGCACTCTTGGCCATAAAATGTTTTAAAATGTGGCTGTTGCAAATTCAAACCCAGGTCCTCATGCTTAAAGAACAAGCCCTCCTACCCTCGGAGCCGTCTCCCCAGCAGATTGTTTTGATCTGTGAATTCTTGACATTTCTTCATTCCTTCAAATTTTCATTGATTTTTTTAAATGAGCATTTTTATTGCTGTTGTTAGATTTTGTTAGATTCATACCTAAAGTATTTCATTTTCTTTGGAATGATTGTGAAAGTCATTGTGTATTTAATGTAGTTTTGCATATTCCTCACTTACCAGTGTGCCTTAATTTTTGCAAATTGACTCATTTGTAAGTTCTAGATATTTGTTTACATCTTCCATGAATTCTCTATCTTGACCTTAATTTAATAAAAAATAGGGAAGTTTTTTCTTTCTATATACTTTTTGTTTTATTTTTTTCTTCACTCCAGTACAATGTTGAACAGAATGTTGAGTGTGCATTTACTTTTAAAGGAGATAAACTTTATTCTTCCACAGTTGGGCTCAATTTTAGCTGCTGCTCTTGTGACTTTCCATACAACACATACACTTAAAATTTTTCATTGCATTTATTAATTACATATTATTAGTAGAGCTAGGCATAATATTAAAATGCATGCATATTGATACATCAATCAACTCAAGCCTACCTTTATCAAACCTCCACAACTGGGAAGGAATGCCTTCCCAGGCTGCTGGGAAACTTCCTGGAGGAGGTGAGCTAATATCAAATGAAGAATTATGGGTGGGAGGGACGGGCTCAGAGGAGAAAAGGGACATTACAGCTTTTTTGTCTTTAAGATTCAGACAATCTGGCCTGGTGGTGGTATAACTATTCAGGAGGTTAGGTCAGTAGAAGAAAATGTGTGAGTCTAAGTTGGGCTACAGAGTGAATTTCTCTACCTCTAGCCTCCCAGAGAGTAAGGCATTTGAAACACACATTTCCTGTGCCATTCAATGACATAGTTATAAACAATTTGTATGTAAATGATGCCTGTTAACATTTCCCCACAACCTGGCAGTTCTCCAAATCTATATAGGGCAACATCTCTTTTGCTTTGGATTCTAGGTATTTGGTCCATCGGGAATTTTGAAAAAAGCCATCACCATCGCTGAGAATGAGGAATGGAAGAGAATTCGAGCATTATTGTCTCCAACCTTCACCAGTGGAAAGCTCAAGGAGGTAATGAAGTAATAATAAGTTTGTCATTGGAAACATGAGGAACAGATATGGGGACAAGTAGAGTGGAAGATCACAGTCCTTTTCCAAGCAGTGTCCTCTGAGTTGAAACTTCCTAAGAATGTCTCTTTGTGTTAATGGGACTTCTTGCTTTGTCCTTGGGGAAGCTGTGTCCACTGGGAACTGAGGCCCCTCAGCTCACTATGGATGGTGTGCTGTGGGATGTTCTGTATGTCACATGTGTTGCTGATTAGTCAATAAATAAAACACTGATTGGCCATTGGCTAGGCAGGAAGTGTAGGCAGGACAAGGAGGAGAATAAAGCTGGGAAGTGGAAGGCTGAGTCAGAGAGACACTGCCAGCCGCCACGATGACAAACAGCATGTGAAGATGCCGGTAAGCCACAAGCCATGTGGCAAGGTATAGATTTATAGAAATGGATTAATTTAAGCTGCAAGAACAGTTAGCAAGAAGCCTGCCATGGCCATACAGTTTGTAAGCAATATAAGTCTCTGTGTTTACTTGGTCGGGTCTGAGTGGCTGTGGGACTGGCAGGTGAGAGAGATTTGTCCTGACTGTGGGCCAGGCAGAAAAACTTAAGCTACAATGGTGTTTTGTTTTGTGTATAGATGCTCCCCATCATTAACCAGTATGCAGATGTGTTGGTGAGAAATATGAGGCATGGATCAGAGAATGGGAATTCCATCTCCATGAAAGAGTGAGTGCTGGCATGGTCATTGGGGGCTGGGTTGTTGTGTGAGTTCTTTTTCTGTTGCTGTGACAAAAGACCCTGACAAAAGCAACTGAAGGAAGAAAGGCTTCATGTTGCCTTACAGTTCTAGGGGGATACAGTACGTCACAGCATGAAGACATGGCGGCATGAGCAGGAGGCTAGCGGATCACACTGTATCTATGATCAGGACGAAGGAAGTATGGCCAGACTATAGAGACTCAAGGCCTGCCCAAAATGACTTGCTTCTTCTAATGAGGCTCTACCTCCAAGTTTCCACATTTTTTTCATAGACAGTGCCACTAGCCAGGGACCAAGTGTTCAAATGCATGATCCTCTGGGGGAATATTGCACATTCAAATCATAACAATAATGCTAGGAGACTCCATAACTGCCAGCTGTGGAGTTGAAGTGTCCATTGTTAGGTTATTCCAGGACCAGTAGAAAGTGAGTTGTATGGTGTTTCAACTGATTACAACAGTTCAGACTACTACTGAAGTTTGAGACCAGAGGAAACTGGAGACATCCTTGTAGCAGTATTAGGATGGGCTTATAATGGGCCAGCCTACAAAGGGTTGTCTCCTATAAGAAGGTAGGATGACTTACAGAGAACAAGTCTCACCTCTGTATACAGGATCCATTATTAAGTCATCTACTCAACTGTCATTTTTTAAATTCTAGAAAAAAAAAGATAATTTAGAAAGAAAGGACATTATCTAAACAAACCTGTTAGTGTTGATTCAGTAGAAAAGATGGAGAAAGTACTCGGATGCTGTGTGTGTACCAGGAAAGTTAAAATGTCAAACAATTTATATTCCATCATAAACTTTTTGAGACTATCAATGAAATAGTAAATCTTTCCTTGGTCTGGCAAGACAGTTCAGTGGGTAAAGGCACCAGCCACCAAAGTGCTAACTTGACTAGATCCCTGGGAGCCACATGGTAGAGGGAGAGAACTGATGTCCACAGTGAAGAACAATGTAAAATGAGTACACACAAGCTTAATATTTAGCTTATCTTTCCCACACTTACAAAACTCAGGACTGAACCCAGTGTCTTAGGGTTTCCATTGCTGTGAAGAGATGCCATGACCATAACAACTTTTTTCTTTATTTTTTTTATTATGAGAGTTTCTATTCATTTTACATATCAACCTC
This sequence comes from Peromyscus eremicus, assembly GCF_949786415.1. Lineage (NCBI taxonomy): Eukaryota > Metazoa > Chordata > Mammalia > Rodentia > Cricetidae > Peromyscus > Peromyscus eremicus. The sequence goes on from NW_026734352.1 coordinate 54,111, forward strand.
AGATTCCCCTGTCCTCCCTCTTCCTACCCCCAGCCTTCCCCCCTGAGAGCACCCCCTATTCCCATCTCCTCCAAGGTAAGGTCTCCCATGGGGAGTCAGCAGAGCCTGGTACAGTAAGTTGAGGCAGGTCCAAGCCCCTCCTCCCTGCACCAAGGCTGTGCAAAGTGCCACGACAACTCTTATAAAGGAAAACATTTAACTGGGTGGCTTACAGTTCAGAGAGTCAGTCTATTATCATCAAGGTGGGACATGGTGGTGTGCAGGTAGATATGGTGGTAGAGAGGTAGCTGAGAGTTCTACATCTTGCACAGGCAACAGGAAGTGAACTCGGACACTGGGTGGAATCTTGAGCATAGGAGACCTCAGTGACACACTTCCTCCAACAAGGCTGCACCTACTTCAACAAAGATACACCTCCTAAAAGTGCCACTCCTTATGAGCTTATTGGCGGCCAATTACATTCAGACCACCACATCTAGGGAATGATAATGTGGATCATGTCTTCCCACATCCATTAACACAATCAAGGCAACACGCCTGTCCAACTTGGTATAAACAATTCCTCCTTAAGAGTTTCTTCCCAGGGATTTCTAGATTATGTTATTTTGATAATTAAAACTAACCATCGTGGTATCCATGCCATCCCACAGCACAAAGACAGGTACAACACTGTCACCTGAAAAACTTCTCACAATTGAGTATGGTCGGAACAAGGGCATCATAGGAAGGGTTTCTGTGTGGCACTCTGATTATCTTGGCTGGACTGAATTTACTCCTACTTCACACCTTATGTGTCTTAGGCAGAGTAGGAAGAGGTGTAGCTGTTAATTTCCATTTCTCTCTGTCCTCAGCATTTTTGGGGCCTACAGCATGGATGTGATCACTGCCACATCATTTGGTGTGAATGTTGATTCCCTCAACAATCCACAGGATCCTTTTGTGGAAAAAATAAAGAAGATCTTAAAAGTTGACATCTTTGATCCATTGTTCATCACAGTGAGTACGTGACCTAATGTTTCATTCTTTCTGTCTTTTTAAGTAACAGTGTAGTGAAATATAATCTGCATATGTTGTCAGTAGTCCACTTAAACAGGCCAAAAGATGGTTTTCAGTATATTTAAAATATTTTCAGCTATCACTGTTGTCAGCTGTGGAACATTTTTGTCATCTCAGAAACTCTGTACTTTTAATGACTAACTCCTTACCTCTCACAGGCATAAACAACAAGTAAGTCTATTTTCTAACTGCACAGATTTGCCTATTCTGGACACTTCATATAAATAGAACTGTATAATGTCACCTTTTGTATCTCACTTTCAAATTAGTATGTTTTAAAAGTTCATGCATCTTAAGTGTGTATTAGTATTTCATTTCTTCTATGACAGAATTATATTCCATCTTATGGACATGTCATGTTCTGTCTGTAACTGATGGATATTTGGAATGTTTTGACCTTTTTGGCTGTTGTGAAACAGTGCTGTTATGAATATTCTTTTTGTTTTTCGAGACAGGGCTTCTCTGTGTAGCTTTAGAGCCTGGCCTGGACTTGCTTTGCAGACCAGGCTGGCCTTGAACTCGCAGAAATCCACCTGCTTCTGCCTCTTAAGTGCTGGGATTAAAGGTGTTCACCACCACTACCTGGCCTTGCTATGAATATTATGCAAGTTTGTGTTTCAACACGTTTTCAGTTGTTTTTTGATGTATACTCAAGGGGAAGTCCTGAGTTGTATAGTAATATCTAATATAATGTGCTGAACTAATTAAGGACATGTCTTTAATCACAAAAGAGTGTTGGCTTTGATGTTTTTTTCATCTGTTCATCTGTTTTGCTCATTTTCATTTGCATTGATATACTCAGTTATACAGCAGAGCATCCTTGAGATGAATCCTACCGAGTTAGGGTAATATAACTCTTCTTATAGTCACTTGATTTAGTATCTAATATCGTGTTGAAAATCTTGCAACCACACTTACAAGTGATGTTAGTTTGTAGATTTCTTTTCCTGTGAGATATTCATCTGGTCTCAGTGTTAGGGTACCACACATCTTATGGAAAATTTTGGAGATGTTTTCATGTCCTTTCTATATTTTGGACATATTTGGGAAGAAATGGCATATGCTTTTCTTTAAATATTTAGCAAAAGTCATCATTGAAACCTCCTGGTTTTAGGCTTTCCTTGTTGATAGCATTTTTTAAAAAATCAGCAGCACTTTAAATTCTGTACTTAAGGCTAGATAGGAGGAGGTAAGATTAAGTATGATACCGGAACACATTGATCCGATAATCTCCTCTTGTCATAGTTTTCAATTTTCTCTAGATTGTGAGGAATGCTATGGATCTCTGTGTGCTTGCTTTGCAACAAATAACTTCTCATTATGTCACCAGTCTATTATGCATTGTATGCATTTCTTTTTGAGTCAGTTTCTACAATTTGTGTATTTCTAGGAATTTGTACATTCTGGCTCAGATGTATAATTGAGGCTATTGTCCTAGTCGCTCAATTACTAGTGGGATTCCTTTATATGCCCTTGTGTTTTCCATAACATTATTCTCCTCCCACTTCACTATGCATGCTAGTAATCTGAGCTATCACTCTAATTCTAGAACAATCCCAGCTAACATTTTGCCAACTCTGAAGACATTTTCAAAGAAGAATCTTTTGTTTTCATTGATTTCCTCCATGTTTTTTATTTTATTAGTTTGCACTTTGGTCAGTAGTATCCACTCTCTCTCTGCCTAAAGTGTGTTTTTCCTTCTCTTTTAGTGGTACATGCTATAAAGTATTGTCATACGGCATCAGTTTTTCCTCAATACCCACAAATACCCTTCTGGATATTGTTTTGTCTCTATCTTATAAGGTTTTCTTCATTTTTTGTGTGTTTTTGGTTAATGTTATCATCATCATCATCATCATCATCATTATCATCATCATTTGTGTCTGTGTTCATGGGTGGGTGGGTAGGTGCACTGGAGTATATGGGTATATGGGTGTATGCACTGGAGTATGTATAAGTATGAAGATGTCGGAGGGCAACTTCAGGCATCTGCCACCTTTTGTTTGAGGCAGGCTCTCTTACTGGCCTGGAACTTCACCAAGTAGGTAGGCGAACTTCACCAAGCTTCACTAGACATTAAGCTTCCAGGAATTCAGTGTCTTCATCTCTCATGTTGCCATTCGCGAGGCACTGCACTTGGATTTTAACGTGGGTTCTGGGAACTGAACCCAGAGCCTCACATTTGCAAGGCAAGCACTTAAGCCTCTGAGCCATCTCTCCAGCATGAAAGCTCTTTCTTGAACATCACGATTAACTGCAGCAACTGGACTGAAGCCTGATTTATCCAAAAAGACCTTAGTCCAACATGTCAAGGGTGAGAGGTCAAGGGATTTAACCCTGAAACCGTGCAGCAGGTGCCATTGATATCACTTCTATGTCAGTGGCCATACATTGACACACCCTTTCCCAGCCAGTGGCTTGGAACCTGAAAGAGAGAGAGAGAGAGAGAGAGAGAGAGAGAGAGAGAGAGAGAGAGTGTGTCTTGGTTGAGATCCTGGTAACTTTTACTGTTCTGAGTGTTTGGAATAAATGTAATCATTCCAGGTAAAATTTGTATTTTCACCACGGTTTCTCTTTTCTTTCCCCTCTAGCACTCTTTCCATTCCTTATCCCAGTATTTGATGCGTTAAATATCTGCTTGTTTCCAAAAGATGTTATAAGCTTTTTTAAAACTTCGGTACAGCAAATGAAGGAGGATCGCATGCAAGAGAAAGCAAAGGTAATAACTACTCACACGAGGACTTTCATTTGTTGATAATGTATTTCTCCCTCTTTCTATAAAACAAATATACATATATATATATTTCCTCTGTATCTTTAAAAGTTACATGAGGAGTGTAGGTTAAGGACAGGGAATTTTCGATATTTAGAAGAGAATGAAGAGTGTAGTGGTTGGGAATAGAGAAATAAAATGAGCCAGAGAAAGCATTTAAAATTAATGATATGCCTGACAATTAGTGTACCACAGAATAAATATTTTTAGGGCAAGAATTTCACCACATGCTAGTAAACAGATATTGTTTGCATATGATTTGTGGGGATGTAAACTGGGGGAATTATGGAAAACTATATGGATAGATCTAAAAAAAAAATCAAAGTTTGTTATTTTGTCAGTGCTGGAGATAAAATAAAACCCAGATCCTTACATGTGATCAGCAAACATGTCATCCTTGAACAATGGTTCAAGTTGCCCTGGGTATCCAGCTCAATCCTATTCTAGAGTTTCATATTGGAAACAGAGTTTATGACTTTGATGTTGGACTGGAAGATCACAACAGAGAAACTATTAATTATTATTATTATTATTATTATTATTATTATTATTATTATTTTGGTTTTCACCTTCCTCTGCCTCCTGAGTGCTGGGATTAAAGGTGTGAGCCATCACACCCAGACAGGAACAACCATTATTAATGGATAATTTCTTCAAAGATTAAGTCTTCAGTGATCTTAGTTCACATCAGAGGAAAAAGATGAGCAAAAAGTTAAAAATAGAACTCCCATGTGATCCAGCCATCTTCCTGTCGGTCATAAGATGACATAAGCTTGTGTGGGAGACATTTGTACTCCTATGCTCATTGAAGTCATTCTAAAAATCCCCAAAGCTATAGAGAAATGGACTTTGAAAGTTCTCATCACAGATGAGTGATGGATGTTGAGAAAAATATACTTAACCTGATTTAAGCAACATTCAATATATACATGCATCAAATTTTCATTTCATTCCATTTCTATGTACAATTTTTTTGTGTGTGTCATTTAATGTAAATTTTAAAAAAGTGAGACAAAATTACCACTTCCTTTTCCTAAAAGGATAATGATTCTGCTTACAAATTCTTTCCAGGTACTTCAACTCCCCAGACCTCATACTGGCAAGAAATCACTTCATTTCCAAGCTTATCATTTTACACATTTTCAAAAAAAAAATTCATTTTATCCTACCCAGCACAGTTTAGTCTGCTTTATTTTTAATTTTAAGTTTTTTGAGATAATCTTGCTATGAAGCCCAGGCTCGTCTCTCTCAGTCATTCTGCCTCCAAGTTTCATTATAAGGACAATGGTTTGAGATTAAGATGGGAGGACACCAGACTGAAGTCCAGAACTTCTGTGTGAACACATACGCAAAGGGAAGGGGCCAACCTGGACTGTTCAGAAGCCAGAGAACTCAGGGTCAAAGACAGGAAAGACCAAAGCCATTGGATGCAGAGCCAGTGTTCACTCAGGAAAGCATTCTGCTCTCCAAAACATGTGTATGGACATGTTTTTTTTTTTTTTTTTGTTGTTCTTTATCATTGACTTTGGGAATCCCAGCCAGACTTCTGGACTTTCAATAAGCATTATTGTCAGAATGGTGACTAGTTCTGCACTTGTGACTCACTCTGACCTCTCAACTGACCTTGAATCTTTCAAAAATTATTCTTTCAGCAAAGAGTGGATTTTCTTCAGCTGGTAATAAACTCCCAGAGTTCTAACATCAAGGAGTCTCATAAAGGTAAGCAAGAATGTTTTATGTTTACTGATGGGGAACCTCAGAGTGAGGAGTTTGTCCTGGAAATATTCAGAAGGATTTTCAATTAGATGACTATGTCTCCAAATTTCAAACAAACAATTCCAACCCCTTAAAAAAACTCCACCCCAACCCACAGATGTAGACATTATATACAGCAGCCAGAGGAACTTTCTAGAAGCACAGGATTATTACTGTGTTCAAAACCTGAAGGGCAGCTGTAAGCATGCAATTCAGGACTGGAGATCACCAGTGGTCTCTGGATCTGGTACTACAGAACAGATACCAACTGGGCCTCATCTAGATCCCCTGAGTCAAAAGCTCTGCCTGGAGATTTTCATGTAGACACCCAGTGAGAGGAACAGCCCCACAGTGGTGATGGTCACTGGAAACCTGGGATGAATGCTTGTCCAGCTCTTGATTTACAGCCAAGCTTTGATTTCCTGTGTAGTTGATATGGAACGTGTAGAGAAAGCCTTGGGATTAAGCACATACCCCACTACTCTTACTAGCTTTTCACCTGCTCATTATCCCATCATGGGTGGTTTCTGAGGAAGCCATTGCTGTGACGGTTGAAGAATGATGGCTTTCTAATGCCGTCCCATCCTATGCAGCTATGAGCTCTGTTCTGTGTAAGAGAGGGGCAAGCCGTCTGTTTTCTGTTTCATTTTCTTCTTTTTCCTCCTTCTTCCTCTTCCTTCCCTTCCTTCATCCTCCACAACTCCTCCTCCTTCTCTCCCCTCCTACTCTTCTCTCCTCTCTCCCCTTTGTTTTTCTCCTGCTCCTGCTCCTCACCTCCCCTGCACAATCCCATGTATTAATTCTGTTCCCTCACTATCATCACTTATTTTGACACTCAGGTTCATTCAGGCGTATACATTGAATAAGCCTTTCATATGGGCATCTGAGCTCTTTTTTTGAGATCCTAATACATGTAATCACAAGATTTATCCTTTCCCTTTCTCCAAACCCTTAACATATACCCATCCATGCTTTCTTTCAACTTCACGTTCTCTTTTTTCATTGTTATTGAATGCACATATGTATATACATAAATGTTCCTAAATATAATCTGCTAAGTCTGTATGACGTTATACATATGTATGCCTTCAGCAACGGCAATTTGGTACCGAATAACTGTGCTCTTCCCTGGAGAAGACTGTTTCTCCCCCTCTCAGCATTGCTTAGTTGCCTGTCATTCTCTGTGTAGTGTTGAAGCCTCATGAACTCTCCCCGTGCACTTTGGCATATCTATTGGTGTCATCCGTGTCAGCTCGTGTTTGGGCAGTCATGTTATTGAGACTTTATGGGCATAGCTTCTGATATTACTAGGAGACAGTCTCACAGAGGACTTCCTGATCTCCTGGCTCTTCCTGCCCCCTCATCTGCAATGTCCCCTGAACCTTGGGTGTGAGAGTGTTTTGTAGATATATCTACTCGGACTAGGCTCCACAGCAGTAGTGGCACACACACCTTGGTGGTAACCAACAGCTCTCTAATTGGATTTAAGACCTTCTCAACAAGAGGGAAACCATGCCTGGTACTGAAAACCCAGCTAACTACTCAGGGCTAGTAAAGTCATGGATCTTAGAGGAGAATCTACAACCACCACTTTACTAAACCAGCATAATCCCTAACAACAGTCTAAACATTTGGCCTTACAGCATCAGATGAGTACACTCTTCATCCCTCATCAAGGAAACTTGTCTTTGGAACAGACTAAGTTCTTTCCTATTCTTCTCTAATTTTATATATTTTAAAAAGTAGTTTACAAATTTTAGAGAAATTATAGGCTCACAGTCAATTTCAGTTGAGTTTATACAGGCTTTCATATGTTCCTGCCTCCCTCACGTGCACAGTCTCCCATCCTTTTTAGAATAAATTTTAGAAATTCACTTATTTTGCTTTTGCATATATTTGTCGGCGTGCACATGCAATGGTGTGCGTGTGCGGGTCAGAGGAAAATCTGCACAATTCTGTCCTCTCCTTCTGCCCTTTGTTTCTGGAGATGAGCTCATCAGGCTTGGCAGCAGGCCCTTTACCTGCTGAGCCATCTTGCTGTACCATCAAACTCACCCATTTTTAACATTCCTCAATGGAGCAATATGTTTGTTATGAGCATTGAACCTACATGTTCATATTATCACCGAAGGCCCATAGTTATAATTAGGATTCATTCTTGGTCTTGTCCATGGCATCTGATTCATGCTCAATGAATGTGGGCAAGTTTATACTTGACCGGCTAGTTTATACTTTATGGGAAGATAACATGAGTCATTGTGCATACAACTACCTTGTTGTAATCCCTGCACTGTAAAGAAAAACTGTTAAATAAAGAGCACACACATAAGGACAGTCTTGCTTGGTCAAGTTTAGCTTTAGTCAAAAGCTTGGGTCTTAGGGAACAGGGCTGCATTTCACAGCATCAGGGTGCCGCATTCCACAGATGCAGTTTATCTGGAGTTGATGTTTCTTCCATTTGAGATTAAAAACAAAATCTCTAATGAGGCTCCATTTATTAGAATGTTGCTAGTCATTACCATTTCAATTAAGGAATTATTCTCTAATTTATGTCTGTGTATGTGTGTATGTCTGTGTGAATGGATGAGTGCAGGTGCCTGTGTTGGTTAGAGGAGAGCATCCCTGGAGCTGAGGTTACAGGTGGCTGTGAGTTGCCCACAACCGAACTCAGGTGCTCTTCAAGAACAGCCTGCATTCTTTTTTTTTAGACAGACTTTTTCTGTCTGTCTTGGAACTTGCTTTGTAGACCAAGCTGACCTCAAACTCAGGGATCCACAAGCTTCTGCCACCCAAGTGCTGAAATTAAAGGCATGTGCCACCACTATCCAGCTACAACCTACATTCTTTTTTTTTATTTAAAATTTTTTATTCACTTTACATACCAACCACAGATCCCACGTTCATCCTTTCCTGCTCCCCTCCAGCCTCCCCCACAACCCACTCCCCATTCCCTCTTCTGGAAAGATAAGGCCTCTCACAGGGAGTCAGCAAAGCCTGGTACATTCAGTTGAGGCAGGTCCAAGGCCCTTCCCCTGCATCAAGGCTGTGCAAGGTGTTCCACTGTAGGTAATGGGCTCCAAAAAGCCAGCTCATGCACCAGGGATAGACCCCAATCCCACTGCCAGGGGCCCCTTAAACAGAGCAAGCTACACAACATCTCCCACAGGCAGAGGGCCTAGTCTGGTTCCATGCAGCTTCCACAGCTGTCAGTCTAAAGTTCATGAGTTCATGAGCTTGGTTCAGTTGTTTCTGTAGATTTCCCCATCATGATCTTGACTCCCCTTGCTCATAGAATCCTCTTTCCTCTCTTCAATTGGACTCCCAGAGCTTAGCCTGGTGCTTGGCTGTGGATCTCTGCATCTGCTTCCATCAGTTACTGGGTGAAGGCTCTATGGTGACAGCTAGTGTAATCACCAATCTGATTATCAGGATATATAGCCTATATTCTTAACAGGCTGAGCCATTTCTCTAGCCCATCACTCTAAATACTCTGTAGCTATTCCTTTTTTCTGTATTTCTCTCATTTCTGAATTACATTTTGAAGATTGGTAATACTCGTTTGTCCAATGGTTTATGCATATAAATATCACAGCTCATGAAAGTTCAAACACTGACCAGGGAGACGTGGGGTGGGTTTGAGATTCTACTAAGAGTTTCCAAGTTGTTGCTACTGGTCCACAGACCACACTTTGAGTAGCTTTCATACCACTGCCTCAGGTTTCTTAAGACCTATATAGTTCATAGATCTGCTAATGTTTCATGCACTTAAACCTTTCTATTTCATACTTACTCAAAATGTTTGAAACTAAGTTTTAGGCAGAATATTTTTTTAAAAGGGCAAATGGTGTCATCTATTTTACTTATATGGAGTCAATTTTCCAGGGCTGGGGTTATGGCTCAGTGGTTAAGAGCAATTGCTTTGTGAACATGAAAATTTTAGTCTGAATCCCCAGCACCCACACAAAAGGCTAGGTAAAGCTACATGTGCTTGTATAGCCCCAGAGCCAGAAGGTGGGAACAGGAGGGCCCAGAACTCAGTGGCTAGACAAACTAGCTGAAATGATGAGCTTCTAGTTCAGTAAGAGACCCTGTCCCTGCAAATTTCATGATGTCATTGTTTTTCTCTGCTGAGTAGTTTCCATTGTGTATATGTGCCACATTTTCTTTATCCATTCTTCAGTTGAAGGGCATCTGGGTTGTTTCCATGTTCTGGCTATTAGGAACAATGCTGCTATGAACATAGTCGAGCATGTGTCCTTGTGGTATGATTGAGCATTCCTTGGGTATATGCCCAAGAGTGGTACTGCTGGGTCCTGAGGTAGATTGACTCTCAATTTTCTGAGAAACTGCCATACTGATTCCAAAGTGCCTCTACAAGTTTGCACTCCCATCAACAGTGGAGGAGTGTTCCCCTTGCTCCACATCCTCTTCAACATAAGCTGTCTTCAGTGTTTTTGATCTTAGCCATTTTGACAGGTGTAAGATGGTATCTCAGTGTCGTTTTGGTTTGCATTTCCCTGATGACTAAGGATGTTGAGCAATTCCTTAAAAGTCTTTCAGCCATTTGAGATTCTTTTGTTGAGACCTGTCTGTTTAGCTCTGTAGCCCCTTTTTTTTTTTTTTTTTTGGTTTTTTCGAGACAGGGTTTCTCTGTGTAGCTTTGCGCCTTTCCTGGAACTCACTTGGTAGTCCAGGCTGGCCTCGAACTCACAGAGATTTGCCTGGCTCTGCCTCCCAAGTGCTGGGATTAAAGGCATGCGCCACCACCGCCCGGCCCATTTTTTTTTTTAAATTGGATTGTTTGGTATTTTGATATTTAGTTCCTTGAGTTCTTTATATATTTTGGAGATCTGCCCTCTGTCAGATGTGAGGTTGGTGAAGATCTTTTCTTATTATGTAGGCTGTTGTTTTTATCTTACTGACCATGTCCTTTGCCTTGTAAAAGTTTCTCAGTTTCAGAAGGACCCATTTATTAATTGTTCCTCTCAGTGTCTGTGCTACTGGTGTTATATTTAGGAAGTGGTCTCCTGTGCCACAAATCATAATTTTTTTAAGAAATACTGATCTCCTTTACCTAAAATGTGTCTATTGGGCCAGCAATATAGATCAACAGATAAAGGTACTTGCTACCAAGCCAAAGACCTGAGTTCACACCCAAGGATCCAAATGTTGCAAGGAGAGAAATCACTCCTGCAAATTGTCCTCTGACCCTCACAAGAATGCCATGGCATACTCCCCCCTCCTCCCTCCCTCTCTCTCTCACACACAAATGAAATAAAATAAAATGTATTTCCTTTCCCATTAGCTTTACCCGATCTGGAGATTGTGGCTCAGTCTATTATCTTTATTCTTGCTGGCTATGAGACCACCAGCAGCGCTCTTTCTTTTGCTTTGTATTTACTGGCCACTCACCCTGATGTCCAGAAGAAACTGCAGGATGAAATTGATGCAGCTCTGCCCAATAAGGTGAGGGAACAGTACCTGGAGAGGGAGGAAGGGAAGAGGAGACACATTGACATGAATGATTCCTTATCAGTGAGATTTTTTTCAATGAAGTGATAAGCATCGATTCCTTTACTTAAGGTTCTAAAAAGAGAAATGAATGGGAAACAGGCATTGGCTACTTACTGCTTTTAGGAAAACAATGTCTTTGTTCATAAATATTGGTATAGCTTTATCCATTATCTGTCATCAAAAACTACCAAGAAACAACCACCAAATCACAGTGGCATGGAAGATGAACTTTGGCTAGTCAAGTGTCTCGGTAGTCAGGTCTGCTGATGTCATGGGGTGTGCTATTGCCTGCTGTTGGCTGAGTGTGACTGGCCTTGGCTGGACTGGGCTAGGCAGATTGATTTAGTTCTGTCCCACACATCTCTCTCCACTCATAGGCAGCCTGAGTCAAACTCTTAACCCTACAGTACAGTTTGTCTGAAAGTCCCATAAAGTAATAGTCAAACATTTCTCACATTGGTCTTTACAACTCTGCCCAAACTGGGAGGCTTGGGATGTGAGGTTATGTGGTCTGTGAGGCCCTCTGTCTGCCTTATCATTCTCTTCAGAGCTCCCAGGCAAGCCCTGAGGGAACAACCAGTGTGCTGGACCAGCAATAGAGAATGTGGCTGAGTGATGGATCCTGTTTTCATTGTAACTTTTTACCAGGGTTGGAATTGAGCATTTTGATGGCAATGACTATATCTGTCTTTTGTCACCTTTAATATAGAAGAGACCAGTATCTCCTCAGATCATTTAAAATTTTATCCTATTAATGCTTCCAAATTTTTTATATATATATATATATATATATATATATATATATATATATATATTTGAAAGAATGGCACATGGGATATTTTCAAATAAGTACAATAAGGATTTTTCTTCTTCCTATGTTTATATACCTTCAAGTACATGTATGTGCCCTTTCTGTGAAAAGGTAACTCTAAGTGTGTCAAGTTGTTGACTCTAATTATCATGATCTGTTAGTTATGATTCCCTACGTAAGAAAGAAAAAGTAGTATATAGTAATGCTGAGGATTTTAGGTCCTGGGTTTGGGATTGTCACAAAGTCTCCATATTTCATAATTACCCTACATTTCTTATAGGTGCATTGAGCATGTTCAAGTATCAGTTATTAAAATGCTTTTTAAATGCTAAGGTCTTTCATCAACAGGAGTTTTTCTTTGGTAGTGTAACCCCTTAGTAGTTCTCTACAGATGAAAGTTAGTTCAAGATCTTAATTTATGAAAATCTCTCTCTCTCTTTGTAGGCACCTGCCACCTGTGATACCCTGGTCCAGATGGAGTATCTGGACATGATGGTGAATGAAACTCTCAGATTATATCCAATTGCTGGAAGACTTGAGAGGGTCTGTAAGAAAGATGTTGAAATCAATGGGGTGCTCATTCCCAAAGGGACTGTGATGATGGTACCAACCTTTGCTCTTCACAGAGACCCAAAGCATTGGCCAGAGCCTGAGGAGTTCCACCCTGAAAGGTACAGGGATATGGGAAAGATAAACTACCCAGAACTGGACTAGTCCAAGCATGATGTGCTGTCTCTTGGTGTTGAAGTCACATAAGTAGCAACAAGAGTCTGTCTCTGTGTCTACTTATCTATCTATCTACTTATCTACCTATTCAAACTTTTAAGACAAGAGTAGCATCTGTCACAATGTGCTCCACACTATCTCATTTTATGCATTAGGCTTTTCATGCCTAGGTTTTTCTTGCTGTTTCCTTTAGCTGCTCCCCTCACCTTTAGAGAATATTTACATTTTCCATTTGACTACATTTTGCCTCCTGGGTCCTTCACTGCAGCTTTAATGGTGTCATCTGAGGGCCTTGTCATTTGAGCTGCCTTGCTGAACACAGAGGAGACCACAGGTCCTTCCATTATTTGCCTCTGGCTGTTGTCCTGGCCACTTTCTTACCTTATGTGACTTTTCCAAAGCCATGTTGCCTGATGTCTAGGAGTCTGAGACACTCTTCTTTTGGATGTGGCTCAGGTGGTCCTTTCTGGAAACCCAGAGGCAAGGTCAGGCTTCAGTCATATTTCTACAGTCTAATTGTTTTTTTGGTAAGCAAAATAAAGAATGGTGTTTTTAGGGCAGAGGCTGGCAAGCCGAAAGGACTAGGATTTAGACATTCATTGCTTCTATATATAGTACTTGCTAAAGAACTTAACCAGAGCTCATCAGTATTTCTGTCTTCCAGACCAGATGACTTTTGTGTTCCTTCCAGTCTCAGCAATTACATCTCTTATAGCTTTGTAACACACAGATGATTGACCATATTGCTGTTATATTCATTTAATAATGAGACAGGTAGCCTGTGTTTACTGTGTATGAGGGACTACTCCAAACACTGATAAAGCGATATGTTGATGAATGTCTACAACAGAGAATGTTTGACAAATTCACGAGTGTACTGTATACAAATCAATATCCATAGCACTCTCAATGGAATTCTATGTGACCAGTATCCATTTGTCCATGTGTGGTGTTTATTCACACACCTCCACAAATCATCATTATGATTTTGGAAATATAATAGTCTTAAATACATTAGAATTTTTCCAAAATATTAAAAAATAGCTTAAAACACATAGTCATATTGCAATTGCCACTTTTCTAGAAACCAAAAAATTTCTCTTAAGTATCATTTATTTGTTATATGATTTGAATAACAATTGTATATCTTCCTAGATTTTTATACTCAAAGGAATACATAGAGAAATAAATTAATGATAATATTATATTAGAGTAGCATTGTATGTCTTTGTAAATTATCTGACTTAAACTATTCAGTAAGAAGGAAGGGAAGAGCAAGAAGAAAAAGAAGTAAGAGGAAGGCAAGAAAAAGGGAGGCTAGAAGGGACAGAAGGAAGGAAAAGGAAGAGGAAGAAAGGGAGGGGAAAGAGGAAGGGAAAGGAAGAGTGGAGGAAGGGAGGATGGGAAGCTGGAAGGAACAGAGTGAGAGATGGAAAGAAGTGGGGAGAAAGGGAAGGCAAGCAGTGAAGGAAATAAGAGAAATAAAGTAGAAAAATAATAATGGAGAAGAGAAAAAAGAATAACAGAGAGAGGACAGTGCAAGGGAAACAATTTCAGTAGTGGTAAGAATTTTATCCTCCTGCTTTAATGAGTGTTAGTTCAGCCAATAACATACTTTTCTTCCTTTGGTCTCATTTCTTATGTCTCAGAGAATGAACACATCATACTAAATGCAAAGATCATGTTTAAAGATGAATGTTTGTTCTAGACAGCATTTACTTCATCTCAATATGACTAAAAGTTCCTCCATGGTAAAGCAAGAGGGAAGACTTGTAATTTGTATAATTCTTATGGCATATCACCCACTCTGAGGCCCAGAGAACATCACAGAAGAAGTGGTAGAAAGACTGTAGGAGCTAAAGAGTAGAGGAGGTGTGGCAATAGTGTCTTCTGGCTAGAACACAGCCTTTGCTGTCATGAACACACAATGTCTGTGACAACCTGTGAAAGACTCACACAAAATAGACATGAAAATAGGAGGGGACAAGTTGTAAAGAAGACAGTGAATAGAGTTGGGGAGGGTATACACGAAGTTAATGTGGCAGGGAAAACAATCACAATGCATTGTATACAAGTAAGAAACTCTAAATGTCACACCAGAATTTCCACAACTGGCTCAGGAAAGCTTCCTGTTTACTACTGCTTATGGGTATCTAAAAAATATCAAGCAAGTGACTGTTGTGGATTCTTAGGCTTCATTAACTTGTCTTCATTTACTCCTGTGGGACCAGGTTCAGCAAGAAAAACCAGGGTAGCATTAATCCTTACACATATCTGCCCTTTGGGGATGGACCCAGGAACTGCATTGGCATGAGGTTTGCTCTCATGAACATGAAAATTGCTCTTGTCAGAGTCCTGCAGAACTTCTCCTTCCAGCCTTGTAAGGAAACTCAGGTGAGTGTGCTTTTTCAGAAGTTATATTTTTGGGGAGTTTTGCTTTTTAACTGGGGCATTGATTTGCAGAAAAGCATATTGATCTATTTGTCCAAGGAATTTCTTTGCAATATCTATTGGATAATTTAAGTATTTCAGTTTTAGAGTTGCATCTTTTGCTTTATAAAGACCTAAGTATAATGACTGTCTAAATTCAGGGGCTTCAGAAGATAGGTCTGTCAGTAAGGTTCTTGCCTTGAAAGCATGTGGACTTGAACTTAATCCCTATAACTCATGCAAAACAAAGCAAACAAAGCAAGCAAGTAAGCAAGCAAGCAAACAAACCAAACAACCCACCAACATACCAACCAAAAAACCCAGCCAGCAACCAAACACCAACCAACCAACCAACCAACCAACCCACCTATTACCAACCAGGTGTGTTGGCATGCACTCGTAATCCCAGTACTGAGGAGACAGACCAGCAGATTCCCTGGGCTTACTAAGCTGCTAGACTATATACTTTGTGAGTTCCAGGCCAGTGAGAAACCCTGTCTCCAAAAAGGTAGATAACACCTAAGGAAGGACATGGGAGGTAAAAGTAGTTTTTGTGTCCTTGTAAAGCACTCTTGGCATTTGTATGTCTCTTTGTATTTGTGGTTGGTGTTGTTTCACTGACTGCTTCTTGTACTTGCTGGACTGTTGCAGATCCCTTTAAAAATAGCCAAGCAAGGACTTCTTCAACCAGAAAAACCAATCCTTCTAAAGGTTGTGTCAAGAGATGAGACTGTAAGTGGAGCTTGATGCATAGTGGTCTGTTATGATGCTGCATCCCACTGGACCAGAAACCAATTCAGATTGTGAATAAATACCAAGATGAAGATGTGGTAATCTTGTGCACTCATGCAGGATTCTGGGTGTTCATTGAGCTTGTCATGGAACATAAGGACATAATGACACCAATCTAAGATAGATATGTTCAACTCCCTGGTTCTTGTGGGACTCTATTTCTACTTCATTGTTACTACCAAATCCCCTGATTTCTGATGATAAAATAAACACCAGTTACTAGTTTTATCAACAACTACTACTGAAAAACATGAGAATTTTTATAGTGATGCTAATAACTAATTTTTTATTAAGAATTTTTTTTATTCATTTTATATACCAAAGATTCCCCCTCTTCCCTCCTCTTGCACTTTCAGCCTCCCCCTCCCAGTCCACCCCCATTCCCTCTTACAAGAAGGTAAGGCCTCCCATGGGGAGGTACATTTAGTAGAGGCAGGTCCAAGCCCCTCTCCCTGCCTCAGGACTGTGAAACGTGTCCCATCATAGAAGTGGGCTCCAAAAGACCTGCTCATGCACCAGGAATGGATTCTGATCCTACTGCCAGGGGGCCCCTTAAGCAGATTGTGCTACACAACTGTCTCAATTATGCAGAGGGCCTAGTCCAGTCCCATGCAGGCTCCACAGCTGGTGATCTAATTTCATGAGTTACCACTAGTTTGGTTTGGTTGTCTCTGTATGTTCCCCATCATGATCTTGATGCCCCTTGCTCATAGAATCCTTCCTCTCTCTTTTTGACTGGACTCTTGGAGCTCAGCCTGGTGTTTGGCTGTGAATCTCTGCATCTGTTTCCATCAGTTACTGGAGAAAGGCTCTATGATGACAGTTAGGATATTCACAGATCTGATTACTAGGGTAAGCCAGTTTAGGCACCCTCTCCACTATTGTTAGTAGTCTAAGGTGGAGTCATCCTTGTGGATTCCTGGAAACTTCCCTAGCACCCGTTTTTTCCCTATCCCCATGATGTCTCCCTATATTATGGTATCTCTTTTATTGCTCTGCCACTCCATCTCTGTTCCAGCTCGACCGTCCTGTTTCCTTATGTTCTCATCCCCCGTCCCCTACCCTCCATTGCCCACCCCTCATTCCCAGTTTACTCATGGAGATCTCATCTATTTCCTCTTCCCAGGGTGATCCATTTGTCCCTCTTTGGGTCCTCCTTGTTAGCTAGATCTTCTAGAGCTGTAGGTTGTAAACTAATGACTAAATTTTTACCAAATATTTTTATTTGCAGCGTATTACAATTAATTTCTAAACTGAGAAGTCAATGGTGTTGATTTTTCCTAGAGAGTTTTGAAGGAATAACTATCTACTCCAGATATGGCACCAAAGAGAGACCAAAGGAATGATTCCACTCCAGTCTAGCTTAGTGAACCAGTGAATTTCTAGGGATACTTACAAGAGCATGAATGAGGGCTTGCTTACATACACAAAGGCAATTAAAAAACAGCTCCATCTCTGAGTCTTGGTTGAAGACTGCTGCATCTCTGATACAAGAAAGCTACATCCCTGAAGTTCCCTTATAATTCCTTATAATCCTACTACCTACACAACCTGGGAGTTGGGAGCCTATGACTTTTCTAAGTTTCAGGAACTTTTAGAGACTTGTGAGTTTTATTTACTTATTGAGTCTGATAAGCCTCATTTACTTCTGAATCTTAATGAGTTTCTCCTTGGATAAAATTTTCATTTCAGAAAAAAATAAATACACAATAGCATGGGTTGATAAACTCAGTCAAAATCTATTATTTTTATTGTTTATTTTGTTGTTCAGTTTATTTATGCATTTTATTAGCTTATACTAATTGTATATAAAAATGAGTTTCATTATGGCATATTATGCACATGTTTAATATATTTTGACTTTATTTATTTCCATCGTACTGATCCCTTCTCTCTTCCCAACCAGCTCCCCTTTCTACTTTCCTGTCTTTTTGGGTGTATGAGTTAATTAATGTTGTTTATGGGTAGTAAAGATAAGGGGTCATTTACAGCAACATGGACCACTTACCAGTGGGCTACATCACTGAAGAAAATGTATCTCCCTGAGCTATTATTAACTCCCTGTAGATTATGAGGGAGGGGCAGAGCTTCACATCTTTATCAGCCTTTCCTTCCTTCCCTGTTCAGTTTTTCCTCACTGTGAGTCATCTCAAGACCCCATCTACACCAGAGTCCTCATATCAGCCTGTAATGGGTTGAATGGGAATGATTCCTCATAATATTGGGCTTTTGAACACGTGTTTGCCAGTTGTTGGTGATGTTTGAGGAGCAGTAGGTGATGCATCCTTACTGGAGGAAGTGTGTCACTTGCTCTGGGATGTTCTGTATGCTGTGAATATGCTGTGTAGATGTAACCAACCGTCTTATTAAATAAGAAACACAGAGCCGATTCAGAGAAGAAAGCCAAGAGGTCAGAGCTAAGAGTCTTACCCTTCCTGCTTCAGCGATCCTCTTCAGCCAAGAGAGCTCTCCGAAAAAAAGACCTACCTCCTGTGTGTTTGTCTTTATATAGTCTTTCTGTTCTGCCTTCTCATTGGTTGTAAACCCAAACACATGACTGCCTCGTCGCTGCCTGTCTGTAGAGACTTCCAGGTCTTCTATGGTTGGGATTGAGATTAAAGGCATGTGTCTCCAATGCTGGCTGTATCCTTGAACACACAGAGATCTACCTAACTCTGTCTACCAAGTGCTGGGATTAAAGTCGTGCGCCACCACCACCCAGCTTTTGCTATGGCTCTAATAGCTCTGACCCCAGGGCAACTTTAACATACAATTAAAATCACATTTCAGTACAAATAAAATACCACCATATTTCCCCTTTTCTATTTTAATAAAAAGAAAAAAAAAGAAAAAGTTTATAACTAACATAAGAAAAACTATATACAAAAGTACAATAACTATATACAATATATACAAGTAATAAATACCTAAACAATGTCTGGTCCATTTGTATTTGACAGATTCAGAGAAAATAATTTCATTATCTATTGTATTTTGGTAAGTCCAAAATGTATCTAATTCACTTTCTATCCTAATTAATCTTCAACTATAACTAACTAACCTTCAACTATAACTAACTAATCTTCAACTCCCTCAGAGACCCAAGAAGGAAATAATATTAGTCAACAAAAATAAAAACAGGAAGTGCATGCAAGCAACTTCCAAAAAATTTGTGAGTTGACAGAAACAGCCAGCTGCCTGGACAGTCACCTGAGGTTTCTTCGCAGTGCTGGGGCATCATCTTCAGCCTATAGGCTTAGCGTATCTGACAGACTCATTTGTGAAGTAGGATGTACACAAAGTCAACAGTTCAACGTCACATTGGGTGAGAGCAGTCCATGTACCAGAAACACCTGAATTCCACTAGTGTCATGTCATGATTCAGGATTTTAAATTCTGGAAATTGTTGGTGTTTTTTTAATTCAGCTGTCCATTCTTCTTGGCTGTGTATATATGGCTTCATCTCAGCATCCTGTTCTTCTCCACATCCCTCTATTAAATGCCAGTCTACTATTGAGAGGCATGAGCTTAGTTACTCTTCAAGAATAACTGTTTCAGCTGCTGTTCCATTGCACATCAGAAGCCATTTGGCCCACTGCCTGTTCAGTTGCCTTCGAAGAAAAGGGCACTGTATCTTTTCCGAATTGCGAAGGCCACTTCAGGGATGGTGCCATATTGTCCTGGCCTCAGAAGATGCCTTTTGATAAAGCCATAACCACACTTGTTTTGGCAAGAATCAGTAGTCCTTTGTTTCATGTCCTATCTGTCCATTTTGTCCTGTTGATTCGAGGACAACTTTGTTGTCCAATGGCTAACTTTTGCCACAATGAAAGTTAACTCCAATTGCAGTTTCTTCAATGCCCATATTTTCTCTGAAGTAGATTGGTACTGCCAGGAGCCGACATGTCTCAAAAAAGAAAAATTTTCTAAGTTATTAAAACATTTTAAATGCCATATTCTGTAGATCTCTGAAGGGTTTGAAGATGATCTGTCTAAAATATATCTGCTCAACTTTTAAAACATATCTAATATGACTACAAATTCTATTGTAATGTCTAACTACTAACTTTCATTTCTTTATATCCTAATAGTTGGTAATAATAACATTCAAGGATCAGAAAATTGCATTGTTAAATGAACAGTATAAGTACAATTAGAAATATACATATAGCATTTTCTAACAATATCAATTTCAATACATATAATTTGTATACAATATAAAACAATCCAATCCAATGTAAAGTATTTAAAACTAGTAATTGTCTTTTTCTTCTTTTCTTTTCTTTTCTTTTCTTTTTTTTTTCTTTTCTTTTCTTTCTTTCTCTTTTTTTAAACAAGAACCTTAAATCTAATCTCCTTTGCTTAGCCTTTTTCCTAACCCTTGACAACAACTTGTAACCAACCCCCCTAAACAATGAAAATTATCCCAGACCCAAAACACATTAAAAAGACCAAAAAAACACCCGCTCCACACCACTTCTTTGGGAATGTGGGCGTCGTATTCTTAAAATTGCTTCCTGCTGGGTATGGGTGAAGTTATCTTTATCCTGAAAGAAAAATTTTAGGTTAATTGTCAAATTCTAGGAAAGGTAACTGTATCTTTCATTATCCAGTCTGTGTATAATGCCAAAGTTCAGGGTTTATCTCAAGTTCTTATTCAAGTAGTCTTTGAGACTGGATCATCTCATCTAGTCATCTCAAAATTGCTCTGAGAACCTTGTAGTTCAAAGCTGATCTATAGATGATGTTTGTCAGCTTAGTGATATTATTATTGTCCACGTGGAATTGTTATTGTTGTGGGGCCCCATCTTCTTCCTAGAGACTTCAGTTGATGTTAGGCCTGGCCGTGAATTCCTGCAGAAAACTGATAAGAGACTCGAACACAAAGACATATATATGCAGCTAATTGAAGACTTTTTTCTAGAATTATTTAGTACTCTATATGACCATTCATATCTTAACAAAGTTTAAAATGTATCTATATATCTATATATATTAATCTTGTAAATTTTGATATAAAATTTATACTTTAAGAAAAGTTTAAAGAATCAGAATAGAATCAAAGAGTTGAGATTAGTAATAGAATAGTCCCTTAATTAATTTGGCTTTTCTCCTGTCCCATAGTAGAAGATGGCTCTTTTCTTCTGGCATGATACAGGGAGTTTGCATTTTCCTTTTAACAACATGCTTGAGTTTAAAGAAGGAGAGAGCCATTCTCCAACTCCAAAGTCAGCTTTAAATTTTAATTGAACTGGGACTATTAGAAGACCAATAGTGTTAAATCTTTAGAGAAAAGCAGAAACAAACATTTAGGAAGACATAAAAATGTTTTAGATAATATATACCCATACGCCGTTTTACTCTGTTTCCTGAGATAGATGATTTGTCCCTTTTCTTCAGTTGTCTCATTTGTCCAGTGTTCCTCAGATTCCTTAACCTTCATTCTCCTAAAAGACAAAAACAAAAACCTTTCCCCAAGACTAATTTTGGGGATGTTCCTTTTTGGCAAGTTATTATCTGATTAAATGAAAAGGCATGTGTTACTGGTATAAGTTAGTTTAAATTGGATGTTCATGCTGGTTGATGAACTATCACCTCCTCTAATTAAGAGGTTTCTCTTGTTCAAATTGAACCTTTATCAATTTTGATGGTACCCACAGCTTATCTTCTCCTGTAGAAACAAAAGCAAAACCTCATCCCCAACATAACACGTACCCTGGTTTCCATTCTGAGGTCAGCACATCCTTAAAGTATATAGGCTGATTTAATTCTGTAGTTTTTTCTATTATCCAATGTCTCTCTGCAGCTGTTGTTCCTTTCTCATGGCATTAAGAAAATTCAAAGTTAATAGAGCATTATGCAGTCTATTTCTGGGGGTTTTTGTTACCCCTTTCTGTTTATTTAGCATATCCTTTAGAGTTCTGTTTG
Source organism: Peromyscus eremicus (assembly GCF_949786415.1). Taxonomy (NCBI): domain Eukaryota; kingdom Metazoa; phylum Chordata; class Mammalia; order Rodentia; family Cricetidae; genus Peromyscus; species Peromyscus eremicus. The sequence continues at coordinate 75,896 of NW_026734352.1, forward strand.
ATCTTTCTATCACTGCTTGACCTGTAGGATTATGTGGTATGCCTGTAATATGCTTTATATTGTAATAAGCAAAAAACTGTATCATTTTAACAGAGACATATGATGGAGCATTGTCAGTTTTGATTTGTTCAGGTATACCCATGATGGCCATAACTTCTAGCAAATGAGTGATTACAGAATCAGCTTTTTCAGAACTCAAAGCAGTTGCCCATTGAAATCCTGAATAAGTATTAATGGTATGGTGTACATATTTCAATTTTCCAAATTCTGCAAAGTGAAACATGTCCATCTGCCAGATTTCATTCCTTTGAGTACCCTTTGGGTTACATCCTGCTGGTAATGGTGTTTGATTGTAGAAGGAACAAGTAGGACATTTCTTTACTATTTCTTTGGCTTGTCGCCAGGTTATGGAAAAATCCTTTTTTAAACCTTTACTATTGACATGATGTTTTTTATGAAATTCTGAGGCCTCCAGCACATTTCCTATCAGTAATTTATCAATCTCATCATTGCCTTGTGCTGGAGAGCCTGGCAGACCAGTATGGAATCGAAAGTGAGTTATATATAAAGGATTACTCCTTTTCCTGATTGTATCTTGTAATTGAATAAACAGTGAAGTTAATTCTGAAGCATCAGGGATAAATTCTGCAGTCTCAATATGTAATACTACTCTTTCAGCATACTGAGAGTCAGTTACTATGTTGAGAGGTTCTGAAAAATCCATTAATACCAACAGAATAGCATACAATTCTGATTTTTGAACTGAATTATAAGGACTTTGAACCACTTTACTTAAATTTTCTGATTTGTAACCTGCCTTTCCTTGTTTGTTGGCATCTGTATAAAATGTACGAACTCCAGATATGGGTTTTTTCCTCACAATTCGAGGCAAGATCCAGTCAGCTCTCTTTATAAGATCAATTCTATTGCTTTTGGGATATTTGCTGTTAATTTCTCCCAAAAAATTACTGCAAGCTCTTTGCCAAGGTTCACTTTCTGTCCATAATTTTTCAATATCCTCCTTAGTTAAAGGTACGACAATTTCTGCTAGGTCTATTCCTGCTAATTGATGAAATCTCAATTTTCCTTTCCAAATCAAGTCAGAGATTTTTTCCACATAAGTTTTTAATTTTTATTTGGTTTATTTGGTAAAAATATCCATTCCAATATAATATCTTTCCTCTGCATTAATATTCCTGTAGGAGAATGCCTAGAAGGTAAAATAACCAAAATGCAATCCAGCTTTTGATCAATACGATCCACGTGCCCTTCATGTACTTTCTTTTCTACCAAGGCCAATTCTTTCTCAGCTTCAGGTGATAATTCTCTTGGACTATTTAAGTCCTTGTCACCTTCTAAGGTTTTGAACAAATTATTCAGTTCATCATTTTTTACCCCAACAATAGTTCATAGATGAGAAATATCTCCAAATAATCTTTGAAAGTCATTAAGAGTCTGTAGTCTGTCTCTCCTAATTTGCACCTTTTGGGGTCTAATTTTTTGTAGCTCTATTTTATATCCTAAATAATTAATAGAATCTCCTCTTTGTATCTTTTCAGGAGCAATTTGTAATCCCCAGCAAGGCAAAATTTTCTTTACTTCTTCAAACATTCTTTCTAAAGTATCTGCACTTGAGTCAGCTAGTAAAATATCATCCATATAATGATAAATTATAGATTTAGGAAATTTTTTACGTATCACTTCCAATGGCTGTTGTACAAAATATTGACACAGAGTTGGACTATTTAACATTCCCTGTGGGAGGACCCTCCATTGAAATCTTTTAACCGGTTGAGAATTATTATAAGTAGACACTGTGAAAGCAAATCTTTCTCTGTCTTTTTCTTGTAAGGGTATTGAAAAGAAACAGTCTTTTAAATCAATAACTATGAGAGGCCATCCTTTTGGTGACAGAGTAGGCAAAGTAATTCCAGATTGTAGAGAGCCCATTGGCTGGATTACTTTGTTAATTGCTCTAAGGTCTGTTACCATTCTCCATTTACCAGATTTCTTTTTAGTAACAAACACAGGAGAATTCCAAGGGCTGGTTGATTCTTCAATATGCTGAGCATTTAACTGCTCTTGTACGAGCTCTTCTAAAGCCTGTAGTTTCTCTGTTGTTAAAGGCCATTGATGGACCCATACAGGCTTGTCTGTTAACCATTTTAAAGGTAGAGCTGTTGGTGTCTTTGGAAGATCATCAGTTGTTGTGCCCTGTTCTTGTATAATATGGATGGCTGGTGACCACTCAGAATAATGTCTTCTAATATTTCTCTCAGAAACATGTGCTAGTTTATGATTTGTTTCTGAGATTGGGGGGATGTTAATCTGAGTATTCCATTGTTGCGACAAGTCTCGACCCCACAGGTTCATAACTATGTTAGCTACATATGGTTTTAATTTTCCTCTCTGTCCTTCTGGACCTATACATTCAAGCCATCTTGCACTCTGTTTCACCTGAGATAATGTCCCAATTGCTAACAGTTGAAAGTTTACCTCCTGAAGAGGCCAAGTTGGATGCCAAAATTCTGGTGCAATTATGGTAATGTCCACACCTGTGTCTACCAGACAACAAAACACCATTTATTTTTATCGTTAATTTTGGTTTTTGTTCATTAATAGAAGTTTGCCAAAAATTTTTCTGTATGTTTTCTCCTAAATTTTCTATTCTCTCTGTTTCATCATCCTGACCAGCATGATTTATTCCAATAGGCATTTGGTTATTTAATTGCTCTGAGTAGGGGTTTCCTCTACGACTGCAGGAAAGGTTTGAACTGGATTTGCTATGGGGACCTGCATGAGGCCCCTCTGGGAGTTTCCCGAAGACTGAGGCAAAGGATTACCCTGTCTGTCCCTTGTTGATCTACATTCGTTGGTCCAGTGTTTTCCCTTACCACACCTTCTGCATACTCCAGAAGGAAGGGGCATTCTGTTGCCATCGTTCCTTGAAGAAACATTGTTTCTAGGAATGACCTGTTTACAGTCCCTTTTCAAATGTCCTTGCTTTCCACATCCAAAACATCTAACATTCCTCAAACCTTTTGAAATTGCTTCTCCTACCCACATATCATCATGGTCATGAGCCTCAACATTAACCGTGTTTCTAATCCAATCTTCCAAAGGTACAGATCTTGCCTTTAACAGCCTGATTATTCTTTTGCATGCTGCATTCGCATCCTCAAAGGCCAAAGATTCAATTATTATCTGACTAGCTTCTGAATCCGGGACCATTCTCTTTACTGCTGAAGCCAGTCTTTGTAAAAAATCTGTGAAAGATTCTTTTGGGCCTTGTATAACCTTTGTAAATGACTCAGTTTTTTTTCCCTGGTTCCTTAACTCTGTCCCATGCATTCAAGGCTGCTGTTCGACATTAAATTAGGGTTTGGACATCACATAAACATTGTGTTTCTACTGAAGCATATTGACCTTCTCCAATAAGATGATCCTGGCAGACTTGTATTCCTTTATCCCTCCATTGTTTTTCTATGTTTTTAGCTTCATCCTTGAACCAAGTTAGCCACTGAAGCCTTTGACTGGGTTCAAGAACAGCTTGTGCCAGCTCCCGCCAGTCCTGTAGTACAATCCTATTATATGTTGACCAAGAGTTTAACATTTGCTTTACATATGGGGAATGCATGCCATAAGATACTATTGCCTCCTTAAACCTTCATAAATCTAACATTTCAATTGGAGCCCAAATATTTTGTGTAGTCATTTGATTAGGCAACTGCTGTACAGTTACTGGAAAAATTAAGGGTGACTGTGTGAAAACAGGCTTTCTTTCTGTAACCTTATGATCTAATCTTGAAACAACTTCACTGTTAATTTCTTCTGTCTGAATTTTTACAGGTTTAACAAGTTTTTCTAAAGCTGTCACCCTGGCACTTAAATTGACTATCTTTTTAAATAGTAAAATGAGGATAAGCATAGTAATAAACTGCATGATTTGATCAACATTAATCTTCTCATATAGTTGGTCCATTGTCAGACTGCCTAAAATTGCAAACAAAGCCCAATTTTCTTCCAATGTACACAGAAAACCCATTTTTTTTTAATGTGGAAAAAATTTGTCTTTTAAATAGTTTCCTTTAAAATATCTGATATGTTGAGTGACTTACCAAGTCTGCATAGAACAGTAGAAATCCGAGAGAATTTCAAAACAGCCACCTAGTGTCCGAGGTGTGAATCCAGAGAGAGAGAGAGAGAGAGAGAGAGGGAGTGCAAGTGTAGCCACAAGTTCTGCCTAAGAGCTTGAATCCAGCCACATGTTCCCACTTGAGCTGAGTAAAGGCTTGGCTCTGGCTTCCTTAAGCTCCAACCACGTGTGTTGGCTTTACAGGCAGGGGCCCTGTTCGGCAGGGCAGGCCTGAGTTGTTTGTAGCACTGGCTTTAAGCTAACCACTTGGGGCTACGGTCAGTCTGGCCTGAGGCCAAGCTGATCTGGGCCTGGGCTAGGGAGCCGGCTGCCCAGGCAGGAAACCGGACCTGCCGCGAAGCCAAGTCAAGCGGTTTTTAATGGATTCTTGTCACTTTGGGCGCCAAATATAGATGTAACCAACCATCTTATTAAATAAGAAACACAGAGCCGATTCAGAGAAGAAAGCCAAGAGGTCAGAGCTAAGAGTCTTACCCTTCCTGCTTCAGTGATCCTCTTCAGCCAAGAGAGCTCTCCGAAAAAGACCTACTTCCTGTGTGTTTGTCTTTATATAGTCTTTCTGTTCTGCCTTCTCATTGGTTGTAAACCCAAACACATGACTGCCTCGTCGCTGCCTGTCTGTAGAGACTTCCAGGTCTTCTATGGTTGGGATTGAGATTAAAGGCATGTGTCTCCAATGCTGGCTGTATCCTTGAACACACAGAGATCTACCTAGCTCTGTCTACCAAGTGCTGGGATTAAAGTCGTGCGCCACCACCACCCAGCTTTTGCTATGGCTCTAATAGCTCTGACCCCCAGGCAACTTTACTTATTAACATACAATTAAAATCACATTTCAGTACAAATAAAATACCACCATAATGCTGCTCTGATTGGTTGATAAATAAAATGCCATTTGGCCAGTAGCCACACAGGAAGTATAGGCAGAATAAGCAGACAAGGAGAATTCTGGGAAGGAAAAACAGAACTGAGAAGGAGATGCCAGCCCGCCGTCTAGGGAGCAGCATGTAATGGCACACAGGTAAAGCCACAGAAAACATAGTGACATATAGATTACCAGAAATGGGCTGAGTTTAAGTGTAAGAGACAGTCAGTAGTTAGCCTGAGCTAATGGCTGAGCAGTTTCAATTAATATTAAGCCTCTGTGTGTTCATTTGGGTCTGAGCAGCTGAGAGACTCTGGGACCACGGGAGTCGGGTAGGACCAGGAAAACTTCAGCTACAGTCACCAGAGGTGGACTTTAAGAAAATAAACTTCATATCATTTTCAGTTCCCTCTTTGGTCTTCATGCTTACTTTTGAAGATGTCAGCTCTCAGCTTCCTGCTCCTACTGTTTGCTACCATGCTTCCCTGCTATGATGGGCTCTAATCCATCTGGTACTATGAACCTAAACAAACTCTTTCTTCTATAAGTTTCCTTGGCCATGGTGTTTATCACAGCAACAGAAAAGTAACTAACAGACAGGCCCTTGCTTTAAAGACTCCAACCTGATTTCACGTGCTTGTGAAACTTTTTTTTTTTTTTTTTGGTCAGGCATTTTTGTTGCAGTTACAAGGTAAGTAATTAATACCACTAGTTTGTAGGAATGTTAAGAGCTTATACCTATCAGTTTGGCAATTTAGTCTCAGATAGTTCAAGAAAAATAGTTCCTAGAACAGACTTTTCTTTTACTTTGTTATTCTTTATAGGAGAAATAAACATAGGCGTTTGTTGACTTAAACAGCTTATTCCTACCTCTCATATAATCTTACTGGTTCTGTTTGTTTACTATGCCAGAATAATAGCGCACAGTGATTGAGAACATGGGCTCTGCACACAGAGCTCTTGGAAAAAGGGAAATGGTGGGGGAATGTTTTCCATTTTTTACTCATTTACTTTGTGTGCATCTTGCATGTGAGTTGTTGTCTCTGTCTCTGTCTCTCTGCCTGACTCTCCCTCCCCCACTCTCTGTGGGTGTGTGTGTTTATGTGGGTATACTTGTATCACAGTGGGCATGCAGAGATCAGAGGAAAACTCATGGCAACCAGTTCTCTTCTTACACCATATGGGTCCTGGGGATCAAACTCAAGTCCTCAGACTTGATGGCAAGCTCCTTTACCTACTGAGAGATCTCATTGTTCCTAGGGAAGATTTACTGCTTCACTGGTATTGTTAGTAAGCCCATGATGTTCTGCGTTCTACACTCTAACTTCTCCAGTGCACAAACAATGTCCTAATATGAGCCCAGCCTCTTCTCTGCTGTCTACTGTGCTTGCCTTGTAAACTCGAGGATGTGTTTGAATTACCAGGACCCACATAAAATCAGACAAGGTAGTACACACTTGGAATCCCAAATGCTCCTATGGTGAGATGGGAAGCAAAGACAGGAGAATGCCCAGAAACTTGAGGGCCAAGCATCCTGGCATTTACAATGATGAAAACCAGAGACTGTTTTTCAAACAAGATGGGAGGCAAGAGTTGACATCCGAAGATTTGGCTTCTAATCAAAACATCCTGGCTCACACACTGGTGTCTTCACCTCTAAGTCTATGAGAGGTGTGTGAGGATGAGTGGGGAAGAGCTAAGTCAGCTCAGCCAAGACTAGTCTCACTCAGCCAAGAGCCAGGCCAGAGCACGTCCATCAATATCAGATATCTATCTAAACACTTCATTAGTAACTGATTCTATGACCTTGTCACTGCTGTTTAATGGACATTTCCCAGTTGGTATTATCTGATAATAATAGATATAGCTGGACCAACATTCTATTTCTGTGAGTTAGCATCCATTGCCAATACTTCTCCCTTAATTTTCCTCTTCAGATTCTTCCTAAATAATGGTGGGGAGATAGTCAATGCTTACTGTTTATAAAAGTTTTCAGAGACCTGGGAGATAGGTTCATTATAATTGTAAAGGCAAGACAATTGGAGAGAAATTATGACCTGAGTTTTATCCACAGATCCCACATTGGAAGATGAAATGACTCCTAATGGTTCTGGTGTGTGTGTGTGTGTGTGTGTACGCACACACACAACAATTCTAAGTGTTACAGCTCTGAAGGGAAAGGTATCCTGGCTGTCAAAAGCTAGGGTATGCCTACATCTCTGAAGAGAAAGGTTTCCTGGCTGTTGGAAGCCAGGCTGTACCTATAGCTCTGTTCTAGTGCGGGATGGTTTCCTAGCAGGAATGTAGCAATCCTGTTCTCTCCAAGAGAGCTGTTACAGCTCAGCTCTGTTCCCCTCTTCAAATGGGGTTTCCCTGCAGAGATGTAGCAATTCTGCTCCTGCAAAAATTGTTACTTCTCTGCTCCTCTCCACTCAAGTGAAAGAAAGTCTTTACCCAAAACTCATTCAAGAGATTTATTGGGAGGGAGGAATCCAGGAGAGCGGCTGCCTCTCTCATGTCCTGTGGTCACTTTTATCAAGATGGGAGTGAGGTCACATGGTAAAGTCCATCCTTTCCACCCCTAGCAAAGATGGTTGACAGCCACGTGGCTACCTCCATCCCAGTGGGGGGAAAGCAGCTCAGGTAGCAGCAAGCTACATGTTCCCTTTAAGATTAACTATGTATAGATGTTTAACTATCAATCCTGGTGTTAGATTCTTTTGTTACAGATTTTATAGGGTTTTAACTATACCAAGTATTCTTACACATCTTGAGGTACAGAAAGTTTTCACATTAGTTTTATAAATCTTGAGATAAGATTTATACCTTAGCAAAATTTTTAGAGTTAAACTAGAACCAAAAGAGTATGAGATGAGTAGCAATAGTCCCCAGTGGGAATAGTCTGTCCCTTTGTTTTGTTTTGCTGTCCTTTCTGTGTCACACAGCAGATGGCTCTCCTGATGTAGGACAAAGGTTTTGGAAGAAACCTTTAAACAAGCATGCTTGGGTCTAGAGGAGAGGGAGCCATACCCTAACTCTAGAGCCAGATTTTAAATTCAAGTGGGACGGCATGAAACAACAGTCTAATGCCACTCATACCTAAAAGACACTTGAATCCTTATAGAACTGAATCTCGTAAGCTGAGAACAAATGCTGTGGGCCACAGAGAAGGCTTAGGGATAGGAAATTTTTGAGTCCTGGTTACAGACAGAGGATGATCCAGGAGTGATCCGAGAGAAGCACCAAGCAGTGAAGAGTGTGTACAGGGTGTGTGCATGCTGCAGCTGGCCTACTCCTTTGCTTTCTCCCCCTGCTGCTAGGTCTCGCTCCTGGCGACCACTTTGCAACCAACTTACGGATCCATCTGCAGTAACTTAAAAGACAGGGCATTTACAGTGTGTGTGTGTGTGTGTGTGTGTGTGTGTGTGTGTGTGTGTCTGTCTGTCTGTCTGTCTTTCTGTCTACATGGGAGACTAGACAAAAACAAACGGCTTGGAGCAGAGAAATAGGGAATGGGGAATCTCTTTCCATTTCCCCCATCGTTCAAAGTTTTTTTTCTTTCCTTTTAGATTTACTTATTTATTATGTATACAGTTGTTCTGCCTACATGCCAGAAGAGGGCACCAGATCTCATTATAGATGGTTGTGAGCCACCATGTGGTTGCTGGGAATTGAACTCAGGACCTTTAGAAGGGCAGTCAGTGTTCTTACCCTCTGAGCCATCTCTCCAGCCGCTGTTCAAAGTATTTGTAAAGGTCCCAAATAATATTAGGATCTAAAGTGCCATTAGGTGGCCCCTTGGATTGATTATCTAAGGGGTACTGAAGCCAAATTTGATTGCAAAAATGAATAAATTTAGGGCCCTTCAGATCAGGTGTCAGATAGAGAAGCTGGAGGTTTTCTAAGAGGCATCTCAAGGGAGATTGAGAGAATGCTGAAGACAGTCTCATGGATGAGAGAGAAGGAAAATGTCACTGCAGTTTGTAGTTGTGGGTGTCCCCAGGACCAAGGGAGGACCAAAAGAGGACCAAGACATTCAGTGGGTCATCACCACACTCAATGGGAGTCAGGGGCTTAGCCTGGCTAAGCCAGCAGAGAGTCTTGGTGCCTGGTACCAGGGCTTTCATAGAGGTGAAAAGGTGAAAACAAACACTGAGCTCTAGGAGGAGGGGTCTCATCCACAGGAAAGAGTTGGATAATGGGGTCACAAAAGCTACAAGGGGCTAAAGGAGCTGTGGGATTACTGGCAGCTCCAGGGAAGGTGGGAGAAGAGGACAGCAAGGGGCGCAATAGCCTGGTTTGGCCTAAGAAAACTGCAGGATTGCAGCTCTAAGAGGGATGGGAGGATCAGGTGAAGAGGGCCAGCCATAGCCTTAAAGACCATGGCTGGGGGTACCTCCGCCTCCAAGAGTATCAGAGGGGTGCTGGATCCCAGACTTGGAGAAAAATCTACACTGACCAAAGGGGAAACCTACCTAGTTACTGCTGGTGGCTGGAGTGCTGAGCGATCAGTGAGCCAGAAGGTGAGTCTGTGGCGGGTGGACTGGAGATGAGGGATTGGGTCCCAGTGCAGTTTAGACTGCAGGCACTAGGAGAGACTATCTGAGACAAGGAACCAAATGTAAGCATTACAGCTCAGAAAGAAAGGTATCCTGGCAGCCAGGAACTAAGGAATATCACAAAGTCACACTGAACAACCAACCTCACACAAGAGATTTATTGGGAGGGGAAAAAAAAAACCCAAGAGAGTGGTTGCCTCTGCTGGGGGTGGGGGGGAGAAACAGTAGCAAACTGAACAGGATAGAAGGTTTATATAGAGTTCCTTGGGAAGAGGGTGGATCTTTTCAGGGTGGAGATTTGCGAGATTTCATGTCCAGAGTTTGGGCTCTTTACTCTGTAGAATGGAGGCAGGGTTCAGCATTTAGGGCAATTAGAGTATTCTGTGGGTGGAACCTGACAGTTAGAGGTCCTAAGACCCCCACCAGGAGTGCTCCTGTAATCTCTGCTCAGGTTCCAGGCCACTGGCTGACAAAGTCATATCATACATAGGCCACCACACAGCTAAATGAGTGGATGCTTCTGCATCTTTAAAGTGATGAAGGGAACAGGATTATATCACTGACCTCTCACCCTATTACATCCTGTGATGGTCTCTCTTTGCATAAAGACCATAGTCAAGTGCTGTAATCACCCATGCTTTTCAAGAAACAGTGGTCAAGACAGAAACAGCACAGAATGACTCCTTCAACTCTTGTGGGATGAAACTAGCAATAATAACAGAGAGAAAATTTGGAAATTCATAAGTGTTTGGAAATTGATATACTCCAAAATATAATTTTCAGTGCATCAAAGAAGGATTCAATTAACTGTTAAAGTGAATTCTACAGCTTATGGGTTATATCTCATTAAAGCTACAGCTTAAAAAAGAAAATCCACACACTGATCCACAGGAAAAAATGGATGTGAGACATCCAGCATTAAGATCTTCGTGACTCCCAAACTGATGGTAAGGCCCTGTTGCTGAAGACAACACCTATATATCCCACTGAACATAGAGAAGTCAAACTGGTGCCTAACTAGAGCCCTTACCCCTACTAACCAGTGTTCATGGTACTGGAAGGTATCCTGTATGCCACCAGAGAAGAAGGGTAAACATCAGTTCAGCTACAAACCCTTTGCTCTACAGTGTTGACTTGTCTGCATGATGCACTGATGGAGTAGTGGCACAAGCATTGCGAGAGTAACCAAACACTATCTGATTGGATTTGAGGCCCACTCCATGAGATGGAACTATTGGTGAAATTATTAAGGCCACTCCACATAGTTAAAAGGGAAGTTTATTTAGTAGCGTAACTTACAAGTGAAGGGATAGGTAGGTTGCAGGGTCTGGGAAAGGTGTGTTGCAGTCGGCGGTGTTCTCTGGAGAACTCTGCTCGGTCTACCTCCAGCGTCCAGGGTCCAGGAAACAAGAGAGCCGGCGCATCTGGATCTCAGGTCTACAGGGTCCTCTCTTGGCCCTGCCTTGTAGGCATGACAGTTACCGAAGCCTCAGTGGAGGTTGGAACTTCCAGATCAAGGTTGGAATGGCTACCCACTACATGGAACCCAGGCCTGACACTGTTTGGGTGGCCAAGAATCTGAGACTAGATAGGCCATAGACCTCGGGGAAAACCAAATACTATTGTTCTCTTAAAGGAGCACAGCAATAAAATGTCTCCTAACAACATTCTGCCGTGCTCATAGATCAATGTCTCACTCAGCTATCATTAGAGAAGCTTTCTCCTGCAGCCAATGGGAACTAATACAGAGATGTACAACTGGACAGTGTGTGGAAAGTGAGAGATCTTGGAACACTCAGTCCTAAATGAGATGTCTTTATCAACTCCCTCAACCTCAGGGCACAGGTAATTACGTGGAAGAGGAGGCTGAAAGATTGTAATAGCCAGTGAGGATGGATGATAGCAAGGAAACACTGTCTTCCAGACACAACAGGATTGATGCACAAATGAACTCACAGAGGCTGTGGCAGCACACCCAGGGTCTAAGCCAAATAGAGCCCAGTGCTGAGATGGGGAAGTGGACACACACATCCCTAACCAAGAAGATAGCTCCAGTTGACAACCGCTCACAAAGGAAAAATTAGTTTCTCTAAGGAGTCTCATTGGGCATACAAACTACACTTTAGGGCAGGCTCCATGCCCGGCAGTAGATGGCCAATGTAAAGTGAACTCAATGGTATTTTTGGAGTTGTTTTTTTTTTTAATTTTATATTTCTTTGTCTTGGCATTTCTTTTAAACCTTACTGGTCTTTTACTTGTTTATTATGGTTTCTGATTTTGAGTTTTTACGTTTTGTGTGTGTGTGTGTGTGTGTGTGTGTGTGTGTGTGTGTGTGTGTGTGGTCTGTGACCATATGAGAACACAAAACCCACAAATACTCCTGGAAACAAACATGAAGAATCTATCCAAAGTAGACTTGGGAGAATCCCACAGTTAAAGTGATTGTTTGTCCCAGTGTGCCCAGGACTGTCTCTCTTTACACTTGTGATTCCTCCATAATTAAAAACTATCATCATGTATGCCACAAATGGTATTGATTGTCTGTCTCTATGAATTTGTCTGTTCAGGACACTTTCATACTTTATCAGAGAAGTTTTTCCTGCAGTGGGCAGCAGTCAATGGAGGATGAAGAACTGGTCAAAGTGCTAAGAAACAGAGACCAAGTGTTCAACCTTCCTTGGTCCTGTGGAAAGGGAGGCTGGAAGAATCTAGGAGCCAAGGGAATGCTGAGAAATGCTGTTTTCTGAATGTGACAGGGCTATCACAGTTATGAGCTCACAGCTATGTTTATCTGCCAAAGATCAAACCACTCAAAATTCTGGCACAGATGGGGTGGCTTGTCTCTAGACCTCCTTCCACATGGAGGAGCTGCTGGCAGTTGATGTTTTCTAGGGGACATCTTTTGAAGTGGTCACTGTGAGGACTCCATGCTCCAGTAGATGGCTCCACATGCATTCATTTATGGGCATCACTAAATGGAGTTATTGGGGCATTAACAAAAATAAGATATGAAGTTGGCTGGAAGACATGTTGGAGAGGTATGGAGGAGCTGGAAGGGAGAAATAGGGGGTTATAGATGATTGGATTTCATCATGTTCATGTACTAAATTCCCTAAACCAAAAATAAATTTTAAAGAGAAGTTTTTGTCTGTGGTGATTGGCTCCATTGCTGTGGGCATGTGGTCAGTCTGAATAAAGCATCATGACAGGGAGTATACGGTTGAGAAAAACCATTTACTCAATGGTAACTGGGAAGGAGATGAGGAGAGGAAGTGGAAAACTGAGGAACTTAGAGGATCTGATGAGAGAAAATACACCCTTCAAAGTCAGGACCCCAACTGTAAAAATTCTGGCAGGCTTTTCTAAACCACCTCTCAGAGACTGCTCTGTGCCCATGGTATAATCAGACACCCATCACAAAGCAGGAGAATATTTTCTTTGACAATCCTTTCCCCAACACTAGAGCTGGAATCATTTTTATTGCATTTTATTTTGAAGTCCTGGGTGTCCTCTGTGTTGTTTGTGGTTGTAGGGCTCTGCCCCCCCAATTTGGGTAGCTGTTGCCTGCTTGCCGACCTTGACCAGATGTCCTCCCTATGCTGATTCCCTGCCGGTTTCCTTCTTACTGAATGCTCACCAAGGTTCTTTGTTTGTGTATCCTGCATTTTTTGTAAACAGCTTAGATGCAAGAATGTAGAACATTAGGTAGCGAACTTTTGCCCTCCGGGGTTCCTCCATTGCGCTGTAAGCCTGTATTTAAGGTTTCCTCCCTCTTTCAATTAAAGGCATTCGGCATTCTGCTGGGGCAAATGACCTGCTGTCTTTTGTCTCTGTTTTTTTAATCCACAGCCCCTCGCTCAGGGCTCAGACATGGTGAACGGGTGGTGGTAGCATGGGTGCTACTGCAACATGTGGTGGTGACACCTTTCATAGATTACTGGCCAAAGTATCTGTGGTCCATCTGTCCTTTCAGGTTACTATTCTCTTTAGTCATTCCATGTATGTTGATCTTGGATGTGAAGTCTTTTCAAAGACAAGGATGCTTTTTAGTTAGGAATTTGGCTAATTTGGGGACTGGAAAGATGGCTCAATGTAACATGCTTGCAGAGCAAGATAAGGGCTGCCATTCAGATCCACTGCACACATATGAGGCAGATATGGTAGCCTGCTTGAATTCCTGTGCATGGGAGATGGAGAGAAAGGAACCCCAGAGCAAACTGGCTAGTTCAAGTGCCAGGGTTGGTAAGTTCCAGGCGCAAGTGAGAGACCCTGCCTCAATACATAAGATAGAAACTAATTGAGAAAAACATTGGAAATCTGTCTCTGGCCTAAACATATATATATATATATACACATAATATATACCCACACTTGTGAGTGCACACACACACGTATAACACACACACACACACACACACACACACACACCTACCCTTTTTTCAATAAAAATAATAATATGGCTAACTTTTTCTCCACTTGGACTCTCTCATAGGATGCATCAGAAGGAATATAAATGGATACTGGTTGGTGTAGTCATCAGCTCCATACAGATCAGCCTGAATGTGTTGATAAGGTGATTGAGGTCTGGTTAACCCTTCTCCTTTTGTTAATAACTAAGGGTCATGAAGTGGTCACCAAAAGTTCACAGGAAAAGGACAAGCAGATGACCAACTTCAACCAGAGTTTCAGATCCCCAACTCTTTCAAAGTACTCTACTGGGAAACATCGACAAAGCTGAGAATAATATCCAAGCTTATGATCTCACCATGCAAACACTCATGAAAATCTATAATGCTCCTTGAAAGCATGAAAATTGATAATGCTTTTTGGATGTAGAGAGAAAAATAGAATTTTGCACTGGACATAATGAAAGTTGTTCAGGGGATAAAGTAGTGCAGTTCTGTTTGATGAGATTGGTGAAGAAGGACTCTTCCAGATCAAATTTTGACTAAAGTGGATTTGTTATTGTTATTTTATCTTTTTCATCTCTCTCTCATATATATATATATATATATATATATATACACACACACACATATATACTCTCTTTCTATATATAAACTCTATCTATCTATCTATCTATCAACTAAAATACAACTACATAGTTTCTCTTCTCTTGCTCCTTCCAAATTCAAGGCCTCATCATCTTTAGTCATTGTTGCTACAAATACATATACATATAAATGAATCAACATATAAATGCAATCACTGAATTCCTTTAGTGTGGCCTGCATGGGTATGTTTCTATGAATTGCAGGTGATTGAGCATATATACTGTTTGTTTTTCTGGGTCTAAGTTATCTCACTCAACCTAGTATTTTCTAGTTCCACGTTTTTACTTGCGAATTTCCTTTTTCTTTATAGCTGAATAGTATTCCATTGTACCACATTTCCATTATCCACATATATTGACTCAAAGTATAAATAAAATATATATTTTAAAAATTAGAATTGCTGTGGTAAACTAACAGTCAGAATATCACATTCCCTCACTAAGGTCAATGTAGGAAGCAGTGAGATTCAAGACTGCAGCAGCAAATTTGGTTGAGAGTCAGATTCTTGTCGGTGATTCCTCCCCCAGAACATCCCACATTGTGACTTCTAGAACTGATATTTGGTCTCATCTTATCAGGGACAAATCAAGAGTCAAATAATGCCACTGTTGTATGGAAATCCCAACCAAAGTACACAAAGTACAAGAAAACAAGGAGAGATTACTGTGTCCTAACTTTTGATGACTTAATGAGCTTGCCCAAATTCAAATACCCTTTATACATTTAAAGTATAAAATCAGGGCAAGGGAGAAGTCTTGCTCACATGGCTGTGAGGACCTGAGTTGGAACTCCCAGAATCTAGACCAGAAAGTCACACATGTAACTCCAGTGATGGGAAGGCATAGACAGGAGGATCCCTGGGACTTTCTGGCTAGTCAGTATAGCCAAATCATCAGGCTCCAGATTCAGTGAGAGGCCCTATCTGAAAAAGTGAGGTGGAGAGTGATTGAGTAAGACACATACACACACACACATACACACACACACATACACACACAGCAAACATACAAACATACACATAAAACGTAAAACATGAAACTCTTTTTGGACTAACACAGTTTATTCTGAAAACTTAATTTGCTTAAGAGGATCTTGCAATAGGGGAAATATGACCTTCGCTTGTCCTACCCACCTATTGGTTATAGTCTACCTGGGTAGGATAGCCTAGTCATTTCTTGAGACTAAAACCCAGCCAGCACTATGGACAATCCAGTGCAAAGTCTTAGCCTTCAAAGGACCATAAAGGGAGGCATAGTTTTTCTGAACTGTGTTCTATTTTCTAATGATAGTTTTAAATATGAAGAGATGTATACAGTGACTAGCTGCAGAGGTAAAGGCAGACATTATGTACTGGAAATACATCCTGAAAGCCTCAGCACTCTCATCCTCATACACATTTATTGAATCATTTACTGCATGTCTTAACAACTTTCTATAAATACTTAGAGTACACAGATGAATCACAGCCAGACAGAGGACAGAGGTGAGTTACAGCTGGAAGCTATTCTGGTTTCAGTCTGAGACAAGGTGATATTTATATCACACTTAATTAAAATTAGTCACACAGGTGTTTGAAACACATAGGCTTAATATCGATGTACTTACCCTTTTCTGTGTCCCTAAAGAGTCAAAGTTCAATTGTAGATAACAGCAAAGAAAGTATTAGACTTAGAAATAAATACAATCTTGCTATTGATCTGATACCAGCTTTAGTGCAAAAGTTTGGGCTCTGAGAATCCCAACAGCATAGGCTGAACCAACCATCTGTATGTGATAATTAAAGAGATGATTAGAGGCAAAGGACAAAGAGGGGAGGTTTGATCAAGGAAGCTATGATGAAAAAACAGACAAAGGGGTTCATTGACAAGTCTGTTAACAGTAGCTTTGAGATCATATGAATGTGTTGTTCACATGTGTGTGTGTGTGGGTGCCCTTACCTTTGTGAATGCATGTAGGTTACAGGTCAACACCAGGTGTCTTCAGCTATGGCTCTCCACCTTAGTCTTTGAGGCAGGGTCTCTCACCAATTGGCTACACTGGCTAAACAGCAAGCCCAGGGATTCTCCTGTCTCTTTTTACATGGGTGCTGGGGAAGTGATTCATGTCTTCATCCTTTCACAGCAAACACTTTACTCAGTGAATCATCTCCTCTGCTCCTGGGCCTTGAGATTTTATAGAAAGAAAATCAAAGGATGATGGGTTTAGGGGATTGTGCTGGCTAGTTTTTAATGACAACTTGACACAAGCTAGGATCATCTGGAAAGAAGGGACCTTAATGGAGAACACTGCTGCCAAAGGATTGGCCTGTAGGCAAGCCTGTAGTACATTTTCTTAATGAGTGATGTGGGAGCATCCAACTCACTTTGAGTGGTGTTACCTCTGGGAAGGTGGTTCTGAGTTGTATAAGAAAGGCTGAGCAAGCCATGAGGAGCAGGAAAGTAAGCAGTGTTCCTCCACGGCCTCTGCTCCATTTCCTGCCTCTGGATTCCTGCCTTGTATTCTTGTTCTGACTTCTTTGGATGGTGGAAATACTCTAAGCTGTGAGATGAAACTCCTCCCCAAGTTGCATTTGCTCATTGTGCTTTATCACAAGCAATAGAAACCCTAAGGCGGATATGCATGATAGGCAGAAGGGTAATCTTGGCCAAACCAGTGATGTAAATAATCCTATTTTAGTTCTGCAGGGGCTCTAGAAAAGCTGTTGTTGTCGTCATCATTTGCATTCCCAAGAGATGATTGCTCCTACTCTGAGATACAGCCTCACCATCAGAGATTCTCTCTCTCTCTCTCTCTCTCTCTCTCTCTCTCTCTCTCTCATGTGTTTGCATCTGTGATCTGTCCTGTAGATTTCATTGCTGTTTGAATGTAGCTTTGTTATTTCATGCTTATCAACCCATCACATCCTTCTTATATTCCAAGGTAAATGCATGGGAGAGTAACTCAGAAGGAAAAAGTTAAAAGGCACAAACTGGACAAAATGGAGTTGGTTAGGCCAGTACCCAGTGCTCTCCCTTAGATCCTTCTGATCCTTGCATCTGGTGACATAAGCATTGCAATCAGCATGCTATTGCTTCTCATTTAAATTGATACCTTCTGTGCTATGTGACCCATGGGAAGCATTGACTTCCACTGGCTGAGTGAATTGCCTTCAGTATGGCAGGGGAAGCATTACTCTGAACAATCTGCATGTTACATCCAAATCCCAGAAGTTACAATCTTTTAAATATTTTTTTTTTACCTCTGTATGCATGCATGTTGTGTGCACCAATGCATGTGTGGTGACACACATGTTGGTAAGAGCATGTACACATGTGTTCAGGGTGCTTGTGGAAGTTCAAAGTTGACAAAGTCTCCCTCAGTCCCTCTGCACTTTAGTGAGGCATAGAGATCACCAAATGAACGGTCTAGCCAGTCAGTTTGCCCAGGGGATTCCCTGTCCATGCCTCTCTAGTGTTGGGATTATGGGTGGCCATCATGCCTGCTCATCTTCTAATTTCATTTTGGGGCTCTGAATTCTGGCTCTTAAGTTTGCACAGTGAGTGCTTTGTCCACACAGCCTTGTCCTCGTCCCATACATCCCAACTGTGCAAAAATATCCAAATAAGAGCAGGATGGTTATCTCACGAATACAACCGTCCAGTTCTTCTGTGAGGTAACAGCTTAGCGGGGCATGCTAGTGAAGGATGATAAACTCAGCACTTGGAAGGCAGTATCAGGGATTCCAGGATATCCACTGCCATCTAGTGAGCTTGAGGCCAGCCTGGGGTATATGTGGGTATATGTGGCACTGTTTTAAAAACAACCAACTCGCCAACCCAACCCAAAAGTGAAACAAACAAAAACACACACATACACACATAAATACTCTTGCTTTTGTCTATTTTGGGAAATGATTTTTGAACTTTGGTGGATAGAGGAGAAAGAGCATTTTGATGATTTCACAGAGACCCCCATACATGAAGACAATCAATGCCATCTTGATTTCTACATTTTCTTCACCAAATCAATTGGCTTCTGGCATCACGGGACACAGACTCCTAATGTGCTTCATATCATGCTCCACTTATGGTTTCATCTCTTGATACAGCCCTTAGAATGATGGGTTTTTCTGGCTGAAAAAATCCTTTCTTTTTCAGTTTTAAAGGGATCTGCAACAGTTACACAAACACAGTGAGAGCCAAGCAACGAAGCATCACCAAGCACAGAAGCAAGGAAGAGATTCATCAAGGACAAATTTGCTTTATGTGCACATGAAAATGACCTTTTCCCCAGTTGTTATTCCATAGGAACCAAGATTTTAAATACTTGGGGTCTGGGGATAAAACTCTGGTCTTCATGCTTATAATGCAGGCATTCTTGTGAATGAACCACTCTTCAGCCTCTGCATTTAGAATATATACATATACATACATATATATAGTCTATATATAGAGAAAAAATATAAATATATTTATATTTAAAGCAAAAGATACAGTGTCCCAAAGTGGAGGCTGTAAACCTCAACAGTTATCACAAAAGAAATTACTTGGCTCATGGAGTAAATTAAAAAGTGAGCAAGCATATACTTCTCTGCATATAAATGGCCCAAATTAAAAAAAAAAAAACCAAGCTGTATGTAACTTAGTGAGGAAGCACACTGACCTGAGTTTGCTCACAAGGTTGGAAGGAGAAATTCTGCAGGACTCTGACAAGAGCGACTTTCACATTCAGGAGCGCAAACCTCATGCCAATGCAGTTCCTGGGTCCACTCCCAAAGGGCTGGTATGTGTAAGGATTGATTCTGTCCTGGTTCTTCTTGCTGAACCTGGTCCCATAGGAGTAGATGAAGACAAGTTAACAAATCATAAAACCCCACAACAGTTCCTGTTTGATATTTCTTAGATAACCACAAGCAATAGTAGGCAGGGTGCTTGCCTGGGCTGCTTGTCAAAATTCTGCTGGGGCTTTTAAAGGTTATTTTTGACAGCTTCTTAGTTGTATACAATACACTGTGATCCCACTTCTTTCATTCCATTCTTCCCAACTAGTCCCCTCCTACTTTCCTGCCTCTTTGTGTGTGTGTGTGTGTGTGTGTGTGTGTGTGTGTGTGTGTGTGTGTATGCTTGCATGTGTGCACATGTGCAAGTCTTTTATAGGAAGTCATGGATGCTGTGTGTTTAATTCTATAGCACACCTCCCCACCCTCTAGCCACCACAATCTGTCCTCCTTGTCTTCCATGATGTTTCTTAGGCATTGGAGTGAGTGATATACTGTAGAAATTGTAGGCTACAGGCCTCTCCCTTTGTCTTTACCATGGAGAAGCTTTAAGTCACGTTGAGATGATGTCAATGCTGTTCAAAAGAACATTTATTTATTATTTAATTTTTGAGATAAGGTCTCACTATGTGGCTAGTCTGAAACTATGTAGCCCAGGCTGGCCTCAAACTCACAGAGATCCACCTGCCTCTGCCTCCTGAGTGCTGGGATTGAAGGTGTGCGTCACCACACCCAGTTTAAGAAAATTTATCTTGAAACAAGAGGGGTGCATTTGGCCCAGTGATGTGCGCATATTCTGACACAAAAGAAATGAGACCAGTAGAACGAAAGCATGTTCTTGCCTCTACTAACACTTCTGGTCACGTGTTCTTTGGGCTCCGAGGATAACACACCTGCCACTATTGAAAGTTGTTTG
Organism: Peromyscus eremicus; assembly: GCF_949786415.1. Taxonomy (NCBI): domain Eukaryota; kingdom Metazoa; phylum Chordata; class Mammalia; order Rodentia; family Cricetidae; genus Peromyscus; species Peromyscus eremicus. Next base: position 96,202 of record NW_026734352.1, read on the forward strand.
TTTTCCATTTGCACTCTATAGTTCTCTCCACTCCTCTCAATTCTTCTGTTTTTGACCACCTTCCTTGTGTTTCTTTTCTTTTTGCTAATGTCCTTCCCCTCACCCTCCCTCCCTTCATTCCTTTCCTCCTCCATTTCTTCCTCCCTCTTTCTCTCTACCTCCCTACATCTCCTTTCTTTTGTTTGTTTCTCTTTATTCTCCTCCATCCATCACTCCCTCCCTCCCTTCCATCTCTTCTTTTCCTCTTCCTACTTCCTTTCCTTCCTTGTTGAGTATTTAAGTCGATATCTTACAAAATACCCAAAATCACTCCAGTGTCATATCATCAAAGTTTTTCTTTATATGTTTCCTTGGGTATAAAATTCCAGAAGAGTAGTCACATTTTATTTAAATTTGATATCATTTAAATATTTGAGAAGAATAGTGATTTTAAGGTGGGTGATAATTGTAATGTGGTTATGTATTTCAAACCATAATTTATATTTTGAAGAAAATTCTGAAGTATTTATGAGTTGTATGTTATATATACATAATACACACACACACACACACACACACATACACACACACACACCACATGACAGTTGAGAGAGAGAGTTTTTGAAGACATGTGTGGAGCAGCTGACATGGGTGAATGGTTGATAGACACACAGAGATCCATTTAGAGTGCTAAGTATATAATTTTTATATATTACTCTGTATATAATCTTTATATATTATTCTTGGGCACTTGTCAAACATTCTCTCTAGTGGACATATATTAATATTTGGATTTTATCAGTTTTTAGAGTAGTCTTTATACAAATAGGCATGTGTTTCACTATTAAAAAATTCAACATAAATAAAAATCAGTGGTTTGTGCTCCTATAATCATAACACTACAGATGGAATTGCTGAGGCTGGAGGGAACACAGAAGTCATATGGAATGGACCAACCTCGATTGACTCCCTCAGTAAATATGGTGGCAACAGGCATGCCACAGCCGCTAAGGCATATATTCTGACAGCAGAAAGTCCACAGTTAGGGGTCAGTACATATCTGGATCATAGCTCCTCTGACTGGCTAGCCTCATTGCTAAGACCTCCATTCTCTGTTTTGGTTACCAACAGGAGATCAAGAAAATAGTATTTTTAGACTTAAAATTTAAGTGAAGTCTGGCTGTGGTTTCAAAATTTCCAGAAGAATCTGCTTGAGGCATCTCCAAAGAAGGATGTCTCAGGCTTCTAGACAAGAAGGTGACTTGGCCTTGAAGAGTCATTAGTATAAGGGAGTTGTCTAGGATGACAGCTAGAGACAGGACAGTGAGGACCCACGGGCTCCTCTATCTTCAGCAGGGATGCTCTAAGCTTAATGGAGGAGGGCCTCCAGGCCCATAGTGACACCATTACAGTCATAATAGAAGATCCAGGAGGCAAAGTCTAGTCAAATGGGAGATGTAGATGCTCTCTAAAGATGATGGGGACAGTGAATGGGAATGGCAAGGAAAGCCTGAGGTGAATGAAAAGCATAATTCATAAAATAAGATAGTGCTGAGGAAATTATGGCAGATGTTATACTTTCCTAAAAATTTACACAGACACACAGATAGGCAGGCAGGCAGGCAGGCAGAGAGAGACACACAGATGACTGTTGTTACTACAAATATGTCTTCAATACCAAGAAACACACCATGCTTGGACTAGTCCAGTTCTGGGTAGTTTCTCTTTCCCATATCTCTGTACCTTTCAGGGCGGAACTCCTCAGGCTCTGGCCAGCACTTTGGGTCTCTGTGAAGAGCAAAGGTTGGTACAACCACCACAGTACCTTTGGGAATGAGCATCCCATTGATTTCAACATCTTTCTTACAAACTCTCTCGAGTCTTCCACCAACTGGATATAATCTGAGAGTTTCATTCACCACCATGTCCAGATACTCCATCTCTACTAGGGCATCATAGGTGACAGTTGCCTGAGGAAGGGGAAGGGAGAGTGAGGTGGAGGTGATGAGGGAAAGGGAGAGAGATTCATAAATTAATATTTTGAATTAATTTTCATCTACAGAGTACTACTGAGGTGTTTGGAACTCCACAGAATAACTCCTATTTGATAAAGAACCTTAGCATTTTTTTTTGACATAGGGTTTCTCTGTGTAACAGCCCTGGCTGTCCTGGAACTCTCTCTGTAGACAAGGCTGGCTTTAAACTCACGGAGATTCCCCCATGCTCTGCTTCCTGAGTGTTGCTGGGATTAAAGGCATGCACCACCACCACTCGGCTACAAAGCATTTTAATATCTCACATTTCTCAACCTGTTCGATAGCCCATTGAGAAGTAATCCTTTAGGATAATGCCAAACCAAGGGCCTTGAATCCTCAGCATTACCATGTACTACTTTTTTTTATTTCTTATGTCAGGAACCATAACTAATAGATTATGACAGTTACATTCAATAACAATATGCCACAGTTAGTGTTACCTTTCACACATATGCATGAAATTCTACAAAATACAGATGATAGCAAATCTCTATTTTAAAAAACTTTATTTTTATTTATGTGCATGTACCTCTGTAGAGGTTTGTGCATGTGAGTTCATGTGCTCTAGGGGCCAGAAGAGGATACCAGAGCCCCTAGAACTGTAGCTACGCATGGTTGTGAGCCTCCTGGTGTGGGTGTTAGGAACTGAACTCAGGTCCTCTGAAAGAGCAGTCACAGCCCTTAACTGATGAACCATCTTTACAGCCTTTAAGCAAATCCCTATTTTTATTTAGTTATAAATATCTTGCATGGTCATTCTTTCGATTATGTAAAAGATTTAGAAACATTAGATCAGATAATCTTTGATAGCTACTATTGCTCATCAAAGAAGCTCCTCTTTACATCAAATGGATATCATCACAGGAAACCTCAACTGGACACAATACAGAGATCAATGGATCATGCACCAACAGATATGTCTACATTACAACTCCTGCTTTTACAGCTCAGGGAACATGGAGAAGAGGAGGGAGGTGGAAAGATTGTAAGAGGAAGTCTGCTGTGAAACAATCTCTCTTAGAAATGGGTGCATAGAGAAGACCAGAACAGTGGCAATATCAGTGGATATGTTAATGTGGAAGGAGATAATTTCACATGGTCCCACTCCTAAACAAAGAACTTCAGGCAACTAATGACTCTTGGAGGAGGGACAATTAGCCTCTCTCAGGGATGAGCCCACTTATTGGTTGTCCAGTGCAGAGTGGTTAGCCTTGAAACCATATACACACAACAAAAAAAAAATGGACTCAGCAGGTTGTGTGTGTATATGTATACACGCATATATACACATGTGTATACACACATATATGCATATATGTGTGTGTACATATATACAAACATATGTATATATTTGTATAACAATAATAATCAAAAAAGTGTTATCGACTTGAGAGTGGGAGGATGGGAGAGGTTTGAGGCATGGGCTGGAGGGAGGAAAGGGCAGGAGGAAAGTGATGAAATTCTATTTCAATTAAAATAGTTTAAAATTAAATAAAAACATGCAGCATGGCTGTACAGCAAAAAGATTTAAGTGATCTGAGGAGGTATTAATAGTCTTTTCTGTACTACAGATGACAAAAGACAGATACAGTCATTGCCATCAAAATGCTCAGTTCCAATCCTGGTAAAAATCACAATGAGAACAGGATCCGTCCCTCAGCTCCATTCTCTGTTGCTGGTCCAGTTTGCTGGTTGTTCTTTCAGGGCTTGCCTGTGAGCTCTGAAGAGAATGATAAGCCAAACAAACTGCCCCACAGACCAGGTAACCTTACACTTCACAGTCTTCCAGTTTGGGCAGAGATGTAAAGCCCAATGTGAGAAATATGTGATTATTACTTTATGGGACTTTTAGACAGACTATAATGTAGGGTTAAGAGCTTGACTCAGGCCACCTTTGAGCAGATAGAGATGTGTGGGGCAGAGCTAAATCCATCTGCTTAGCCCAGTCCAGCCAAAGCCAGTCACACCCAGCCAACAGCAGGCAACAACACACCCCACAACATCAGCAGAGCTGACTACCAAGACACTTGACTCACCAAAGCTCACACTTTCATCCACTGCTTTTTTTGTGGTTGTTTCTTGGTATTTTTTGGTGACAGATGATGGATAAATCTGTACCAACATCTATCTACAAAAATGTATTAATCCTAAAAGTAGTACCTGATACCTATTTCCCATTGATTTATCTTTTCATATCTTTCTTAAATAAAGCTGGTAGAAGAGTCAATGTTTATGGCCCCATGCAAAGATTCTCACCTAATGTGATAAGGAGCCATACTTGCCAATACTTCTCTCCACTGTCCTCTCCAGGTCCCATATCCTCACCTTATTGGGTAGAGCAACATCAATTTTATCTTGAAGTTTCTTCTGGACATCAGGGTGAGTGGCAAGCAAATACATAGCAAAGCAAAGAGTACTGCTAGTGGTCTCATAGCCAGCAAAAATAAAGAAAACGGATTGGGCCACAATCTCCAGATCAGATAAACCTGAAAGGAAAGGAAATACATTTCATTTCATTTATTTTTTAAATTGATTGATTGATTGATTGATTGATTGATGTGCATGTAGACTCCAGCAGGCCAAAGGATGTGTTTAGAAGTCAGAGGAGAAACTTGCAAGAGTGAGTTCTCTTTTTCTACCATTTGGGTCTTGAGGTTTGAACTCAGGTCTTTGGGCTTGGCAGCAAGTGCCTTTACCTGCTGACCCATCTCATAAGTCCAGGGCATACATTTTAGGTGAAGGAGATGAGTATAAACCATGGTTTAGATGAGGAACAACCCAAAGAAAAATCACAAATCTCTACAGAGAACATGAATAACAATTCAGGATCATATCGGGTTTTTATTTCCTGACAAGGGGGTAAAATGGAAAAGTCACTTTTAATCCAGTTTCCCTAAGGTATACATTCCTCTTACCCATCTGCTCCTCATCCCAACATTCTCATCAGCACCATAGCTGTGCAATCAGGAGAGAAAGCATGTCCAAGCCACTGCAATTTTGTGGATGTTTTCCTCTGTCACTTTCCATGTTATTTCCTTGTGACAGGACCTTTTAGTGACCAGGAAGCTTGCCTTTTCAGCTGTACTGGTTAGGCAGAGAATTTTAAGTTTCCCCCTGTCTCTACCTTTAAATGCATGGGGACACATGTCCAGCAACACCTGCCTTTTTATGTGGTTGCTGGGGATTCAAACTCAAGTTCTTGTGCCTGTGTAGTAAGCGTTCTTAACCACGGAGCCGTCTAGCCAGCCCCAAGAAGTCTATCTTTAGAAATAAAATAGAGAATAGCATTCTCCCTTAGGAAAAATTAAATTTCTGGCTGTCAGGTATTTTCTCACAGCAACAAGAAAATAACCAGTGTGTGAAAGTAGAGCATGGCTGCAAAAGCTTCATAACTCTGCTCTCTGTTGGGGTCATCAAGCAGAAATACAAAGCTGTTTAATTGTAATAAACACTTGGTTAGCTTAAGAAAGGAATCAAGAGTTCATATGAAAGGGCTTCTACACTGGACAAATGTTGAATCTGTGTGTCAATAAAAATTATGATGGTAAGGGAACAGGATTGATGTATGATTATGTTGGAGAGAGAGAGCTGTAGGAGAAGTTGGAGGATAAGAGAAGGAAGGGAATAAGGAAAGAAGAAACAAAAGAAGGAATGTGGGAAGAAAGGGAAAAAAAGAAAAGGAATGAAATAAAATGACAGCAGTCTCTCCCTACCATGGGACTCCTGGTTGCACAGGGCAGGATGGCACTAGGAAGCCATCATTCTTCAACCGTCACAGCGATGGCTTCCTCAAAAGCCACCCATGACGGGATAATGAAAAGCTAGTAAGAGTAGTGGGGTATGTGTTTAGTTCCAAGGCTTTCTCTACATTTTCCATATCAACTACACAGGAAATCAAAGCTTGGCTATAAATCAAGAGCTGGACAAGCATTCATCCCAGGTTTCCAGTGACCATCACCACTGTGGGGCTGTTCCTCTCACTGGATGTCTAGATACAAATGTCCAAGCAGAGTTTTTGACTCTGGGTCTAGATGAGGCCCAGATGGTATCTATTCTGTGGCAGAAGATCCAGAGACCATTGATGACCTCCAGTCCTGAATTGCATGCTTATGGCTGCCCTTCAGGCTTTGAACACAGTAATAATCCTGTGCTTCTAGCAAGTTCCTCTGGCTGAATATACAACATCCACAAATATGTTATTCTGTAATCTGCAGACATCTTCATCTGCCTGAGAAGCCCCTTGCATATTTCCAGAACAAATATCTGTCTTCGTGGTTCCACATCAGTAGATAGGACTCATCTTTGCTTACCTTGATGAGACTCTTTGTCTTTGGAATTCTGGGAGTTGATCATCAGCTGAAGAAAATCCAATCTTTGCTGAAAGAAAGTAGTTTTGGAAGGTGCAAAGTCAGTTGTGTGGTCAGAGAGAGTTACAAGTGCATAAATAGCCATGCTTCTGAGAATAATATTTATTTAAGCCCAGAAATCTCACTAGGGTGCCAGAGCTAGAAGTAAACATGTATGTCCACATACCAGCTTTGAAGAGCAGAATTCTTTCTTGAGCGAACATTGGGTATGTGTCCAGTAGCCCTGGTCTTTGCTGTCCTTGCTCCTGAGTTCTTTGGGCCCTGAACAGTTCTGATCATCTCCTTCTCTTTACATGTGTGCTCACACAGGAAGAAGTTTTGTACTTCAATCTACGTCCTCCAATCTTAATCCTGAAATGTGTCCTTATGATGAAACTCGTGCCATTTCCAAATCTTGTCAGTAGTTTTGAGGTGAGCATCATGAAATATTCTGATAAGCTAGAATGCTATGATTCTCAGTGACATCTGGGGGATTGCCCAGTCCTACCTCTATGACCTATGGACTTCCATATTCTGGAATCCAGGCTGAATGTAACAAAGCCTGGATGCCTGGATAAGCTCAGTGCCCACTTCAAGCCACAAGCAGTTCAAATTTAGTTGAGGCCAGCCAGGCAGGTTGACACATACTTGTATTTCTAGCTTTTGAGTCAGGATGACTGAGAGCTAGAGGCCAGACTACATAGTTACACTGTGTTTCCAAAAATTAAAAAGTAAAAATAAAGCAGACTGAATGGCACCAGATAACTTACAATGGAGTGGGCCAACTTTTAACTGCTGATCTGTTTCTTCAACCCTCTCATCTCATTATTCTAAAAATTTATGTTAAAGCATACTTAAAAAATGAAAATTATACACATATACATATATGTAGTGCATGCTGTTCCAATCAAGTTAAACATATTTTCAGATGTTTATTATTCATTCATGATAGAACTTTCAAATTCCATTCCTATAATAGCTTTTGGAACTTTTAAAATGGCTTCAATAATCATGGGAGTACATATGTCTCCCATATAAGCTTATGTCATTATATGACTAGCAGGAAGATGACTGGATCATATGGGAGTTCTACTTTTTAGATTTTTGCTCATCTTTTACCCCTGGTAATCTTAACCCTGAAACCATGCAGCAGGCACAAATGATATCACCTTTTTAGAATCTAAAAGATCTAAGATCGCAGAAGACCTTAATACTTGAAGAAATGAGCCATTAATAATGATTGCTCCACTGGCATCTCCTGATCCAACACCAAAGTCACAAACTCTGTTCATAATATGTAACTGTAGTATAGGGTTGAGCTGGATACCCAGGAAAACTTGGACCATTGTTCAAGGACGATGTGTTTGCCAACCATGCATATGGTCTTGAGTTTTAGCCTCAGCGCCGAGGAAATTACAAACTTTAATTTTTTTAAATTTTACCCATAAAATTTTCCATAATCCCCCTAACTAATTTACATCCTCTAAAATGCAAGAAATTTTTTTCTAGCATGTGAATTTTTCATGTTAAAAATATTGTTTTATTGGCAGATCAATCATAATATGTATTGTTTGATTTTAAATGCTTTCTACTTGGCTTATTTTGTATCTGTATTCCCAACGCTTCATTTTCTTCAAAAATATAAAAATTTTCCTGTTCTTAACATAGTCTAATTATATGGAACATAAATGCACAAACAAACATCTTAACATTTTATCAATAAATGAACGACCTCGTGTGACCAGCTATTACCTTTTCTTTATCCTGCATGCGATTCTCTTTCATTTGTTTCACAGAAGTTTTAAAAAAGCTCATGACATCATTTGTAAACAAGCTCATGTTGAGTGCATCAAATACTGGGATAAGGAATAGAAAGAGTACTAGAGGGGAGAAAAGAGCAACCGTGGTGAAAATACAAATTTTATCCTGAATGATTACATTTATCCTGACATGCAGAACAGTGAAAGTTATCAGGATCTCAAGCAAGACTCTCCCTCTTGCCCAGGTTCCAGGCCACTGGCTGGGAAAGGGCATGTCAATGTATGGCCACTGACGTAGAGGTGATATCAATGGTGCCTGCTGCATGGTTTCAGGGTTAAATTCCTTGACCTCTCACCCTTGACATGTTGAACTAAGGTCTTTTTGGATAGATCAGACTTCAGTCCTGTGCTGCAGTTAATCATGCCGGAGAGATGACTCAGTGGGTAAAAGGCTTGCCTTGCAGATGTGAGGATCTGTGCAGAAATCATGTTAAAAGCCAAGTGCAGTACCTCAGCAATGGCAGCATGAGAGGTGGAGACAATGAATTTCTGGAAGCTCAATAGCCAGTTAGCCCAGCCTACTGAATGAAGTTCCAAGCCAGTGAGTACCTGTCTCAAGCAAGGTGGAAGGAATATAAGGAACGACATCAAAGCTTTTTTTTGGGGGGGGGGGGTCTAATCTGCATATATGTAAGAGAGAGAGAGAGTGTGTGTGTGCACATGCAGACACAGATGGACAGACAGGCAGGCAGATAAAGACAGACAGACATAGACACACACACACACACACACACACACACACACACACACACACAGAATGAGTTTTCAGGTTAGAAATATCACAGTCTGTGTTCTTTACCCGTCAGGGAATGAAGTCAGGAACTGACAATAGAAGAAAAGTTGGGGAGGTAATATGTAAATTATTCATCACCACACTCCTCCATAACCCAAAGCTCAAGAACTATGGGGCAATTCCAATTTGTGTTGAAATGGAAAGAGAAAAAAGACATGATAGAAACAACTAGTAGGGGCTGGTGAGTCGACTCCGCAGGTGAAATCATTTACTGTGGAAACTGACTGAGTTTGGTCCCTGGAGCCCACGGTAGAAGGGGATACCTGACTCCCACATCTTGCCCTCTGATGTTCACAAGTGTGCCTCCACTTACACATACACACAAATAATAACAACAGCAACACTAATAATATTACCCCCAATAAAGAAAATCCTTACGGAGACAAAGCAACATCCAGAAGAAAATTTGAGTGTTGAGAAAAAAAATTGATCTTAAATGGCAACACTGTAGGAGAAGTGCCATTAAGAGAGAAGAGCAAACACACCTCAGGCAGAGAGGGGACGGATATTACAGACCAAAGTGGAAGATAATAAAATAAAAAAAAACATAGAGGAAATCAGTGAGTAGAAACTAATAAAATAAAAAATAACATAGAGGAAACAGTGAAAGCGAAAGATGCTTCTTCAAAAGTATCTTCAGCAATAGTTAAATGTTAGCTGGGATTGTTCTAGAAATAGAGTGATGACTCAGATTACTAGTGTGCATAGTGAATGTTTTAAGGGAATCATATTGTTATTGAAAACACAAGGGCATATTAAGGCATTCTATTAATAACTGGAAGATAACAATCGCATAATTAAGCTAGAATGTACAAATTCCTAGAAATACACAAACTATAGAAACTGACTCAAAAATATTTGCACATCATACATGATAGACCTGTGATGTAATAGAATTAGTGATAGAATGCTGTCCACAAGAAAAGCCTAAGACCAGAAGATTTCAGCGGTGAATTCTCCCAACTCTTCACAGAAGATTCAATGCCAGTTTCCCCCAAACATTTCCAAAATACAGAAGAGAGGTAAAACATCTCCAAAATTCTCTACAGGGTCACAGTGCCCTAATCCCATAACCAAACTGACATCAAACTAATATTGCTTGTAAATATGGTTGCAAAATTCTCACCAAAATAATAATGCACCAAACCAAGTGACTATTATAATTCAAGAAGATTTATGTTACTGTAATCAAGTAGAATTCCCCCCAGGTATGTGCTGCTGTGTAATACAGCCATATCAATACAAATGAAAATAAGCAAAATGGCTTTATAGATGCAAAACATTCTGAGAAAGATTTATTTCTGGTGCGTGAGCCGGCTTTTTGGAGCCCATTCCCTATGGTGGGACACCTTGTACAGCCTTGATGCAGCAGGGAGGGGCTTGGACCTACCTCAACTGAATGTATCAGGCTTTGCTGACACCCCATGGGAGGGCTTACTTTTTCAGAGAAGGGGATGGAGAGTGTGTTGGGGGCGGGGAGAAACTGAGGGGGCAGTGGGAAGAGGAATGGGAGGGGAATCTGTGGTTGGTATGTAAAATCAATAAAAAAATTTCTTAATAAAGGAAAAAGAAAAAAAGAAAAACCAGCACTGTATTGTGATTAAAGGAATTTCCAGAATTAAAGGATTGTATTATATATTTCAAATTATTATTTATTATTTATTTATTTGTTTATTTATTTATTTTTGGTTTTTCAAGACAGAGTTTCTCTGTGTAGCCTTGGCTGTCCTGAAACTCACTCTGTAGACCAGGCTGGCCTCGAACTCACAGTGATCATCTGCATCTGTTTCCCAAGTGCTAGGATTAAAGGCTTGTACTACCCCTGCCCAAAACACTTGGCTTTATTTATTTATTTATTTATTTATTTATTTATTTATTATTATTTTGTAATTACATGTAGGTGTGTATATCCGTATGTGGGTTTGTGCATGTGAGTTCAGGTGCCCTTGTGTGAATTACAGATGATTGTGATTCATCTGACATGAACGCCAGGGACTAAAAACTTGGGTCCTCTGGAAGAGCAGCAAGTGCTCTTAACCACCGAGCCATCTCTCCAGCCTGAGTAAATATATTACATTAAACATTACTGTACAACTCACCATTTCCATTTGAGTATATGTCTAAAAGAAATGAAAACCGTTGCATAAGAATATTCAGAGCAACACTATTAATAACAGCCATAAGTTTGAAAAAATTTCAAGTGTCCTTTAATGACAAATTCAGCCACTAAAAGAAAGGGCATACTGAAACATCCTTCAAGATACAGGAACTTTTGAAAACATAGAGGAAACTAGACACACAAGGTGATAAATGATACAATTCCGTTTATAGGAAGTGTTGCTTACACCTGAGGAAGGCAGAGACCTGATGGCTAAATGTAGGGTTTCTGAATTGCCAAAAAGATTCCATAACTGACAATAGTGATGACCATGGATATCTTTAGATACACTGAAAGCTATGAATTGGCCTATTTTAGTGGACCATGTACAACGTATGTGAAATGAAGTTCACAAAACTCTAAGAAGGGTACCAGTGGGGGAGGGAGAGGAGGAGAGAGAGGAATGAAGGAATGAAAATGACTGAAATCCATTATAAAATGTGTGAAACTATCAATCAATAAACACGGAAGAAAACAGAAATAATGAAATGTTAGTTCACGTACTCACTGAGAGGAACAATGGATCGAAGAAATTAAGTTTTAAGAGCTTCTTCACTTTTTGTACAAAGGGATTTTGTGGGTTGTTGAGGGAATCGATGTTTACTCCGAATGATGTGCCAGTGATCACATCCATACTGTAGGCCCCAAAGATGCTGAATAGAGAGACACATGGAAATCAATGTCTATGCCTCTTCTTATTCCTTCTAACATATGTAATGCATGAAATGGGAGTAAATTCACAAGCCAAGGCAAGGCAGACACTGCCAGAAACCCTGCTCTGGTGAATCTAGGCCTCCCTCAGGCTTTTTGGTGAGAAGTTTATTAGATGACAGTGTTAACACTATTTTTGTGCTAGGTTGTGACATGGATATGGTGAGGGTTAGTTTTAGTTGTCAACTTGACACAATCTACAATTATCTGGGAAGAGATTCTCAGTGAGTGGTTGTCTGCATCAAGTTGGCCTTTGAGGGAGTCTGTGAGGTATTGCCTGGATTGCTCTAATGAGTGTAGAAAGAGCCAGTCCCCTTTGGGCAGCATCTTTCCCAGGTGTTGAGACCTTGACTGCATAAGGGTAGAAAAGGTTAAGCACAAATGTGAATGTATTTCTCTTTGTTCTTGACTGGGGATGTGACTAGGAGCTTCAAATCCCTTCCTTGTTTTCCCTGCAACGACATTGACTGAAACCTGGAACTGTGAGATATTATGAACCCTTTCCCTCTCTAACTTGTTTTCTTTTCAGGGCATTTTATCACAGAAATTGATATGAGATTAGAATAGATATCAGAAGAAATGGAGTCATAGAAAGAAAGAGACCTATAACAAGACAAATTGCAAAGGTGTGGGTAGAGTGTGGGAGATAATGAATGTGGAAGTACCATGCCTCACTAAGACAATGTGGAATGCTTCTCTATGCCTAGAGGACTAAGAAAGAGAACATTTGACGGGCATCAAGGTTGTTTCCAGGTTCTGGCTATTATGAATAGTGCTGCTATGAACATAGTTGAGCATGTATCTTTGTGGTATGATTGAGCATTCCTTGGGTATATGCCCAAGAGTGGTACGGCTGGATCTTGAGGTAGATCAATTCCCAATTTTCTGAGAAATCTCCATACTGATTTCCACAGTGGTTGTACAAGTTTGCATTCCCACCAACGGTGGAGGAGTGTTTCCTTTGCTCCGCATCCTCTCCAACATAGACTGTCATTAGTGTTTTTGATCATAGCCATTCTGGCTGGTGTAAGGCGGTATCTCAGAGTCATTTTGATTTGCATTTCTCTGATGATTAAGGATGTTGAGCATTTCTTTAAATGTCTTTCAGCCATTTGTGATTCTTCTTTTGAGAATTCTCTGTTTAGCTCTTTAGCCCATTTTTTAAAATTGGATTGTTCAGTATTTTGATGTCTAGTTTCTTGCATTCTTTATATACTTTGGAGATCAGTCCTCTGTCAGATGTGGGGTTGGTGAAGGCCCTTTCCCATTCTGTAGGCTGTCTTTTTGTCTTGAGAACATTGTATCAGGTATTTCTGCACCACTGGTATTTGTGCCCAAAGCCAATTCATCTTCCGTACAACACATAACAACTGTTACTAATTCCCTGGAGCACATCCCATGCTCAAGGTACCAATAGATCTGCTCTTCCCCAGCCCTGGGGAGCTGACATTGCTTCAAAGGCAGAAGTATTGGTGTAAGTTGTGAAAATCAACAATATTCCTGGTAAAACACAAAAATTCTCTCCCCAGACACTAGAGAGAAACCTCTACTTATGTGCCCACATGTTCCTCATTTACCAGGAGGGTTGAATATTGTTACATTAGTGTTTCTTGAATAACTCAGAAAGCCTGAGTTTATCCAAGAAAATGATCGCAATACCTACAGCCTTACAGGTACTGAACTTTTTATAAATGGGATAAAAAGGAAGTAGCAGGTTGGTTACATATTCATCTATTGACCCTGGGTGCAACTTGCATGTATATGCACCTGCTCCTGTTGGGTGTGTGTGTATGCATGTGTGTGTATTTATGTGGGTACACTTGTACCATGGCATCCATCTAGAGGACAACTTGGAGAAGTCAGTTCTTTCCTTCCTGTATGTGGGTCTTGGGGATGAAACGCAGGTCCTCAGACTTAGTGGCAAGCTCCTTTACACCCTGAGCAATCTCACTGATCCTAGGGAAGATTTACTGCTTCACTGATATTCTTCATAAGCCCATGATGAGATATAAATTGCTCTAAGTTCTACATTTTAACTTCCCTGGTATACACACAGTGTCCTAATATGAGCTGAGTGCTTTCTCTGCTGTCTATTTTCCATGGACTCTACACTAACAAATGTAAATATTTGTTTTTTCTAAACTATCTATTTTGTTTTCTAGAATTTCCCAAATAACAATTATTAGAGAGATTAACCATGGCTTCCATATACAGAAGTGATATCCTTTCATCTATAGCCATCCTACCTTCTCCTGGGATATGCTCTTTTTCTTGAATGGCCTATTACAGTCATAAGGCTTGCTACAGAGAGGTCTCCAGTTTCCACTGGTCTCAACCTCAGCAGAAGACTGAGCTGTTGTAATCAGTTGTAACGCCGACAGCTCACTCCTGTCTGGTTCCTGAGGTGACTTAACAGTGGGGACTTCAGCATTCCAGTAGGCAGTTACAATGTCTACTAACAACTATTGTGATTTGAATATGAAATGCCCCCCATTGGCTCATGTGTTTGAACACTTGGTTCTGAGCCCATGGTACTGTTTTGGAAGGCTCTGAACTTTAGGAGGTGGAGCCTCACTAGAGGAAGTAGGTTGCTACAGCCAGATCTTGTGTCTATATAGGCTGGGCTTCCTGTTTTTTGAGTGTTATATGCAGTGTCATCAGCTAGCCTCCTGCTCCTGCCACCATGTCTTCCTGCCATGATGGACATGTAGCCCCACAGAACTGTAAGCTGGAATGAAGCCTTTCTCTTTTGCTTTTGTTGGAGTATTTTGTCACAGCAACAGAAAAGTAGTTGACACAACAACCCAGGCCCCAACGATTGTACCAGTACTTACTCTTTCATGATGATGGGATCCCCATTCTCTGCTCCATGCCTCATGTTTCTCACCAACAAGTCTGTATACTGGTTAATGATGGGGAACATCTATACATAAAACAAAACGACATCCATAGTGATCTGAGGGGGCTCAGTTCCCAGTGGACACAGCTTTCCCAAGGACAAAGCAAGAAGTCCCATTTACATGAAGGGACATTCTTAGGAAGTTTCAACTCAGAGGACACTGCTTGGAAAAGGGCTGTGATCTACCTACCCCCAGGATCTGCTTTTCATGTTTCCATTGAAAAGCTTATTACTTCATTACCTCCTTGAGCTTTCCACTGGTGAAGGTTGGAGACAGCAATGTTCTTAATCTCTTCCATTCTTCATTCTCAGATAAGGTGATTGCTTTTTTCAAATACCCCACTGGACCTAAACCCTAGAATCCAAAGCAAAAGAGATATTGTCATACGTAAGTTTGGAGAACTCTACAGAATCTTCACCAACCCCACATTTGACAAAGGACTGATATCCAGAATATATAAGGAACTCAAGAAAGTAGACATCAAAATGCCCAACAGTCCAATTAAGAAATGGGCTATAGAACTAAACAGAGAATTCTCAACAGAGGAAACTCAAATGGCTGAAAGACATTTAAGGAATTGCTCAACATCCCTAATCATCAGGGAAATGCAAATCAAAACAACTCTGAGATACCACCTTATGCCTGTCAGAATGGCTAAGATCAAAAACACTGAAGACACCTTATGCTGGAGAGGATGTGAAGCTAGGGGAACTCTCCTCCACTGCTGGTGGAAATACAAGCTTGTACAACCACTCTGGAAATCAATATGGAGCTTTCTTAGAAAATTGGGAATCCATCTCCCCCAAGATCCACCTATACCACTCTTGGGCATATACCCAAGGAATGCTCAACCACACCACAAGAGCACTTGTTCAGCTATGTTCATATCGGCATTGTTTGTAATAGCCAGAACATGGAAACAACCTAGATGCCCTTCAACTGAAGAATGGATAAACAAAATGTGGTACATATATACAATGGAATACTACTCAGCAGAGAAAAACAATGACATCATGAGGTTTGCAGATAAATGTATGGATCTGGAAAAAATCATCCTGAGTGAGGTAACCCAGACTCAGAAAGACAAACATGGTATGTACTCACTCATAGAAGGATACTAGATGTGGAACAAGGATGACTGGACTGCTACTCATATCACCAGGGAGGCTACCTGGAAAACAGGACCCCAAGAAAGACACAGGGATCGCCCAATGACAGAGAAATGGAGTGAGATCTACATGAACAGCCTGGACATGAGTGGGGGTAGTGAAGGGCGAGGGTCAAGGGAAAGAGAGCTTGGGGGAGTGGGAGTTCCCAACTGGATCAACAACAGAGAGGGAGAACAAGGAATAGGAGACCATGGTAAATGAAGACCACATGAGAATAGGAAGAAGCAAAGTGCTAGAGAGGCCCACAGAAATCCACAAAGATACCCCCACAACAGACTGCTGGCAATGGTCGAGATATAGCCCGAACTGACCTACTCTGGTGATGGGATGACCAAACACCCTAATTGTCGTGCTAGAAACCTCATCCAACTACTGAGGGATCTAGATGCAGAGATCCACGGCTAGGCCCCGGGTGGATCTCTGGGAGTCCAATTATCGAGAATGAGGAGGGTTTATATGAGCGAGAATTGTTGAGACCAAGGTTGGATAAAGCACAGGGACAAATAGCCAGACGAATGGAAACACATGAACTATGAACCAATGGCCGAGGGGTCACCAACTTGATCAGGCCCTCTGAATGGGTGAGACAGTTGATTGGCTTGATCTGTTTGGGAGGCATCCAGGCAGTGGGACCAGGTCCTGTGCTCATTGCATGAGTTGGCTGTTTGAAACCTGGGGCCTATGCAGGATCGCTTGGCTCGGCCTGGGAGGAGGGGACTGGACCTGCCTGGACTGAGTCTACAGGTTGATCTCAGTCTGCAGGGAAGGCTTTGCCCTGGAGGAGGTGGGAATGGGGGGTGGGCTGGGGGGAAGGTGAGGGGAGCGGGAGGGGGGAGAACAAGGGATTCCGTGGCTGATATGTAGAACTGAATTGTATTGCAAAATAAAAATAAAAATAATTAAAAAAAATTAAACAGTTATCATTTATTTAAAAACATTTGTGACTGTATAGTTAGTTAATGTAACATGTTCAAATGAACATTTGCCTCAAATGCTTCAGCCCCTGGGAGGTTTGAGGTGACACCCAGTCAACACATGTGGCTTTAGAACTTTATAATCTAGCGTCCTTCTTCTACAGAAGTTCCACATAACAGGGGAAACCACTGCCTCAGGGGGACTAGATAGCAACAAGACCTGGTACATCCTTCAAGTCTGCACCAAGTAGGAAGGAACTGATGGCAACTGGTGGCCTTGTAAAGACAGGCCAGTTATTCATTTACACATACTCATAGGAAGAGCTTCTTGATAAAGGGGTAATAAAAAGTGATAAAAAAAAATTTTCAAAGTGTTATTGAGAAGACAATAACAGTATTTGAAAGAATCTAGGCATTATTTGGAAGAAATAATGTAATTCTATGTAAGTTTTTTCTTACTGATTTTCTTTAGGTATAGTTGATCATACTTTCCACCTCATGACAGACTTGGCACTACCTCCTTGAACCTTATGCTTATGAAAACACACGCTTTGTACAAAAATGGATATTTTTGTCATTCTGTATTTTAAAATGAACACATTTTGTGTTTGATGTCTATCCCTGAAAAATGTTTACCTATGATATCAAAATTGAATTCAACATAATAAATTTAGAGAAAAATCATTGTTTTTAGTGTTTTTCATTGTGTGCATGTACACGTGTGTGTGTGTGTGTGTGTGTGTGTGTGTGTGTCCATGCATGTACATGCAGAGATAAGAGGAGGACGTTGGGTGTCCTGCTCTGTCACTTTGCCTTATTTCCTTGAGACAGGGTCTCTCACAGAATCTGAAGCTCACTGTTTCATCTAGGCTGGCTGGCTGTGAGTTCCTGGGATCCACCTGTCTCTGTCCCCATGTGGCCATGCTCAACTTTTTTTTTTTAATGTGAGCGCAAACACGTTTGTAAGATATAAGATAAGTAAACAAATATTCGGGTACATTTCTAAGGCAAGTGAGAGTAGGCAAGACTACATGAAACACACAACCACTTTTACAACCGACCCAAAGAAATGAAATACTAGGGGCTAGAGAAATGTCTCAGTGGCTAAGAGTATTAATTGCTCTTTCAGAGGACCAGGATTTGATTCAGTCATCCTCATGGCAACTAGTAATCATCTTTAACTAGTTCCAGGCATTTTGATGATCTCATCTAGTTCCATAGACACTCAGTATGCACATATTGCAATCAAGACACCCATACACATAAAATAAAACAGTAAAATAAACAAATAAAAGAAGATGAAATACTTTATTATGATTCTAACAAAAAAAATGTACTGTATGCTGGAAGCTGTAAAAATGTTGGTAAAAGAAATCAAACAAATTTGAAGGAATGGAGGAGCACATCATATTTTCAGACCAGACAACTCTGCCAGGGGGATGGCTCATCAGGTAAGAGAACTTTTTTCTCTTAAGTATTGCTGCCGTGCTCGCTTCGGCAGCACATATACTAAAATTGGAACGATACAGAGAGAAGTATTGCTGCCTGGGGGTTAAGCCCCCAGGAGCACATGGCTCAAAGGGAATCCACAGAGTGGGCACATACTAGACTTTTCTATCTGAGGGGGTTAGGGGAAAAGACACTTACACTCTCTCTTGATAGTTTCCTCCCTTATTCTCTATTCTTCATTCTGTGTTCCACATTCTCTTTTCTTATCTCTATCCAGGGATGTCCCTTCTGTTTCTCTTGATGTTTTCCTTCTCCTCCTTACTCTCTTGAAGTTATCCTCCTAATTCTCTCTTTTTTGATGCTTTCCTTCTAACTTTCTCATTCTTGATGTTTTCCTTGCAGCCCATTTTAACTCTCTCTGACTCTATCTCTATTCTTTCCCCTACAGCTTATATATCTCAGCAAAATCTTTCAGGCAATATAAAAATTACAGTGTAGTTACATTCTGTTTTTCAAGTGAATGAATACAAGTAAATAACAGCCTGCTTTCCATATCCCAAACATGATTAAACATCTTACGTATTACAGGAGAAAAACAAATTATTTCAAGAACCCTTGTACATTCATACCCAAGCAACTTTCTGTAGATTAACTGTGTAGGTAAGCAAGATATTCTTCTCAGTCAGGTCTTTTATTGGTAAGCTGCACTTTTTAGTTATAAAGAAAGGGCCAATTACTTTATTACTTACCTTGAAAGGTAATCTTATAAGGAATCTTAAAGGAATCACAAATCTAAACTTTTATATATAAAAAAAAATCAGTCAGCTCTACTTTAAATCTTTAGGGTGCATACCCATTCATCAATAGTTTTTTATATCAAGAGATTGAGGGAAAATGGGTATAAGGAATTAATTATCATTTTTGTTTATCAACCAATTCTAGCAAGAAAAGTGAGTGAGCTAGTAATAAATAGGATGCTTTGTATTTGTTCTCTGACTCTACAGTATCCCTCACCCTTTATAAAATTTTAGATTATGTTCTTGGAATTTTCACCTTAAAGCTACTATTAAAACATCTGATCCAACCTGAAGTTATTATAAGGCTTTGTTTTAGGAAATGATGCACACTGAAACCTGTGTCTTTCAGCATTAAGACTAAAGGAATTCAAGCCAATCTGGCTCCTGGGACTCAATTGCTTATCTTAATCATTAACTTGAGCTAAAATCTATGCAGCTCCTTAGGTGAAACTCATAGGCCCTAGATGTGTAACATTTACTTGTATATATTTTTATTCATCAAACTAACATTATTATTATTATTATTATTATTATTATCATCATCATCATCATCATCAATTAGACAGTATAGCTTAGGAAGGAATCATCTTCACAATAATCCACAATAAAACTGCCCAGTAGAATGGGATGTTTCTATGAGATAAACACACTACATTACAGGCAGTGGGGATCTCCCCACACCCATTCACACCATACCAGACACCAGAGAAAGATGGCAGTGGAAAGCATGTAATGGCACAGCAGAAACAAAAGACATTCTGGAGTCTGTGGCCTTGGGGCCTTGCCTATCCAACTTTCACCCATGCGGGAGTTGCCTCCTGGTGGGCTGACACCTTGAACTTCAGTTGCTACCTGCTGCTCCTCTGATGTGGCCACTGACACTCAAGCATGAGGACCCAAGTTTGAATCCCCAGCACTCACATTAGAAAAAGTTGGGCATGGCTACAGGTGCAATAAATACAGTGCTGAGAACAGAGACAGGTGGATCGAAATAGTTCACTGGTGATCAAGCCAAGATGAAGCAATGAGCTTCTGGTTCAGTGGGAGACCCTATTTCAATAGAGTAAGGCAGGATGATAAAACTGGACACCCAATGTCCTACACTTATGTCTGCATGTGCACACATGGACACATGCATGTAGGCAATACACGCACAACTCAAAGTGCTAAGAACAGTGATTTTCTCCATATTTATCAAAAGATTTAATTCAAGTGTTGGTAAGTGGGATTTTCATGTGTAGACATCAATAAAGCTTATTCTGAATTTGCATGAAAAGACAATGAAAGAAGGGTAGGTAGGAAGGATTCTGAAAAAAAAAGAGGAACCAATTGTTGTACCTCATGTGGAGTCACAATGCAGTTACAATAATCAACTGTGTGCTGTTCTGGGAGGGACAGACACAGGGCTATAGTACATAACAGTGAATGAGTAGTCCATCCACAGACGCAGCCTCAAATGATTTTCATTCTTTCTTGGTCCTCAATGCAATTATTAAATCATTGGCTTAATGAATTTACTCTTGGTAGTCTAAACTGATATGATTTTACACCAGAATGTTTTCCTACACCAGAATGTTTTCCCTATTGATTTGTATGTGTTTATGTGAGTGTGTGTACTTTCTTTTTTTTTTTTTTTTTTTTTTTGGTTTTTTGAGACAGGGTTTCTCTGTGTAGCTTTGCACCTTTCCTGGAACTCACTTGGTAGCCCAGGCTGGCCTCGAACTCACAGAGATCCGCCTGGCTCTGCCTCCCGAGTGCTGGGATTAAAGGCGGGCACCACCACCGCCCGGTGTGTGTGTACTTTCTTATGAATGAGTGCACATGTGTGTGTGTGTATACCATGAAGTGTGTAGAGACCAGAGGAGAATCTTTGGATGTTGATCTTCACCTTTCCACCTTGTTTGAGACAGTGTCTGCTGTTTCCCAGTGCTTAGGCCAGGGCAGCTAGTCTGCAAGTTTTCACAAATTCTGTCTCTACTTCCATTTCTTCATAGGTATGTACTGGGAGTACAGATGTATATGCTACTGTGTCCATCTTTTACATGGGTTATGAGGAGCTGAACACAGGCTGTGTTCTAACTGCTTTTATACATTGATCCATCTTCCAAGACCCCAGGTACTTTTTCCCCACAGGTGCAAAAGTGATTCAATTATGTCAGAAAAACTGGAAACATAACACAAAATAGATCACAGATTAAAACTTAAAACTGTGAAGAAGTTTAAAGAAAAACAAGCAACCAACAAGGCGGTTTATGGGAAGAATTTTCAGACATGCTACCAAAGCATAATCCACAAAAGGAAAAATAGATGTATTTGCATCCTTCAAATAAGATTTTTTCCCTCCTCTTACAGAAAGATTCCCATTAAACAAACATTAGTGAAGATACGCTGGAAATGAACTATTGTATCTTACTGGTTAGAATGCTAATCTGTGCAGCCACCATAGAAACCAGTGTAGAGAAATGTCATAAGCCTGAACATTTAACTATTACACAATTCATTACACTACGGTTGGGTATAAAAGTAAAGAAATTGAACTCAGTGTACCACAGAGATACCAGTGCACTCATGTTTTTTGGTTTTTCTATTCATAATAGCCATGGTGTAGAATCAGCTTAGGTACTGTTCTAGTTTGCTTTCTGTTGTTGTGACAAATGCCATGACCAGAAGCAACTTGTAGAGGAAAAGGTTTATTTTAGCTTACAGGTTGTAATCCATCACTGAGGGAAGCCAAGTCAGGAACTTAAGTCAAGAGCTTGAAGTAGAAACCAAAAGAGGCATGCTGCTCACTGGCTTGCTCCAAGGCTCATGTTCAGCTATCTTTCTTATATAGTCAAGGTCATTCGGCCTAGGGATGGTACCACTCATAGTGGGCTTCACCCTCCTAAATCAGTTAACAATCAGGAAAATGCCTCACAGACATGCTCATAGGCCTATTGGACAGAGAAAATTCTTCAACTGAAGTTCCCTTTTCTAGCATATGTCAAGTTGACAATCAAGATTAGTTATTACAGGTGCCCATCAATAGGTGAATGGATAAAGAAAACGTGACACACACACAAATGGAGTTTGTTTTAGTCATAAAGAAGAACAAAATTATGTTATTTGAAGGAAATTAGATGGAACTGGAGATCATCATGTTAAGAGAAACAAGCCAGATTTAGAAAGTATCACATTCTTCTTCTCATATGCAATATCTGTATTAGACTGTTTAAATGCCATGGAAATAGAAGGGGTATATTTGGGAAGAAGATCAGAGGGAGAGGGAGATATAAGATGGTAATGGAAAGATGTTTATAAAGTACATTATATACGGTAAGAAACATCATAAGAAAACTCATTATTTTGCATAATAAATGTATGCTAATAATGAAGAAAATAAGCATAGATTCCCATTAAGAAGAAAAGACAAGCTGTACATGGCCACTCTATCAGCTTAGCAAGTGGGAGCCTCATCAACACTGAAGGAACAGTTCTGTCTTGTCTGTTGGCTGTTATAGATAGGTACACATGTGTTAATTTTGTATGACATTACACATATACACACACACAATAAAGGCACATAAAATAGATGATAATTGAATAATATATATGGATTCTATCAATTTCCTGTCACAGAAACATACTAAATTTACAGTTACTACAGATATTACCATGGGAATAAATGGAGGAAACATAGATGGAATCTTCATGTACATTTTTACTCAATTCCCTATGAAGTTAGAATCACTTCACAATAAAAAACCTAATGCATGAACATGGCACTGGGGAGATGACTCAGTGGGTAAGAGCGCTTGCTTGGTGAGTTCAAATCCCAAGCACCAACTTCAAAAGCTGCGTATTGCCACACATGCCTGTAATTTCAGCTGTGCGAAGGACAGAGACAGGAAAATGTCAGGAGCTTTGGGCTGCCAGATTAGCTCCAAGCTCAGTAGAGACTCCATCTTAAGGGCGTGAAAAGTGATAGAGCAGGTCATCTCATATGCTTCTCTGGCTTCCTTATGTGTTTTGGGCAGGGACATCTATACACATGTGTGCATATACTGCACATCTACTACACAATACTATACACACCCCTCACATGCCCCCCTCCACACACACACACACACACACAGACACACACAGAAAGAGAGAGAGAGAGAGAGAGAGAGAGAGAGAGAGAGAGAGAGAGACCAAAAAAACCTAACAAATGTGTGAATACATGAATAGATGCTGAAATAATTAAAAAATAGATGCTTACCCGACGGTTTGTGAAAGTAGAATAACATTCCTTCACCAGCACTGTTTTGATTATGTCTGGATCCATGATAGCCAACACAGGCTGTCGGCCCTCATAAAACCTGCATTGGCAAAGCAGAATTCAATTCTGGATTCAATTAATAGTTGAAAGGATTCAACTATTCTGTTCCTGGCATGCCCAGAACCCAGATACTGATCCAGATGTTACAAGATCCATAATCCAAATTGTGCAATACACAACTATATGAGATCCTAGTTCAAGTCAGGAATTCTGACCACATATCACATGTGTCTCATGAAATGAAGTATAATGTAGCTCATTATACACAAAATAGTTCTACAAAGAGATCACAGTTAGAAATAAATGGGAACATTTGTTAAGTCTGGGTGGTGTATACATGATATTGAATTGAATAGCCAGATACTGGGCAGAAAATCAAGTGAGCCATCCCTGGACCATTAAGTCTGGGAGAAAAGTAAAAAATGCAACTTTTTTTAGACTAATTTAGTCTGTGAACCAATGGTACCTGAAGACATATGGGACCTGTGTATAAAAGCATTTAAAATACATACAATCATAAATTCAACTCAAGAGGCTATGGGCTGTGGATGTCTTCCAGGCACTGAGGTACGTGATGATTTCAAGTAAACGAATGGAAGTTTCCAGAACACTTACCCCCATATTTTCCCATATTTTTTATGGCATTCTCTGTCAAACTCCCAAAATCCCTGGAAAGAGAAAGAAAATGAAAATGCATTATTATTATTTTTACATTTATTTGATGTGTGTGTGTGTGTGTGTGTGTGTGTGTGTGTGTGTGTGTGTGTTTGTATAGAACAGAGGACCACTTCTGGTAGTCAATTCTCTCCTTCCACCACATGGGTTCTAAGGATAAAACTCAGGTGGTCAGGATTGGTGGCAGACACGTTTACCAGTTGGGCCATCTTGCTGCTCCTGCCTCCTATTTTAAGTAGACTGTCCTTATCTCTAATTGGGATTATCTATATCTAAATGATTTGAATCTTACTAAATCAGGCTAACTATCCATCATTGGCAGTAAGAGGAATGTTGTTGTTCCTAGGTGTATGAGTGAGAGGGAGAGAGAATATAGGAGATGTCTGAAATGGGGGAACTTGTAATCATTCACATTTCCCCCCCAACATTGTACATGCATGGCTGCTTACTCTTGTCTATGAATAATAGTGAATACGTTGTCTCTTTAAAGTGTGTTTGCTTCCCCACATGTCATCCTTAAGTGTGCAAGGACTCTAAGTCATTCCTTTCTTAGGTGTAAGAGGAAACAGAAGCTAAGAAAAATCGAGGGAGATTCCCAGGAACAGGCATCATTGTTTATCTCCATATTTAGAGTCCTTTTTGTTTACCTCATAAGCTCTCTCTAGAACACCAGAGAAATTAGAAACTGGAACAAACTCCGGGCCTCTTTTAATCTAGAGAGTGGGTAAGTCTCAGGCATGTTGTTGATTGAGAAAACAAGCAAGGGAGGAATGACAGAGACCTTGTTTCCCAGGGTCCCTACTGAACACAGAAAGGTGGAGAGATGTCATAACTACAGGAAACAATGTAATTTAACCGTTTTCTTTGACTTTATACTTCTGGTCCTAGTTTGTTTTAATTATCAACTTGACAGAGCCAATAATATGAGAAGGGAGTCTCCACTGAGAGATTTCCAAGATCAGATTGGCCTGTGGAGCCAATGTCTATGGGGGCTTATCTTGATGGTTAATTGATGTCAGAGACCCTGCTCACTGTTCCCATTCCCTGGGCAGGTAGTTCTGGGCCGTATAAGAAAGATATCTAACAAAAGCCTGAGAGTCAGGAAGCAGGTTCCTCCATGGTTTCTGACCCAGTTTCCTGGCCTGATATCTGTCAATGATGAATCCCAACTAGTAAGATGAAAGAAAACCTTTCCTTCAAAATGTGTTCACAACATTTTGTTTTAAAGATTTATTTGTATCTTACCTGTATGAGTGCTTTGCCTGCATGTATGTGTGTGTCCTGTGTGCAATCCTTGTGTCCCATCAGGCAAGAAGGTGTCAGATACCCTGGAACTGGAGTCACAGACGTTGTTAGGTGCCATTTGTGTGCTGGGAACCAAACTCAGGTTCCCTGTAAGAGCAAATGTTCTGAACCATCTTGCCACCTCCCTTGTTCAGAATGGTTAATTCCAGCCACAGAAAGGAAACTAGAACACTTTCAAAACTGAGAAACGAAATGAAGCAAAACTTCTGCCAAGTTTCAATTGTGATGTTTTCAGCTGTGGAAACAAAAGTGGCCAGTGAGATGGCTCAGTAGGTGAAGGCATCTGCCACCCACGCTTGTTGACTTGAGTTTGATTCCAGTACCCACAAGGTGCAAGAAGAGAATCAACTCTCCTAGTGATTATCTGACCTTCATGTACACACACACACACACACACACACACACACACACACACACACACACACACTCACACACTCTAAATAAACAAATGAACGAACAAACGAAGGAACAAACAAACAACTATGTGTGAACTTAAAAAGAGGTTCCAGAGGCATTACTGTCCCTTGCTAGAATATGTACTGGAAAAAAAGCAAACTTTTTTGAGGCTCACAAATCTGAACAAGTCCCCAACACGAGGTCTGAGCTGATCAGCTGCACCAAACCACGTCCTCCAAAGACAATAATAGTAAAACCTGAGAACTGTCACCCAAGATCTGGCCTTTCTAATGAAAGGAACTAAGCTAGTTTTGGCAACCTCAATAATCCAAGCAGAGCACTCAGTCAACACTTACATTTCGGTATGCAAGAATATTTCCCACGAAAGGCAGTGGTTTGGGTCCAGAAATCCCCAAATTCTTAAAAGTTCCATGTGTATAGGTTCCGTATCTGTAAAGTGGGAGATCAAGTTCTTAGGGATTGTCACTGTATATTGTGCAGGCTTATCAGTTACACACACACAGGAACTATAACATTCAAGCTGGAGTGGGGGATAACATGGAAGCAACAAATAACAACAAAAACTTCAACAGCAGCAATTATTTTTGATCTTCATTTTTAACTCCACATTTATCTGAGAGACTCCCCAGGCCCACAAAGGTTAACTCAAAAAGTAGATGAATTGTTTTGGCTCTAAGTCCTACAGTGAATTATTTACAAATGTCCCCAAACATCACTGTTAATGTGAGATTCAGGCTAGAATACTTCTACATAGTTTCATTTGATCGTGTCATTTAGGAAACTGGACGCCAGTGGGTCTGCCCTTCTGATCTTCAGTGGGGGGGCTGCAACCCAAAAGTGTATCTGAGACTTTGTCCTTGAGAGGAGAGGAGTATTTTCTTACTTTCTCCTAACTCAGTGGTTTTCAACCTTCCTAATGTTGTGACCCTTTAACACAGTTCTTCATGCTGTGGTGACCCCCAACCATAAAACTATTTACTACATTGTAACTGCAGTTTTGATACTGTTATGACTATTAATATAAATACCTGATATGTAGGGTATCTGATATGTGACCCCTAAAAAAGGGTTGCTTGATCCCCTAATGGGGTCACGATCCACAGGTTGAAAACCACTATCCTAACTCATACCTGAAAAGAGTTCATGCCATCACTGTCCCATTCTCTTCCTTATCCACCTACACTGAAAAACTCACATGACCTGATGGACAAGCACAGCAAAAACTGTTGAACTGAAAAACAAAAAACCTGCTCGCTGAGTTTATTTCGAACCATACGTACAGTCTGTCCCATGTATTTGCTTATGCCTTAGGCTTACATTCCTGACACTTAGAAACAGATGAAGTCACTTCACACAATTTGTTGTCACAAATACTGAGAGCAACAGCCCCATTTTAGCCTTCTGAAAGAAGGCTGCTGGCATATCTCACTGAAGTTTTAGGATCAAATAGAATGAAATGAAACCTTTCAAATAATTGTAAAACATGATCAAATGGGAAAGATGTTGCCATGATATCTTAAATATTTTTCTCCAAGAATAAAACCATGTTCGAAATGTCTGTTTCCATATTACCATGAGTGTTTATCACTTATTAATATTAATTGGTGATAGAAATCAAGTGTGATGTGTTTGGTGAGGAAGGAGCATCTACTATCCATGGACTAATAGGTGTGTCTACACACACACACACACACACACACACATGCGCATGCACTTGAATGCACACACACACAGAGACAGTAGAATGAGCTGTCTACAGTGGTCTAGGTCACATGTTTGTTATCCTGGGACTCAGGATAACTTCCTTCTTCACTTGTACCCTTATGAAGGCATCCCAATTAGAAAGGAAGTACAGAGATAGATGTTTTGACTGATACTCCCAGTGGAACATAGAGGGAAAATATTTAAAATCAAAATTGTTTCAGAGTGTCTGCCTTTTGAGGATGCCAGTAGATCTCATAGCTGGGGAGGAGTAACTCCTTATACAGATGCTATGAACTTGAAGGGAAACCAGGAAGGGAAAAAAATCAAAGTCGGGTCTCCTTTGCCCTAAAGATTCACCACTTAGCAAATAATTCTTCACATTATAAAGAAGAACCAAGTTTGGGATACTTAAGGATGAGTAACAAAAAAAAAAAAAAAAAAAAGGCAATCTGAGCCTACCACAGAGCCTGGGGTATACTAGGGGCATTGCATAAATGGTCTTAGAGGTGGGACAAGGGAGCAGAAACTAGGTGAAGATGACACAGAAGCTCCTCCCATCCCCACAATCCCGAGACTTTGCAGAAGCTCCTCCCATCACAGTGACCAGCTATTTGTAATCTGCTTCTGCTGAGCTCTGGTTGGTTAATCTGGGGAAAAACCAAGACTCAATCAGAGGATACCCCAAGTCTCACTGAGGTCATTCTATTCTTCTATCCACAGAAAGTGGAGTTTAGTATAAGGGGAAGGCCTGCTTATCCCCATGGAGGGATTTGCACAAGACCAATAGCAACACTGTAGATCTTAGCATCCCACACACTGAAGCAACATCCCCTTATTTTCTCTTTGGATTTTCCAAAAAGGTAGAGGAAATTATCCAATTTGCATCCCCAAGTCTTGATCACCGAGGAGAGGAGCCTGAGCAATTTACTCACAGGTAGAGGAGCACCAGGCTGGTAACCATATCCAGGTTTCCGTGGAAAAGTTTGGGATCAGATCCATTGCCGCTTTCTTTAATCAAGTCTCTCTTTTGTGCTTTATTCTCAGCTGTGTGCTGCACCTTGCAGGTCTGAGCCTGATGAGCTCCCTTCCCCACCCAGCTGTGACTCAAGGAGGCCAGCCTGCAGTGCTTAAGGACTGGGAAAGGGGTTGGGCTGGCCTTGCAGCCAATGAAAACACCACTGTGCTCCACCCACAGTTCCATGAGTCAGGTGCACTCTCCTCCTCAGCAGTTGGCAAACATGTGTCCACTTGGATCTTTGAATTTGTCTGATAGAAAGATCAATTTAAATACAACCTGTAGCTAGAGTTTTCCTGCCTGGCCCACAGTCAGGGCAAATCTCTTTCACCTGCCAGTCCCACAGCCTCTCAGACCCGACCAAGTAAACACAAAGACTTATGTTGCTTTCAACTGTATGGCCGTGGCAGGCTTCTTGCTAACTGTTCTTATAGCTTAAATTAATCCATTTCTATAAATCTATACCTTGCCACGTGACTCGTGGCTTACCGGCATCTTCATATGCTGTTTCTCATCTTGGCGGCTGGCAGTGTCTCTCTGACTCAGCCTTCCACTTCCCAGCTTTATTCTCCTCCTTGTCCTGCCTACACTTCCTGCCTAGCCAATGGCCAATCAGTGTTTTATTTATTGACTAATTAGCAACACATTTGCCATACAGAACATCCCACAGCAACAACCTATGTTATCACTGGGTCTAAAGGTTATTGCTTCGTATCAGAGACTCATGTGAAGTTATTGACTTTAACTTCCTGTAGTCTGTCCTTTTGCCCAGGGCTGTTTTTATTTCTCAGTCCTTGAAATTCAGTCAAATGAGCTATATCTACAGGTATTTTTTAATTCACTTCCCTCTGCCTACAATATCCTCTGTCTCACAGAAGACCCTTATTCATCCTTCAAAAATCCATTCTTTAAAAACCCATCTGGTAGAATCCTTCCTCACCAACCTCATCAAACAATAGAAATACTCAGTCTCCTGGAGAAGCTTTATTATGTCCAGGAAAACAATTATATTTTTCTCCCTCCAAGAACGTTATTGGTTTCCATACATGTTTCCATTATCAAGTCATAAGTTTCTGCAAGACATAGTCCGGCTATGACTCTCTTTTATGTCTCTAGTCCCCTGTAGAATGCTTACAGAATGCAACAGATGAAGTTGTCTTCTCTGTGTCCATTCCCATGAATGTTTGGTGATCACTTTGTGTCCCTATGTCATAGAAACAAGAGTGTTGAGCTAGACCCAGTCTTTTTCCTGACATATGCAGGCAGATCTGTCTTGGAGCTGATTGCTACATCAAATGGAGCTGGAGGGATGTCTCAATACTTTAGATTACTGTCTGCTCTGCCAAAGGACCAGGTTCCAATTCTCAGCACCCACATGGAGACTTAACAACGGTGTGAGAGGGCTGCCCATCATCCTCACATTTCCCCAGAGTGCTCTTAAGTAGGATCAGCAGGAAATATTAGATAGAAGGATTTAGAGGGAGGAGAAACAGATAGAAAATACAGGATAGCCACGAGAGGGCCTGGAACCTATTCCATCAGGCCCTGACGGTCTCTGCCCTAGGGTATTTATAGAAATGCCAAGGGGTGGAGCCAAAGATCTCCCCTCAGCATAGCCAAGTGCAGACCATCTCAGACACCTGCACTCAGGCCCGTGGTCCAATCATCCACTCTATGCAGACCTGTTGGGTAAAGCCCCTAGGAAACCTGAAAATGGTCTCCCACACCATGTCCTGTAACTCAACCTTCAGTGGATCCAACTCCCTCTCTGGCTACTATGGGCACTGCACACATGTGATGCACAGACAGACATGCAGACAGAACACCCATATACATAAAATAAAATAATTAAATAACCCGTGAGTATGTATAGATGTGGTGTGTGTGTCTATGTTCACAATTGTAGGGGTGAGGGAATAAGGATTATACAGATTCCTGATAGACATACAGATAGGAAAAGGTGTCACAGAAATATGATAAAGATGGCAAATATCTGGCTTCTTTCTCACCCTCCTGATATGAAACAAAGACCTAGAAGGCTTTACAACAAGTTGAAAGGTAGGACTAGGGTAAGTTTACCCAAAATTGTAAGCCTTTAAGCTTCCCCCGCTTTTTTTGTTTAAATTACCCAATTCTAAATTAGGGGAAGAACCTAATTCTAGCCCACCCACAGCCTTTCAAGCCCCCAGCTCTCTAGGGGATGCTGGACTTTAGCTTCCTGAGTTCCCTTGTGTTTCCAGGGTTCTTTCTCCGTGCATGCCATGCTGCATCTGTACTTCTTCACCTTCAATAAAAGTGGTTTTCAACTATTGACTCCACTTGCTGGGCCTGAGATTTTCCCCATTGTTACCTGTCATGCTCCCAACTCTCCTACCTTCTAAATCTTTTAACTGTCAGACAAAACAACCTGATCTGGAAACCTCGATGGTACTAGGGGTGCGTGTGAGTGTGGGTATGTGCAGTGCACATGTGTGACTGTGCATGTGGAGGCTGGAAGTGGACAGCAGACATCCTCCTTGACCAACAGCTCACCTTATATATTGAGTCAGTCTTTCTCACTTGAAACCCGAGCTTGCCAGTTTGGTTTATCTAATTGGCCAATTCACTCTGCTGTTCCCCTGGCTCTGCCTCCCACACCGTGGGATTACAGGCAGTCCACTATGCCTGCCAGACATTGTGTGCAGACAGTCGAACTCTGGTCCATATGCTTTCATAGTAGGCACTTTATCTACAGAATCATATCCCCAGTCCTCAAGTTAGTCACATTCTTTTTTTTCCCATTCATGATACATTTGTTTATGTTTCATTCTTTTATTTTTTATTTGTCTATTTATTTTACATACTAGTTGTAGCCTCTTTCCTCATCCTACCCTTCCAGTCCCTCTCCCCCACTCTCCCTCCCACCCTACAATCCCCTCTTCTTTTGTCTCCAACCAGGAAAGGTCAGGTCTCCTACGAATATCTGTAAAACATGGTTAACCACATTCTTAACCAAGGGGAAACTGTGGTCTATATGCATGTTATGTGAGAACAATCTACTTTCAATTTTTAAAAAAGAAATAAAATCTTTTCAAATTCTGTAGGTTGTCATTTTATCTTATTGACCATGTCCTTTGCTCTACAAAAGCTTCTCAGTTTCAGGAGGTCCCCTTTATTAATTGTGGCTCTCAGTGTCTGTGCTACTCGTGTTATATTTAGGAAGTGGTCTCCTGTGCCAACTTGTTCAAGACTACTTCCTACTTTTTCTTTTATCAAGTTCAGTATAACTGGACTTATGTTGAGGTCTTTGATCCACTTGGACTTGAGTTTTGTGCATGGAGATAGAAATGGATCTATTTGCAATCTTCTACATGTTGACATCCAGTTATGCCAGCACCATTTGTTGAAGATGCTTTCTTTTTTCCATTGTACAGTTTTGGCTTCTTTGTCAAAAATCAGATGTTCATACATGTGCAGATTAATGTCGGGTCTTCAATTCAATTCTATTAGTACACATACTGGTTTTTAATGCCAGTACCAAGCTGTTTTATTACTATAGCTCTATAGAAGAGCTTAAAGTCAGAGATCGTGATGCAGAGCCTGGTACATTCAGTTGAGGCAGGTCTAAGTCCCTCCTCCCTGCACCAAGTCTGTGTAAAGTGTCCCACCATAGGCACTAGGCTCCAAAAAGCTGACTCATACACTAAGGACAGGTCCCGATCCCACTGCCTGGGGGCCCCCTAAACAGTTCAAGCTAACAACTGTCTTGCCTATCCAGAGGGCCTAGTCCAATACCACGGGGGCTCCTCAGAATCGGGGGGGGGGGTTGGTGAGGAAGGCTGGGGGGGGAGTAAGGAGAGGGGAATCTGTGGTTGGTATGTAAAATGAATAGAAAAATCTCTTAATAATTTAAAAAGGAAAAGAATGAGAAGCTCTTTTACCATCTTCTAGAGACTCAGCCTCTTGATAACACCCCTTTCAGCTTTTTCTTCTAGCCCATCTCTGTTTCTTTGTGACTCTATCCACCAATATATAGAACCTCCCTCTTCCAGGAACCCACAGCTGCCACTCTAGGCTGGGACTCATGTAGGGAACACCCATCCTTCTTCCTGTCCCCCCTTCTGGTATCTCATTTTACACTTAGTCCGGCTGCAGCCTGTTTGCCAGAGACCTTCCTCCCAGCCCATCTCCATCCCTTTGAGACTAGGTTTGTTGTTCTGGTGCAGATCCCAGACTCTCCTTTAGTTCTGGCTCCTCTCTGAAGTTCCCTCTAGCTTATCTCCATCCCTTTTTGACTCCCCACTGACCTGGAGGACAGCTCTCTACCGGGGTCACTGCTCATTAATAAATACCAATATTAATGGTCTCAGTTTTCCCAATAAAAATTAACTGTCAAACAGATTGGACTAGAAAACAGAATCCATCTTTCTGCCACATCTAAGAAACACAACTCACCATCACAGACATCATCTTAGGGTAAAAGGATCGGGAAAGGTATTATAAGCAATTGAACCAAGAAGCAAGCAAGGGTAGCTATTTTAATATCTGAAAAAAATAATTCAAACCAAAATTAATCAGAAGAGATAAAGGACACTGCATACTTATTAAAGGAAAAATCAACTAAGAGGATATTATAATACTAAATATTTATGTATTAAATGCAAGATCACCCAAGTTCATTAGAACAAAAGAACAGTACTATAATTAAAATCACATATTGACCTTCACACAGTGGTAGTATTAGGTAAGATGATGTCTGCCAAGTTTCTCTTCAGATAAGTTAATTAGTAAGCATTTTGTGCTTCTTAATAGGGAAATAATAAGCATGATGTAAATATTCTGTTTCTTGACAAATTTCCTTTACTATTTTTTGTTTTTGTTTTGTTTTGTTTTTGTTTTGTTTTTCAAGACAGGGTATCTCTGTGCAGTTTTGGTGCCTATCATGGATCTCGCCTTGTAGACCAGGTTGGCCTTGAACTCACAGAGATCTGCCTGGCTCTGCCCGCCCTGAGTGCTGGGATTAAAGACATGTGCCGCCACCCCTACCCAGTGCTTTTTTATTTTTATTAAAATATTTTTTCATACAATATATTTTGATCTTATTCTTTCTCCTGCCCATTCCTCCCAGATCTTTCCCACATTCCTACCCACAAAACTTCATATTCTTTCTAAAAAAAAAATCAAAACAGACAAATAACTTAAAAAAAGCAAAATCAATAAAACAAAAATATCAAAACAAAACAAAAATGCACAAAAAGGAAATAAATATAGTCCTTTGGTGTTGGCCAGCTACTCCTGAGCATGGGGCCTACATTGGAGTGTGGATGATCTTGATTTATCCAATGACAGCCCATTGAAGAAAATTGATTTTTCTATTCCTAGCAGGTATTAATTGCAAAAACCTGTGATTAGTGATGGGACTCTGTGTCCACTTCATGGGACCCTGTGTGTCCACTTCCTGTTCTCAGAGCTAGAACCCCAATTGGCTTGGACCTATGTAGGTCCTATGCATGCTGCCATATTTTTTGTGAGTTCAGTCCTGTTGTGTCTGGAAAACAGTTTCCTTGGAGTCATTCACCAACCCTTGCTCTTACAATCTTCCCAGATCCTTTTCTCCATAGATCCCTGAGCCTTTAAAAAGGGTTTGATAGAGCTGGAGAGATGGCTCAGTAGTTAAGAGCACTGGTGTTTTTCCAGAGGACCCAGGTTCAATTCCCAGCACCCAAATGGCAGTTCACAATTGTCTGTAACTCCAGTTCCAGGAGAACTAACACCTTCAAATCAATGTACATAAAATAAAGTCAAATAAATTTTTTTTAAATGCCGGGAGGTGGTGGTGCATGCCTTTAATTCCAGCACTCAGGAGGCAGAGCTGTAGCAATAATGTCCACGCTACCACCACCTGTTCACCATGTCTGAGCGAGGGGCTGTGGATCGAAAAACAGAGACAAAAGACAGCGGGTCATTCGCCTCAGCAGAATGCCGAATGCTGAATGCCGTTTATTGAAAGAGGGAGGAAACCTTAAATACAGGCTTACAGCACAATGGGAGAACCCCAGAGGGCAGAAGTTCGCTACTGATGTTTACAATCTTGCATCTGTGAGACCAAAATGAGCCATCTTAGAAATAAGACCAGAATGCTTTCACTCTAAAATTAAGGCCTAAGATTTTTCCTTTTGGGAATAGGCCATTAGTTACTGAAACCAGTCAGTTCAGATTCCAGAAACCAGGAAGTGTAAAAGTACAGAGTCACAAGATAGTCACGAGGTAATGCCTGCCAGACTATGGAATGTCCTCTCCCTGGTTTCCAGCGTAACTGACCATAAAAATGCCCCCACCTGAGGGCAGCCAATGAGAAATGGTGGTGGGCAACCACTCCCTTAGAAGTAATTTCCAGAAGCCCCTAGAAGCGAGCCAATCAGAATTGTACCCGTACTAGCACCCCTAAACGATGTAACCTTGTGACTTTTCCCTTTAAAAGCTGAGCTTGCAGATAGGTGGGCGCTTCCTCCAGCCTCCACTGTGTCGGATGTATTGGACGAAGTCCCTGCCTAGGCTTGTATTGCTTTGGATATCCAGAATTAAACCATGCTTTTGCAT
Source organism: Peromyscus eremicus (assembly GCF_949786415.1). Lineage (NCBI taxonomy): Eukaryota > Metazoa > Chordata > Mammalia > Rodentia > Cricetidae > Peromyscus > Peromyscus eremicus. The sequence goes on from NW_026734352.1 coordinate 131,269, forward strand.
TCCGGCATGCTTGTCTTTGGTGGTCTCTCTGGGGGTCACGATCTGGGCACAACAGCATCTAAGCTCTATTAAGCCCAATATGCAGGATACACAAACAAGGAACCTCCCTTAAGCATTCAGGAGGGTGGAAACCGGCAGGGAATTAGCATAGGGAGGACATCAAGGTCAAGGTCGGCAAGCAAGGCGGCAGCTACCAAAAATGGGGGCCAAGGCCCTACACAGAGCCAGGTGGATCTCTGTGAATTCGAGGTCAGCCTGGTCTATAGAGCAAGATCCAGGACAGGCTCCAAAACTACACAGAGAAACCCTGTCTCTAAAAAAAAAAAAAAGAAAGAAAGAAAGAAAAGAAAAGGGTTTGATGAAGACATGCATTTAGCAGTGAGTGCTCCAAAGTTTCTCACTTTATCAACATTATCCAGTTGTGAATCTTTTTGTTAATTACCATCTACTGCAAAACAAAGTTGAATTAAGAGAATTATCAATGCTCAAATGGATATAGCAATATGTCATTAGGAGTCATTTTATTGCTATATTTCTTTAGCAGAATAATAATATTTGCTTTTCCCTTAGGCTCATGACCTATCTGGTCTCACGTTCTTGGCTATTTTAGCAGTGGCAAGTGTGGGTTACATCTCGTAGAATGGGGTTTAGTTCCAATCAAAAGTGTGTGTGTGTGTGTGTGTGTGTGTGTGTGTGTGTGTGTGTGTAAAACTAGACATCACTTGCCATAAAATGAAATCTTCAGTGCCAGGAATGTGTTACATCTAATCTATTTTTGGATAAAGGGGTCTCATGGAAACCCCCAAACAATCTGGGCTATTGACAAGGCTATGGGTTGTTCTCCACAAACTAATGGTAAGGCCCTATTGCTGAAGACAACACCTACATAACCTGCTGAACATGAAGAAAGAGAGCCTTGACCCCCTACTGACTAGTGTTCATGGTACTGGAAGACACTCTGTACACTACAAGAGGAGAAAGGTAAACACCAACCCAGCTACAAACCCTGTGATCTATAATAGTGCCCTGCCTGCAAGACACACTGCTGTAGTAGTGGCACAAAGTTGTGGAGTAATCAGCCATTATCTGATTAGCTATAAGACCCACTCCATGAGATGGAACCTTTGACCAACACTGTCCACGTGACCAAGAATCTGAGACTAGATAGGCCATGGACCTAGGGGAAAACCAAACACTACTGTTCTGCTAAAGGAACATACCAATAAAATGACTCCTAACAACATTCTGCTATACTCATAGATCAATATCTCACTCAGCTATCATCAGAGAAGCTTCCTCTTGCAGTAGATGGGAACAAATATAGAGACCCACAACTAGACAATGTTCAGAGAGTGAGACCGTGGAACATTCAGTTCTGAATGGGATGTCTCCATCAAATCCCTCCTGTCAGGGTTCAGGGCACTCTCCGGAAGAGGAGGCAGAAAGATTGCCAGAGCCAGTGAGAATGAAAGACACCAAGTGAACAAGGCCGTCTGGACACAACAGGACTGATGCACACATGAACTTGTAGAGTCTGGCAGCGTGTACAGGGACTGCACAGGTCTAAGTCAGATGAAGTCTGAGCTCTGAGAGGGGAAATGGACTTGAGCCACCATTCCTAACCTAGAGCCATCTCCAATTGGTAACTGCTTCCAAGTGAAAAATTAGTTTTCTCCAAAAGAGTCTCACTGCCACGCTTAAGGGTGGCCTTCATGCCAAGCAGTACATGGCCAACCAACTCAATGGTGTTTTTAGAGGAGTTTTTGTTTGCTTGTTGTGTCTTTGGGGTTTTTTTGGTTTTTTTTTTTTTTAACCTCACAGTGTTTATCTGGGCCTTTTTTTGTCCTTACAGATCTTTTTCTTATATATTATGTTCTCTGATTTTGTTTAATGGGTTTTCTGTGTGTTTGAATATGTGTGTCTCAGAGTCTTTTGTGGGTTTGTTTGTACTTTTTCTTTGGCTCTTTTCATTCTGTTTGTTTTTATTTTATCTTATTATGTGTGTTTTCAGATTCCTACTTGTATTGTAATGAGAAAGAGAAAGAAAGGGTATAGATTTGGGTAGATGGAGAAGTGGAGAAGATCTGGGATAAGTTGGGGGATGGGAACTATAACGACAATATATTGTATTAAAAACTCTATTTTCAATAAAATAATTACCAAAAATGTCAATGATAGGACAAGGCTGAAACACTTCCAAATTAAAGAAGGTAAATGAGACATTAAAACTAAATTCATTGCTTGATACTGGATTGCATTGTGGACCCACTAAGGATATAATTTTGATAGACAGTAAGAGTGTAATGTTGTTTGTGAATTAGACGGTAGTGTGATAAAAAGCATTTGTAATGTAATTTTAAGGAAGGATGCTCTTCTTTTTTTAGGGTCTACATATTAAAGGATTAGGAGATAATAGGACATTATGTTTTTAAACTCCTGCCAAAACCTTCAGAAAAACAATGTACATAAATACACACAGGAAACAAAGAACAAATGTAGTAGTAAAGTGTTACAGCTGAGGGATCTGTGTCAAGTCTATACAGGTGGACTTTGCAGTATTCTTGCAATGTTTGAAACTATTTCTGAGTAGAGAGTTTCAAAAGGATGCTGTATTATTCTCCCAGGGACCCTAGTCACTCAAAGAGTGTGCAGGAAAGGCCTACAGAAAAGTGAAATTGGTTTGCATGTGATTTATAAAGAACTATCAGCGACAACAGTCAAAATGTCATTGCTGTGGGTGAGCAGTGACTGCTAATGGATACTGAATATCATTTTCTATTTCAGGACAAACACTTTTAAGAATATGACTGTAGGCTGTTAAATGACCCCAAAACGACAGTGGAAAACATTAAGCTATATGTTAAGGAACTTTTATGGCAATAAAAGCATGAAAAAACAACATCCATAAGAGTTATTTTATTTCATAACATTTATCCAAATCTGCATTGATTTGAGTGTGTTTAGTTCATTTCTGTTTTCCTTATGAAAAGTAGAGCTTCATGAAAACAAGGTTTCAGAATCTCTCTTCTCATTAGCGCTTGCCACATGCCCCAAACACTTAGGACATAAAATGCCATTAAGAAGAATTTCTGCCCATGTATCTTATTTTCATCATATATATATATATATATACATATATATATATATATATATATATATACAGTGCCTTGCCTGTATTAACCCTGAAAATTCCATGTGTGTGTGCAATGTGTTTTTATCTTTCTTTTTTTGCTTTAATTGATTCTTTGAGGATTTCACATCATGCAACTCGATCCCATCCATCTCCACACCCCACCCCCAAATTCGCCCTCCGCCCCCATGCAACCCTCCCAAAAAAACCACACAAAATTTAAAAGAAAAAAAACAAAAAACAAACAAACAAAACAAACGAAAAGAAACGACAAAATACAAAACAGAAAGCAACAACCAACCAAAACAAAAAGGAGAAGAATCTCATCGTGGAAGCTTTGGTGTAGACCGTTGAGTCACACCATTTACCCTTTAGTCCGTTCTTCATAACTCGCAAGTGTTCACTGCCGTGAGTCATTGGTCTGGCTCAAGGCCCCTGGCTTCTGCTACAGCCTCAATAATGGGCTCTCATTAGAGCTCCTCTTGGATATCCTGTTGTCCTGTGTCATAGGGATCCCTCAGTTTTGGATCTGTAGGTCCGTCCCCTTCACATGCTCTAACAGTTCAAAGACAAGGTGGATGTTACAGTGTGCCAAATCATAGCCCTGGTTCTGGACCTAGGTAGTAGCTAGGCTGGTCAGCCCACCAGCTTTCCCCAGTTGTCACCAGCCGGGGCGAGCTCTGCCTCAGCTAGTTCACCCAATGCAGCCTGCAAGAGGAGTGGTACCAATTCTCTTCTCAAGCCCTCAGGTCTCACTCACTGACGCTCAAACGATCAGAACCAACTCCACTGTCTTACTCAGGCAAGGTGCAGGCCCTCTCTCTTGGTTGTTGTAGGAGGCATGGGGAGATGGGGAGCAGTCAGCTCTCCTGCTCTCATGCCCTCAGGGCTGGCTCACCTTCATCCCCAACAACAGGGTGAGCACTAGTGTACTGTCCTGGCAGGGTGCAGGAGCTGCTCTCCTGTGTGCTGAAGCTGGTGAGGGACAGGGCTACTTCTCGTACTCTCATGACCTGGGTACCAGCTCTCTCTCCTGCCTCAGACAGCAAGGGGTGGGGAGGGAAACTTTTCCTCACCCATGCCACCACATGGCAGACAGGGGAGGGGGAGGGGCGGGAGCGGACATATCACCTATGCTGTTCTCAGGGCCAGCTCACCTATGTCCCCGATAACAGGGTCAGCTCTAATGTGCTGCCCAGGTGAGGTGCCACACCAGTGATGAGAGGTGGGGCCTTCTTTCCTGATTGAAGGGAGCCAGCTCTCCTGAGACAGTATCCAGCAAAGGACAGAGCCAATGAGGGGCAGGGCCAGCTCAGGAGAGCCCTCAGATTTCAACACACTTGGTTACCTTGACCCCTGTGGTGACATGAGCCATGGACATCAACACAGACCCTAGCAGCAGCAGGACCACAGACCTAGACATGGCCCTCAGCAGCAGCTGGGACCTGGGCATTACCATGGCCCTGGTGGCAGCACTGGGCACCCAGATCAGTATGACCCTGATAGCAGCATGACCCTGAGACATCAACATGGTCTCTGGTGGCTGACCAGACTTCAGGCATCCCCATAGTCTTCAGCAATAATGGAAGCCATGGACATCAACTTAGACCCTGGCTGCTGTAGAGCCATGGACCCAGACATGGCTCTTGGAAGCAGACTTGGCCCTTATGACACTATGGTCCCGGGTGACAGCCCAGGCCACTCAGATCAGCAGTGGCAACATGGCCCTCTGACACCCATATGACCACAGGTTGTGGCCTAGACCCTGGGCTTCCCTGTGGCCTCTGGTGGCAACATGGGCCACAGTTCAACACAGACCCTGGCTGTGGCAGGACCATGCACCCAGACATGATCCTAGGTTACAGTCAGGGCTCAGATGTCATCATGGCCCCAGGTGACAGTGCAGGCCACCTAGTTCGCCATGTCCCCCACAGCAGTGTGGCTCTTGGACTTCAGCGTGACTCCAGGTGGCTGCCCAGACCCCCGGCATTGACGTGGTCTTCACTGGCATCAGGAGCCACAGACATCAAATCAGACCCTTTCTGCTATAGGGTCACAGCACAAACCTCTCCACCCTGTAAATGGAAGCTTCCCCTTCTCTCCAAGGTCCTGGAATGGTGTTTTTAATATACTATACTTTTCTTTCTAATGCCCTCCTGCCTTAACCATGGACTCAAGGTCCTTTTTCCTAAAAAATCCCCATCTCTATAGGGTAATTATGTGTCACCTTCCTTTGGGGATAAACAAGACTCTTGCCCTGTGGTAAAAGAAAAAATTCAAGAGACCAGTAAAAGTGAGTTTTTAATAAAGCTCTGGGCTGGAGAGATGACTTGGTGGTTAAGAACACTGGCTGTTCCTACAGAGGACCTGATTTGGGTTCCCTTCATCCACATGGGGGCTCACAACATTGTAACATTGATAGCATGACCATTTATGAGCTTAATTGCTTCCTTTACAGTTATCTCAAGTTGAACTTTAACTTTTCAGGGAAATTGAAAAAGATAAACACACTAAGACTGATAAAGGTTTTAGATTATATGGTTAATTTTAGCTCAAGGCTATAATTATCACCTTGTCTCTCTATCTGCAACCAAAATAGAATCTGGCTGTTAGTGATCTATGTCCTCTGTCTGTCTGTGAGACATCTGTTTATTCATAGCAGGCCATTGAAGGCAGACAGGGTGTGCAGTACAGAGGTAATCAGGATGTACTTCTGATACAGAGTGTCTGCATCTGCTCTTGCAGCTCAATTATTGATGTTCATGTCTTTTCATGTTTAAGGATACTGCCTTATAGGGCAAATTTCAAAAAAAGTATATCTCCTTTTATGACCCTTTGTAGACTAAGACCTTTTGCTCTGGATTGGCCACAGTGCTGGTCTCAAGAAATGACTAGACTATCCCACATAGATAGACTAGAGGCCTACAGATGAATAGGGCAGCTCAAGGCCTAACTATGCCTCATTACAAGATCCACTTAACTAAATTAAGTTTTGCAGAGTAAAATGTGTTAGTTCCAGAAAGGATTTATATTTTCTTATATGTATGTTAGTGTGTCTGTTGCATTTGTGTGTGTGTGTGTGTGTGTGAGAAAGAGAGAGAGAGAGAGAGAGAGAGAGAGAGAGAGACAGAGACAGAGAGAGACAGAGAGAGAGCAGAGAGAGAGACAGAGAGAGAGACAGAGAGAGAGACAGAGAGAGAGAGAGAGAGAGAGAGAGAGAGAGAGAGAGAGACAGAGACAGAGAGAGACAGAGAGAGACAGAGAGAGAGAGTATGTGTGTGTAAGTGTGAATGCACATGTATGTGACTGTGTGTGGAAGCCGACAGTTAAAATCGAGCATCTTTCTTTGTTCATTCTCCACATTTATCCTCTTAAGATTTATTTTATTTATGTGTGGTTTTTATATTTATGTGTGTGCAAGCATTTGCATATGCCTGTAGTAGCTATAGGAAGGGATAAGTTTTCTTGCAACTTAAGTTACATTTGTTGTGAGCCACCCAATGATGTGCTGGGAATTAATTCAGGTCCTACACATTGGCAACAAGTGTTTTTAACCACTGTGTGATCTCTCTAGCTCTTCCACCTTTATTTTTTGAGATAGGGTCTCCCATTCAACCTAAAACTCATCAATTACACTAGGCTGGCAGGCTAGTGAGCTTCAGAGAACTACCTGTTTTCACTCCTATCCCTGAAACTGCTACAGGTACACATTACCATGCCTAGATTTCTACGTGTGTTCTTTAGATCCTAAATCACATCCTCATGCTTGCATGGCAGACACTTTCTTTACCAACTGAGCCATGAACCTAGTCTTTTTCTCCATGTATCCATTGAGCAGTTATCCAACTTACTATGTAGCCTAAGATGACCTTGAACTCCTAATACTCTGGTTCTTACCTCCCAAGTGTTGAGATTTTAGATGTGAGCTACAACCAGCATTACAGAGCACTTGGATCAGACCCAGCACCTCATGAATGTTAAGCAAGCATTCTACCAACAAAACCACATGTCTAGCCCCAATTAAAGCAATTCTAAATCTCTCTTCATATTCACTTTATAGACAATATTTCATAGGCGTTGTCATAGTTACTTTGCTATTGCTGTGAAGAGACACCATGATCAAGGCAACCTATAAAAGAAAGAGTTTATTACAGACTTGCTAATAGTTTCAGAGGGTTAGTCCATGACCATTGTGGCAAGAAACATGCAGCAGGCAGGCAGGCATGGTGCTGGAGCAGTAGCTGAGAGCTGACGTGTTGAGAAAACAACCACAGGCAGAGAGAGAGCCAACTGGAATGGCTTGGGCTTTTGAAACCTCAAAGTCTACCCTCAGTGATACACTTCCTCCAACAAGACCAAACTTTCTAATTCTTTCCAAACAGTTCCAACATCTAATAGCCAAGTATTCAAACTTATGAGATGGGGGCCATTCTTGTTCAAACCATCACATTCCTATGTCATAGTCTATCACAGAAAGAAGTCAGGTCAGGAACTCAAGAAGGGCAGGAACTTGGAGGCATGGAAAGTACAGGTCACAGAGGAACACTGTTTTCTGGCTAATTCCCCCTGGCTTGCTAAGTCTGCTTTCCTATAACACCCAGATGTAACACCACCCAAAATGGTCTGGGCTCTCCCACATCAATCACTGATTAAGAAAATACACTACAGGCTTGCCCACAAGCCAACCTGGTAGGGACATTTTCTCAATTGAAGTTTCCACTTCAAAAATGACTTTACTCTGCATCAAGTTAACATAACACTAGTTAGGACAGGAACTAAATGTACACTTTCCAAATGATGAAATAGAAATGGCTCAAAAAAAATCAAGAAATAAATGTTCAACATCTTTAGTCACCAAAGAAATACAAATCAAAACTACATTTTTTTTAATGCCACTAACATCTTTAGTAACCATACTATTTGGGCCCTGACTTTATATACATTTCTTTTCCTGGTCAAACTTTTCATATATTTACTTTTGTATCATATTCCTTGTTCTCCCAGTAAATCTGGCTAGAAGCCGCCAGCAGTAACCATGCCAACAAGCATAACACTGTGTTACTTTTCCCCTTTAAACTCAGCCTCCAACATTCTCGGGGCATGAAAAAAAATGCAGGCATGTTTGTTGCCAGCATGTAACACGAATGGCCTCTGATTCCCCACAAAGTTTTCATTTTCATCTGAAACATCATTAGCCAGGACTTTATGTCCAGAATGATGTCGTCATCCTTTGCTAAGACTGCAATCATCCATCAGTCTCCACTTACAGCAACCTAAGCGCTAGCTTCCTTTCCCAGGTTTTTCTTATTCTTCACAAACAAGTTTCACGAGTTTCTGAGTCTCACAGTCATGTATAGTCACAATAATAACCTGGCTTATTTATGCAAATTTTGTGTGCTATTTGTAGTAACATTTCAGGAGCATGAGAAAATCCTACAGGTAAACAACCTGGGAGACAAAAGATTTGTTTGAGCTCATAATGTCTGGAGTTCCCATTTGCTCAATCACTTTGGGTGCGTGAAAAGTCTGAATAAAACATCAAGGCAGGGAGCATGTGGCTTACCCAGTGGCAGGTGTGAAGGAGATTAGGGGAGAGACAAGGAGGAAAGGAACTTGAATGATCTGGTAGAAAAAGATACACCCTTCACAGGCAGAGCTCCAGCTGTCATTTCTAATACAGCTTCTGGAGCCTATATGGGGCAACAATTCATTTATCTGAAAGCAGAGGGGGGGAGATGGTACAGGGCGGGGGCAGGCATGTCTGTTTGACACTCCTTTCCCCCAAGTCTGTAGCTGGAATCATATTTTATTTTGGAGTCTTGGGCACCCTTGCATGCTATATGGAGTAACATCTGCCATAGACTGGTGGCCAGAGTGCTTCCGGTGCACCTCTCAACCCTTTCATACCCACTCATATTGGACATGAAGCCTTTTCAGAGACTTCACACTCATTGGTTAAGAATGTGGCTAACCATGTTTTAATGATACTCGTAGGAGACCTGACCTTTCCTGGTTGGAGACAAAAGAGGAGGGGATTGTAGGGGAGAGGGACTGGGAGGGGAGGATGAGGAAAGAGGCTACAACTAGTATGTAAAGTAAATAGACAAATAAAAACTAAAAGCATGAAACATAAACAAATGTACCATGAATGGGGAAAAAAAAGGATTATGACTAACTTGGGGACTGGGGATATGATTCTGTAGATAAAGTGCCTACTATGAAAGCATATGGACCAGAGTTCGACTGTCTGCACACAATGTCTGGCAGGCATAGTGGACTGCCTGTAATCCCAGGGTGTGGGAGGCAGAGCCAGGGGAACAGCAGAGTGAATTGGCCAATTAGATAAACCAAACTGGCAAGCCCGGGTTTCAAGTGAGAAAGACTGACTCATTATATAAGGTGAGCTGTTGGTCAAGGAGGATGTCTGCTGTCCACTTCCAGCCTCCACATGCACAGTCACACATGTGCACTGGACCTACCCACACTCACACTCACCCCTAGTACCATCGAAGTTTCCAGATTAGGTTGTTTTGTCTGACAGTTAAAAGAATTAGAAGGTGGGAAAGTTGGTAGCGTAACAGGTAACAATGGGGAAAATCTCAAGCCCAGCAAGTGGAGTCAATAGTTGAAAACTACTTTTATTGAAGGTGAAGAAGTACAGACGCAGCATGGCATGCACAGAGAAAGAACCCTGGAAACACAAGGGAACTCAGGAAGCTAAAGTCCAGCATCCCCTAGAGAGCTGGGGGCTTGAAGGGCTGTGGGTGGGCTAGAATTAGGTTCTTCCCCTAATTTAGAATTGGGTAATTTAAACAAAAAAAAAAAAAAAAAGAAAAGCTGAAAGGCTTACAATTTTGGGTAAACTTACCCTAGTCCTACCTTTCAACTTGTTATAAAGCCTTCTAGGTCTTTGTTTCATATCAGGAGGGTGAGAAAGAAGCCAGATATTTGCCATCTTTATCATATTTCTGTGACACCTTTCCCTATCTGTATGTCTATCAGGGATCTGTATAATTCTTATTCACTCACCCCTACAATTGTGAACATAGACACACACACCACATCAATACACACTCACGGGTTATTTAATTATTTTATTTTATGTATATGGGTGTTCTGCCTGCATGTCTGTGCATCACATGTGTGCAGTGCCCATAGAAGCCAGAGAGGGAGTTGGATCCACTGAAGGTTGAGTTACAGGACATGGTGTGGGAGACCATTTTCAGGTTTCATGGTGGTTTTACCCAACAGGTCTGCATAGAGAAGATGATTGGACCACGGGCCTGAGTGCAGGTGTCTGAGATGGTCTGCACTTGGCTGTGTTGAAGGGAGGTCTTTTGCTCCACCCTTTGGCATTTCTATAAATACCCTAGGGCAGAGACAGTCAGGGCCCAATGGAATAGGTTCCAGGCCCTCTCGTGGCTATCCTGTATTTTCTCTCTGTTTCTCCTCCCTCTAAATCCTTCTATCTAATATTTCCTGCTGATCCTACTCAAGAGCACTCTGGGGAAATGTGAGGATGATGGGCAGCCCTCTCACACCGTTGTTAAGTCTCCATGTGGGTGCTGAGAATTGGAACCTGGTCCTTTGGCAGAGCAGACAGTAATCTAAAGTATTGAGACATCCCTCCAGCTCCATTTGATGTAGCAATCAGCTCCAAGACAGATCTGCCTGCATATGTCAGGAAAAAGACTGGGTCTAGCTCAACACTCTTGTTTCTATGACATAGGGACATGAAGTGATCACCAAACATTTATGGGAATGGACACAGAGAAGACAACTTCATCTGTTGCATTCTGTAAGCATTCTACAAGGGACTAGAGACAAAAGAGAGTCATAGCTAGACTATGTCTTGCAGAAACTTATGACTTGATAATGGAAACATGTATGGAAACCAATAACATTCTTGGAGGGAGAAAAATATAATTGTTTTCCTGGACATAATAAAGCTTCTCCAGGAGACTGAGTATTTCTTTTGTTTGATGAGGTTGGTGAGGAAGGATTCTACCAGATGGGTTTTTAAAGAATGGATTTTGAAGGATTAACGAGGGTCTTCTGTGAGACAGAGCATATTGTAGGCAGAGGGAAGTGAATTATAAAATACCTGTAGGTGTAGCTCATTTGACTGAATTTCAAGGACTGAGAAATAAAAACAGCCCTGGGCAAAAGGACAGACTACAGGAAGTTAAAGCCAATAACTTCACCTGAGTCTCTGATAAGAAGCAATAACCTTTGGATCCAGTGATAACACAGGTTGTATTTAAATTGATCTTTCTATCAGACAAATTCAAAGATCCAAGTGGACACATGTTTGCCAACTGCTGAGGAGGAGAGTGCACCTGACTCATGGAACTGTGGGTGGAGCACTCTGGTGTTTTCATTGGCTGCAAGACCAGCCCAACCCCTTTCCCAGTCCTTAAGCACTGCAGGCTGGCCTCCTTGAGTCACAGCTGGGTGGGGAAGGGAGCTCATCAGGCTCAGACCTGCAAGGCACAACACACAGAGCTGAGAATAAAACACAAAAGAGAGACTTGATTAAAGAAAGCGGCAATGGACCTGATCCCAAACTTTTCCATGGAAACTTGGATACTCCTGGTTACCAGCCTGGTGCTCCTCTACCTGTGAGTAAACTGCCCAGGCTCCTCTCCTCAGTGATCAAGACTTGGGGATGTGAATTGGATAATTCTTTCCTCTACCTGTTTGGAAAATCCAAAGAGAAAATAAGGGGATGTTGCTTCAGTGTGTGGGATGCTAAGATCTACAGTGTTGCTGTTGGTCTTATGCAAATCCCTCCAAAGGGATACATAGGCATTCTTCTTCTACTAAACTCCACTTTCTGTGGATAGGAGGATTGAGTGACCTCAGTGAGACTTGGGGTATCCTCTGATTGAGTCTCAGTTTTTCCCCAGATTAACCAACCAGAGCTCAGCAGAAGCAGATTACAAATAGCTGGTCACTGTGTATGATAGGAGGAGGCCTCTTCTGCAAGGTCTTGGGATTGTGGGGATGGGAGGAGCTTCTGTGTCATCTTCACCTGTGTCCTCTGATGCAGGAGATGTATAGTGTTGCCCTGTGTGCACATGACTAGTTTCTGCTCCCTTGTCCCACCTCTAAGACCATTTATGCAATGACCCTAGTATACCCCAGGCTCTGTGGTAGGCTCAGATTGCCTCCTTTTTTTGTTACTCATCCTTAAGTATCCCAAACTTGGTTCTTCTTTATAATGTGAAGAATTATTTGTTTCTAAGTGGTGAATCTTTAGGGCAAAGGAGACCCGACTTTGATTCTTTCCCTTCCTCGTTTCCCTTCAAGTTCATAGCATCTGTATAAGGAGTTACTCCTCCCCAGCTATGAGATCTACTGGCATCCTCAAAAGGCAGACACTCTGAAACAATTTGGATTTTAAATATTTTCCCTCTAAGTTCTACTGGGAGTATAAGTCAAAAACATCTATCTCTGTACTTCCTTTCTAATTGGGATGCCTCCTGAGTCCTAGGATAATAAACATGTGACCTAGACCACTGTAGACAGCTCATTCTACTGTCTCTGTGTGTGTGTGCATGTGCATGTGAGTGCATGTGTGTGTTTGTGTGTGTGTGTGTGTAGACACACCTATTAGTCCATGGATAGTAGATGCTCCTTCCTCACCAAACACATCACACTTGATTTCTATCACCAATTAATATTAATAAATGATAAACACTCATGGTAATATGGAAACAGACATTTTGAACATGGTTTTATTCTTGGAGAAAAAATATTTAAGATATTGTGGCAATATCTTTCCTATTTGATCATGTTTTACAATTATTTGAAAGGTTTCATTTCATTCTATTTGATCCTAAAACTTCAGTGAGATATGCCAGCAGCCTTCTTTCAGAAGGCTAAAATGGGGCTGTTGCTCTCAGTATTTGTGACAACAAATTGTGTGAAGTGACTTCATCTGTTTCTAAGTGTCAGGAATGTAAGCCTAAGGCATAAGCAAATACATGGGACAGACTGTACGTATGGTTCAAAATAAACTCAGCGAGCAGGTTTTTTGTTTTTCAGTTCAACAGTTTTTGCTGTGCTTGTCCATCAGGTCATGTGAGTTTTTCAGTGTAGGTGGATAAGGAAGAGAATGGGACAGTGATGGCATGAACTCTTTTCAGGTATGAGTTAGGATAGTGGTTTTCAACCTGTGGATCGTGACCCCATTAGGGGATCAAGCAACCCTTTCCTAGGGGTCACATATCAGATACCCTACATATCAGGTATTTATATTAAGAGTCATAGCAGTATCAAAATTGCAGTTACAATGTAGTAAATAGTTTTATGGTTGGGGGTCACCACAGCATGAAGAACTGTGTTAAAGGGTCACAACATTAGGAAGGTTGAAAACCACTGAGTTAGGAGAAAGTAAGAAAATACTCCTCTCCTCTCAAGGACAAAGTCTCAGATACACTTTTGGGTTGCAGCCCCCCCACTGAAGATCAGAAGGGCAGACCCACTGGCGTCCAGTTTCCTATATGTAGAAGTATTCTAGCCTGAATCTCACATTAACAGTGATGTTTGGGGACATTTGTAAATAATTCACTGTAGGACTTAGAGCCAAAACAATTCATCTACTTTTTGAGTTAACCTTTGTGGGCCTGGGGAGTCTCTCAGATAAATGTGGAGTTAAAAATGAAGATCAAAAATAATTGCTGCTGTTGAAGTTTTTGTTGTTATTTGTTGCTTCCATGTTATCCCCCACTCCAGCTTGAATGTTACAGTTCCTGTGTGTGTAACTGATAAGCCTGCACAACATACAGTGACAATCCCTAAGAACTTGATCTCCCACTTTACAGATACTGAACCTATACACATGGAACTTTTAAGAATTTGGGGATTTCTGGACCCAAACCACTGCCTTTCGTGGGAAATATTCTTGCATACCGAAATGTAAGTGTTGACTGAGTGCTCTGCTTGGATTATTGTGGTTGTCAAAACTAGCTTAGTTCCTTTCATTAGAAAGGCCAGATCTGCCGGGCAGTGGTGGCGCACGCCTTTAATCCCAGCACTTGGGAGGCAGAGCCAGGCGGATCTCTGTGAGTTCGAGGCCAGCCTGGACTACCAAGTGAGTCCCAGGAAAGGCGCAAAGCTACACAGAGAAACCCTGTCTCAAAAAACCAAGAAAGAAAAAAAAAAAAAGAAAGAAAGGCCAGATCTTACGTGACAGTTCTCAGGTTTTATTATTATTGTCTTTGGAGGACGTGGTTTGGTGCAGCTGATCAGCTCAGACCTCATTTTGGGGACTTGTTCAGATTTATGAGCCTCAAAAAAGTTTTGCTTTTTTTCCAGTATATATTCTAGCAAGGGACAGTAATGCCTCTGGAACCCCTTTTTAAGTTCATACATATTTGTTTGTTTGTTTGTTTGTTCGTTCATTCATTCATTCATTTGATTAGAGTGTGTGAGTGTGTGTGTGTGTGTGTGTGTGTGTGTGTGTGTGTGTGTGTACATGAAGGTCAGATAATCACTAGGAGAGTTGATTCTCCTCTTGCACCTTGTGGGTACTGGAATCAAACTCAAGTCAACAAGCGTGGGTGGCAGATGCCTTCACCTACTGAGCCATCTCACTGGCCACTTTTGTTTCCACAGCTGAAAACATCACAATTGAAACTTGGCAGAAGTTTTGCTTCATTTTGTTTTTCAGTTTTGAAAGTGTTCTAGTTTCCTTTCTGTGGCTGAAATTAACCATTCTGAACAAGGGAGGTGGCGAGATGGTTCAGAACATTTGCTCTTACAGGGAACCTGAATTTGGTTCCCAGCACCCACATGGCACCTAACTCCAGTTCCAGGGGATCTGATACCTCTTGCCTGCTGGGACACAAGGCTTACACACAGGGCACATACATACATGCAGGCAAAGCACCCATACACATAAGATACAAATAAATCTTTAAAACAAAATGTTGTGAGCAGTGCAAATTAGGGAAGGAAAGGTTTTCTATCATCTTACTGCTTGGGATTCATTATTGACAGATATCAGGCCAGGAACCTGGGTCAGAAACCGTGGAGGAACCTGCTTCCTGACTCTCTCAGGCTCTTGTTAGTTATCTTTCTTATACGGCCCAGAACTACCTGCCCAGGGAATGGAAACAGTGAGCTGAGTCTCTTACATCAATTAACCATCAAGATAAGCCCCCATAGACATTGGCTCCACAGGCCAATCTGATCTTGGAAATCTCTCAGTGGAGACTCCCTTCTCATATTATTGGCTCTGTCAAGTTGATAATTAAAACAAACTAGGACAGGAAGTAAAAAGTCAAAGGAAATGGTTAAATTACATTGTTTCCTGTAGTTATGACATCTCTCCGCCTTTCTGTGTTCATTAGGGACCCTGGGAAACAAGGTCTCTGTCATTCCTCCCTTGCTTGTTTTCTCAATCAACAACATGCCTGAGACTCACCCACTCTCTAGATTGAAAGAGATCTGGAGTTTGTTCCTGTTCCTAGTTCTTCTGGTGTTCTAGGGAGAGCTTATGAGGTAAACAAAAAGGACTCTAAATATGGAGATAAACAATGATGCCTGTTCCTGGGAATCTCCCTCGATTTCTCTTAGCTTCTGTTTCCTCTTACACCTAAGAAAGGAATGACTTAGAGTCCTTGCACACTTAAGGATGACATGTGGGGAAGCAAACACACTTTAAAGAGACAACGTATTCACTATTATTCACAGACAAGAGTAAACGGCCATGCACGTACAATGTTGGGGGGAAGTCTGAACAATTTCAAGTTCTCCCATTTCAAATATCTCCTATATTCTCTCTCCCTCTCACTCATACACCTAGGAACAACAACATTCCTCTTACTGCCAGTGATGGATAGTTAACTTGATTTAGAAAGATTCAAATCTTTTAGATATAGATAATCCCAATTAGAGATAAGGGCAGTCTACTTAAAATAGTAGTCAGGAGCAGCAAGATAGCTCAATTGGTAAATGTGTCTGCCAAGAATCCTGACTACCTGAGTTTGGGCCTTAGAACCCATGTGGTAGAAGGAGAGAATTGACTACCAGAAGTGGTCTTCTGTTCTACTCTGTTCTACACACACACACACACACACACACACACACACACACACACCAAATAAATGTAAAAATAATAATAATGCATTTTCATTTTCTTTCTCTTCCCAGGGATTTTGGGAGTTTGACAGAGAATGCCATAAAAAATATGGGAAAATATGGGGGTAAGTGTTCTGGAAACTTCCATTTGTTTACTTGAAATCATCACATACCTCTGTGCCTGGAAGACGGTCATAGCCCATAACCTCTTGAGTTGAAGTTATGATTGTATGTATTTTAGAGGCTTTTAATACACAGGTCCCATATGTCTTCAGGTACCATGGTTCACAGACTGAATTAGTCTGATAAAAATTGCATTTTTTACTATTCTCGCAGACTTAAAGGTCCAAGGATGGCTCACTTGATTTTCTGCCCAGTGTCTGGCTATTCAATTCAGTATCATGTATACACCACCCAGACTTAACAAATGTTCCCATTTATTTTTAATTGTGGTCTCTTTGTAGAACTATTTTGTGTATAATGAGCTACATTATACTTCATTTCATGAGACTCATGTGATATGTGGTCAGAATTCCTGACTTGAACTAGGAGCTCATATAGTTGTGTATTGCACAATTTGGATTATGGATCTTGTAACATCTGGATCAGCATCTGGGTTCTGGGCATGCCAGGAACAGAATAGTTGAATCCTTTCAACTATTAATTGAATCCTTTCTGCTTTGCCAATGCAGGTTTTATGAGGGCCGACAGCCTGTGTTGGCTATCATGGATCCAGACATAATCAAAACAGTGCTGGTGAAGGAATGTTATTCTACTTTCACAAACCGTCAGGTAGGCATCTATTTTTTAAATTATTTAAACATCTATTCATGTATTCACACATTTGTTAGGTTTTTGGGGTCTCTTTCTCTCTCTCTCTCTCTCTCTCTCTCTCTCTCTCTCTCTCTCTCTCTCTCTGTGTGTGTGTGTGTGTGTGTGTGTGTGTGTGTGTGTGTGTGTGTGGAGGGGGGCATGTGAGGGGTGTGTATAGTATTGTGTAGTAGATGTGCAGTATATGCACTCATATGTGTAGATGTCCCTGCCCCAAACACACAAGGAAGCCAGAGAAGCATATGAGATGACCTGCTCTATTACTCTCTCATCCCCTACTGAGCTTGGAGGTAATCTGGCAGCCCAAAGCTCCTGACATTTTCCTGTCTCTGTCCTTCGCACAGCTGAAATTACAGGCATGTGTGGCAATACGCAGCTTTTGAAGTTGGTGCTTGGGATTTGAACTCACCAAGCAAGCGCTCTTACCCACTGAGTCATCTCCCCAGTGCCATGTTCATGCATTAGGTTTTTTATTGTGAAGTGATTCTAACTTCATAGGGAATTGAGTAAAAATGTACATAAAGGTTCCATCTATGTTTCCTCCATTTGTTTCCATGGTAATATCTGTAGTAACTATAAATTTAGTATCTTTCTGTGACAGGAAATTGATAGAATCCATATATATTATTCAATTATCTATTTTATGTGTCTTTATTTTATGTGTGTGTGTGTGTGTGTGATGTCATACAAAATTAACACATGTGTGCCTATCTATAACAGCCAACAGTCAAGACAGAACTGTTCCTTCAATGTTGATAAGGCTCCCACGTGCTAAGCTGATAAAGTGGCCATGTACAGCTTGTTTTTTCTTCTTAATGGGAATCTATGCTTATTTTCTTCATTATTAGCATATATTTATTATGCAAAATAATAAGTTTTCTTATGACATTTCTTACCATATATAATGTACTTTATAAATATCTTTCCATTACCATCTTATATCTCCCTCTCCCTCTGGTCTTCTTCCCAAATATACTCCTTCTATTTCCATGGCATTTAAACAGTCTAATGCAGATATTGCATATGAGAAGAAGCACGTGATACTTGTATTTCTAAATCTGGCTTGTTTCTCTTAACATGATGATCTCCAGTTCCGTCCAATTTCCTTCAAATAACATAATTTTGTTCTTCTTTATGACTGAAACAAACTTCATTTGTGTGTGTGTGTGTGTCACATTTTCTTTATCCATTCACCTATTGATGGGCACCTGTGATAATTAATCTTGATTGTCAACTTGACATATGCTAGAAAAGGGAACTTCAGTTGAAGAATTTTCTCTGTCCAATAGGCCTATGAGCATGTCTGTGAGGCATTTTCCTGATTGTTAACTGATTTAGGAGAGTGAAGCCCACTATAAGTGGTACCATCCCTAGGCCAAATGACCTTGACTATATAAGAAAAGTAGCTGAACATGAGCCTTGGAGCAAGCCAGTGAGCAGCATGCCTCTTTTGGTTTCTGCTTCAAGCTCTTGACTTAAGTTCCTGACTTGGCTTCCCTCAGTGATGGATTACAACCTGTAAGCTAAAATAAACCTTTTCCTCTACAAGTTGCTTCTGGTAATGGCATTTATCACAACAACAGAAAGCAAACTAGAACAGTACCTAAGCTGATTCTACACCATGACTATTATGAATAGAAAAACCAAAAAACATGAGTGCACTGGTATCTCTGTGGTACACTGAGTTCAATTTCTTTACTTTTATACCCAACAGTAGTGTAATGAATTGTATGAGAGTTAAGTGTTCAGGCTTATGACATTTCTCTACACTGGTTTCTATGGTGGCTGCACAGATTAGCATTCCAACCAGTAAGATACAATAGTTCATTTTCAGCGTATTTTCACTAATGTTTGTTTAATGGGAATCTTTCTGTAAGAGGGGGAAAATCTTATTTAAAGGATGCAAATACATCTATTTTTCCTTTGTGGATTATGCTTTTGTAACATGTCTGAAAATTCATCCCATAAACCTCCTTGTTGGTTGTTTGTTTTTCTTTACTAAACTTTACAGTTTTAAGTTTTAATCTAAGTCTGTGATCTATTTTGTGTTATGTTTCCAGGTTTTTTTTTACATAATTGAATCATTTTTGCACCTGTGGGGAAAAAGTACCTGGGGTCTTGGAAGATGGATCAATGTATAAAAGCAGTTAGAACACAGCCTGTGTTCAGCTCCTCATAACCCATGTAAAAGATGGACACAGTAGCACACACATCTGTACTCCCAAAACACACCTATGAAGAAATGGAAGTAGAGACAGAATTTGTGAAAACTTGCAGACTAGCTGCCCTGGCCTAAGCACTGGGAAACAGCAGACACTGTCTCAAACAAGGTGGAAAGGTGAATCAACATCCAAAGATTCTCCTCTGGTGTCTACACACTTCATGGTACACACACACACACACACACACACACACACACACATGCACTCATTCATAAGAAAGTACACACACTCACATAAACACACACAAATCAGTAGGGAAAACATTCTGGTGTGGGAAAACATTCTGGTGTGGGAAAACATTCTGGTGTAGAATCATATCAGTTTAGACTACAAAGAGTAAATTCATTAAGCCAATGATTTAATGATTGTATTGAGGACCAAGAAAGAATGAAAATCATTTGGGGCTGTGTCTGTGGATGGACTACTCATTCACTGTTATGTACCATAGTCCTGTGTCTGTCCCTCCCAGAACAGCATACACTCTTGATTATTGTAACTGCATTGTGACTCCACATGAGGTACAACAATTGGTTCCTCTTTTTTTTTTTTTAGAATCCTTTCTATCTACCCTTCTTCCATTGTCTTTTCATGCAAATTCAGAATAAGCTTTATTGATGTCTACACATGAAAACCCCACTTACCTACACTATCAGAATTGGATTAAATCTTTTGATAAATATGAAGAAAATCACTGTTCTTAGCACTTTGAGTTGTACGTGTATTGCCTACATGCATGTGTCCATGTGTGCACATGCAGACATAAGTATAGGACATTGGGTGTCCAGTTTTATCATCCTGCCTTACTCTATTGAAATAGGGTCTCCCACTGAACCAGAAGCTCATTGCTTCATCTTGGCTTGATCACCAGTGAACTATTTCGATCCACCTGTCTCTGTTCTCAGCACTGCATTTATTGCACCTGTAGCCATGCCCAACTTTTTCTAATGTGAGTGCTGGGGATTCAAACTTGGGTCCTCATGCTTGAGTATCAGTGGCCACATCAGAGGAGCAGCAGGTGGCAACTGAAGTTCAAGGTGTCAGCCCACCAGGAGGCAACTCCCGCATGGGTGAAAGTTGGATAGGCAAGGCCCCAAGGCCACAGACTCCAGAATGTCTTTTGTTTCTGCTGTGCCATTACATG
Source organism: Peromyscus eremicus (assembly GCF_949786415.1). NCBI lineage: Eukaryota > Metazoa > Chordata > Mammalia > Rodentia > Cricetidae > Peromyscus > Peromyscus eremicus. The sequence continues at coordinate 151,682 of NW_026734352.1, forward strand.
CTTTCCACTGCCATCTTTCTCTGGTGTCTGGTATGGTGTGAATGGGTGTGGGGAGATCCCCACTGCCTGTAATGTAGTATGTTTATCTCATAGAAACATCCCATTCTACTGGGCAGTTTTATTGTGGATTATTGTGAAGATGATTCCTTCCTAAGCTGTATTGTCTAATTGATGATAATAATAATAATTTTAGTTTTGATGAATAAAAATATATACAAGGAAATGTTACACATCTAGGGCCTATGAGTTTCACCTAAGGAGCTGCATAGATTTTAGCTCAAGTTAATGATTAAGATAAGCAATTGAGTCCCAGGAGCCAGATTGGCTTGAATTCCTTTAGTCTTAATGCTGAAAGACACAGGTTTCAGTGTGCATCATTTCCTAAAACAAAGCCTTATAATAACTTCAGGTTGGATCAGATGTTTTAATAGTAGCTTTAAGGTGAAAATTCCAAGAACATAATCTAAAATTTTATAAAGGGTGAGGGATACTGTAGAGTCAGAGAACAAATACAAAGCATCCTATTTATTACTAGCTCACTCACTTTTCTTGCTAGAATTGGTTGATAAACAAAAATGATAATTAATTCCTTATACCCATTTTCCCTCAATCTCTTGATATAAAAAACTATTGATGAATGGGTATGCACCCTAAAGATTTAAAGTAGAGCTGACTGATTTTTTTTTATATATAAAAGTTTAGATTTGTGATTCCTTTAAGATTCCTTATAAGATTACCTTTCAAGGTAAGTAATAAAGTAATTGGCCCTTTCTTTATAACTAAAAAGTGCAGCTTACCAATAAAAGACCTGACTGAGAAGAATATCTTGCTTACCTACACAGTTAATCTACAGAAAGTTGCTTGGGTATGAATGTACAAGGGTTCTTGAAATAATTTGTTTTTCTCCTGTAATACGTAAGATGTTTAATCATGTTTGGGATATGGAAAGCAGGCTGTTATTTACTTGTATTCATTCACTTGAAAAACAGAATGTAACTACACTGTAATTTTTATATTGCCTGAAAGATTTTGCTGAGATATATAAGCTGTAGGGGAAAGAATAGAGATAGAGTCAGAGAGAGTTAAAATGGGCTGCAAGGAAAACATCAAGAATGAGAAAGTTAGAAGGAAAGCATCAAAAAAGAGAGAATTAGGAGGATAACTTCAAGAGAGTAAGGAGGAGAAGGAAAACATCAAGAGAAACAGAAGGGACATCCCTGGATAGAGATAAGAAAAGAGAATGTGGAACACAGAATGAAGAATAGAGAATAAGGGAGGAAACTATCAAGAGAGAGTGTAAGTGTCTTTTCCCCTAACCCCCTCAGATAGAAAAGTCTAGTATGTGCCCACTCTGTGGATTCCCTTTGAGCCATGTGCTCCTGGGGGCTTAACCCCCAGGCAGCAATACTTCTCTCTGTATCGTTCCAATTTTAGTATATGTGCTGCCGAAGCGAGCACGGCAGCAATACTTAAGAGAAAAAAGTTCTCTTACCTGATGAGCCATCCCCCTGGCAGAGTTGTCTGGTCTGAAAATATGATGTGCTCCTCCATTCCTTCAAATTTGTTTGATTTCTTTCACCAACATTTTTACAGCTTCCAGCATACAGTACATTTTTTTTGTTAGAATCATAATAAAGTATTTCATCTTCTTTTATTTGTTTATTTTACTGTTTTATTTTATGTGTATGGGTGTCTTGATTGCAATATGTGCATACTGAGTGTCTATGGAACTAGATGAGATCATCAAAATGCCTGGAACTAGTTAAAGATGATTACTAGTTGCCATGAGGATGACTGAATCAAATCCTGGTCCTCTGAAAGAGCAATTAATACTCTTAGCCACTGAGACATTTCTCTAGCCCCTAGTATTTCATTTCTTTGGGTCGGTTGTAAAAGTGGTTGTGTGTTTCATGTAGTCTTGCCTACTCTCACTTGCCTTAGAAATGTACCCGAATATTTGTTTACTTATCTTATATCTTACAAACGTGTTTGCGCTCACATTAAAAAAAAAAAGTTGAGCATGGCCACATGGGGACAGAGACAGGTGGATCCCAGGAACTCACAGCCAGCCAGCCTAGATGAAACAGTGAGCTTCAGATTCTGTGAGAGACCCTGTCTCAAGGAAATAAGGCAAAGTGACAGAGCAGGACACCCAACGTCCTCCTCTTATCTCTGCATGTACATGCATGGACACACACACACACACACACACACACACACACACACGTGTACATGCACACAATGAAAAACACTAAAAACAATGATTTTTCTCTAAATTTATTATGTTGAATTCAATTTTGATATCATAGGTAAACATTTTTCAGGGATAGACATCAAACACAAAATGTGTTCATTTTAAAATACAGAATGACAAAAATATCCATTTTTGTACAAAGCGTGTGTTTTCATAAGCATAAGGTTCAAGGAGGTAGTGCCAAGTCTGTCATGAGGTGGAAAGTATGATCAACTATACCTAAAGAAAATCAGTAAGAAAAAACTTACATAGAATTACATTATTTCTTCCAAATAATGCCTAGATTCTTTCAAATACTGTTATTGTCTTCTCAATAACACTTTGAAAAATTTTTTTTATCACTTTTTATTACCCCTTTATCAAGAAGCTCTTCCTATGAGTATGTGTAAATGAATAACTGGCCTGTCTTTACAAGGCCACCAGTTGCCATCAGTTCCTTCCTACTTGGTGCAGACTTGAAGGATGTACCAGGTCTTGTTGCTATCTAGTCCCCCTGAGGCAGTGGTTTCCCCTGTTATGTGGAACTTCTGTAGAAGAAGGACGCTAGATTATAAAGTTCTAAAGCCACATGTGTTGACTGGGTGTCACCTCAAACCTCCCAGGGGCTGAAGCATTTGAGGCAAATGTTCATTTGAACATGTTACATTAACTAACTATACAGTCACAAATGTTTTTAAATAAATGATAACTGTTTAATTTTTTTTAATTATTTTTATTTTTATTTTGCAATACAATTCAGTTCTACATATCAGCCACGGAATCCCTTGTTCTCCCCCCTCCCGCTCCCCTCACCTTCCCCCCAGCCCACCCCCCATTCCCACCTCCTCCAGGGCAAAGCCTTCCCTGCAGACTGAGATCAACCTGTAGACTCAGTCCAGGCAGGTCCAGTCCCCTCCTCCCAGGCCGAGCCAAGCGATCCTGCATAGGCCCCAGGTTTCAAACAGCCAACTCATGCAATGAGCACAGGACCTGGTCCCACTGCCTGGATGCCTCCCAAACAGATCAAGCCAATCAACTGTCTCACCCATTCAGAGGGCCTGATCAAGTTGGTGACCCCTCGGCCATTGGTTCATAGTTCATGTGTTTCCATTCGTCTGGCTATTTGTCCCTGTGCTTTATCCAACCTTGGTCTCAACAATTCTCGCTCATATAAACCCTCCTCATTCTCGATAATTGGACTCCCAGAGATCCACCCGGGGCCTAGCCGTGGATCTCTGCATCTAGATCCCTCAGTAGTTGGATGAGGTTTCTAGCACGACAATTAGGGTGTTTGGTCATCCCATCACCAGAGTAGGTCAGTTCGGGCTATATCTCGACCATTGCCAGCAGTCTGTTGTGGGGGTATCTTTGTGGATTTCTGTGGGCCTCTCTAGCACTTTGCTTCTTCCTATTCTCATGTGGTCTTCATTTACCATGGTCTCCTATTCCTTGTTCTCCCTCTCTGTTGTTGATCCAGTTGGGAACTCCCACTCCCCCAAGCTCTCTTTCCCTTGACCCTCGCCCTTCACTACCCCCACTCATGTCCAGGCTGTTCATGTAGATCTCACTCCATTTCTCTGTCATTGGGCGATCCCTGTGTCTTTCTTGGGGTCCTGTTTTCCAGGTAGCCTCCCTGGTGATATGAGTAGCAGTCCAGTCATCCTTGTTCCACATCTAGTATCCTTCTATGAGTGAGTACATACCATGTTTGTCTTTCTGAGTCTGGGTTACCTCACTCAGGATGATTTTTTCCAGATCCATACATTTATCTGCAAACCTCATGATGTCATTGTTTTTCTCTGCTGAGTAGTATTCCATTGTATATATGTACCACATTTTGTTTATCCATTCTTCAGTTGAAGGGCATCTAGGTTGTTTCCATGTTCTGGCTATTACAAACAATGCCGATATGAACATAGCTGAACAAGTGCTCTTGTGGTGTGGTTGAGCATTCCTTGGGTATATGCCCAAGAGTGGTATAGGTGGATCTTGGGGGAGATGGATTCCCAATTTTCTAAGAAAGCTCCATATTGATTTCCAGAGTGGTTGTACAAGCTTGTATTTCCACCAGCAGTGGAGGAGAGTTCCCCTAGCTTCACATCCTCTCCAGCATAAGGTGTCTTCAGTGTTTTTGATCTTAGCCATTCTGACAGGCATAAGGTGGTATCTCAGAGTTGTTTTGATTTGCATTTCCCTGATGATTAGGGATGTTGAGCAATTCCTTAAATGTCTTTCAGCCATTTGAGTTTCCTCTGTTGAGAATTCTCTGTTTAGTTCTATAGCCCATTTCTTAATTGGACTGTTGGGCATTTTGATGTCTACTTTCTTGAGTTCCTTATATATTCTGGATATCAGTCCTTTGTCAAATGTGGGGTTGGTGAAGATTCTGTAGAGTTCTCCAAACTTACGTATGACAATATCTCTTTTGCTTTGGATTCTAGGGTTTAGGTCCAGTGGGGTATTTGAAAAAAGCAATCACCTTATCTGAGAATGAAGAATGGAAGAGATTAAGAACATTGCTGTCTCCAACCTTCACCAGTGGAAAGCTCAAGGAGGTAATGAAGTAATAAGCTTTTCAATGGAAACATGAAAAGCAGATCCTGGGGGTAGGTAGATCACAGCCCTTTTCCAAGCAGTGTCCTCTGAGTTGAAACTTCCTAAGAATGTCCCTTCATGTAAATGGGACTTCTTGCTTTGTCCTTGGGAAAGCTGTGTCCACTGGGAACTGAGCCCCCTCAGATCACTATGGATGTCGTTTTGTTTTATGTATAGATGTTCCCCATCATTAACCAGTATACAGACTTGTTGGTGAGAAACATGAGGCATGGAGCAGAGAATGGGGATCCCATCATCATGAAAGAGTAAGTACTGGTACAATCGTTGGGGCCTGGGTTGTTGTGTCAACTACTTTTCTGTTGCTGTGACAAAATACTCCAACAAAAGCAAAAGAGAAAGGCTTCATTCCAGCTTACAGTTCTGTGGGGCTACATGTCCATCATGGCAGGAAGACATGGTGGCAGGAGCAGGAGGCTAGCTGATGACACTGCATATAACACTCAAAAAACAGGAAGCCCAGCCTATATAGACACAAGATCTGGCTGTAGCAACCTACTTCCTCTAGTGAGGCTCCACCTCCTAAAGTTCAGAGCCTTCCAAAACAGTACCATGGGCTCAGAACCAAGTGTTCAAACACATGAGCCAATGGGGGGCATTTCATATTCAAATCACAATAGTTGTTAGTAGACATTGTAACTGCCTACTGGAATGCTGAAGTCCCCACTGTTAAGTCACCTCAGGAACCAGACAGGAGTGAGCTGTCGGCGTTACAACTGATTACAACAGCTCAGTCTTCTGCTGAGGTTGAGACCAGTGGAAACTGGAGACCTCTCTGTAGCAAGCCTTATGACTGTAATAGGCCATTCAAGAAAAAGAGCATATCCCAGGAGAAGGTAGGATGGCTATAGATGAAAGGATATCACTTCTGTATATGGAAGCCATGGTTAATCTCTCTAATAATTGTTATTTGGGAAATTCTAGAAAACAAAATAGATAGTTTAGAAAAAACAAATATTTACATTTGTTAGTGTAGAGTCCATGGAAAATAGACAGCAGAGAAAGCACTCAGCTCATATTAGGACACTGTGTGTATACCAGGGAAGTTAAAATGTAGAACTTAGAGCAATTTATATCTCATCATGGGCTTATGAAGAATATCAGTGAAGCAGTAAATCTTCCCTAGGATCAGTGAGATTGCTCAGGGTGTAAAGGAGCTTGCCACTAAGTCTGAGGACCTGCGTTTCATCCCCAAGACCCACATACAGGAAGGAAAGAACTGACTTCTCCAAGTTGTCCTCTAGATGGATGCCATGGTACAAGTGTACCCACATAAATACACACACATGCATACACACACACCCAACAGGAGCAGGTGCATATACATGCAAGTTGCACCCAGGGTCAATAGATGAATATGTAACCAACCTGCTACTTCCTTTTTATCCCATTTATAAAAAGTTCAGTACCTGTAAGGCTGTAGGTATTGCGATCATTTTCTTGGATAAACTCAGGCTTTCTGAGTTATTCAAGAAACACTAATGTAACAATATTCAACCCTCCTGGTAAATGAGGAACATGTGGGCACATAAGTAGAGGTTTCTCTCTAGTGTCTGGGGAGAGAATTTTTGTGTTTTACCAGGAATATTGTTGATTTTCACAACTTACACCAATACTTCTGCCTTTGAAGCAATGTCAGCTCCCCAGGGCTGGGGAAGAGCAGATCTATTGGTACCTTGAGCATGGGATGTGCTCCAGGGAATTAGTAACAGTTGTTATGTGTTGTACGGAAGATGAATTGGCTTTGGGCACAAATACCAGTGGTGCAGAAATACCTGATACAATGTTCTCAAGACAAAAAGACAGCCTACAGAATGGGAAAGGGCCTTCACCAACCCCACATCTGACAGAGGACTGATCTCCAAAGTATATAAAGAATGCAAGAAACTAGACATCAAAATACTGAACAATCCAATTTTAAAAAATGGGCTAAAGAGCTAAACAGAGAATTCTCAAAAGAAGAATCACAAATGGCTGAAAGACATTTAAAGAAATGCTCAACATCCTTAATCATCAGAGAAATGCAAATCAAAATGACTCTGAGATACCGCCTTACACCAGCCAGAATGGCTATGATCAAAAACACTAATGACAGTCTATGTTGGAGAGGATGCGGAGCAAAGGAAACACTCCTCCACCGTTGGTGGGAATGCAAACTTGTACAACCACTGTGGAAATCAGTATGGAGATTTCTCAGAAAATTGGGAATTGATCTACCTCAAGATCCAGCCGTACCACTCTTGGGCATATACCCAAGGAATGCTCAATCATACCACAAAGATACATGCTCAACTATGTTCATAGCAGCACTATTCATAATAGCCAGAACCTGGAAACAACCTTGATGCCCGTCAAATGTTCTCTTTCTTAGTCCTCTAGGCATAGAGAAGCATTCCACATTGTCTTAGTGAGGCATGGTACTTCCACATTCATTATCTCCCACACTCTACCCACACCTTTGCAATTTGTCTTGTTATAGGTCTCTTTCTTTCTATGACTCCATTTCTTCTGATATCTATTCTAATCTCATATCAATTTCTGTGATAAAATGCCCTGAAAAGAAAACAAGTTAGAGAGGGAAAGGGTTCATAATATCTCACAGTTCCAGGTTTCAGTCAATGTCGTTGCAGGGAAAACAAGGAAGGGATTTGAAGCTCCTAGTCACATCCCCAGTCAAGAACAAAGAGAAATACATTCACATTTGTGCTTAACCTTTTCTACCCTTATGCAGTCAAGGTCTCAACACCTGGGAAAGATGCTGCCCAAAGGGGACTGGCTCTTTCTACACTCATTAGAGCAATCCAGGCAATACCTCACAGACTCCCTCAAAGGCCAACTTGATGCAGACAACCACTCACTGAGAATCTCTTCCCAGATAATTGTAGATTGTGTCAAGTTGACAACTAAAACTAACCCTCACCATATCCATGTCACAATCTAGCACAAAAATAGTGTTAACACTGTCATCTAATAAACTTCTCACCAAAAAGCCTGAGGGAGGCCTAGATTCACCAGAGCAGGGTTTCTGGCAGTGTCTGCCTTGCCTTGGCTTGTGAATTTACTCCCATTTCATGCATTACATATGTTAGAAGGAATAAGAAGAGGCATAGACATTGATTTCCATGTGTCTCTCTATTCAGCATCTTTGGGGCCTACAGTATGGATGTGATCACTGGCACATCATTCGGAGTAAACATCGATTCCCTCAACAACCCACAAAATCCCTTTGTACAAAAAGTGAAGAAGCTCTTAAAACTTAATTTCTTCGATCCATTGTTCCTCTCAGTGAGTACGTGAACTAACATTTCATTATTTCTGTTTTCTTCCGTGTTTATTGATTGATAGTTTCACACATTTTATAATGGATTTCAGTCATTTTCATTCCTTCATTCCTCTCTCTCCTCCTCTCCCTCCCCAACTGGTACCCTTCTTAGAGTTTTGTGAACTTCATTTCACATACGTTGTACATGGTCCACTAAAATAGGCCAATTCATAGCTTTCAGTGTATCTAAAGATATCCATGGTCATCACTATTGTCAGTTATGGAATCTTTTTGGCAATTCAGAAACCCTACATTTAGCCATCAGGTCTCTGCCTTCCTCAGGTGTAAGCAACACTTCCTATAAACGGAATTGTATCATTTATCACCTTGTGTGTCTAGTTTCCTCTATGTTTTCAAAAGTTCCTGTATCTTGAAGGATGTTTCAGTATGCCCTTTCTTTTAGTGGCTGAATTTGTCATTAAAGGACACTTGAAATTTTTTCAAACTTATGGCTGTTATTAATAGTGTTGCTCTGAATATTCTTATGCAACGGTTTTCATTTCTTTTAGACATATACTCAAATGGAAATGGTGAGTTGTACAGTAATGTTTAATGTAATATATTTACTCAGGCTGGAGAGATGGCTCGGTGGTTAAGAGCACTTGCTGCTCTTCCAGAGGACCCAAGTTTTTAGTCCCTGGCGTTCATGTCAGATGAATCACAATCATCTGTAATTCACACAAGGGCACCTGAACTCACATGCACAAACCCACATACGGATATACACACCTACATGTAATTACAAAATAATAATAAATAAATAAATAAATAAATAAATAAATAAATAAATAAAGCCAAGTGTTTTGGGCAGGGGTAGTACAAGCCTTTAATCCTAGCACTTGGGAAACAGATGCAGATGATCACTGTGAGTTCGAGGCCAGCCTGGTCTACAGAGTGAGTTTCAGGACAGCCAAGGCTACACAGAGAAACTCTGTCTTGAAAAACCAAAAATAAATAAATAAACAAATAAATAAATAATAAATAATAATTTGAAATATATAATACAATCCTTTAATTCTGGAAATTCCTTTAATCACAATACAGTGCTGGTTTTTCTTTTTTTCTTTTTCCTTTATTAAGAAATTTTTTTATTGATTTTACATACCAACCACAGATTCCCCTCCCATTCCTCTTCCCACTGCCCCCTCAGTTTCTCCCCGCCCCCAACACACTCTCCATCCCCTTCTCTGAAAAAGTAAGCCCTCCCATGGGGTGTCAGCAAAGCCTGATACATTCAGTTGAGGTAGGTCCAAGCCCCTCCCTGCTGCATCAAGGCTGTACAAGGTGTCCCACCATAGGGAATGGGCTCCAAAAAGCCGGCTCACGCACCAGAAATAAATCTTTCTCAGAATGTTTTGCATCTATAAAGCCATTTTGCTTATTTTCATTTGTATTGATATGGCTGTATTACACAGCAGCACATACCTGGGGGGAATTCTACTTGATTACAGTAACATAAATCTTCTTGAATTATAATAGTCACTTGGTTTGGTGCATTATTATTTTGGTGAGAATTTTGCAACCATATTTACAAGCAATATTAGTTTGATGTCAGTTTGGTTATGGGATTAGGGCACTGTGACCCTGTAGAGAATTTTGGAGATGTTTTACCTCTCTTCTGTATTTTGGAAATGTTTGGGGGAAACTGGCATTGAATCTTCTGTGAAGAGTTGGGAGAATTCACCGCTGAAATCTTCTGGTCTTAGGCTTTTCTTGTGGACAGCATTCTATCACTAATTCTATTACATCACAGGTCTATCATGTATGATGTGCAAATATTTTTGAGTCAGTTTCTATAGTTTGTGTATTTCTAGGAATTTGTACATTCTAGCTTAATTATGCGATTGTTATCTTCCAGTTATTAATAGAATGCCTTAATATGCCCTTGTGTTTTCAATAACAATATGATTCCCTTAAAACATTCACTATGCACACTAGTAATCTGAGTCATCACTCTATTTCTAGAACAATCCCAGCTAACATTTAACTATTGCTGAAGATACTTTTGAAGAAGCATCTTTCGCTTTCACTGTTTCCTCTATGTTATTTTTTATTTTATTAGTTTCTACTCACTGATTTCCTCTATGTTTTTTTTTATTTTATTATCTTCCACTTTGGTCTGTAATATCCGTCCCCTCTCTGCCTGAGGTGTGTTTGCTCTTCTCTCTTAATGGCACTTCTCCTACAGTGTTGCCATTTAAGATCAATTTTTTTTCTCAACACTCAAATTTTCTTCTGGATGTTGCTTTGTCTCCGTAAGGATTTTCTTTATTGGGGGTAATATTATTAGTGTTGCTGTTGTTATTATTTGTGTGTATGTGTAAGTGGAGGCACACTTGTGAACATCAGAGGGCAAGATGTGGGAGTCAGGTATCCCCTTCTACCGTGGGCTCCAGGGACCAAACTCAGTCAGTTTCCACAGTAAATGATTTCACCTGCGGAGTCGACTCACCAGCCCCTACTAGTTGTTTCTATCATGTCTTTTTTCTCTTTCCATTTCAACACAAATTGGAATTGCCCCATAGTTCTTGAGCTTTGGGTTATGGAGGAGTGTGGTGATGAATAATTTACATATTACCTCCCCAACTTTTCTTCTATTGTCAGTTCCTGACTTCATTCCCTGACGGGTAAAGAACACAGACTGTGATATTTCTAACCTGAAAACTCATTCTGTGTGTGTGTGTGTGTGTGTGTGTGTGTGTGTGTGTGTGTGTGTCTATGTCTGTCTGTCTTTATCTGCCTGCCTGTCTGTCCATCTGTGTCTGCATGTGCACACACACACTCTCTCTCTCTCTTACATATATGCAGATTAGACCCCCCCCCCCAAAAAAAAGCTTTGATGTCGTTCCTTATATTCCTTCCACCTTGCTTGAGACAGGTACTCACTGGCTTGGAACTTCATTCAGTAGGCTGGGCTAACTGGCTATTGAGCTTCCAGAAATTCATTGTCTCCACCTCTCATGCTGCCATTGCTGAGGTACTGCACTTGGCTTTTAACATGATTTCTGCACAGATCCTCACATCTGCAAGGCAAGCCTTTTACCCACTGAGTCATCTCTCCGGCATGATTAACTGCAGCACAGGACTGAAGTCTGATCTATCCAAAAAGACCTTAGTTCAACATGTCAAGGGTGAGAGGTCAAGGAATTTAACCCTGAAACCATGCAGCAGGCACCATTGATATCACCTCTACGTCAGTGGCCATACATTGACATGCCCTTTCCCAGCCAGTGGCCTGGAACCTGGGCAAGAGGGAGAGTCTTGCTTGAGATCCTGATAACTTTCACTGTTCTGCATGTCAGGATAAATGTAATCATTCAGGATAAAATTTGTATTTTCACCACGGTTGCTCTTTTCTCCCCTCTAGTACTCTTTCCATTCCTTATCCCAGTATTTGATGCACTCAACATGAGCTTGTTTACAAATGATGTCATGAGCTTTTTTAAAACTTCTGTGAAACAAATGAAAGAGAATCGCATGCAGGATAAAGAAAAGGTAATAGCTGGTCACACGAGGTCGTTCATTTATTGATAAAATGTTAAGATGTTTGTTTGTGCATTTATGTTCCATATAATTAGACTATGTTAAGAACAGGAAAATTTTTATATTTTTGAAGAAAATGAAGCGTTGGGAATACAGATACAAAATAAGCCAAGTAGAAAGCATTTAAAATCAAACAATACATATTATGATTGATCTGCCAATAAAACAATATTTTTAACATGAAAAATTCACATGCTAGAAAAAAATTTCTTGCATTTTAGAGGATGTAAATTAGTTAGGGGGATTATGGAAAATTTTATGGGTAAAATTTAAAAAAATTAAAGTTTGTAATTTCCTCGGCGCTGAGGCTAAAACTCAAGACCATATGCATGGTTGGCAAACACATCGTCCTTGAACAATGGTCCAAGTTTTCCTGGGTATCCAGCTCAACCCTATACTACAGTTACATATTATGAACAGAGTTTGTGACTTTGGTGTTGGGTCAGGAGATGCCAGTGGAGCAATCATTATTAATGGCTCATTTCTTCAAGTATTAAGGTCTTCTGCGATCTTAGATCTTTTAGATTCTAAAAAGGTGATATCATTTGTGCCTGCTGCATGGTTTCAGGGTTAAGATTACCAGGGGTAAAAGATGAGCAAAAATCTAAAAAGTAGAACTCCCATATGATCCAGTCATCTTCCTGCTAGTCATATAATGACATAAGCTTATATGGGAGACATATGTACTCCCATGATTATTGAAGCCATTTTAAAAGTTCCAAAAGCTATTATAGGAATGGAATTTGAAAGTTCTATCATGAATGAATAATAAACATCTGAAAATATGTTTAACTTGATTGGAACAGCATGCACTACATATATGTATATGTGTATAATTTTCATTTTTTAAGTATGCTTTAACATAAATTTTTAGAATAATGAGATGAGAGGGTTGAAGAAACAGATCAGCAGTTAAAAGTTGGCCCACTCCATTGTAAGTTATCTGGTGCCATTCAGTCTGCTTTATTTTTACTTTTTAATTTTTGGAAACACAGTGTAACTATGTAGTCTGGCCTCTAGCTCTCAGTCATCCTGACTCAAAAGCTAGAAATACAAGTATGTGTCAACCTGCCTGGCTGGCCTCAACTAAATTTGAACTGCTTGTGGCTTGAAGTGGGCACTGAGCTTATCCAGGCATCCAGGCTTTGTTACATTCAGCCTGGATTCCAGAATATGGAAGTCCATAGGTCATAGAGGTAGGACTGGGCAATCCCCCAGATGTCACTGAGAATCATAGCATTCTAGCTTATCAGAATATTTCATGATGCTCACCTCAAAACTACTGACAAGATTTGGAAATGGCACGAGTTTCATCATAAGGACACATTTCAGGATTAAGATTGGAGGACGTAGATTGAAGTACAAAACTTCTTCCTGTGTGAGCACACATGTAAAGAGAAGGAGATGATCAGAACTGTTCAGGGCCCAAAGAACTCAGGAGCAAGGACAGCAAAGACCAGGGCTACTGGACACATACCCAATGTTCGCTCAAGAAAGAATTCTGCTCTTCAAAGCTGGTATGTGGACATACATGTTTACTTCTAGCTCTGGCACCCTAGTGAGATTTCTGGGCTTAAATAAATATTATTCTCAGAAGCATGGCTATTTATGCACTTGTAACTCTCTCTGACCACACAACTGACTTTGCACCTTCCAAAACTACTTTCTTTCAGCAAAGATTGGATTTTCTTCAGCTGATGATCAACTCCCAGAATTCCAAAGACAAAGAGTCTCATCAAGGTAAGCAAAGATGAGTCCTATCTACTGATGTGGAACCACGAAGACAGATATTTGTTCTGGAAATATGCAAGGGGCTTCTCAGGCAGATGAAGATGTCTGCAGATTACAGAATAACATATTTGTGGATGTTGTATATTCAGCCAGAGGAACTTGCTAGAAGCACAGGATTATTACTGTGTTCAAAGCCTGAAGGGCAGCCATAAGCATGCAATTCAGGACTGGAGGTCATCAATGGTCTCTGGATCTTCTGCCACAGAATAGATACCATCTGGGCCTCATCTAGACCCAGAGTCAAAAACTCTGCTTGGACATTTGTATCTAGACATCCAGTGAGAGGAACAGCCCCACAGTGGTGATGGTCACTGGAAACCTGGGATGAATGCTTGTCCAGCTCTTGATTTATAGCCAAGCTTTGATTTCCTGTGTAGTTGATATGGAAAATGTAGAGAAAGCCTTGGAACTAAACACATACCCCACTACTCTTACTAGCTTTTCATTATCCCGTCATGGGTGGCTTTTGAGGAAGCCATCGCTGTGACGGTTGAAGAATGATGGCTTCCTAGTGCCATCCTGCCCTGTGCAACCAGGAGTCCCATGGTAGGGAGAGACTGCTGTCATTTTATTTCATTCCTTTTCTTTTTTTCCCTTTCTTCCCACATTCCTTCCTTTGTTTCTTCTTTCCTTATTCCCTTCCTTCTCTTATCCTCCAACTTCTCCTACAGCTCTCTCTCTCCAACATAATCATACATCAATCCTGTTCCCTTACCATCATAATTTTTATTGACACACAGATTCAACATTTGTCCAGTGTAGAAGCCCTTTCATATGAACTCTTGATTCCTTTCTTAAGCTAACCAAGTGTTTATTACAATTAAACAGCTTTGTATTTCTGCTTGATGACCCCAACAGAGAGCAGAGTTATGAAGCTTTTGCAGCCATGCTCTACTTTCACACACTGGTTATTTTCTTGTTGCTGTGAGAAAATACCTGACAGCCAGAAATTTAATTTTTCCTAAGGGAGAATGCTATTCTCTATTTTATTTCTAAAGATAGACTTCTTGGGGCTGGCTAGACGGCTCCGTGGTTAAGAACGCTTACTACACAGGCACAAGAACTTGAGTTTGAATCCCCAGCAACCACATAAAAAGGCAGGTGTTGCTGGACATGTGTCCCCATGCATTTAAAGGTAGAGACAGGGGGAAACTTAAAATTCTCTGCCTAACCAGTACAGCTGAAAAGGCAAGCTTCCTGGTCACTAAAAGGTCCTGTCACAAGGAAATAACATGGAAAGTGACAGAGGAAAACATCCACAAAATTGCAGTGGCTTGGACATGCTTTCTCTCCTGATTGCACAGCTATGGTGCTGATGAGAATGTTGGGATGAGGAGCAGATGGGTAAGAGGAATGTATACCTTAGGGAAACTGGATTAAAAGTGACTTTTCCATTTTACCCCCTTGTCAGGAAATAAAAACCCGATATGATCCTGAATTGTTATTCATGTTCTCTGTAGAGATTTGTGATTTTTCTTTGGGTTGTTCCTCATCTAAACCATGGTTTATACTCATCTCCTTCACCTAAAATGTATGCCCTGGACTTATGAGATGGGTCAGCAGGTAAAGGCACTTGCTGCCAAGCCCAAAGACCTGAGTTCAAACCTCAAGACCCAAATGGTAGAAAAAGAGAACTCACTCTTGCAAGTTTCTCCTCTGACTTCTAAACACATCCTTTGGCCTGCTGGAGTCTACATGCACATCAATCAATCAATCAATCAATCAATCAATTTAAAAAATAAATGAAATGAAATGTATTTCCTTTCCTTTCAGGTTTATCTGATCTGGAGATTGTGGCCCAATCCGTTTTCTTTATTTTTGCTGGCTATGAGACCACTAGCAGTACTCTTTGCTTTGCTATGTATTTGCTTGCCACTCACCCTGATGTCCAGAAGAAACTTCAAGATAAAATTGATGTTGCTCTACCCAATAAGGTGAGGATATGGGACCTGGAGAGGACAGTGGAGAGAAGTATTGGCAAGTATGGCTCCTTATCACATTAGGTGAGAATCTTTGCATGGGGCCATAAACATTGACTCTTCTACCAGCTTTATTTAAGAAAGATATGAAAAGATAAATCAATGGGAAATAGGTATCAGGTACTACTTTTAGGATTAATACATTTTTGTAGATAGATGTTGGTACAGATTTATCCATCATCTGTCACCAAAAAATACCAAGAAACAACCACAAAAAAAGCAGTGGATGAAAGTGTGAGCTTTGGTGAGTCAAGTGTCTTGGTAGTCAGCTCTGCTGATGTTGTGGGGTGTGTTGTTGCCTGCTGTTGGCTGGGTGTGACTGGCTTTGGCTGGACTGGGCTAAGCAGATGGATTTAGCTCTGCCCCACACATCTCTATCTGCTCAAAGGTGGCCTGAGTCAAGCTCTTAACCCTACATTATAGTCTGTCTAAAAGTCCCATAAAGTAATAATCACATATTTCTCACATTGGGCTTTACATCTCTGCCCAAACTGGAAGACTGTGAAGTGTAAGGTTACCTGGTCTGTGGGGCAGTTTGTTTGGCTTATCATTCTCTTCAGAGCTCACAGGCAAGCCCTGAAAGAACAACCAGCAAACTGGACCAGCAACAGAGAATGGAGCTGAGGGACGGATCCTGTTCTCATTGTGATTTTTACCAGGATTGGAACTGAGCATTTTGATGGCAATGACTGTATCTGTCTTTTGTCATCTGTAGTACAGAAAAGACTATTAATACCTCCTCAGATCACTTAAATCTTTTTGCTGTACAGCCATGCTGCATGTTTTTATTTAATTTTAAACTATTTTAATTGAAATAGAATTTCATCACTTTCCTCCTGCCCTTTCCTCCCTCCAGCCCATGCCTCAAACCTCTCCCATCCTCCCACTCTCAAGTCGATAACACTTTTTTGATTATTATTGTTATACAAATATATACATATGTTTGTATATATGTACACACACATATATGCATATATGTGTGTATACACATGTGTATATATGCGTGTATACATATACACACACAACCTGCTGAGTCCATTTTTTTTTTGTTGTGTGTATATGGTTTCAAGGCTAACCACTCTGCACTGGACAACCAATAAGTGGGCTCATCCCTGAGAGAGGCTAATTGTCCCTCCTCCAAGAGTCATTAGTTGCCTGAAGTTCTTTGTTTAGGAGTGGGACCATGTGAAATTATCTCCTTCCACATTAACATATCCACTGATATTGCCACTGTTCTGGTCTTCTCTATGCACCCATTTCTAAGAGAGATTGTTTCACAGCAGACTTCCTCTTACAATCTTTCCACCTCCCTCCTCTTCTCCATGTTCCCTGAGCTGTAAAAGCAGGAGTTGTAATGTAGACATATCTGTTGGTGCATGATCCATTGATCTCTGTATTGTGTCCAGTTGAGGTTTCCTGTGATGATATCCATTTGATGTAAAGAGGAGCTTCTTTGATGAGCAATAGTAGCTATCAAAGATTATCTGATCTAATGTTTCTAAATCTTTTACATAATCGAAAGAATGACCATGCAAGATATTTATAACTAAATAAAAATAGGGATTTGCTTAAAGGCTGTAAAGATGGTTCATCAGTTAAGGGCTGTGACTGCTCTTTCAGAGGACCTGAGTTCAGTTCCTAACACCCACACCAGGAGGCTCACAACCATGCGTAGCTACAGTTCTAGGGGCTCTGGTATCCTCTTCTGGCCCCTAGAGCACATGAACTCACATGCACAAACCTCTACAGAGGTACATGCACATAAATAAAAATAAAGTTTTTTAAAATAGAGATTTGCTATCATCTGTATTTTGTAGAATTTCATGCATATGTGTGAAAGGTAACACTAACTGTGGCATATTGTTATTGAATGTAACTGTCATAATCTATTAGTTATGGTTCCTGACATAAGAAATAAAAAAAAGTAGTACATGGTAATGCTGAGGATTCAAGGCCCTTGGTTTGGCATTATCCTAAAGGATTACTTCTCAATGGGCTATCGAACAGGTTGAGAAATGTGAGATATTAAAATGCTTTGTAGCCGAGTGGTGGTGGTGCATGCCTTTAATCCCAGCAACACTCAGGAAGCAGAGCATGGGGGAATCTCCGTGAGTTTAAAGCCAGCCTTGTCTACAGAGAGAGTTCCAGGACAGCCAGGGCTGTTACACAGAGAAACCCTATGTCAAAAAAAAATGCTAAGGTTCTTTATCAAATAGGAGTTATTCTGTGGAGTTCCAAACACCTCAGTAGTACTCTGTAGATGAAAATTAATTCAAAATATTAATTTATGAATCTCTCTCCCTTTCCCTCATCACCTCCACCTCACTCTCCCTTCCCCTTCCTCAGGCAACTGTCACCTATGATGCCCTAGTAGAGATGGAGTATCTGGACATGGTGGTGAATGAAACTCTCAGATTATATCCAGTTGGTGGAAGACTCGAGAGAGTTTGTAAGAAAGATGTTGAAATCAATGGGATGCTCATTCCCAAAGGTACTGTGGTGGTTGTACCAACCTTTGCTCTTCACAGAGACCCAAAGTGCTGGCCAGAGCCTGAGGAGTTCCGCCCTGAAAGGTACAGAGATATGGGAAAGAGAAACTACCCAGAACTGGACTAGTCCAAGCATGGTGTGTTTCTTGGTATTGAAGACATATTTGTAGTAACAACAGTCATCTGTGTGTCTCTCTCTGCCTGCCTGCCTGCCTGCCTATCTGTGTGTCTGTGTAAATTTTTAGGAAAGTATAACATCTGCCATAATTTCCTCAGCACTATCTTATTTTATGAATTATGCTTTTCATTCACCTCAGGCTTTCCTTGCCATTCCCATTCACTGTCCCCATCATCTTTAGAGAGCATCTACATCTCCCATTTGACTAGACTTTGCCTCCTGGATCTTCTATTATGACTGTAATGGTGTCACTATGGGCCTGGAGGCCCTCCTCCATTAAGCTTAGAGCATCCCTGCTGAAGATAGAGGAGCCCGTGGGTCCTCACTGTCCTGTCTCTAGCTGTCATCCTAGACAACTCCCTTATACTAATGACTCTTCAAGGCCAAGTCACCTTCTTGTCTAGAAGCCTGAGACATCCTTCTTTGGAGATGCCTCAAGCAGATTCTTCTGGAAATTTTGAAACCACAGCCAGACTTCACTTAAATTTTAAGTCTAAAAATACTATTTTCTTGATCTCCTGTTGGTAACCAAAACAGAGAATGGAGGTCTTAGCAATGAGGCTAGCCAGTCAGAGGAGCTATGATCCAGATATGTACTGACCCCTAACTGTGGACTTTCTGCTGTCAGAATATATGCCTTAGCGGCTGTGGCATGCCTGTTGCCACCATATTTACTGAGGGAGTCAATCGAGGTTGGTCCATTCCATATGACTTCTGTGTTCCCTCCAGCCTCAGCAATTCCATCTGTAGTGTTATGATTATAGGAGCACAAACCACTGATTTTTATTTATGTTGAATTTTTTAATAGTGAAACACATGCCTATTTGTATAAAGACTACTCTAAAAACTGATAAAATCCAAATATTAATATATGTCCACTAGAGAGAATGTTTGACAAGTGCCCAAGAATAATATATAAAGATTATATACAGAGTAATATATAAAAATTATATACTTAGCACTCTAAATGGATCTCTGTGTGTCTATCAACCATTCACCCATGTCAGCTGCTCCACACATGTCTTCAAAAACTCTCTCTCTCAACTGTCATGTGGTGTGTGTGTGTGTATGTGTGTGTGTGTGTGTGTGTGTGTATTATGTATATATAACATACAACTCATAAATACTTCAGAATTTTCTTCAAAATATAAATTATGGTTTGAAATACATAACCACATTACAATTATCACCCACCTTAAAATCACTATTCTTCTCAAATATTTAAATGATATCAAATTTAAATAAAATGTGACTACTCTTCTGGAATTTTATACCCAAGGAAACATATAAAGAAAAACTTTGATGATATGACACTGGAGTGATTTTGGGTATTTTGTAAGATATCGACTTAAATACTCAACAAGGAAGGAAAGGAAGTAGGAAGAGGAAAAGAAGAGATGGAAGGGAGGGAGGGAGTGATGGATGGAGGAGAATAAAGAGAAACAAACAAAAGAAAGGAGATGTAGGGAGGTAGAGAGAAAGAGGGAGGAAGAAATGGAGGAGGAAAGGAATGAAGGGAGGGAGGGTGAGGGGAAGGACATTAGCAAAAAGAAAAGAAACACAAGGAAGGTGGTCAAAAACAGAAGAATTGAGAGGAGTGGAGAGAACTATAGAGTGCAAATGGAAAACAAACAACTTTCAATAGTGGCAGGTGTGTTATCCTCGGAGCCCAAAGAACACGTGACCAGAAGTGTTAGTAGAGGCAAGAACATGCTTTCGTTCTACTGGTCTCATTTCTTTTGTGTCAGAATATGCGCACATCACTGGGCCAAATGCACCCCTCTTGTTTCAAGATAAATTTTCTTAAACTGGGTGTGGTGACGCACACCTTCAATCCCAGCACTCAGGAGGCAGAGGCAGGTGGATCTCTGTGAGTTTGAGGCCAGCCTGGGCTACATAGTTTCAGACTAGCCACATAGTGAGACCTTATCTCAAAAATTAAATAATAAATAAATGTTCTTTTGAACAGCATTGACATCATCTCAACGTGACTTAAAGCTTCTCCATGGTAAAGACAAAGGGAGAGGCCTGTAGCCTACAATTTCTACAGTATATCACTCACTCCAATGCCTAAGAAACATCATGGAAGACAAGGAGGACAGATTGTGGTGGCTAGAGGGTGGGGAGGTGTGCTATAGAATTAAACACACAGCATCCATGACTTCCTATAAAAGACTTGCACATGTGCACACATGCAAGCATACACACACACACACACACACACACACACACACACACACACACACACAAAGAGGCAGGAAAGTAGGAGGGGACTAGTTGGGAAGAATGGAATGAAAGAAGTGGGATCACAGTGTATTGTATACAACTAAGAAGCTGTCAAAAATAACCTTTAAAAGCCCCAGCAGAATTTTGACAAGCAGCCCAGGCAAGCACCCTGCCTACTATTGCTTGTGGTTATCTAAGAAATATCAAACAGGAACTGTTGTGGGGTTTTATGATTTGTTAACTTGTCTTCATCTACTCCTATGGGACCAGGTTCAGCAAGAAGAACCAGGACAGAATCAATCCTTACACATACCAGCCCTTTGGGAGTGGACCCAGGAACTGCATTGGCATGAGGTTTGCGCTCCTGAATGTGAAAGTCGCTCTTGTCAGAGTCCTGCAGAATTTCTCCTTCCAACCTTGTGAGCAAACTCAGGTCAGTGTGCTTCCTCACTAAGTTACATACAGCTTGGTTTTTTTTTTTTTAATTTGGGCCATTTATATGCAGAGAAGTATATGCTTGCTCACTTTTTAATTTACTCCATGAGCCAAGTAATTTCTTTTGTGATAACTGTTGAGGTTTACAGCCTCCACTTTGGGACACTGTATCTTTTGCTTTAAATATAAATATATTTATATTTTTTCTCTATATATAGACTATATATATGTATGTATATGTATATATTCTAAATGCAGAGGCTGAAGAGTGGTTCATTCACAAGAATGCCTGCATTATAAGCATGAAGACCAGAGTTTTATCCCCAGACCCCAAGTATTTAAAATCTTGGTTCCTATGGAATAACAACTGGGGAAAAGGTCATTTTCATGTGCACATAAAGCAAATTTGTCCTTGATGAATCTCTTCCTTGCTTCTGTGCTTGGTGATGCTTCGTTGCTTGGCTCTCACTGTGTTTGTGTAACTGTTGCAGATCCCTTTAAAACTGAAAAAGAAAGGATTTTTTCAGCCAGAAAAACCCATCATTCTAAGGGCTGTATCAAGAGATGAAACCATAAGTGGAGCATGATATGAAGCACATTAGGAGTCTGTGTCCCGTGATGCCAGAAGCCAATTGATTTGGTGAAGAAAATGTAGAAATCAAGATGGCATTGATTGTCTTCATGTATGGGGGTCTCTGTGAAATCATCAAAATGCTCTTTCTCCTCTATCCACCAAAGTTCAAAAATCATTTCCCAAAATAGACAAAAGCAAGAGTATTTATGTGTGTATGTGTGTGTTTTTGTTTGTTTCACTTTTGGGTTGGGTTGGCGAGTTGGTTGTTTTTAAAACAGTGCCACATATACCCACATATACCCCAGGCTGGCCTCAAGCTCACTAGATGGCAGTGGATATCCTGGAATCCCTGATACTGCCTTCCAAGTGCTGAGTTTATCATCCTTCACTAGCATGCCCCGCTAAGCTGTTACCTCACAGAAGAACTGGACGGTTGTATTCGTGAGATAACCATCCTGCTCTTATTTGGATATTTTTGCACAGTTGGGATGTATGGGACGAGGACAAGGCTGTGTGGACAAAGCACTCACTGTGCAAACTTAAGAGCCAGAATTCAGAGCCCCAAAATGAAATTAGAAGATGAGCAGGCATGATGGCCACCCATAATCCCAACACTAGAGAGGCATGGACAGGGAATCCCCTGGGCAAACTGACTGGCTAGACCGTTCATTTGGTGATCTCTATGCCTCACTAAAGTGCAGAGGGACTGAGGGAGACTTTGTCAACTTTGAACTTCCACAAGCACCCTGAACACATGTGTACATGCTCTTACCAACATGTGTGTCACCACACATGCATTGGTGCACACAACATGCATGCATACAGAGGTAAAAAAAAAATATTTAAAAGATTGTAACTTCTGGGATTTGGATGTAACATGCAGATTGTTCAGAGTAATGCTTCCCCTGCCATACTGAAGGCAATTCACTCAGCCAGTGGAAGTCAATGCTTCCCATGGGTCACATAGCACAGAAGGTATCAATTTAAATGAGAAGCAATAGCATGCTGATTGCAATGCTTATGTCACCAGATGCAAGGATCAGAAGGATCTAAGGGAGAGCACTGGGTACTGGCCTAACCAACTCCATTTTGTCCAGTTTGTGCCTTTTAACTTTTTCCTTCTGAGTTACTCTCCCATGCATTTACCTTGGAATATAAGAAGGATGTGATGGGTTGATAAGCATGAAATAACAAAGCTACATTCAAACAGCAATGAAATCTACAGGACAGATCACAGATGCAAACACATGAGAGAGAGAGAGAGAGAGAGAGAGAGAGAGAGAGAGAGAGAATCTCTGATGGTGAGGCTGTATCTCAGAGTAGGAGCAATCATCTCTTGGGAATGCAAATGATGACGACAACAACAGCTTTTCTAGAGCCCCTGCAGAACTAAAATAGGATTATTTACATCACTGGTTTGGCCAAGATTACCCTTCTGCCTATCATGCATATCCGCCTTAGGGTTTCTATTGCTTGTGATAAAGCACAATGAGCAAATGCAACTTGGGGAGGAGTTTCATCTCACAGCTTAGAGTATTTCCACCATCCAAAGAAGTCAGAACAAGAATACAAGGCAGGAATCCAGAGGCAGGAAATGGAGCAGAGGCCGTGGAGGAACACTGCTTACTTTCCTGCTCCTCATGGCTTGCTCAGCCTTTCTTATACAACTCAGAACCACCTTCCCAGAGGTAACACCACTCAAAGTGAGTTGGATGCTCCCACATCACTCATTAAGAAAATGTACTACAGGCTTGCCTACAGGCCAATCCTTTGGCAGCAGTGTTCTCCATTAAGGTCCCTTCTTTCCAGATGATCCTAGCTTGTGTCAAGTTGTCATTAAAAACTAGCCAGCACAATCCCCTAAACCCATCATCCTTTGATTTTCTTTCTATAAAATCTCAAGGCCCAGGAGCAGAGGAGATGATTCACTGAGTAAAGTGTTTGCTGTGAAAGGATGAAGACATGAATCACTTCCCCAGCACCCATGTAAAAAGAGACAGGAGAATCCCTGGGCTTGCTGTTTAGCCAGTGTAGCCAATTGGTGAGAGACCCTGCCTCAAAGACTAAGGTGGAGAGCCATAGCTGAAGACACCTGGTGTTGACCTGTAACCTACATGCATTCACAAAGGTAAGGGCACCCACACACACACACATGTGAACAACACATTCATATGATCTCAAAGCTACTGTTAACAGACTTGTCAATGAACCCCTTTGTCTGTTTTTTCATCATAGCTTCCTTGATCAAACCTCCCCTCTTTGTCCTTTGCCTCTAATCATCTCTTTAATTATCACATACAGATGGTTGGTTCAGCCTATGCTGTTGGGATTCTCAGAGCCCAAACTTTTGCACTAAAGCTGGTATCAGATCAATAGCAAGATTGTATTTATTTCTAAGTCTAATACTTTCTTTGCTGTTATCTACAATTGAACTTTGACTCTTTAGGGACACAGAAAAGGGTAAGTACATCGATATTAAGCCTATGTGTTTCAAACACCTGTGTGACTAATTTTAATTAAGTGTGATATAAATATCACCTTGTCTCAGACTGAAACCAGAATAGCTTCCAGCTGTAACTCACCTCTGTCCTCTGTCTGGCTGTGATTCATCTGTGTACTCTAAGTATTTATAGAAAGTTGTTAAGACATGCAGTAAATGATTCAATAAATGTGTATGAGGATGAGAGTGCTGAGGCTTTCAGGATGTATTTCCAGTACATAATGTCTGCCTTTACCTCTGCAGCTAGTCACTGTATACATCTCTTCATATTTAAAACTATCATTAGAAAATAGAACACAGTTCAGAAAAACTATGCCTCCCTTTATGGTCCTTTGAAGGCTAAGACTTTGCACTGGATTGTCCATAGTGCTGGCTGGGTTTTAGTCTCAAGAAATGACTAGGCTATCCTACCCAGGTAGACTATAACCAATAGGTGGGTAGGACAAGCGAAGGTCATATTTCCCCTATTGCAAGATCCTCTTAAGCAAATTAAGTTTTCAGAATAAACTGTGTTAGTCCAAAAAGAGTTTCATGTTTTACGTTTTATGTGTATGTTTGTATGTTTGCTGTGTGTGTATGTGTGTGTGTGTATGTGTGTGTGTGTATGTGTCTTACTCAATCACTCTCCACCTCACTTTTTCAGATAGGGCCTCTCACTGAATCTGGAGCCTGATGATTTGGCTATACTGACTAGCCAGAAAGTCCCAGGGATCCTCCTGTCTATGCCTTCCCATCACTGGAGTTACATGTGTGACTTTCTGGTCTAGATTCTGGGAGTTCCAACTCAGGTCCTCACAGCCATGTGAGCAAGACTTCTCCCTTGCCCTGATTTTATACTTTAAATGTATAAAGGGTATTTGAATTTGGGCAAGCTCATTAAGTCATCAAAAGTTAGGACACAGTAATCTCTCCTTGTTTTCTTGTACTTTGTGTACTTTGGTTGGGATTTCCATACAACAGTGGCATTATTTGACTCTTGATTTGTCCCTGATAAGATGAGACCAAATATCAGTTCTAGAAGTCACAATGTGGGATGTTCTGGGGGAGGAATCACCGACAAGAATCTGACTCTCAACCAAATTTGCTGCTGCAGTCTTGAATCTCACTGCTTCCTACATTGACCTTAGTGAGGGAATGTGATATTCTGACTGTTAGTTTACCACAGCAATTCTAATTTTTAAAATATATATTTTATTTATACTTTGAGTCAATATATGTGGATAATGGAAATGTGGTACAATGGAATACTATTCAGCTATAAAGAAAAAGGAAATTCGCAAGTAAAAACGTGGAACTAGAAAATACTAGGTTGAGTGAGATAACTTAGACCCAGAAAAACAAACAGTATATATGCTCAATCACCTGCAATTCATAGAAACATACCCATGCAGGCCACACTAAAGGAATTCAGTGATTGCATTTATATGTTGATTCATTTATATGTATATGTATTTGTAGCAACAATGACTAAAGATGATGAGGCCTTGAATTTGGAAGGAGCAAGAGAAGAGAAACTATGTAGTTGTATTTTAGTTGATAGATAGATAGATAGATAGAGTTTATATATAGAAAGAGAGTATATATGTGTGTGTGTATATATATATATATATATATATATATATATATATATATGAGAGAGAGATGAAAAAGATAAAATAACAATAACAAATCCACTTTAGTCAAAATTTGATCTGGAAGAGTCCTTCTTCACCAATCTCATCAAACAGAACTGCACTACTTTATCCCCTGAACAACTTTCATTATGTCCAGTGCAAAATTCTATTTTTCTCTCTACATCCAAAAAGCATTATCAATTTTCATGCTTTCAAGGAGCATTATAGATTTTCATGAGTGTTTGCATGGTGAGATCATAAGCTTGGATATTATTCTCAGCTTTGTCGATGTTTCCCAGTAGAGTACTTTGAAAGAGTTGGGGATCTGAAACTCTGGTTGAAGTTGGTCATCTGCTTGTCCTTTTCCTGTGAACTTTTGGTGACCACTTCATGACCCTTAGTTATTAACAAAAGGAGAAGGGTTAACCAGACCTCAATCACCTTATCAACACATTCAGGCTGATCTGTATGGAGCTGATGACTACACCAACCAGTATCCATTTATATTCCTTCTGATGCATCCTATGAGAGAGTCCAAGTGGAGAAAAAGTTAGCCATATTATTATTTTTATTGAAAAAAGGGTAGGTGTGTGTGTGTGTGTGTGTGTGTGTGTGTGTGTGTGTGTGTTATACGTGTGTGTGTGCACTCACAAGTGTGGGTATATATTATGTGTATATATATATATATGTTTAGGCCAGAGACAGATTTCCAATGTTTTTCTCAATTAGTTTCTATCTTATGTATTGAGGCAGGGTCTCTCACTTGCGCCTGGAACTTACCAACCCTGGCACTTGAACTAGCCAGTTTGCTCTGGGGTTCCTTTCTCTCCATCTCCCATGCACAGGAATTCAAGCAGGCTACCATATCTGCCTCATATGTGTGCAGTGGATCTGAATGGCAGCCCTTATCTTGCTCTGCAAGCATGTTACATTGAGCCATCTTTCCAGTCCCCAAATTAGCCAAATTCCTAACTAAAAAGCATCCTTGTCTTTGAAAAGACTTCACATCCAAGATCAACATACATGGAATGACTAAAGAGAATAGTAACCTGAAAGGACAGATGGACCACAGATACTTTGGCCAGTAATCTATGAAAGGTGTCACCACCACATGTTGCAGTAGCACCCATGCTACCACCACCCGTTCACCATGTCTGAGCCCTGAGCTAGGGGCTGTGGATTAAAAAAACAGAGACAAAAGACAGCAGGTCATTTGCCCCAGCAGAATGCCGAATGCCTTTAATTGAAAGAGGGAGGAAACCTTAAATACAGGCTTACAGCGCAATGGAGGAACCCCGGAGGGCAAAAGTTCGCTACCTAATGTTCTACATTCTTGCATCTAAGCTGTTTACAAAAAATGCAGGATACACAAACAAAGAACCTTGGTGAGCATTCAGTAAGAAGGAAACCCACAGGGAATCAGCATAGGGAGAACATCTGGTCAAGGTCGGCAAGCAGGCAACAGCTACCCAAATTGGGGGGGCAGAGCCCTACAACCACAGACAACACACAGGACACCCAGGACTTCAAAATAAAATGCAATAAAAATGATTCCAGCTCTAGTGTTGGGGAAAGGATTGTCAAAGAAAATATTCTCCTGCTTTGTGATGGGTGTCTGATTATACCATGGGCACAGAGCAGTCTCTGAGAGGTGGTTTAGAAAAGCCTGCCAGAATTTTTACAGTTGGGGTCCTGACTTTGAAGGGTGTATTTTCTCTCATCAGATCCTCTAAGTTCCTCAGTTTTCCACTTCCTCTCCTCATCTCCTTCCCAGTTACCATTGAGTAAATGGTTTTTCTCAACCGTATACTCCCTGTCATGATGCTTTATTCAGACTGACCACATGCCCACAGCAATGGAGCCAATCACCACAGACAAAAACTTCTCTTTAAAATTTATTTTTGGTTTAGGGAATTTAGTACATGAACATGATGAAATCCAATCATCTATAACCCCCTATTTCTCCCTTCCAGCTCCTCCATACCTCTCCAACATGTCTTCCAGCCAACTTCATATCTTATTTTTGTTAATGCCCCAATAACTCCATTTAGTGATGCCCATAAATGAATGCATGTGGAGCCATCTACTGGAGCATGGAGTCCTCACAGTGACCACTTCAAAAGATGTCCCCTAGAAAACATCAACTGCCAGCAGCTCCTCCATGTGGAAGGAGGTCTAGAGACAAGCCACCCCATCTGTGCCAGAATTTTGAGTGGTTTGATCTTTGGCAGATAAACATAGCTGTGAGCTCATAACTGTGATAGCCCTGTCACATTCAGAAAACAGCATTTCTCAGCATTCCCTTGGCTCCTAGATTCTTCCAGCCTCCCTTTCCACAGGACCAAGGAAGGTTGAACACTTGGTCTCTGTTTCTTAGCACTTTGACCAGTTCTTCATCCTCCATTGACTGCTGCCCACTGCAGGAAAAACTTCTCTGATAAAGTATGAAAGTGTCCTGAACAGACAAATTCATAGAGACAGACAATCAATACCATTTGTGGCATACATGATGATAGTTTTTAATTATGGAGGAATCACAAGTGTAAAGAGAGACAGTCCTGGGCACACTGGGACAAACAATCACTTTAACTGTGGGATTCTCCCAAGTCTACTTTGGATAGATTCTTCATGTTTGTTTCCAGGAGTATTTGTGGGTTTTGTGTTCTCATATGGTCACAGACCACACACACACACACACACACACACACACACACACACACAAAACGTAAAAACTCAAAATCAGAAACCATAATAAACAAGTAAAAGACCAGTAAGGTTTAAAAGAAATGCCAAGACAAAGAAATATAAAATTAAAAAAAAAAACAACTCCAAAAATACCATTGAGTTCACTTTACATTGGCCATCTACTGCCGGGCATGGAGCCTGCCCTAAAGTGTAGTTTGTATGCCCAATGAGACTCCTTAGAGAAACTAATTTTTCCTTTGTGAGCGGTTGTCAACTGGAGCTATCTTCTTGGTTAGGGATGTGTGTGTCCACTTCCCCATCTCAGCACTGGGCTCTATTTGGCTTAGACCCTGGGTGTGCTGCCACAGCCTCTGTGAGTTCATTTGTGCATCAATCCTGTTGTGTCTGGAAGACAGTGTTTCCTTGCTATCATCCATCCTCACTGGCTATTACAATCTTTCAGCCTCCTCTTCCACGTAATTACCTGTGCCCTGAGGTTGAGGGAGTTGATAAAGACATCTCATTTAGGACTGAGTGTTCCAAGATCTCTCACTTTCCACACACTGTCCAGTTGTACATCTCTGTATTAGTTCCCATTGGCTGCAGGAGAAAGCTTCTCTAATGATAGCTGAGTGAGACATTGATCTATGAGCACGGCAGAATGTTGTTAGGAGACATTTTATTGCTGTGCTCCTTTAAGAGAACAATAGTATTTGGTTTTCCCCGAGGTCTATGGCCTATCTAGTCTCAGATTCTTGGCCACCCAAACAGTGTCAGGCCTGGGTTCCATGTAGTGGGTAGCCATTCCAACCTTGATCTGGAAGTTCCAACCTCCACTGAGGCTTCGGTAACTGTCATGCCTACAAGGCAGGGCCAAGAGAGGACCCTGTAGACCTGAGATCCAGATGCGCCGGCTCTCTTGTTTCCTGGACCCTGGACGCTGGAGGTAGACCGAGCAGAGTTCTCCAGAGAACACCGCCGACTGCAACACACCTTTCCCAGACCCTGCAACCTACCTATCCCTTCACTTGTAAGTTACGCTACTAAATAAACTTCCCTTTTAACTATGTGGAGTGGCCTTAATAATTTCACCAATAGTTCCATCTCATGGAGTGGGCCTCAAATCCAATCAGATAGTGTTTGGTTACTCTCGCAATGCTTGTGCCACTACTCCATCAGTGCATCATGCAGACAAGTCAACACTGTAGAGCAAAGGGTTTGTAGCTGAACTGATGTTTACCCTTCTTCTCTGGTGGCATACAGGATACCTTCCAGTACCATGAACACTGGTTAGTAGGGGTAAGGGCTCTAGTTAGGCACCAGTTTGACTTCTCTATGTTCAGTGGGATATATAGGTGTTGTCTTCAGCAACAGGGCCTTACCATCAGTTTGGGAGTCACGAAGATCTTAATGCTGGATGTCTCACATCCATTTTTTCCTGTGGATCAGTGTGTGGATTTTCTTTTTTAAGCTGTAGCTTTAATGAGATATAACCCATAAGCTGTAGAATTCACTTTAACAGTTAATTGAATCCTTCTTTGATGCACTGAAAATTATATTTTGGAGTATATCAATTTCCAAACACTTATGAATTTCCAAATTTTCTCTCTGTTATTATTGCTAGTTTCATCCCACAAGAGTTGAAGGAGTCATTCTGTGCTGTTTCTGTCTTGACCACTGTTTCTTGAAAAGCATGGGTGATTACAGCACTTGACTATGGTCTTTATGCAAAGAGAGACCATCACAGGATGTAATAGGGTGAGAGGTCAGTGATATAATCCTGTTCCCTTCATCACTTTAAAGATGCAGAAGCATCCACTCATTTAGCTGTGTGGTGGCCTATGTATGATATGACTTTGTCAGCCAGTGGCCTGGAACCTGAGCAGAGATTACAGGAGCACTCCTGGTGGGGGTCTTAGGACCTCTAACTGTCAGGTTCCACCCACAGAATACTCTAATTGCCCTAAATGCTGAACCCTGCCTCCATTCTACAGAGTAAAGAGCCCAAACTCTGGACATGAAATCTCGCAAATCTCCACCCTGAAAAGATCCACCCTCTTCCCAAGGAACTCTATATAAACCTTCTATCCTGTTCAGTTTGCTACTGTTTCTCCCCCCCACCCCCAGCAGAGGCAACCACTCTCTTGGGTTTTTTTTTCCCCTCCCAATAAATCTCTTGTGTGAGGTTGGTTGTTCAGTGTGACTTTGTGATATTCCTTAGTTCCTGGCTGCCAGGATACCTTTCATTCTGAGCTGTAATGCTTACATTTGGTTCCTTGTCTCAGATAGTCTCTCCTAGTGCCTGCAGTCTAAACTGCACTGGGACCCAATCCCTCATCTCCAGTCCACCCGCCACAGACTCACCTTCTGGCTCACTGATCGCTCAGCACTCCAGCCACCAGCAGTAACTAGGTAGGTTTCCCCTTTGGTCAGTGTAGATTTTTCTCCAAGTCTGGGATCCAGCACCCCTCTGATACTCTTGGAGGCGGAGGTACCCCCAGCCATGGTCTTTAAGGCTATGGCTGGCCCTCTTCACCTGATCCTCCCATCCCTCTTAGAGCTGCAATCCTGCAGTTTTCTTAGGCCAAACCAGGCTATTGCGCCCCTTGCTGTCCTCTTCTCCCACCTTCCCTGGAGCTGCCAGTAATCCCACAGCTCCTTTAGCCCCTTGTAGCTTTTGTGACCCCATTATCCAACTCTTTCCTGTGGATGAGACCCCTCCTCCTAGAGCTCAGTGTTTGTTTTCACCTTTTCACCTCTATGAAAGCCCTGGTACCAGGCACCAAGACTCTCTGCTGGCTTAGCCAGGCTAAGCCCCTGACTCCCATTGAGTGTGGTGATGACCCACTGAATGTCTTGGTCCTCTTTTGGTCCTCCCTTGGTCCTGGGGACACCCACAACTACAAACTGCAGTGACATTTTCCTTCTCTCTCATCCATGAGACTGTCTTCAGCATTCTCTCAATCTCCCTTGAGATGCCTCTTAGAAAACCTCCAGCTTCTCTATCTGACACCTGATCTGAAGGGCCCTAAATTTATTCATTTTTGCAATCAAATTTGGCTTCAGTACCCCTTAGATAATCAATCCAAGGGGCCACCTAATGGCACTTTAGATCCTAATATTATTTGGGACCTTTACAAATACTTTGAACAGCGGCTGGAGAGATGGCTCAGAGGGTAAGAACACTGACTGCCCTTCTAAAGGTCCTGAGTTCAATTCCCAGCAACCACATGGTGGCTCACAACCATCTATAATGAGATCTGGTGCCCTCTTCTGGCATGTAGGCAGAACAACTGTATACATAATAAATAAGTAAATCTAAAAGGAAAGAAAAAAAACTTTGAACGATGGGGGAAATGGAAAGAGATTCCCCATTCCCTATTTCTCTGCTCCAAGCCGTTTGTTTTTGTCTAGTCTCCCATGTAGACAGAAAGACAGACAGACAGACAGACAGACACACACACACACACACACACACACACACACACACACACTGTAAATGCCCTGTCTTTTAAGTTACTGCAGATGGATCCGTAAGTTGGTTGCAAAGTGGTCGCCAGGAGCGAGACCTAGCAGCAGGGGGAGAAAGCAAAGGAGTAGGCCAGCTGCAGCATGCACACACCCTGTACACACTCTTCACTGCTTGGTGCTTCTCTCGGATCACTCCTGGATCATCCTCTGTCTGTAACCAGGACTCAAAAATTTCCTATCCCTAAGCCTTCTCTGTGGCCCACAGCATTTGTTCTCAGCTTACGAGATTCAGTTCTATAAGGATTCAAGTGTCTTTTAGGTATGAGTGGCATTAGACTGTTGTTTCATGCCGTCCCACTTGAATTTAAAATCTGGCTCTAGAGTTAGGGTATGGCTCCCTCTCCTCTAGACCCAAGCATGCTTGTTTAAAGGTTTCTTCCAAAACCTTTGTCCTACATCAGGAGAGCCATCTGCTGTGTGACACAGAAAGGACAGCAAAACAAAACAAAGGGACAGACTATTCCCACTGGGGACTATTGCTACTCATCTCATACTCTTTTGGTTCTAGTTTAACTCTAAAAATTTTGCTAAGGTATAAATCTTATCTCAAGATTTATAAAACTAATGTGAAAACTTTCTGTACCTCAAGATGTGTAAGAATACTTGGTATAGTTAAAACCCTATAAAATCTGTAACAAAAGAATCTAACACCAGGATTGATAGTTAAACATCTATACATAGTTAATCTTAAAGGGAACATGTAGCTTGCTGCTACCTGAGCTGCTTTCCCCCCACTGGGATGGAGGTAGCCACGTGGCTGTCAACCATCTTTGCTAGGGGTGGAAAGGATGGACTTTACCATGTGACCTCACTCCCATCTTGATAAAAGTGACCACAGGACATGAGAGAGGCAGCCGCTCTCCTGGATTCCTCCCTCCCAATAAATCTCTTGAATGAGTTTTGGGTAAAGACTTTCTTTCACTTGAGTGGAGAGGAGCAGAGAAGTAACAATTTTTGCAGGAGCAGAATTGCTACATCTCTGCAGGGAAACCCCATTTGAAGAGGGGAACAGAGCTGAGCTGTAACAGCTCTCTTGGAGAGAACAGGATTGCTACATTCCTGCTAGGAAACCATCCCGCACTAGAACAGAGCTATAGGTACAGCCTGGCTTCCAACAGCCAGGAAACCTTTCTCTTCAGAGATGTAGGCATACCCTAGCTTTTGACAGCCAGGATACCTTTCCCTTCAGAGCTGTAACACTTAGAATTGTTGTGTGTGTGCGTACACACACACACACACACACACCAGAACCATTAGGAGTCATTTCATCTTCCAATGTGGGATCTGTGGATAAAACTCAGGTCATAATTTCTCTCCAATTGTCTTGCCTTTACAATTATAATGAACCTATCTCCCAGGTCTCTGAAAACTTTTATAAACAGTAAGCATTGACTATCTCCCCACCATTATTTAGGAAGAATCTGAAGAGGAAAATTAAGGGAGAAGTATTGGCAATGGATGCTAACTCACAGAAATAGAATGTTGGTCCAGCTATATCTATTATTATCAGATAATACCAACTGGGAAATGTCCATTAAACAGCAGTGACAAGGTCATAGAATCAGTTACTAGTGTAGTGTTTAGATAGATATCTGATATTGATGGACGTGCTCTGGCCTGGCTCTTGGCTGAGTGAGACTAGTCTTGGCTGAGCTGACTTAGCTCTTCCCCACTCATCCTCACACACCTCTCATAGACTTAGAGGTGAAGACACCAGAGTGTGAGCCAGGATGTTTTGATTAGAAGCCAAATCTTCGGATGTCAACTCTTGCCTCCCATCTTGTTTGAAAAACAGTCTCTGGTTTTCATCATTGTAAATGCCAGGATGCTTGGCCCTCAAGTTTCTGGGCATTCTCCTGTCTTTGCTTCCCATCTCACCATAGGAGCATTTGGGATTCCAAGTGTGTACTACCTTGTCTGATTTTATGTGGGTCCTGGTAATTCAAACACATCCTCGTGTTTACAAGGCAAGCACAGTAGACAGCAGAGAAGAGGCTGGGCTCATATTAGGACATTGTTTGTGCACTGGAGAAGTTAGAGTGTAGAACGCAGAACATCATGGGCTTACTAACAATACCAGTGAAGCAGTAAATCTTCCCTAGGAACAACGAGATCTCTCAGTAGGTAAAGGAGCTTGCCATCAAGTCTGAGGACTTGAGTTTGATCCCCAGGACCCATATGGTGTAAGAAGAGAACTGGTTGCCATGAGTTTTCCTCTGATCTCTGCATGCCCACTGTGATACAAGTATACCCACATAAACACACACACCCACAGAGAGTGGGGGAGGGAGAGTCAGGCAGAGAGACAGAGACAGAGACAACAACTCACATGCAAGATGCACACAAAGTAAATGAGTAAAAAATGGAAAACATTCCCCCACCATTTCCCTTTTTCCAAGAGCTCTGTGTGCAGAGCCCATGTTCTCAATCACTGTGCGCTATTATTCTGGCATAGTAAACAAACAGAACCAGTAAGATTATATGAGAGGTAGGAATAAGCTGTTTAAGTCAACAAACGCCTATGTTTATTTCTCCTATAAAGAATAACAAAGTAAAAGAAAAGTCTGTTCTAGGAACTATTTTTCTTGAACTATCTGAGACTAAATTGCCAAACTGATAGGTATAAGCTCTTAACATTCCTACAAACTAGTGGTATTAATTACTTACCTTGTAACTGCAACAAAAATGCCTGACCAAAAAAAAAAAAAAAAAAGTTTCACAAGCACGTGAAATCAGGTTGGAGTCTTTAAAGCAAGGGCCTGTCTGTTAGTTACTTTTCTGTTGCTGTGATAAACACCATGGCCAAGGAAACTTATAGAAGAAAGAGTTTGTTTAGGTTCATAGTACCAGATGGATTAGAGCCCATCATAGCAGGGAAGCATGGTAGCAAACAGTAGGAGCAGGAAGCTGAGAGCTGACATCTTCAAAAGTAAGCATGAAGACCAAAGAGGGAACTGAAAATGATATGAAGTTTATTTTCTTAAAGTCCACCTCTGGTGACTGTAGCTGAAGTTTTCCTGGTCCTACCCGACTCCCGTGGTCCCAGAGTCTCTCAGCTGCTCAGACCCAAATGAACACACAGAGGCTTAATATTAATTGAAACTGCTCAGCCATTAGCTCAGGCTAACTACTGACTGTCTCTTACACTTAAACTCAGCCCATTTCTGGTAATCTATATGTCACTATGTTTTCTGTGGCTTTACCTGTGTGCCATTACATGCTGCTCCCTAGATGGCGGGCTGGCATCTCCTTCTCAGTTCTGTTTTTCCTTCCCAGAATTCTCCTTGTCTGCTTATTCTGCCTATACTTCCTGTGTGGCTACTGGCCAAATGGCATTTTATTTATCAACCAATCAGAGCAGCATTATGGTGGTATTTTATTTGTACTGAAATGTGATTTTAATTGTATGTTAATAAGTAAAGTTGCCTGGGGGTCAGAGCTATTAGAGCCATAGCAAAAGCTGGGTGGTGGTGGCGCACGACTTTAATCCCAGCACTTGGTAGACAGAGCTAGGTAGATCTCTGTGTGTTCAAGGATACAGCCAGCATTGGAGACACATGCCTTTAATCTCAATCCCAACCATAGAAGACCTGGAAGTCTCTACAGACAGGCAGCGACGAGGCAGTCATGTGTTTGGGTTTACAACCAATGAGAAGGCAGAACAGAAAGACTATATAAAGACAAACACACAGGAAGTAGGTCTTTTTCGGAGAGCTCTCTTGGCTGAAGAGGATCGCTGAAGCAGGAAGGGTAAGACTCTTAGCTCTGACCTCTTGGCTTTCTTCTCTGAATCGGCTCTGTGTTTCTTATTTAATAAGATGGTTGGTTACATCTATATTTGGCGCCCAAAGTGACAAGAATCCATTAAAAACCGCTTGACTTGGCTTCGCGGCAGGTCCGGTTTCCTGCCTGGGCAGCCGGCTCCCTAGCCCAGGCCCAGATCAGCTTGGCCTCAGGCCAGACTGACCGTAGCCCCAAGTGGTTAGCTTAAAGCCAGTGCTACAAACAACTCAGGCCTGCCCTGCCGAACAGGGCCCCTGCCTGTAAAGCCAACACACGTGGTTGGAGCTTAAGGAAGCCAGAGCCAAGCCTTTACTCAGCTCAAGTGGGAACATGTGGCTGGATTCAAGCTCTTAGGCAGAACTTGTGGCTACACTTGCACTCCCTCTCTCTCTCTCTCTCTCTCTCTCTGGATTCACACCTCGGACACTAGGTGGCTGTTTTGAAATTCTCTCGGATTTCTACTGTTCTATGCAGACTTGGTAAGTCACTCAACATATCAGATATTTTAAAGGAAACTATTTAAAAGACAAATTTTTTCCACATTAAAAAAAAATGGGTTTTCTGTGTACATTGGAAGAAAATTGGGCTTTGTTTGCAATTTTAGGCAGTCTGACAATGGACCAACTATATGAGAAGATTAATGTTGATCAAATCATGCAGTTTATTACTATGCTTATCCTCATTTTACTATTTAAAAAGATAGTCAATTTAAGTGCCAGGGTGACAGCTTTAGAAAAACTTGTTAAACCTGTAAAAATTCAGACAGAAGAAATTAACAGTGAAGTTGTTTCAAGATTAGATCATAAGGTTACAGAAAGAAAGCCTGTTTTCACACAGTCACCCTTAATTTTTCCAGTAACTGTACAGCAGTTGCCTAATCAAATGACTACACAAAATATTTGGGCTCCAATTGAAATGTTAGATTTATGAAGGTTTAAGGAGGCAATAGTATCTTATGGCATGCATTCCCCATATGTAAAGCAAATGTTAAACTCTTGGTCAACATATAATAGGATTGTACTACAGGACTGGCGGGAGCTGGCACAAGCTGTTCTTGAACCCAGTCAAAGGCTTCAGTGGCTAACTTGGTTCAAGGATGAAGCTAAAAACATAGAAAAACAATGGAGGGATAAAGGAATACAAGTCTGCCAGGATCATCTTATTGGAGAAGGTCAATATGCTTCAGTAGAAACACAATGTTTATGTGATGTCCAAACCCTAATTTAATGTCGAACAGCAGCCTTGAATGCATGGGACAGAGTTAAGGAACCAGGGAAAAAAAACTGAGTCATTTACAAAGGTTATACAAGGCCCAAAAGAATCTTTCACAGATTTTTTACAAAGACTGGCTTCAGCAGTAAAGAGAATGGTCCCGGATTCAGAAGCTAGTCAGATAATAATTGAATCTTTGGCCTTTGAGGATGCGAATGCAGCATGCAAAAGAATAATCAGGCTGTTAAAGGCAAGATCTGTACCTTTGGAAGATTGGATTAGAAACACGGTTAATGTTGAGGCTCATGACCATGATGATATGTGGGTAGGAGAAGCAATTTCAAAAGGTTTGAGGAATGTTAGATGTTTTGGATGTGGAAAGCAAGGACATTTGAAAAGGGACTGTAAACAGGTCATTCCTAGAAACAATGTTTCTTCAAGGAACGATGGCAACAGAATGCCCCTTCCTTCTGGAGTATGCAGAAGGTGTGGTAAGGGAAAACACTGGACCAACGAATGTAGATCAACAAGGGACAGACAGGGTAATCCTTTGCCTCAGTCTTCGGGAAACTCCCAGAGGGGCCTCATGCAGGTCCCCATAGCAAATCCAGTTCAAACCTTTCCTGCAGTCGTAGAGGAAACCCCTACTCAGAGCAATTAAATAACCAAATGCCTATTGGAATAAATCATGCTGGTCAGGATGATGAAACAGAGAGAATAGAAAATTTAGGAGAAAACATACAGAAAAATTTTTGGCAAACTTCTATTAATGAACAAAAACCAAAATTAACGATAAAAATAAATGGTGTTTTGTTGTCTGGTAGACACAGGTGTGGACATTACCATAATTGCACCAGAATTTTGGCATCCAACTTGGCCTCTTCAGGAGGTAAACTTTCAACTGTTAGCAATTGGGACATTATCTCAGGTGAAACAGAGTGCAAGATGGCTTGAATGTATAGGTCCAGAAGGACAGAGAGGAAAATTAAAACCATATGTAGCTAACATAGTTATGAACCTGTGGGGTCGAGACTTGTCGCAACAATGGAATACTCAGATTAACATCCCCCCAATCTCAGAAACAAATCATAAACTAGCACATGTTTCTGAGAGAAATATTAGAAGACATTATTCTGAGTGGTCACCAGCCATCCATATTATACAAGAACAGGGCACAACAACTGATGATCTTCCAAAGACACCAACAGCTCTACCTTTAAAATGGTTAACAGACAAGCCTGTATGGGTCCATCAATGGCCTTTAACAACAGAGAAACTACAGGCTTTAGAAGAGCTCGTACAAGAGCAGTTAAATGCTCAGCATATTGAAGAATCAACCAGCCCTTGGAATTCTCCTGTGTTTGTTACTAAAAAGAAATCTGGTAAATGGAGAATGGTAACAGACCTTAGAGCAATTAACAAAGTAATCCAGCCAATGGGCTCTCTACAATCTGGAATTACTTTGCCTACTCTGTCACCAAAAGGATGGCCTCTCATAGTTATTGATTTAAAAGACTGTTTCTTTTCAATACCCTTACAAGAAAAAGACAGAGAAAGATTTGCTTTCACAGTGTCTACTTATAATAATTCTCAACCGGTTAAAAGATTTCAATGGAGGGTCCTCCCACAGGGAATGTTAAATAGTCCAACTCTGTGTCAATATTTTGTACAACAGCCATTGGAAGTGATACGTAAAAAATTTCCTAAATCTATAATTTATCATTATATGGATGATATTTTACTAGCTGACTCAAGTGCAGATACTTTAGAAAGAATGTTTGAAGAAGTAAAGAAAATTTTGCCTTGCTGGGGATTACAAATTGCTCCTGAAAAGATACAAAGAGGAGATTCTATTAATTATTTAGGATATAAAATAGAGCTACAAAAAATTAGACCCCAAAAGGTGCAAATTAGGAGAGACAGACTACAGACTCTTAATGACTTTCAAAGATTATTTGGAGATATTTCTCATCTATGAACTATTGTTGGGGTAAAAAATGATGAACTGAATAATTTGTTCAAAACCTTAGAAGGTGACAAGGACTTAAATAGTCCAAGAGAATTATCACCTGAAGCTGAGAAAGAATTGGCCTTGGTAGAAAAGAAAGTACATGAAGGGCACGTGGATCGTATTGATCAAAAGCTGGATTGCATTTTGGTTATTTTACCTTCTAGGCATTCTCCTACAGGAATATTAATGCAGAGGAAAGATATTATATTGGAATGGATATTTTTACCAAATAAACCAAATAAAAATTAAAAACTTATGTGGAAAAAATCTCTGACTTGATTTGGAAAGGAAAATTGAGATTTCATCAATTAGCAGGAATAGACCTAGCAGAAATTGTCGTACCTTTAACTAAGGAGGATATTGAAAAATTATGGACAGAAAGTGAACCTTGGCAAAGAGCTTGCAGTAATTTTTTGGGAGAAATTAACAGCAAATATCCCAAAAGCAATAGAATTGATCTTATAAAGAGAGCTGACTGGATCTTGCCTCGAATTGTGAGGAAAAAACCCATATCTGGAGTTCGTACATTTTATACAGATGCCAACAAACAAGGAAAGGCAGGTTACAAATCAGAAAATTTAAGTAAAGTGGTTCAAAGTCCTTATAATTCAGTTCAAAAATCAGAATTGTATGCTATTCTGTTGGTATTAATGGATTTTTCAGAACCTCTCAACATAGTAACTGACTCTCAGTATGCTGAAAGAGTAGTATTACATATTGAGACTGCAGAATTTATCCCTGATGCTTCAGAATTAACTTCACTGTTTATTCAATTACAAGATACAATCAGGAAAAGGAGTAATCCTTTATATATAACTCACTTTCGATTCCATACTGGTCTGCCAGGCTCTCCAGCACAAGGCAATGATGAGATTGATAAATTACTGATAGGAAATGTGCTGGAGGCCTCAGAATTTCATAAAAAACATCATGTCAATAGTAAAGGTTTAAAAAAGGATTTTTCCATAACCTGGCGACAAGCCAAAGAAATAGTAAAGAAATGTCCTACTTGTTCCTTCTACAATCAAACACCATTACCAGCAGGATGTAACCCAAAGGGTACTCAAAGGAATGAAATCTGGCAGATGGACATGTTTCACTTTGCAGAATTTGGAAAATTGAAATATGTACACCATACCATTAATACTTATTCAGGATTTCAATGGGCAACTGCTTTGAGTTCTGAAAAAGCTGATTCTGTAATCACTCATTTGCTAGAAGTTATGGCCATCATGGGTATACCTGAACAAATCAAAACTGACAATGCTCCATCATATGTCTCTGTTAAAATGATACAGTTTTTTGCTTATTACAATATAAAGCATATTACAGGCATACCACATAATCCTACAGGTCAAGCAGTGATAGAAAGATCAAACAGAACTCTAAAGGATATGCTAAATAAACAGAAAGGGGTAACAAAAACCCCCAGAAATAGACTGCATAATGCTCTATTAACTTTGAATTTTCTTAATGCCATGAGAAAGGAACAACAGCTGCAGAGAGACATTGGATAATAGAAAAAACTACAGAATTAAATCAGCCTATATACTTTAAGGATGTGCTGACCTCAGAATGGAAACCAGGGTACGTGTTATGTTGGGGATGAGGTTTTGCTTTTGTTTCTACAGGAGAAGATAAGCTGTGGGTACCATCAAAATTGATAAAGGTTCAATTTGAACAAGAGAAACCTCTTAATTAGAGGAGGTGATAGTTCATCAACCAGCATGAACATCCAATTTAAACTAACTTATACCAGTAACACATGCCTTTTCATTTAATCAGATAATAACTTGCCAAAAAGGAACATCCCCAAAATTAGTCTTGGGGAAAGGTTTTTGTTTTTGTCTTTTAGGAGAATGAAGGTTAAGGAATCTGAGGAACACTGGACAAATGAGACAACTGAAGAAAAGGGACAAATCATCTATCTCAGGAAACAGAGTAAAACGGCGTATGGGTATATATTATCTAAAACATTTTTATGTCTTCCTAAATGTTTGTTTCTGCTTTTCTCTAAAGATTTAACACTATTGGTCTTCTAATAGTCCCAGTTCAATTAAAATTTAAAGCTGACTTTGGAGTTGGAGAATGGCTCTCTCCTTCTTTAAACTCAAGCATGTTGTTAAAAGGAAAATGCAAACTCCCTGTATCATGCCAGAAGAAAAGAGCCATCTTCTACTATGGGACAGGAGAAAAGCCAAATTAATTAAGGGACTATTCTATTACTAATCTCAACTCTTTGATTCTATTCTGATTCTTTAAACTTTTCTTAAAGTATAAATTTTATATCAAAATTTACAAGATTAATATATATAGATATATAGATACATTTTAAACTTTGTTAAGATATGAATGGTCATATAGAGTACTAAATAATTCTAGAAAAAAGTCTTCAATTAGCTGCATATATATGTCTTTGTGTTCGAGTCTCTTATCAGTTTTCTGCAGGAATTCACGGCCAGGCCTAACATCAACTGAAGTCTCTAGGAAGAAGATGGGGCCCCACAACAATAACAATTCCACGTGGACAATAATAATATCACTAAGCTGACAAACATCATCTATAGATCAGCTTTGAACTACAAGGTTCTCAGAGCAATTTTGAGATGACTAGATGAGATGATCCAGTCTCAAAGACTACTTGAATAAGAACTTGAGATAAACCCTGAACTTTGGCATTATACACAGACTGGATAATGAAAGATACAGTTACCTTTCCTAGAATTTGACAATTAACCTAAAATTTTTCTTTCAGGATAAAGATAACTTCACCCATACCCAGCAGGAAGCAATTTTAAGAATACGACGCCCACATTCCCAAAGAAGTGGTGTGGAGCGGGTGTTTTTTTGGTCTTTTTAATGTGTTTTGGGTCTGGGATAATTTTCATTGTTTAGGGGGGTTGGTTACAAGTTGTTGTCAAGGGTTAGGAAAAAGGCTAAGCAAAGGAGATTAGATTTAAGGTTCTTGTTTAAAAAAAGAGAAAGAAAGAAAAGAAAAGAAAAAAAAAGAAAAGAAAAGAAAAGAAAAGAAGAAAAAGACAATTACTAGTTTTAAATACTTTACATTGGATTGGATTGTTTTATATTGTATACAAATTATATGTATTGAAATTGATATTGTTAGAAAATGCTATATGTATATTTCTAATTGTACTTATACTGTTCATTTAACAATGCAATTTTCTGATCCTTGAATGTTATTATTACCAACTATTAGGATATAAAGAAATGAAAGTTAGTAGTTAGACATTACAATAGAATTTGTAGTCATATTAGATATGTTTTAAAAGTTGAGCAGATATATTTTAGACAGATCATCTTCAAACCCTTCAGAGATCTACAGAATATGGCATT
Source organism: Peromyscus eremicus (assembly GCF_949786415.1). Classification (NCBI taxonomy): domain Eukaryota; kingdom Metazoa; phylum Chordata; class Mammalia; order Rodentia; family Cricetidae; genus Peromyscus; species Peromyscus eremicus. Next base: position 193,754 of record NW_026734352.1, read on the forward strand.
TAAAATGTTTTAATAACTTAGAAAATTTTTCTTTTTTGAGACATGTCGGCTCCTGGCAGTACCAATCTACTTCAGAGAAAATATGGGCATTGAAGAAACTGCAATTGGAGTTAACTTTCATTGTGGCAAAAGTTAGCCATTGGACAACAAAGTTGTCCTCGAATCAACAGGACAAAATGGACAGATAGGACATGAAACAAAGGACTACTGATTCTTGCCAAAACAAGTGTGGTTATGGCTTTATCAAAAGGCATCTTCTGAGGCCAGGACAATATGGCACCATCCCTGAAGTGGCCTTCGCAATTCGGAAAAGATACAGTGCCCTTTTCTTCGAAGGCAACTGAACAGGCAGTGGGCCAAATGGCTTCTGATGTGCAATGGAACAGCAGCTGAAACAGTTATTCTTGAAGAGTAACTAAGCTCATGCCTCTCAATAGTAGACTGGCATTTAATAGAGGGATGTGGAGAAGAACAGGATGCTGAGATGAAGCCATATATACACAGCCAAGAAGAATGGACAGCTGAATTAAAAAAACACCAACAATTTCCAGAATTTAAAATCCTGAATCATGACATGACACTAGTGGAATTCAGGTGTTTCTGGTACATGGACTGCTCTCACCCAATGTGACGTTGAACTGTTGACTTTGTGTACATCCTACTTCACAAATGAGTCTGTCAGATACGCTAAGCCTATAGGCTGAAGATGATGCCCCAGCACTGCGAAGAAACCTCAGGTGACTGTCCAGGCAGCTGGCTGTTTCTGTCAACTCACAAATTTTTTGGAAGTTGCTTGCATGCACTTCCTGTTTTTATTTTTGTTGACTAATATTATTTCCTTCTTGGGTCTCTGAGGGAGTTGAAGATTAGTTAGTTATAGTTGAAGGTTAGTTAGTTATAGTTGAAGATTAATTAGGATAGAAAGTGAATTAGATACATTTTGGACTTACCAAAATACAATAGATAATGAAATTATTTTCTCTGAATCTGTCAAATACAAATGGACCAGACATTGTTTAGGTATTTATTACTTGTATATATTGTATATAGTTATTGTACTTTTGTATATAGTTTTTCTTATGTTAGTTATAAACTTTTTCTTTTTTTTTCTTTTTATTAAAATAGAAAAGGGGAAATATGGTGGTATTTTATTTGTACTGAAATGTGATTTTAATTGTATGTTAAAGTTGCCCTGGGGTCAGAGCTATTAGAGCCATAGCAAAAGCTGGGTGGTGGTGGCGCACGACTTTAATCCCAGCACTTGGTAGACAGAGTTAGGTAGATCTCTGTGTGTTCAAGGATACAGCCAGCATTGGAGACACATGCCTTTAATCTCAATCCCAACCATAGAAGACCTGGAAGTCTCTACAGACAGGCAGCGACGAGGCAGTCATGTGTTTGGGTTTACAACCAATGAGAAGGCAGAACAGAAAGACTATATAAAGACAAACACACAGGAGGTAGGTCTTTTTTCGGAGAGCTCTCTTGGCTGAAGAGGATCGCTGAAGCAGGAAGGGTAAGACTCTTAGCTCTGACCTCTTGGCTTTCTTCTCTGAATCGGCTCTGTGTTTCTTATTTAATAAGACGGTTGGTTACATCTACACAGCATATTCACAGCATACAGAACATCCCAGAGCAAGTGACACACTTCCTCCAGTAAGGATGCATCACCTACTGCTCCTCAAACATCACCAACAACTGGCAAACACGTGTTCAAAAGCCCAATATTATGAGGAATCATTCCCATTCAACCCATTACAGGCTGATATGAGGACTCTGGTGTAGATGGGGTCTTGAGATGACTCACAGTGAGGAAAAACTGAACAGGGAAGGAAGGAAAGGCTGATAAAGATGTGAAGCTCTGCCCCTCCCTCATAATCTACAGGGAGTTAATAATAGCTCAGGGAGATACATTTTCTTCAGTGATGTAGCCCACTGGTAAGTGGTCCATGTTGCTGTAAATGACCCCTTATCTTTACTACCCATAAACAACATTAATTAACTCATACACCCAAAAAGACAGGAAAGTAGAAAGGGGAGCTGGTTGGGAAGAGAGAAGGGATCAGTACGATGGAAATAAATAAAGTCAAAATATATTAAACATGTGCATAATATGCCATAATGAAACTCATTTTTATATACAATTAGTATAAGCTAATAAAATGCATAAATAAACTGAACAACAAAATAAACAATAAAAATAATAGATTTTGACTGAGTTTATCAACCCATGCTATTGTGTATTTATTTTTTTCTGAAATGAAAATTTTATCCAAGGAGAAACTCATTAAGATTCAGAAGTAAATGAGGCTTATCAGACTCAATAAGTAAATAAAACTCACAAGTCTCTAAAAGTTCCTGAAACTTAGAAAAGTCATAGGCTCCCAACTCCCAGGTTGTGTAGGTAGTAGGATTATAAGGAATTATAAGGGAACTTCAGGGATGTAGCTTTCTTGTATCAGAGATGCAGCAGTCTTCAACCAAGACTCAGAGATGGAGCTGTTTTTTAATTGCCTTTGTGTATGTAAGCAAGCCCTCATTCATGCTCTTGTAAGTATCCCTAGAAATTCACTGGTTCACTAAGCTAGACTGGAGTGGAATCATTCCTTTGGTCTCTCTTTGGTGCCATATCTGGAGTAGATAGTTATTCCTTCAAAACTCTCTAGGAAAAATCAACACCATTGACTTCTCAGTTTAGAAATTAATTGTAATACGCTGCAAATAAAAATATTTGGTAAAAATTTAGTCATTAGTTTACAACCTACAGCTCTAGAAGATCTAGCTAACAAGGAGGACCCAAAGAGGGACAAATGGATCACCCTGGGAAGAGGAAATAGATGAGATCTCCATGAGTAAACTGGGAATGAGGGGTGGGCAATGGAGGGTAGGGGACGGGGGATGAGAACATAAGGAAACAGGACGGTCGAGCTGGAACAGAGATGGAGTGGCAGAGCAATAAAAGAGATACCATAATATAGGGAGACATCATGGGGATAGGGAAAAAACGGGTGCTAGGGAAGTTTCCAGGAATCCACAAGGATGACTCCACCTTAGACTACTAACAATAGTGGAGAGGGTGCCTAAACTGGCTTACCCTAGTAATCAGATCTGTGAATATCCTAACTGTCATCATAGAGCCTTTCTCCAGTAACTGATGGAAACAGATGCAGAGATTCACAGCCAAACACCAGGCTGAGCTCCAAGAGTCCAGTCAAAAAGAGAGAGGAAGGATTCTATGAGCAAGGGGCATCAAGATCATGATGGGGAACATACAGAGACAACCAAACCAAACTAGTGGTAACTCATGAAATTAGATCACCAGCTGTGGAGCCTGCATGGGACTGGACTAGGCCCTCTGCATAATTGAGACAGTTGTGTAGCACAATCTGCTTAAGGGGCCCCCTGGCAGTAGGATCAGAATCCATTCCTGGTGCATGAGCAGGTCTTTTGGAGCCCACTTCTATGATGGGACACGTTTCACAGTCCTGAGGCAGGGAGAGGGGCTTGGACCTGCCTCTACTAAATGTACCTCCCCATGGGAGGCCTTACCTTCTTGTAAGAGGGAATGGGGGTGGACTGGGAGGGGGAGGCTGAAAGTGCAAGAGGAGGGAAGAGGGGGAATCTTTGGTATATAAAATGAATAAAAAAAATTCTTAATAAAAAATTAGTTATTAGCATCACTATAAAAATTCTCATGTTTTTCAGTAGTAGTTGTTGATAAAACTAGTAACTGGTGTTTATTTTATCATCAGAAATCAGGGGATTTGGTAGTAACAATGAAGTAGAAATAGAGTCCCACAAGAACCAGGGAGTTGAACATATCTATCTTAGATTGGTGTCATTATGTCCTTATGTTCCATGACAAGCTCAATGAACACCCAGAATCCTGCATGAGTGCACAAGATTACCACATCTTCATCTTGGTATTTATTCACAATCTGAATTGGTTTCTGGTCCAGTGGGATGCAGCATCATAACAGACCACTATGCATCAAGCTCCACTTACAGTCTCATCTCTTGACACAACCTTTAGAAGGATTGGTTTTTCTGGTTGAAGAAGTCCTTGCTTGGCTATTTTTAAAGGGATCTGCAACAGTCCAGCAAGTACAAGAAGCAGTCAGTGAAACAACACCAACCACAAATACAAAGAGACATACAAGTGCCAAGAGTGCTTTACAAGGACACAAAAACTACTTTTACCTCCCATGTCCTTCCTTAGGTGTTATCTACCTTTTTGGAGACAGGGTTTCTCACTGGCCTGGAACTCACAAAGTATATAGTCTAGCAGCTTAGTAAGCCCAGGGAATCTGCTGGTCTGTCTCCTCAGTACTGGGATTACGAGTGCATGCCAACACACCTGGTTGGTAATAGGTGGGTTGGTTGGTTGGTTGGTTGGTTGGTGTTTGGTTGCTGGCTGGGTTTTTTGGTTGGTATGTTGGTGGGTTGTTTGGTTTGTTTGCTTGCTTGCTTACTTGCTTGCTTTGTTTGCTTTGTTTTGCATGAGTTATAGGGATTAAGTTCAAGTCCACATGCTTTCAAGGCAAGAACCTTACTGACAGACCTATCTTCTGAAGCCCCTGAATTTAGACAGTCATTATACTTAGGTCTTTATAAAGCAAAAGATGCAACTCTAAAACTGAAATACTTAAATTATCCAATAGATATTGCAAAGAAATTCCTTGGACAAATAGATCAATATGCTTTTCTGCAAATCAATGCCCCAGTTAAAAAGCAAAACTCCCCAAAAATATAACTTCTGAAAAAGCACACTCACCTGAGTTTCCTTACAAGGCTGGAAGGAGAAGTTCTGCAGGACTCTGACAAGAGCAATTTTCATGTTCATGAGAGCAAACCTCATGCCAATGCAGTTCCTGGGTCCATCCCCAAAGGGCAGATATGTGTAAGGATTAATGCTACCCTGGTTTTTCTTGCTGAACCTGGTCCCACAGGAGTAAATGAAGACAAGTTAATGAAGCCTAAGAATCCACAACAGTCACTTGCTTGATATTTTTTAGATACCCATAAGCAGTAGTAAACAGGAAGCTTTCCTGAGCCAGTTGTGGAAATTCTGGTGTGACATTTAGAGTTTCTTACTTGTATACAATGCATTGTGATTGTTTTCCCTGCCACATTAACTTCGTGTATACCCTCCCCAACTCTATTCACTGTCTTCTTTACAACTTGTCCCCTCCTATTTTCATGTCTATTTTGTGTGAGTCTTTCACAGGTTGTCACAGACATTGTGTGTTCATGACAGCAAAGGCTGTGTTCTAGCCAGAAGACACTATTGCCACACCTCCTCTACTCTTTAGCTCCTACAGTCTTTCTACCACTTCTTCTGTGATGTTCTCTGGGCCTCAGAGTGGGTGATATGCCATAAGAATTATACAAATTACAAGTCTTCCCTCTTGCTTTACCATGGAGGAACTTTTAGTCATATTGAGATGAAGTAAATGCTGTCTAGAACAAACATTCATCTTTAAACATGATCTTTGCATTTAGTATGATGTGTTCATTCTCTGAGACATAAGAAATGAGACCAAAGGAAGAAAAGTATGTTATTGGCTGAACTAACACTCATTAAAGCAGGAGGATAAAATTCTTACCACTACTGAAATTGTTTCCCTTGCACTGTCCTCTCTCTGTTATTCTTTTTTCTCTTCTCCATTATTATTTTTCTACTTTATTTCTCTTATTTCCTTCACTGCTTACCTTCCCTTTCTCCCCACTTCTTTCCATCTCTCACTCTGTTCCTTCCAGCTTCCCATCCTCCCTTCCTCCACTCTTCCTTTCCCTTCCTCTTTCCCCTCCCTTTCTTCCTCTTCCTTTTCCTTCCTTCTGTCCCTTCTAGCCTCCCTTTTTCTTGCCTTCCTCTTACTTCTTTTTCTTCTTGCTCTTCCCTTCCTTCTTACTGAATAGTTTAAGTCAGATAATTTACAAAGACATACAATGCTACTCTAATATAATATTATCATTAATTTATTTCTCTATGTATTCCTTTGAGTATAAAAATCTAGGAAGATATACAATTGTTATTCAAATCATATAACAAATAAATGATACTTAAGAGAAATTTTTTGGTTTCTAGAAAAGTGGCAATTGCAATATGACTATGTGTTTTAAGCTATTTTTTAATATTTTGGAAAAATTCTAATGTATTTAAGACTATTATATTTCCAAAATCATAATGATGATTTGTGGAGGTGTGTGAATAAACACCACACATGGACAAATGGATACTGGTCACATAGAATTCCATTGAGAGTGCTATGGATATTGATTTGTATACAGTACACTCGTGAATTTGTCAAACATTCTCTGTTGTAGACATTCATCAACATATCGCTTTATCAGTGTTTGGAGTAGTCCCTCATACACAGTAAACACAGGCTACCTGTCTCATTATTAAATGAATATAACAGCAATATGGTCAATCATCTGTGTGTTACAAAGCTATAAGAGATGTAATTGCTGAGACTGGAAGGAACACAAAAGTCATCTGGTCTGGAAGACAGAAATACTGATGAGCTCTGGTTAAGTTCTTTAGCAAGTACTATATATAGAAGCAATGAATGTCTAAATCCTAGTCCTTTCGGCTTGCCAGCCTCTGCCCTAAAAACACCATTCTTTATTTTGCTTACCAAAAAAACAATTAGACTGTAGAAATATGACTGAAGCCTGACCTTGCCTCTGGGTTTCCAGAAAGGACCACCTGAGCCACATCCAAAAGAAGAGTGTCTCAGACTCCTAGACATCAGGCAACATGGCTTTGGAAAAGTCACATAAGGTAAGAAAGTGGCCAGGACAACAGCCAGAGGCAAATAATGGAAGGACCTGTGGTCTCCTCTGTGTTCAGCAAGGCAGCTCAAATGACAAGGCCCTCAGATGACACCATTAAAGCTGCAGTGAAGGACCCAGGAGGCAAAATGTAGTCAAATGGAAAATGTAAATATTCTCTAAAGGTGAGGGGAGCAGCTAAAGGAAACAGCAAGAAAAACCTAGGCATGAAAAGCCTAATGCATAAAATGAGATAGTGTGGAGCACATTGTGACAGATGCTACTCTTGTCTTAAAAGTTTGAATAGGTAGATAAGTAGATAGATAGATAAGTAGACACAGAGACAGACTCTTGTTGCTACTTATGTGACTTCAACACCAAGAGACAGCACATCATGCTTGGACTAGTCCAGTTCTGGGTAGTTTATCTTTCCCATATCCCTGTACCTTTCAGGGTGGAACTCCTCAGGCTCTGGCCAATGCTTTGGGTCTCTGTGAAGAGCAAAGGTTGGTACCATCATCACAGTCCCTTTGGGAATGAGCACCCCATTGATTTCAACATCTTTCTTACAGACCCTCTCAAGTCTTCCAGCAATTGGATATAATCTGAGAGTTTCATTCACCATCATGTCCAGATACTCCATCTGGACCAGGGTATCACAGGTGGCAGGTGCCTACAAAGAGAGAGAGAGATTTTCATAAATTAAGATCTTGAACTAACTTTCATCTGTAGAGAACTACTAAGGGGTTACACTACCAAAGAAAAACTCCTGTTGATGAAAGACCTTAGCATTTAAAAAGCATTTTAATAACTGATACTTGAACATGCTCAATGCACCTATAAGAAATGTAGGGTAATTATGAAATATGGAGACTTTGTGACAATCCCAAACCCAGGACCTAAAATCCTCAGCATTACTATATACTACTTTTTCTTTCTTACGTAGGGAATCATAACTAACAGATCATGATAATTAGAGTCAACAACTTGACACACTTAGAGTTACCTTTTCACAGAAAGGGCACATACATGTACTTGAAGGTATATAAACATAGGAAGAAGAAAAATCCTTATTGTACTTATTTGAAAATATCCCATGTGCCATTCTTTCAAATATATATATATATATATATATATATATATATATATATAAAATTTGGAAGCATTAATAGGATAAAATTTTAAATGATCTGAGGAGATACTGGTCTCTTCTATATTAAAGGTGACAAAAGACAGATATAGTCATTGCCATCAAAATGCTCAGTTCCAACCCTGGTAAAAAGTTACAATGAAAACAGGATCCATCACTCAGCCACATTCTCTATTGCTGGTCCAGCACACTGGTTGTTCCCTCAGGGCTTGCCTGGGAGCTCTGAAGAGAATGATAAGGCAGACAGAGGGCCTCACAGACCACATAACCTCACATCCCAAGCCTCCCAGTTTGGGCAGAGTTGTAAAGACCAATGTGAGAAATGTTTGACTATTACTTTATGGGACTTTCAGACAAACTGTACTGTAGGGTTAAGAGTTTGACTCAGGCTGCCTATGAGTGGAGAGAGATGTGTGGGACAGAACTAAATCAATCTGCCTAGCCCAGTCCAGCCAAGGCCAGTCACACTCAGCCAACAGCAGGCAATAGCACACCCCATGACATCAGCAGACCTGACTACCGAGACACTTGACTAGCCAAAGTTCATCTTCCATGCCACTGTGATTTGGTGGTTGTTTCTTGGTAGTTTTTGATGACAGATAATGGATAAAGCTATACCAATATTTATGAACAAAGACATTGTTTTCCTAAAAGCAGTAAGTAGCCAATGCCTGTTTCCCATTCATTTCTCTTTTTAGAACCTTAAGTAAAGGAATCGATGCTTATCACTTCATTGAAAAAAATCTCACTGATAAGGAATCATTCATGTCAATGTGTCTCCTCTTCCCTTCCTCCCTCTCCAGGTACTGTTCCCTCACCTTATTGGGCAGAGCTGCATCAATTTCATCCTGCAGTTTCTTCTGGACATCAGGGTGAGTGGCCAGTAAATACAAAGCAAAAGAAAGAGCGCTGCTGGTGGTCTCATAGCCAGCAAGAATAAAGATAATAGACTGAGCCACAATCTCCAGATCGGGTAAAGCTAATGGGAAAGGAAATACATTTTATTTTATTTCATTTGTGTGTGAGAGAGAGAGGGAGGGAGGAGGGGGGAGTATGCCATGGCATTCTTGTGAGGGTCAGAGGACAATTTGCAGGAGTGATTTCTCTCCTTGCAACATTTGGATCCTTGGGTGTGAACTCAGGTCTTTGGCTTGGTAGCAAGTACCTTTATCTGTTGATCTATATTGCTGGCCCAATAGACACATTTTAGGTAAAGGAGATCAGTATTTCTTAAAAAAATTATGATTTGTGGCACAGGAGACCACTTCCTAAATATAACACCAGTAGCACAGACACTGAGAGGAACAATTAATAAATGGGTCCTTCTGAAACTGAGAAACTTTTACAAGGCAAAGGACATGGTCAGTAAGATAAAAACAACAGCCTACATAATAAGAAAAGATCTTCACCAACCTCACATCTGACAGAGGGCAGATCTCCAAAATATATAAAGAACTCAAGGAACTAAATATCAAAATACCAAACAATCCAATTTAAAAAAAAAAATGGGCCGGGCGGTGGTGGCGCACGCCTTTAATCCCAGCACTTGGGAGGCAGAGCCAGGCAAATCTCTGTGAGTTCGAGGCCAGCCTGGACTACCAAGTGAGTTCCAGGAAAGGCGCAAAGCTACACAGAGAAACCCTGTCTCGAAAAAACCAAAAAAAAAAAAAAAAAAAAAAAAAAAAAAAAAAAAAAAAAAAAAAGGGGCTACAGAGCTAAACAGACAGGTCTCAACAAAAGAATCTCAAATGGCTGAAAGACTTTTAAGGAATTGCTCAACATCCTTAGTCATCAGGGAAATGCAAACCAAAACGACACTGAGATACCATCTTACACCTGTCAAAATGGCTAAGATCAAAAACACTGAAGACAGCTTATGTTGAAGAGGATGTGGAGCAAGGGGAACACTCCTCCACTGTTGATGGGAGTGCAAACTTGTAGAGGCACTTTGGAATCAGTATGGCAGTTTCTCAGAAAATTGAGAGTCAATCTACCTCAGGACCCAGCAGTACCACTCTTGGGCATATACCCAAGGAATGCTCAATCATACCACAAGGACACATGCTCGACTATGTTCATAGCAGCATTGTTCCTAATAGCCAGAACATGGAAACAACCCAGATGCCCTTCAACTGAAGAATGGATAAAGAAAATGTGGCACATATACACAATGGAAACTACTCAGCAGAGAAAAACAATGACATCATGAAATTTGCAGGGACAGGGTCTCTTACTGAACTAGAAGCTCATCATTTCAGCTAGTTTGTCTAGCCACTGAGTTCTGGGCCCTCCTGTTCCCACCTTCTGGCTCTGGGGCTATACAAGCACATGTAGCTTTACCTAGCCTTTTGTGTGGGTGCTGGGGATTCAGACTAAAATTTTCATGTTCACAAAGCAATTGCTCTTAACCACTGAGCCATAACCCCAGCCCTGGAAAATGACTCCATATAAGTAAAATAGATGACACCATTTGCCCTTTTAAAAAAATATTCTGCCTAAAACTTAGTTTCAAACATTTTGAGTAAGTATGAAATAGAAAGGTTTAAGTGCATGAAACATTAGCAGATCTATGAACTATATAGGTCTTAAGAAACCTGAGGCAGTGGTATGAAAGCTACTCAAAGTGTGGTCTGTGGACCAGTAGCAACAACTTGGAAACTCTTAGTAGAATCTCAAACCCACCCCACGTCTCCCTGGTCAGTGTTTGAACTTTCATGAGCTGTGATATTTATATGCATAAACCATTGGACAAACGAGTATTACCAATCTTCAAAATGTAATTCAGAAATGAGAGAAATACAGAAAAAAGGAATAGCTACAGAGTATTTAGAGTGATGGGCTAGAGAAATGGCTCAGCCTGTTAAGAATATAGGCTATATATCCTGATAATCAGATTGGTGATTACACTAGCTGTCACCATAGAGCCTTCACCCAGTAACTGATGGAAGCAGATGCAGAGATCCACAGCCAAGCACCAGGCTAAGCTCTGGGAGTCCAATTGAAGAGAGGAAAGAGGATTCTATGAGCAAGGGGAGTCAAGATCATGATGGGGAAATCTACAGAAACAACTGAACCAAGCTCATGAACTCATGAACTTTAGACTGACAGCTGTGGAAGCTGCATGGAACCAGACTAGGCCCTCTGCCTGTGGGAGATGTTGTGTAGCTTGCTCTGTTTAAGGGGCCCCTGGCAGTGGGATTGGGGTCTATCCCTGGTGCATGAGCTGGCTTTTTGGAGCCCATTACCTACAGTGGAACACCTTGCACAGCCTTGATGCAGGGGAAGGGCCTTGGACCTGCCTCAACTGAATGTACCAGGCTTTGCTGACTCCCTGTGAGAGGCCTTATCTTTCCAGAAGAGGGAATGGGGAGTGGGTTGTGGGGGAGGCTGGAGGGGAGCAGGAAAGGATGAACGTGGGATCTGTGGTTGGTATGTAAAGTGAATAAAAAATTTTAAATAAAAAAAAAGAATGTAGGTTGTAGCTGGATAGTGGTGGCACATGCCTTTAATTTCAGCACTTGGGTGGCAGAAGCTTGTGGATCCCTGAGTTTGAGGTCAGCTTGGTCTACAAAGCAAGTTCCAAGACAGACAGAAAAAGTCTGTCTAAAAAAAAAGAATGCAGGCTGTTCTTGAAGAGCACCTGAGTTCGGTTGTGGGCAACTCACAGCCACCTGTAACCTCAGCTCCAGGGATGCTCTCCTCTAACCAACACAGGCACCTGCACTCATCCATTCACACAGACATACACACATACACAGACATAAATTAGAGAATAATTCCTTAATTGAAATGGTAATGACTAGCAACATTCTAATAAATGGAGCCTCATTAGAGATTTTGTTTTTAATCTCAAATGGAAGAAACATCAACTCCAGATAAACTGCATCTGTGGAATGCGGCACCCTGATGCTGTGAAATGCAGCCCTGTTCCCTAAGACCCAAGCTTTTGACTAAAGCTAAACTTGACCAAGCAAGACTGTCCTTATGTGTGTGCTCTTTATTTAACAGTTTTTCTTTACAGTGCAGGGATTACAACAAGGTAGTTGTATGCACAATGACTCATGTTATCTTCCCATAAAGTATAAACTAGCCGGTCAAGTATAAACTTGCCCACATTCATTGAGCATGAATCAGATGCCATGGACAAGACCAAGAATGAATCCTAATTATAACTATGGGCCTTCGGTGATAATATGAACATGTAGGTTCAATGCTCATAACAAACATATTGCTCCATTGAGGAATGTTAAAAATGGGTGAGTTTGATGGTACAGCAAGATGGCTCAGCAGGTAAAGGGCCTGCTGCCAAGCCTGATGAGCTCATCTCCAGAAACAAAGGGCAGAAGGAGAGGACAGAATTGTGCAGATTTTCCTCTGACCCGCACACGCACACCATTGCATGTGCACGCCGACAAATATATGCAAAAGCAAAATAAGTGAATTTCTAAAATTTATTCTAAAAAGGATGGGAGACTGTGCACGTGAGGGAGGCAGGAACATATGAAAGCCTGTATAAACTCAACTGAAATTGACTGTGAGCCTATAATTTCTCTAAAATTTGTAAACTACTTTTTAAAATATATAAAATTAGAGAAGAATAGGAAAGAACTTAGTCTGTTCCAAAGACAAGTTTCCTTGATGAGGGATGAAGAGTGTACTCATCTGATGCTGTAAGGCCAAATGTTTAGACTGTTGTTAGGGATTATATGGTTTAGTAAAGTGGTGGTTGTAGATTCTCCTCTAAGATCCATGACTTTACTAGCCCTGAGTAGTTAGCTGGGTTTTCAGTACCAGGCATGGTTTCCCTCTTGTTGAGAAGGTCTTAAATCCAATTAGAGAGCTGTTGGTTACCACCAAGGTGTGTGTGCCACTACTGCTGTGGAGCCTAGTCCGAGTAGATATATCTACAAAACACTCTCACACCCAAGGTTCAGGGGACATTGCAGATGAGGGGGCAGGAAGAGCCAGGAGATCAGGAAGTCCTCTGTGAGACTGTCTCCTAGTAATATCAGAAGCTATGCCCATAAAGTCTCAATAACATGACTGCCCAAACACGAGCTGACACGGATGACACCAATAGATATGCCAAAGTGCACGGGGAGAGTTCATGAGGCTTCAACACTACACAGAGAATGACAGGCAACTAAGCAATGCTGAGAGGGGGAGAAACAGTCTTCTCCAGGGAAGAGCACAGTTATTCGGTACCAAATTGCCGTTGCTGAAGGCATACATATGTATAACGTCATATAGACTTAGCAGATTATATTTAGGAACATTTATGTATATACATATGTGCATTCAATAACAATGAAAAAAGAGAACGTGAAGTTGAAAGAAAGCATGGATGGGTATATGTTAAGGGTTTGGAGAAAGGGAAAGGATAAGTCTTGTGATTACATGTATTAGGATCTCAAAAAAAGAGCTCAGATGCCCATATGAAAGGCTTATTCAATGTATATGCCTGAATGAACCTGAGTGTCAAAATAAGTGATGATAGTGAGGGAACAGAATTAATACATGGGATTGTGCAGGGGAGGTGAGGAGCAGGAGCAGGAGAAAAACAAAGGGGAGAGAGGAGAGAAGAGTAGGAGGAGAGAGAAGGAGGAGGAGTTGTGGAGGATGAAGGAAGGGAAGGAAGAGGAAGAAGGAGGAAAAAGAAGAAAATGAAACAGAAAACAGACGGCTTGCCCCTCTCTTACACAGAACAGAGCTCATAGCTGCATAGGATGGGACGGCATTAGAAAGCCATCATTCTTCAACCGTCACAGCAATGGCTTCCTCAGAAACCACCCATGATGGGATAATGAGCAGGTGAAAAGCTAGTAAGAGTAGTGGGGTATGTGCTTAATCCCAAGGCTTTCTCTACACGTTCCATATCAACTACACAGGAAATCAAAGCTTGGCTGTAAATCAAGAGCTGGACAAGCATTCATCCCAGGTTTCCAGTGACCATCACCACTGTGGGGCTGTTCCTCTCACTGGGTGAAAATCTCCAGGCAGAGCTTTTGACTCAGGGGATCTAGATGAGGCCCAGTTGGTATCTGTTCTGTAGTACCAGATCCAGAGACCACTGGTGATCTCCAGTCCTGAATTGCATGCTTACAGCTGCCCTTCAGGTTTTGAACACAGTAATAATCCTGTGCTTCTAGAAAGTTCCTCTGGCTGCTGTATATAATGTCTACATCTGTGGGTTGGGGTGGAATTTTTTTAAGGGGTTGGAATTGTTTGTTTGAAATTTGGAGACATAGTCATCTAATTGAAAATCCTTCTGAATATTTCCAGGACAAACTCCTCACTCTGAGGTTCCCCATCAGTAAACATAAAACATTCTTGCTTACCTTTATGAGACTCCTTGATGTTAGAACTCTGGGAGTTTATTATCAGCTGAAGAAAATCCACTCTTTGCTGAAAGAATAATTTTTGAAAGATTCAAGGTCAGTTGAGAGGTCAGAGTGAGTCACAAGTGCAGAACTAGTCACCATTCTGACAATAATGCTTATTGAAAGTCCAGAAGTCTGGCTGGGATTCCCAAAGTCAATGATAAAGAACAACAAAAAAAAAAACATGTCCATACACATGCTTTGGAGAGCAGAATGCTTTCCTGGGTGAACACTGGCTCTGAATCCAATGGCTTTGGTCTTTCCTGTCTTTGACCCTGAGTTCTCTGGCTTCTGAACAGTCCAGGTTGGCCCCTTCCCTTTGCGTGTGTGTTCACACAGAAGTTCTGGACTTCAGTCTGGTGTCCTCCCATCTTAATCTCAAACCATTGTCCTTATAATGAAACTTGGAGGCAGAATGACTGAGAGAGACGAGCCTGGGCTTCATAGCAAGATTATCTCAAAAAACTTAAAATTAAAAATAAAGCAGACTAAACTGTGCTGGGTAGGATAAAATGAATTTTTTTTTTGAAAATGTGTAAAATGATAAGCTTGGAAATGAAGTGATTTCTTGCCAGTATGAGGTCTGGGGAGTTGAAGTACCTGGAAAGAATTTGTAAGCAGAATCATTATCCTTTTAGGAAAAGGAAGTGGTAATTTTGTCTCACTTTTTTAAAATTTACATTAAATGACGCACACAAAAAAATTGTACATAGAAATGGAATGAAATGAAAATTTGATGCATGTATATATTGAATGTTGCTTAAATCAGGTTAAGTATATTTTTCTCAACATCCATCACTCATCTGTGATGAGAACTTTCAAAGTCCATTTCTCTATAGCTTTGGGGATTTTTAGAATGACTTCAATGAGCATAGGAGTACAAATGTCTCCCACACAAGCTTATGTCATCTTATGACCGACAGGAAGATGGCTGGATCACATGGGAGTTCTATTTTTAACTTTTTGCTCATCTTTTTCCTCTGATGTGAACTAAGATCACTGAAGACTTAATCTTTGAAGAAATTATCCATTAATAATGGTTGTTCCTGTCTGGGTGTGATGGCTCACACCTTTAATCCCAGCACTCAGGAGGCAGAGGAAGGTGAAAACCAAAATAATAATAATAATAATAATAATAATAATAATAATAATAATAATAATAATTAATAGTTTCTCTGTTGTGATCTTCCAGTCCAACATCAAAGTCATAAACTCTGTTTCCAATATGAAACTCTAGAATAGGATTGAGCTGGATACCCAGGGCAACTTGAACCATTGTTCAAGGATGACATGTTTGCTGATCACATGTAAGGATCTGGGTTTTATTTTATCTCCAGCACTGACAAAATAACAAACTTTGATTTTTTTTTTAGATCTATCCATATAGTTTTCCATAATTCCCCCAGTTTACATCCCCACAAATCATATGCAAACAATATCTGTTTACTAGCATGTGGTGAAATTCTTGCCCTAAAAATATTTATTCTGTGGTACACTAATTGTCAGGCATATCATTAATTTTAAATGCTTTCTCTGGCTCATTTTATTTCTCTATTCCCAACCACTACACTCTTCATTCTCTTCTAAATATCGAAAATTCCCTGTCCTTAACCTACACTCCTCATGTAACTTTTAAAGATACAGAGGAAATATATATATATGTATATTTGTTTTATAGAAAGAGGGAGAAATACATTATCAACAAATGAAAGTCCTCGTGTGAGTAGTTATTACCTTTGCTTTCTCTTGCATGCGATCCTCCTTCATTTGCTGTACAGAAGTTTTAAAAAAGCTTATAACATCTTTTGGAAACAAGCAGATATTTAACGCATCAAATACTGGGATAAGGAATGGAAAGAGTGCTAGAGGGGAAAGAAAAGAGAAACCGTGGTGAAAATACAAATTTTACCTGGAATGATTACATTTATTCCAAACACTCAGAACAGTAAAAGTTACCAGGATCTCAACCAAGACACTCTCTCTCTCTCTCTCTCTCTCTCTCTCTCTCTCTCTCTCTTTCAGGTTCCAAGCCACTGGCTGGGAAAGGGTGTGTCAATGTATGGCCACTGACATAGAAGTGATATCAATGGCACCTGCTGCACGGTTTCAGGGTTAAATCCCTTGACCTCTCACCCTTGACATGTTGGACTAAGGTCTTTTTGGATAAATCAGGCTTCAGTCCAGTTGCTGCAGTTAATCGTGATGTTCAAGAAAGAGCTTCATGCTGGAGAGATGGCTCAGAGGCTTAAGTGCTTGCCTTGCAAATGTGAGGCTCTGGGTTCAGTGTCCCAGAACCCACGTTAAAATCCAAGTGCAGTGCCTCGCGAATGGCAACATGAGAGATGAAGACACTGAATTCCTGGAAGCTTAATGTCTAGTGAAGCTTGGTGAAGTTCGCCTACCTACTTGGTGAAGTTCCAGGCCAGTAAGAGAGCCTGCCTCAAACAAAAGGTGGCAGATGCCTGAAGTTGCCCTCCGACATCTGCATACTTATACATACTCCAGTGCATACACCCATATACCCATATACTCCAGTGCACCTACCCACCCACCCATGAACACAGACACAAATGATGATGATAATGATGATGATGATGATGATGATGATAACATTAACCAAAAACACACAAAAAATGAAGAAAACCTTATAAGATAGAGACAAAACAATATCCAGAAGGGTATTTGTGGGTATTGAGGAAAAACTGATGCCGTATGACAATACTTTATAGCATGTACCACTAAAAGAGAAGGAAAAACACACTTTAGGCAGAGAGAGAGTGGATACTACTGACCAAAGTGCAAACTAATAAAATAAAAAACATGGAGGAAATCAATGAAAACAAAAGATTCTTCTTTGAAAATGTCTTCAGAGTTGGCAAAATGTTAGCTGGGATTGTTCTAGAATTAGAGTGATAGCTCAGATTACTAGCATGCATAGTGAAGTGGGAGGAGAATAATGTTATGGAAAACACAAGGGCATATAAAGGAATCCCACTAGTAATTGAGCAACTAGGACAATAGCCTCAATTATACATCTGAGCCAGAATGTACAAATTCCTAGAAATACACAAATTGTAGAAACTGACTCAAAAAGAAATGCATACAATGCATAATAGACTGGTGACATAATGAGAAGTTATTTGTTGCAAAGCAAGCACACAGAGATCCATAGCATTCCTCACAATCTAGAGAAAATTGAAAACTATGACAAGAGGAGATTATCGGATCAATGTGTTCCGGTATCATACTTAATCTTACCTCCTCCTATCTAGCCTTAAGTACAGAATTTAAAGTGCTGCTGATTTTTTAAAAAATGCTATCAACAAGGAAAGCCTAAAACCAGGAGGTTTCAATGATGACTTTTGCTAAATATTTAAAGAAAAGCATATGCCATTTCTTCCCAAATATGTCCAAAATATAGAAAGGACATGAAAACATCTCCAAAATTTTCCATAAGATGTGTGGTACCCTAACACTGAGACCAGATGAATATCTCACAGGAAAAGAAATCTACAAACTAACATCACTTGTAAGTGTGGTTGCAAGATTTTCAACACGATATTAGATACTAAATCAAGTGACTATAAGAAGAGTTATATTACCCTAACTCGGTAGGATTCATCTCAAGGATGCTCTGCTGTATAACTGAGTATATCAATGCAAATGAAAATGAGCAAAACAGATGAACAGATGAAAAAAACATCAAAGCCAACACTCTTTTGTGATTAAAGACATGTCCTTAATTAGTTCAGCACATTATATTAGATATTACTATACAACTCAGGACTTCCCCTTGAGTATACATCAAAAAACAACTGAAAACGTGTTGAAACACAAATTTGCATAATATTCATAGCAAGGCCAGGTAGTGGTGGTGAACACCTTTAATCCCAGCACTTAAGAGGCAGAAGCAGGTGGATTTCTGCGAGTTCAAGGCCAGCCTGGTCTGCAAAGCAAGTCCAGGCCAGGCTCTAAAGCTACACAGAGAAGCCCTGTCTCGAAAAACAAAAAGAATATTCATAACAGCACTGTTTCACAACAGCCAAAAAAGTCAAAACATTCCAAATATCCATCAGTTACAGACAGAACATGACATGTCCATAAGATGGAATATAATTCTGTCATAGAAGAAATGAAATACTAATACACACTTAAGATGCATGAACTTTTAAAACATACTAATTTGAAAGTGAGATACAAAAGGTGACATTATACAGTTCTATTTATATGAAGTGTCCAGAATAGGCAAATCTGTGCAGTTAGAAAATAGACTTACTTGTTGTTTATGCCTGTGAGAGGTAAGGAGTTAGTCATTAAAAGTACAGAGTTTCTGAGATGACAAAAATGTTCCACAGCTGACAACAGTGATAGCTGAAAATATTTTAAATATACTGAAAACCATCTTTTGGCCTGTTTAAGTGGACTACTGACAACATATGCAGATTATATTTCACTACACTGTTACTTAAAAAGACAGAAAGAATGAAACATGAGGTCACGTACTCACTGTGATGAACAATGGATCAAAGATGTCAACTTTTAAGATCTTCTTTATTTTTTCCACAAAAGGATCCTGTGGATTGTTGAGGGAATCAACATTCACACCAAATGATGTGGCAGTGATCACATCCATGCTGTAGGCCCCAAAAATGCTGAGGACAGAGAGAAATGGAAATTAACAGCTACAACTCTTCCTACTCTGCCTAAGACACATAAGGTGTGAAGTAGGAGTAAATTCAGTCCAGCCAAGATAATCAGAGTGCCACACAGAAACCCTTCCTATGATGCCCTTGTTCTGACCATACTCAATTGTGAGAAGTTTTTCAGGTGACAGTGTTGTACCTGTCTTTGTGCTGTGGGATGGCATGGATACTACAATGATTAGTTTTAATTATCAAAATAACATAATCTAGAAATCCCTGGGAAGAAACTCTTAAGGAGGAATTGTTTATACCAAGTTGGACAGGCGTGTTGCCTTGATTGTGTTAATGGATGTGGGAAGACATGATCCACATTATCATTCCCTAGATGTGGTGGTCTGAATGTAATTGGCCGCCAATAAGCTCATAAGGAGTGGCACTTTTAGGAGGTGTACCTTTGTTGAAGTAGGTGCAGCCTTGTTGGAGGAAGTGTGTCACTGAGGTCTCCTATGCTCAAGATTCCACCCAGTGTCCGAGTTCACTTCCTGTTGCCTGTGCAAGATGTAGAACTCTCAGCTACCTCTCTACCACCATATCTACCTGCACACCACCATGTCCCACCTTGATGATAATAGACTGACTCTCTGAACTGTAAGCCACCCAGTTAAATGTTTTCCTTTATAAGAGTTGTCGTGGCACTTTGCACAGCCTTGGTGCAGGGAGGAGGGGCTTGGACCTGCCTCAACTTACTGTACCAGGCTCTGCTGACTCCCCATGGGAGACCTTACCTTGGAGGAGATGGGAATAGGGGGTGCTCTCAGGGGGGAAGGCTGGGGGTAGGAAGAGGGAGGACAGGGGAATCTGAGGTTGATATGTAAAATGAATAGAAACTCTCATAATAAAAAAAATAAAGAAAAAAGTTGTTATGGTCATGGCATCTCTTCACAGCAATGGAAACCCTAAGACACTGGGTTCAGTCCTGAGTTTTGTAAGTGTGGGAAAGATAAGCTAAATATTAAGCTTGTGTGTACTCATTTTACATTGTTCTTCACTGTGGACATCAGTTCTCTCCCTCTACCATGTGGCTCCCAGGGATCTAGTCAAGTTAGCACTTTGGTGGCTGGTGCCTTTACCCACTGAACTGTCTTGCCAGACCAAGGAAAGATTTACTATTTCATTGATAGTCTCAAAAAGTTTATGATGGAATATAAATTGTTTGACATTTTAACTTTCCTGGTACACACACAGCATCCGAGTACTTTCTCCATCTTTTCTACTGAATCAACACTAACAGGTTTGTTTAGATAATGTCCTTTCTTTCTAAATTATCTTTTTTTTTTCTAGAATTTAAAAAATGACAGTTGAGTAGATGACTTAATAATGGATCCTGTATACAGAGGTGAGACTTGTTCTCTGTAAGTCATCCTACCTTCTTATAGGAGACAACCCTTTGTAGGCTGGCCCATTATAAGCCCATCCTAATACTGCTACAAGGATGTCTCCAGTTTCCTCTGGTCTCAAACTTCAGTAGTAGTCTGAACTGTTGTAATCAGTTGAAACACCATACAACTCACTTTCTACTGGTCCTGGAATAACCTAACAATGGACACTTCAACTCCACAGCTGGCAGTTATGGAGTCTCCTAGCATTATTGTTATGATTTGAATGTGCAATATTCCCCCAGAGGATCATGCATTTGAACACTTGGTCCCTGGCTAGTGGCACTGTCTATGAAAAAAATGTGGAAACTTGGAGGTAGAGCCTCATTAGAAGAAGCAAGTCATTTTGGGCAGGCCTTGAGTCTCTATAGTCTGGCCATACTTCCTTCGTCCTGATCGTAGATACAGTGTGATCCGCTAGCCTCCTGCTCATGCCGCCATGTCTTCATGCTGTGACGTACTGTATCCCCCTAGAACTGTAAGGCAACATGAAGCCTTTCTTCCTTCAGTTGCTTTTGTCAGGGTCTTTTGTCACAGCAACAGAAAAAGAACTCACACAACAACCCAGCCCCCAATGACCATGCCAGCACTCACTCTTTCATGGAGATGGAATTCCCATTCTCTGATCCATGCCTCATATTTCTCACCAACACATCTGCATACTGGTTAATGATGGGGAGCATCTATACACAAAACAAAACACCATTGTAGCTTAAGTTTTTCTGCCTGGCCCACAGTCAGGACAAATCTCTCTCACCTGCCAGTCCCACAGCCACTCAGACCCGACCAAGTAAACACAGAGACTTATATTGCTTACAAACTGTATGGCCATGGCAGGCTTCTTGCTAACTGTTCTTGCAGCTTAAATTAATCCATTTCTATAAATCTATACCTTGCCACATGGCTTGTGGCTTACCGGCATCTTCACATGCTGTTTGTCATCGTGGCGGCTGGCAGTGTCTCTCTGACTCAGCCTTCCACTTCCCAGCTTTATTCTCCTCCTTGTCCTGCCTACACTTCCTGCCTAGCCAATGGCCAATCAGTGTTTTATTTATTGACTAATCAGCAACACATGTGACATACAGAACATCCCACAGCACACCATCCATAGTGAGCTGAGGGGCCTCAGTTCCCAGTGGACACAGCTTCCCCAAGGACAAAGCAAGAAGTCCCATTAACACAAAGAGACATTCTTAGGAAGTTTCAACTCAGAGGACACTGCTTGGAAAAGGACTGTGATCTTCCACTCTACTTGTCCCCATATCTGTTCCTCATGTTTCCAATGACAAACTTATTATTACTTCATTACTTCCTTGAGCTTTCCACTGGTGAAGGTTGGAGACAATAATGCTCGAATTCTCTTCCATTCCTCATTCTCAGCGATGGTGATGGCTTTTTTCAAAATTCCCGATGGACCAAATACCTAGAATCCAAAGCAAAAGAGATGTTGCCCTATATAGATTTGGAGAACTGCCAGGTTGTGGTGAAATGTTAACAGGCATCATTTACATACAAATTGTTTATAACTATGTCATTGAATGGCACAGGAAATGTGTGTTTCAAATGCCTTACTCTCTGGGAGGCTAGAGGTAGAGAAATTCACTCTGTAGCCCAACTTAGACTCACACATTTTCTTCTACTGACCTAACCTCCTGAATAGTTATACCACCACCAGGCCAGATTGTCTGAATCTTAAAGACAAAAAAGCTGTAATGTCCCTTTTCTCCTCTGAGCCCGTCCCTCCCACCCATAATTCTTCATTTGATATTAGCTCACCTCCTCCAGGAAGTTTCCCAGCAGCCTGGGAAGGCATTCCTTCCCAGTTGTGGAGGTTTGATAAAGGTAGGCTTGAGTTGATTGATGTATCAATATGCATGCATTTTAATATTATGCCTAGCTCTACTAATAATATGTAATTAATAAATGCAATGAAAAATTTTAAGTGTATGTGTTGTATGGAAAGTCACAAGAGCAGCAGCTAAAATTGAGCCCAACTGTGGAAGAATAAAGTTTATCTCCTTTAAAAGTAAATGCACACTCAACATTCTGTTCAACATTGTACTGGAGTGAAGAAAAAAATAAAACAAAAAGTATATAGAAAGAAAAAACTTCCCTATTTTTTATTAAATTAAGGTCAAGATAGAGAATTCATGGAAGATGTAAACAAATATCTAGAACTTACAAATGAGTCAATTTGCAAAAATTAAGGCACACTGGTAAGTGAGGAATATGCAAAACTACATTAAATACACAATGACTTTCACAATCATTCCAAAGAAAATGAAATACTTTAGGTATGAATCTAACAAAATCTAACAACAGCAATAAAAATGCTCATTTAAAAAAATCAATGAAAATTTGAAGGAATGAAGAAATGTCAAGAATTCACAGATCAAAACAATCTGCTGGGGAGACGGCTCCGAGGGTAGGAGGGCTTGTTCTTTAAGCATGAGGACCTGGGTTTGAATTTGCAACAGCCACATTTTAAAACATTTTATGGCCAAGAGTGCCTGTAACCTGGTGTTGGGGGAATGGAGACAGGCAGATACCAATAGCTTACTGACCCACCAGACTAGCCAAAACAGCAGAGTAGAACAGTAGAACACGTAACATCCTCCTTGGGGCCTCTGCAGGTTCACACAGGCACACACATGTACACACACATTTATACAACTCTCACAAATGCAAGATTGAGAATCCTAAAATATTGTGCTATAGACATGCATACACACACACACACACACACACACACACACACACACACACACACACAAAATGGAGTCTTATTCAGCCATAAAGAGGAACAAAATTATATCATTTACAGGAAAATAGATGGAACCAAAGATCACATTAAGTGAAGACAAATTCAGGAACACGAATATCACCTATCAGTGTCGATAATAGTTTTTTTTAAAACTATGTTCATACAACAAAATATTACAGGGACTAGAGAGAGGGGTCAGCACTTAAGACCCCTCAGTGCAGGGGGAGGGGTTTGGACCTGCCTCAGCTGAATGTATCAGGCTCTGCTTGACACCCCATGGGAGGCCTTATTTTCTTGTAGGAGGGAATGGGGGGTGGATCAGGGGGAAGGCTGGAGGGGGTGGGAGGAGGAAAGAGAGGGGAATCTGTGATTGGTATGTAAAATGAATGAAAAAAATCTTAATTAAAAAAAAAGAAGACTTGCTGCTCTTGCAGAGGACTGGAGTTTGGTCCTCGACACACTTCAGCTGCCTCATAAATACCAATAACTACGGCTCTAAAGGATCTGTGCCCTCTTTTGGCCTCTGTGGGCACCTACACACATGTGCACATGCACACACAGAGAGAAACACATACAAACATATACACAAAATAACTATTTAAAAAATAAAAAAGTCACAAGAAAGCCCACTGTTTTTGTACAATAAATATATGCCAATGCTGTAGAAAATAAAGATAAAATGTTTCCAACTAAAAAAAGAAAATACAAGCTGTGTGTGGCAACTCTAATAGACAAGGATGTGGGAACCTCGAGGTGAAGGAACAGTTCTGTACCTTGGCTGTTGATGGTTATACATAGGTGCACCAATAAACATGCATGGAGTTACATACCCTTGTGCACACACACTACAAAATAAAGAGATGTAAGATTGGTACTGAATAAAATGTATGGGTTATACAAATTTCCTGTCACAGAAGCATACTAAATTTATAGTTATGTAAAATATCACCATTGAGACAAACAAGATGAGGGACATATGGACCATTGTTATGTATTTTGGGCCAATGCCCTATGAAATTATAATTATTTCATGATAAAAAACTAACATATTGCCAGGTGGTGGTGGCTCACACCTTTAGTCCCAGCACTTGGGAGGCAGATGCAGGTGGTTCTCTGTAAAAACAAAGCAAGTTCCAGGACAGCCAGAGCTGTTATACAGAAAAACCTTGTCAAAAAAAAAAAAACAAAAAAAAACCCCACTAACATATAAAAACATAGGATCTGAGTTTGAATATCAAGCACATATTTAAAAAGCTGGACATGGCCCTGTGCATCTATAACCTCAGCTCTGTGAGGGACAGAAACTGGAGAATTGCCAGTGCTTACTGACTGACAGCCTGGCTCCAGGTTCAGTGAGAGACCCTGTCTCAAGGGAATAAGGCAGATAGAGTAGGACATCCAACATCCTTCTCCGACTTCCATATGTGTGTAGGTATGTACATGGGCACGCATATGCATATCCCTATGCACATGCACGTAAACATTCATGCCTCAAAAAGACCCTAATATATAAATAAATAGAGAATAGGCACCTACCCGACGACTTGTGAAGGTAGAATAACATTCCTTCACCAACACTGTTTTGATCATGTCTGGATCCCTGATAGCTAACACAGGCTGTCAGCCCTCATAAAACCTGCAAAGCAAAGAGGATTAAACCCAGCCATCTAGATTTGATAGTTGGAGGCATGCCAAGGAATCCAGAATCTGATCCAAATGTTATATAACCAACAACTTAGTTATGCAACATGAGCACCTAGTTCAAGTTAGGGATTCTGACCATAGGTCACTGGCATCTCATGAAACGAAGTGTAACGTAGGACATTCAGGGAGGGGCAAACACAAAATAGCTCTATACAAAGATCATAATTAGAACTAAATTGGAGTATATGTTACCTGGATGGTGCCTACATGAATATTGCCCATGTACTATTTTTCATAATTTTGCATAATCAAAATATTAAAATACCAAAAAAGATATGAAGTGAATGGAAAATTGAAAGTAAGTAACTTAAGTTCAAAATAGTGGAACATCCAGACACTGGACTGAAACTCAGGTGAACCATTCCTGAACCGTCAAGTCCTGGAGAAAAATCAAAATATGCGACTTTCTCCACCAAAATCTGTCTGTGAAGCACAACACTGGCAGACATATGGGATCTTTGGTAGGAAAAGCCCCCCAAAATCTTCGTAATACATAGCTTACACTCCTGTGGGCTTTGACATTTCCCGTCTTCCCAATGGAGGTTGCCATAGTACTTACCCCCACATTTTCCCATATTTTCTATGACATTGTTTGTCAAATTCCCAGAAGCCCTGGAAAGAGAAAGAAAATAAAAATCCATAACTATTTTAAATATACTCTTCTCACCTCTAGTTGGGGCACAAATGATTTGGATCTTACAAAATCAGGTTTACTGTCTATCCCTAGACAGCAGTGAGAGGGGCATTGTTATTTGTAGCTGTCGGAGTGGAAAGGAGATTAAATTGCTAGAGGTATTTGAAATGGGGATATTAAAGTTTCTCAAATTTTCTCCCAACATTGCAAATGAACAAAAGCTCACCCTTGATTGTAAATAATTGCCTATGCTTGGCCACTTACCCTTCGCTACAAATAACAGCTAACAACATGTCTCTAAAGATTTCGCTTCTCCACATGCTGTCCCTAAAATCCCAAGACTCTCTGAACTGTTCCCTCCATAGACACAATGGAGAAACAGAAGCTAAGGGAATGCCAGTGAGATCCACTAAACTCCTTACCCAGCATCTTTTTCATTTATTTCATGCCTCTTTCCTTAGAAGACTAACAGAATTGTGACAGTGAAGAGACCAGTGGCCTCCTTTAATTTAGAGCATTTAGTCTCCACCAAGTTTCTGAGTGAGAAGGCAAGTGAATAAGAATGATAATGAGTGGGCTGAAGAGATGGCACAGTGGTTAAGAGCATTGCCTGGTGTGCCAGAGGACCAGGGTTCAATTCCCAGCACCCACATAGCAGCTATCTGTAATTCCAGTTCTAGGGGGACACCTTTGTGGGCACCCAGAACTCATACACAGACTTGTATGCAGGCAAAATACCCATACACCAAAAAAAAATATTTTTAAAAAAATAACAAAGGGAGTTTGCCTTTATGGCTCCCTGGCAACATGGAAAAATGGGGAGAGGCCACCTCTACACAGAACACAGCAAAGGAAAGTACTTTCTCCTCTACACACAATGTTGGAAATGAAATACTTGCAATGAGTCTCTGACACTTCAAAAGAAAACTTCTGCTAAGTTTCAGTTATAAGTTCTAATTATGCAAATAAAAATTCCAGAAGCATGGCTGTCCCTTGCTAGAATCTGCACTGAGAACAAAGGACATTGCCCTTGGAAGATCACAAGTCTGAACATCAAGTCCTCAGCATGAGTGTTGATATGTCAAAGGTCTGAGCTGATGAACTGCACTAAACCGGAATTTCCAAAGACTAACAGCAAGGCCTTCAAGAAGCTGATCTTGTCTCAGATGGAAGCCAAACATAGTTTCTGAAATGCTACCTCAGTTCTACTCAAGATCTTGTCTTTTTATTGATGGACCTTAGCCAATCTTGGCAAACACAAGAAGAAAGATAGGGAGCCCAGTGAACACTTACCTTCTTGTGGTAAGCAAAAATTGAACCCAAGAATGGCAGAGGCTTGGGCCCAGGAATTCCCAACTTTTTAAAAATCCCATGTGAATGGGTTCCATACCTATGAAGTGAAAGAGAAAACTAGTACATTGGGATTGTCATTGTATGCTATAGTGGCTCACCAGTTGTGGATACAGACACTATAAAATTCAAACAAGGGAGGCAACATGTAGGCAACAAATAACAAAAACTCCAACAACAATAATTATTTTTAGTCTTCACATCTTCTCCATGGGACTCAGCAAGTGTATCTGAGAGTTTTCTCTTGAGAGAGGAGGCATATTCTCCACTTCCTTGTAACTCATACCTGAAGGTATTTCATTTCATCACTGGCCCATCCTCTTCCTTATCCACCTGTACTAAGGGATTCACACGACCAGACAGACGGGTATAGGAAACACTGATGAATTTTTTAAAACCTAATAAGCAAGTTTATTTCAAAGCATACATGCGATCTATACCACGTATTTGTTTATGCATTAGGTTCCCATTCCTGGCACTATCATAAACAAATGAGTAAATACATCAGTTGTCACAAATATTGAAAGCAACAACCCCATTTTAACTTTTTGAAGGAAGGTCCTGGGATATCTAGAGCTGAGTAGAAAGAAGGAAATGAAACATTTCCATTAATTGTAAAATATTATCAGATGGAAAAGATGTTGCACAATACTTTAAATACTTACCTATTGCTTTAAAGATAAATAAAAATAAAACCACATTTGAATTTTTCATTTTCACATCATTATGAATGTCTAACTTCCCTTAGAGTAAAATGGTGACAGAAGTCACAGACTCATAGTTTCTCTCTCTCTCTCTCTCTCTCTCTGTCACACATACACACACATGCATGCACGCACTCACGCACACACACACACACACTCACACAGAAAAAGAGACAGAGACAGAGACAGAGACAGAGAGAGAGAGAAAAAAACAGTGGTTCTCAACCTTCCTAATGTTGCAACCCTTTAATACAGTTCCTCATGTGGTGGTGACCCAACTGTAAAATTATTTCATTGTTGCTTCATAACTGTACTTTTGCTACAGTTATAAATCATAATGTAAACATCTGATATGCAGAATGTCTGATATGTGACCCCTGAGAAAGGGTGGTTTGACCCCCAAAGTGCTCTTGACCCACAGATCGGGAACAGCTACAGTAGAATGAGCTGGGGATGGTGGCCACATATGCTTTGAATCCCAGAAATCGGGATAACCTCTCTCCTCCCCTCACTTGTACAGGACTCCCTTCATTGAAAGGAAATCCTGGGATGGATGTTTTGACTGATGCTCCCAGTAGAACTTAGAATTTTGGTTACAGATTGCCTGCCTTTTGAGGATGCCAGGAGATCTCAAAGCCAGGGAGGAGTAACTCCTTATACTGAGGCTAGAGGATTTGAAAGAAAAGAACCAAAGTCAGGTCTCATTTGCCCTAAAGATTCATCATTTATGGGAACTAGAGAGATGGCTCAGTGGTTAAGAGCACTTGTTGCTCTTGCAGAGGATCCAGAGTCAATTCCCGGCATCTACATGGTGGCTCACAGCCATCTGTATGTAACTCCAGTTCCAAGGAATAAGATGTCCTCTACTGACTTCTATGGGCAAAAATAACACATGTAGTGCGTATATATACATGCAGACCAAGCACTCACATAAAATAAAATGATCAAATATAATACAAAAAGACTCATTACTTAGAAGCAAATAGTTCAACAAATTATACGTAGAAGGACTGAATTGGGGGAAGACAGAGAGATCCAGGGAAGGATAACAAAACAAGGAATAGTCTGAGCGTACCATATAGCCTGGAGTATATTAGGGGCATTATATAAATCGTCTTAGAAGTGGGACAAGGGAGCAGAAACTAGCCATGTGCACATGAGGCAACACTAAACATCTCCTGCATCAGAGGACACAGGTGAAGATGACACAGAAGCTCCTCCCATCCCCACAATCCCAAGACCTTGCAGAAGAGGCCTCCTCCTATCATACACAGTGACCAGCTATTTGTAATCTGCTTCTGCTGAGCTCTGGTTGGTTAATCTGGGGAAAAACTGAGACTGAATCAGAGTATACCCCAAGTATAACTGAGGTCACTCAATCCTCCTATCCACAGAAAGTGGAGTTTAGTAGAAGGGGAAGGCCTACTTATCCCCTTGGAGGGATTTGCATAAGACCAATAGCAACACCTTAGGTCTTAGCATCTTACACTCAAGCAACATCCCCTTCATTTTCTCTTTGGATTTTCCAAACAGGTAGAGGAAAGAATTATCCAATTCACATCCCCAAGTCTTGATCACTGAGGAGAGGAGCCTGGGCAGTTTACTCACAGGTAGAGGAGCACCAGGCTGGTAACCAGGAGCATCCAGGTTTCCATGGAAAAGTTTGGGATCAGGTCCATTGCCGCTTTCTTTAATCAAGTCTCTCTTTTGTGCTTTATTCTCAGCTGTGTGCTGCACCTTGCAGGTCTGAGCCTGATGAGCTCCCTTCCCCACCCAGCTGTGACTCAAGGAGGCCAGCCTGCAGTGCTTAAGGACTGGGAAAGGGGTTGGGCTGGCCTTGCAGCCAATGAAAACACCACTGTGCTCCACCCACAGTTCCATGAGTCAGGTGCACTCTCTATCTTAGCAGTTGGCATGGCACCATGGATGTGCCCACTTTGATCTTTGAATTCATTTGGTATTAAATATTAACCAAAAAAATGCAACCAGTGATTTCATTATCACTGAGTGCAAAGGTTATTGCTTCTTACCAGAAACTCAAATGAAATCCTTGGCTTTAATTCTTTTCTAGTAATTCTGTCCTTGTTTGCTTTCTGTAGTTGTGATTAAAACAAAAAACAAAACACTATGATCAAAAACAACCTGGAGAAAGGGGTTTATTTCATATTGCAACTTATGAAAGAAAGTCAGGGCAGAAAATCAAGGTATAAATCTGGAGGTAGGAACTGAAGCAGAGCCCATGGCTACTTACAAACTTGCTCCCTGTGGCTTGGTCAGCCTGATTTATTCCCCACTGGAAATGGTTCAGAGAGCTGGGAAGGGTCCAAGGATTAAAGACACTGGGACATGAGAGTTCCCCCTCCTTTATAGACAATTTACATAGTGCCTTCTGAGTTTTGTGTGTATATTTGTGTGTGTGTGTGTGTGTGTGTGTGTGTGTGTGTGTGTGTGTGTGGCTGTGTGGCTGTGTGTGTGTGTGTGTGTGTGGTTTTCAAATTCTGTTTTATTGTATGCAGCCCATGGTCAGAGGATGTGGTGGTTTGAATGAGAATGGCCCCTGTAGGCTCATATATTTGAACACTTACTCCACTGTTTGGGAATAATTAGGAGGTCTTGTTGGAGAAGGTGTGTCACCGAGAGTGGGCTTTGAGGTTTCTAAAGGCCACATCATTCCCATTCTCTCTCATTGCCTCTTGCCTTCGGATTGGATGTAAACTCTCAGCTACGGCTCCAGTGCCATGCCTGCCTGTCGCCAAGCTCGATGATCATGGACTCACCCTCTGAAACTAAACTGCCTTGGCCATGGTGTCTCTTCACTGTAGTACAACAGTTACAAAGAAAAAGGGGGTTCTATCCTTCCTCTATCATTGGTTTACCTATATGTCAATCTTGATGCCTCTGGAACCTCCTTCCCTGCTGTTCTCCTACATCAGGTGTAGCTGATAGGTTTATTTCTACATCCTCTCCTGCATTCCTCTCATTGTCAGGAAGACGAATGGAACCAGAGATCACTGTGGTTAAGCAAAATAAGTCAGATTCAGAAAGACAAGTATTGCATATGGAATCTTTTTAGGTTTTACTTTATTTTTTCAGTCATGTTGGGAGTGCGTGCACATGTACACCCATGGGTGGGTACCTGCAGAGGCCAGAAAAGTACAGTGGACTAGAACTCCCCTAGAACTGGAGTTACCGACAGTTGTGAGCCACCCGACATGGATGCTGGGCACTCAGCTTCAGTCCTCTGTAAGAGCAGAAAGTGTTCTTAACAACCTAGCCATCTCTCCAGGTCCCTCATATGGAACCTTACAAACAAAAGGCCTAGTCAGAGAAGAATGGTTATAAAGGAATAAAGGGGGACCATAGAAGTGTAACAAGTTTGAGTAATGAGAGGAAATATGATCAAAGGGTCTTATGTAAAATTTCATATTGAACTCCCTTAGAATTTTGGACAATTTATTACACTAGGTTTTTTTTTTTTTTTTTTTTAAAAAAAAAGAAGCCAAGTAATTTGTGGTGGGACAGTAGGAAAACTGTCTTGACAGCATATCAGGTACTGCATTGCACCTCACCCATCACAGGCTCAATGGTGTAAAAACGTGAAGTCATTTGAAAGATTGCTTTGGGAGTTTCAGGGCAACCTGCTCACACAGAGCCACCTTGCTGTGACAGTTTCCCTGAGAAGATGGAACACAAACATCTATTAACCCCAGATAAGGAACTGATGACAGACCAAAAAACAATTACACCAAAGTCCAACTTGGCAAATCAGCTGGTTTATTGAGATTATCTGCAGGAGTAGGGGTGAGAAGTTCCTTATCGGAACATGGATAGCTCAAAGACATCACGCAAAGTTTGCTCATCCATCCCAGTATGAGTAATGACTCAAAAAAAAAATGTGAGCCCTGTAACTCTCTGGACATTTTTCAGGTACCTTAATAGGTCATAGAGTCTCCTCTCCTCAGCAATCCTTAGTGCGTATAAAGCTTTGAGAGGGGAGGACCTTGTACATCTAATCAACATCAAGGACTAACTGAGCCTTTTGAGTTGTTTCCTTCCTGAGTCTTAATAAGCTTCCCTTTAGAATTTCATGAGTGTTATGTGGATTCATTTTTGAATTTCCTGAGATTTAAGGCATTTCCTTCCAGGATGGAATGACTCAGAGAAAACCGCCACATAACAACCCAAGTGCTTGTCCACATTCAACGATCAAGCCACGCATAGGATGCCATAGCTGTGGTCCAAATTGGCCCTTTAACTGCTGTATCTGTTAGCAGAACTTGTCGGCATCTGAATTTCATAGGAATGCAGATTGTGAGCATTGAGGGGGACGGTCACGGAGGTTTCCATAATACTGCACAGGAAAGCCGAGAGGACAGAGCCTGTGTTCAAGTCACAATCCCCATGGCAGTTCCTGAATAGGGGACAGGTGAAACTGTGAGAGTGAAATTAATGCTGGAGTAGAAACCCCCATGAAAGGACTCTAGCCAGCCCAAGCATGGCAAGCATGGCTCTGGCAGGCCTTGCCCTTCTCCCCCACTCTATCTGTCTTGCTAAAAACTGTTAGATTACATTCCTAAAGCTAGCCACCAAGGTCTATTCCCTTATTTGACCTCTTCCTCCTCCTGAAACTGACCATTGAGGTCCAGCTATCAAAGTATTAAAGTTCAGCAATCAGAAGCCCCCTTTGGCTGTCATAATTAACATGTCCAATTAAAATTAAACAATTCATCCTAGCATGGGGTTTCTCATTTTACCTTTATAAACCACCCTTTGCCTATGAGCATGTCTCCCTCTATCCAAGTGCAGTCCTTTTGTTGTGCCCAGATTGTGACCCCCAGAAAGACCAACAAAGACGAGCATGCCGGAATGCAAAAGCAAGGTTTAACTCTGGATATCCAATACAAGCCTAGGCAGGGACTTGCCCAATACATCCAACGCAGTGGAGGCTGGAGGAAAAAAAAACCACCTAAAAACCAACAGTAAACAACCCCCAAAACAAGACCAAAAAAGTCACCTTCAACAAAAATCTGAAAAACAACAAAGCAAAACCGGACCCAAATCATACCAAAACAAGAACAAAAAGAAAAAAAGAAAGAAAAGAAAAAGGAGAAAATTGCTGAGGAAGCCTGCCTCCCTATCTCCTTTCTCCCTTTTGTCCTTTACTTTTTCTGACCTCCTAAAATCTAGGACCTAGGTCAGTGGTACTCTACCTTCCTAATGCTGAGACCTTTTAATACACAGTTCCTCATGTGATGCAGCTGTCTTTGAGTCATTTCTGTTCCAGTAAGCAATCTCTCACCCCATATTCTTTTTTTTTTTTTTTTCTTTTTTTTTGGTTTTTCGAGACAGGGTTTCTCTGTGTAGCTTTGCGCCTTTCCTGGAACTCACTCTGTAGCCCAGGCTGGCCTCGAACTCACAGAGATCCGCCTGGCTCTGCCTCCCGAGTGCTGGGATTAAAGGCATGCACCACCACCACCCGGCCACCCCATATTGTTGTTAGCAACCCCAATACAACTCATCGGTTCACCAGGTTGGACTTTGGTAGTATCCGTACTTTGGTGTGTTGTGGGTTCCCTGTCCCCCCAGGAAAAGTTTTGTCACCCAAGACCACACTCATGCTCACCCAATCAACCCTAGTTAAATTCAGCGAGTCATAAATTAAAAGAAACACTTGCTGAAAGAAAGAACGAAAAAGAAAAGAAATCGTTGAGAGACATTTTAAACGTTTACTTCACAGGCTGCTAGAAACCTAATTTTTAGGACCCCACAGCAGGATCCATATTGCTACCTAGTGGCAATAATCTGAAACTGCAACAGAATCTACCTCTAAGTCTTTCCTGAAGCAGGCTTGAAGAGGTGTCTGAGGAGGCTGCCTGGAGGTATCCGTTATTAGAGAGCATCCAGAGGTACAAGGACTTGTTTCCCAATGGAATGTACTAGTTACTTTCTCGTTGTTGTGAAAATGCCTGGCAAAAGAAACTTCAGGAAGAAGGGTTGGTTTTGGTTCAGTTTGTAAGGTGTAGTTTATCGTGGTGGGAAGGCATGGCAGCCGGAGCTTGAAGCAGCTGGTCATCTTGCATCCACAATCAAGAAGCAGAGGGTGGGGGGGGAAGGGGCAGGGAGAGGGGGAGAAGGAGAGGGAGAGGGGAAGGGGGGCGGTGCTCAGCTTACTTTGTTTGTTTTGTTCAGTCTGGTGTTGCCCACATTTAGGGTGATCCTTTCCACCTCAGTTAACCTAATGTGGATGATCTTTCACAGAGGAGTCCAGAGTCTCTTAAGGGACTTTTAGATCCTGTCAAGTTGACAATCGATATTAACCATCCCATCACGGGGAATATGGGGGAAAGGACAGTACAACTTTTCCTTGTTTCCTGGTTCCATTTCCTTGGAATCCCTTTTCCTATCCTGTCACTATAAGACAGTGTCTATACTTAGTAACTCAGTGTTCCATTTTCACTTCCTTGGAAGATTCTCTCCTCCTTCTGGTGCCTTTCTAGGTACCTAACCTCTGTGATTATTCAGATTGTAACACACATGACAAAAGCTTAAAATAGGGACATACTGATAGAATTTCTAGCCATGCCCCATGACCTCGCATGTGTTGGCAAGATGCTTAGTCACTTCCTGGGCCGTACCTATGTAATCTGTGTGCTGTGTGGTCATGTAATTTGTGTGCAGTGTGATCACGTAATCTATGCACATGCGTGGTGTAGTGTAGGCCCATATGTGCATGCGTTGGGGGAGTCCATGAAAGGCGGATCCCATTACCCTCTCTTCCCTCTCCCACACATGTCTTTCAAACAGGCCTGTCCCTCCCTTCTCCTAATAAACCCTTATAGTGGGTTTTGTTGTGCCCCATGACTTTTTCTCACAGGGTAAACAGCACTGCATAAAACTAACACATACATTCATAGAATACAGTGTGTAGCAAGCCCACAGCCAACATCAATCTAAACTGAGAGAATCTCAAAGAATTTCCTCTAAAATCAGAAATAAAACCCAGTGTCTACTGAAAGATAAACAGTACTGTTTGGTGGCGCTGGTTACTGGTGGAAAAGTCAGGAGCCACGGCCATAATTACTAGAGTTACAGAGAGCTTTATTAGAAGGGAAAGGTGAGGGAGAGAGGGGAGCTAGGTCTGGGGGGGGAGATGGCGGGAGCAGAGCAGAGAGCAGGGAGCAGAGAGGGAACACAGAGTAGAGAGCAGAGAGAGAAGGCACAGACTGCGTGACCATGGCAGGTTTAACTTGAGGCCCAGTCCATGAGAGGGAGTGGGTGCCCTATACTATCTGATGGCCAGGAACTGGAGACTGGATAGTCCAGAGACCTAGGGTGGAATCAAACACTACAGGCAAAAAACAAACCAACAAAACACACTGAAATAATTCCTAATGATATTCTGCAATACTCACAGATCAGTGCTTTGTCCAGTTATCATCAGAGAGGCTTCCTCTGGGAGCAGATGGGAGCAAGTGCAGAGACCCACAGCCAGACGTTATGCAGACAGAAAGTTTCAAGTGGAGGTAAACATCCAAATATTATTTTATCCACCTTATCCTGTCATATGAACTATGCCTTCTGCAGTTGTGAATACAAAACAACTCTGACCTCCCAATTTGATATTTTTATACTACATTTCACTGTTTCATTTCTTCATATGAGCAGCTCCAGATTCAGGGTTTTTATCAAGGCCAGGTAAATTTACTCTATATTCTAGATAAGAAAATTTTGTGTTTGAAAGATTATTTTCAATTCTGAGAAATAACATAAATGGACTCAAGGCAAAGATCACATGATGATCTTAAAAGATGTAGAAAAAGCCTTTGATAAAATCCAACATGCGCCGGGCGGTGGTGGCGCACGCCTTTAATCCCAGCACTCGGGAGGCAGAGGCAGGCGGATCTCTGTGAGTTCGAGGCCAGCCTGGGCTACCAAGTGAGTTCCAGTAAAGGCACAAAGCTACACAGAGAAACCCTGTCTCGAAAAACCAAAAAAAAAAAAAGAAGAAGAAGGCAGGCTGAGCAAGCCAATAAGCAGCACCTCTCCATGGCCTCTGCATCAGCTCCTGCTGCCAGGTTCCTGCCCTGCTTGAATTCCCATGCTCATTGCTTATGATGATAAACTGTTACATGGAACTGAGAATAAAATAAACCCTTTCTTTAAAAAAAAAAAAATCCAACATGCTTTTTTTGATAAAAGTCCTATGGTACCTCAATAGAATGGAGGTTTCTATGACAAACCCACGGGCAGCGTCAGGTTCAGTGGAGAAGAACTTGAATCAATCCCAATCAAATCTGAAAATAATCAGTGCTGTCCACTATGCCCAGTCCTTTTCATTATTGTATTTGATGCATTAGCTGGAACCATGAAGCCTTAAAAGGAAATTAAACACATACCAATAGGAAAAGAAAAAAAATCAAAGTATCCCCACTTGTCAACGATATGATATTATACACAACATTTTCCAAATATCCTGCCAGAAAACTTACAGAGATGGGGGGCTGGAGAGATGGCTCAGAGGTTATGAGCACCGACTGCTCTTCCAGAGGTCCTGAGTTCAATTCCCAGCAACCACATGGTGCCTCACAACCACCTGTAATGAGATCTGATGCCCTCTTCTGGCCTGCAGTCACATATGCTGTATACACAATAAATAAATAAATCTTTAAAAAAAAAAAAAAAAGAAAACTTACAGAGATGATCAACAGTCTCAGCAAAGTGGCAGGTCCCAGAATCACCTTACAAACTCAATAGCTATTCTACACACCACCAACAAACAGGCAGAGAAAGATCATGGAGACACTGCCATGCAGAATATTCTAAAGAAGACAGAATACCTGTGCAGAAGCTTCTAAGTGTTATGTTGGCTTATGCATCAAATCTTGTTTATTTCCCAAGCGACTGCATTCTTGTTCAGAAGGTCCTTCTCTGTAGTTATAGTTTGAAATTCACTCCTTATGTTTTCATCTAGCAATCTCCAGAGTATTCAGATATTCTGCTGCTGATCTGTTTGTATTCAAAAGAGAAGGATTGAGTCATATGCTTGTATCTTTTTATTTACTATCAAAAAGATTTCATGCAAAAATATTTTTTATTGGATGAGATGTATTAGTTCTTCACCTTTTGTTACTCTCCCCTAAAGTTATTTGGTATTACTTTTAAACTTTTAAATATTTTATTGTTTATTATTTTATATATGTTATTATTGTATTCATTTTTTGAAATGAATACATTTACAGTTGACTAGGGAGGCATTACAATATGTGCTAATGATATCCAGAGAGTGATTTGGGAATACCTTGAAAGCATATATTACAAATGGAAAATCAAGAAAGACACCTGTGAGATTTCAAAATTAATTCAGGAGAGGAGGTGCCATAGACTCCCAAATATAAGGATATTGCTCTTTGCTACTATTCAGAACTTGATATAAGAACCTATTGCTGATGGTATTGGCGTAAAAACAGACAGGTGGATCAATGGAATCTAATCAAAGACCCAGACATAAATCCACACACCTATGAACACTTGATTATCGACAAAGAAGCCAAAACTATACAATGGAGAAAAGAAAGCATCTTCAACAAACGGTGCTGGCATGAATCCAACACTCAGTACAAAACCTTATCAAAGAAAAGGGGGCTAAGAGTAACAGCAGCTTCCACCCAGCTTCATTTTTGATACATTCAGGGTTTAGGAGCCTTCAGAGGCTGGGTTTAAATGCATGGAGAGATTTTTATGACAGAGCCACTCAAAGAAATATAAATTTCCCTTGTGCAAAACAAACAGTGATTGAAGCTCAGACACACTGCCACCACAAGAGACTCTTTTTGTTTGTTTTTGGTTTTTAACATTCTTTTCTAGTCACTTCTTGGGGCGAAGGATAGAACTCAAAAAGCCAGGGGAAACTTATCATACTTGGAAATAGAACTAGGACCTTCTGGAGTGTGTGTGTGTGGGAGCGGGTCCTTTAAAAAACACAGACTCGTGGTGGAGCCTCCTGCCTCAGCCTCCAGAGCCCGCGCCACCACAGGCCCTGCTTGCATTGCTTTTGTTTAGAGTTCGGGTTCCAGGGCCTGCTGTATGCTCAGGGCCACCTCTACCAACTACTAAGTCCAGCACCAGGACTTTGGTTATTAATATCATTCATTCTAATAGCAGCACAAGCCACTCAGTAGCCTCCAGTCAGGGGACTCAGGCTCCACTTTACCCTGAAGCAACAGGACAAGGCTGGGGGAGGCGTGGCGTGGTGATAAAGCTGATGATGCATTTCCTTAGAGTTGAGGGCTTCCTTTCTTCTGTTTCCTGGGGGAGAGGTTTGCAATGAATGTTTCAGTGATCTTTCAAAAGAAGCTCTATAACCACTCTTGAACATTCTGATTTTATTTCAAACTTCACTCCAGAAAAGGAGTTCCATTTACTTTTTGTTGTTGCTGTTCCATGATTCTGGGGGGTTGTGGTTGTTGTTACATGTTTCTGGGATTTTTGTTCTTGCCTGCTGTTCCTGCCCTTCTGATTGTATATTACTTTTAAAATAAAAAAAAAAATCTAAGAAATTCAAAAGATACAAGAAACTAGATGTAATGCCAACACTCGGAAAGCTGAGGCAGGAGGATTGTGAGTTCCAGTCTGGCCTATGCTCCTTAACAAGGCTCTGTGGGGAAAAAAAAAAGCAGTTCAAAAACAGGAGTGTCCTGTCATATCAGTATAATCATGAAAATTTGGCCCTTGGGTCTGTCATGGCGGCTCATGTTCTGATCCACATTTAGGGGATGAGCACAATGAAGATCAATTCAGTGTTGCCTTTGACTCTGGATATAGTCCTGAGAGCTGCCTAGCCTACAGGAACCCCAGTGTAAAGAGAGAGAAAAAGCACCTGGGGGAGGACAAGTGGCTCACACCTTTAACCCCACCACTCAGGAGGCTGAGCCCTGAGAATCACTGAAAGCTGGAGGCCACTCCGGTCTACACAGGAAGCTCTAGGCTGTCAGGACTACTGAGCAAGGTCCTGTCTCCAAATAAATAAATAAAAGAAACAAATAAACTTGGGACTAGGAGATTGGAATAGAGCACTTTTCTGGCCTGGGGAAAGCTCTCTGGGTTCTATTCCCAGAGTTGGAAAAACAGACAGACAACCCAACAGTCAGCACATGGCCAGGATCCAGGTCCTTGCTCCTTTAAGGTTCCACCTTCCTGAGAAGGTGGCACCTGGCAGGCAAGCCGCAGCAGCAAAGGGCTGCT
The DNA here is from genome assembly GCF_949786415.1 of Peromyscus eremicus. Taxonomy (NCBI): domain Eukaryota; kingdom Metazoa; phylum Chordata; class Mammalia; order Rodentia; family Cricetidae; genus Peromyscus; species Peromyscus eremicus. Next base: position 232,537 of record NW_026734352.1, read on the forward strand.
TTTCTCCTCTGGTCATTTTCTGAAGTTCCTGAAGCCACACTGAAATGTCTCCAGGGTTTTTTCAGCATTCTCCTCTGTAGGCACACAGACATCTTCCTGACCCCTGTGACAAACTCAGAGCCTTTCAGGTCAGAACTAATTTCAGCCAGGTGGCAACCCAAGGATTCAGAGGGAAACTCCATCCAGTAAATATCAACACCCAATTAAAACCAGAAACTGAAAGAAAACTATGTGAGGCTTGAGATCTACTCTGCAGTATAAAACATGATACAAACATCATCTCCAGTCCCCTCTGCTATCACTACAGAGACCAGGATAGCCTGAAACTGTGGCAATCCTCCTGCCTCTGCCTCTTGAATGCTGAGATTACAGGTATGGAACACACACACACACCCCTTTAAAAGAGAGTTTACTTGCATGTATAGATATGCACTACATTCATGCAGTACTCATGTAGGCCAGAAGGCGGCTTTGGATCCCCTGGACTTGGAGTTACAGGTTATTGTTCTGATCACTGTGTGGGTGCTGGGATTTGAACCTGGGTCCTCTGCAAGAGCAGCAAGCTCTCTTAAAAGCCATCCCTTTAGAAGAGAAAGTAGGAAGTACTCTTGAACGCATTGGCACAGGAGATCACTTCCTAAATATAACACCAGTAGCACAGACACTGAGAACAACAATTAATAATAATAAATAAATAAATACTAAGTTAATAAATGGGACCTCTTGAAAATGTATGAGAATTCAGTGGAGTTTCAACCCTAGTTCATCTGCACATCTTCAGGTTCCCATGTGTGCCTTTAATACCTATGGAGTGCCGGGCGGACGCCTTTAATCCCAGCACTTGGGAGGCAGAGCCAGGCGGATTTCTATGAGTTCGAGGCCAGCCTGGGCTACCAAGTGAGTTCCAGGAAATAGGCGCAAAGCTACACAGAGAAACCCTGTCTCGAAAAACCAAAAAAAAAAAAAAAATACCTATGCAGTACCCAGGGTTCCCGGGGGTTAGCTACATCTGGCATGGGATATGAGGGAAAAAAATCTACATACACTATGTTCTCATGTGTATTAACTTTATTCCTCTAAGACAAAATTCTATCAATTCAGCTATAGCTCCACCAGGCATTCAAGGCAGGAGGAATAAGTCTAGACATATCTATATCCATCTACTTTATTTCTCTGGGAATGAAATTCTGTCTCCATAACTGCAGTTCCATCCAGGTCCCTAGCTCATAGTCCTGCTAACGACTAATGTCAATTCTCTCAGCCTCATCATCGTCCTCTGTGTCCTCTTTCTCCATTTCTGCTACTCTCTACTCCTGGCACTCAGAAAACTCTACTCGAGATCTGCTTACCCTTTATGGAACCTCTGTCATCCTCTCTTCTCTCTCGCCATGCGGTTCTGTCCCTGTCTACAGAATATACCTGCCTTTTCTTTCCCTGGGCACCTCATTGCCTGCCTCCTCAGGAATGTTGTTTTATCTCCCACCTTGATATGTAAAAAGCTCTTTTGTTCTCAGTCAAAGTGCTCTGGAGAACCAGCAGGCCTCAAGGCCAGGGGATGGCCTGAGCTTCACTAGCACAGGAAACAAAGCTACATGTCTCTGCCAGCTTGTCAGCAGGGCAGTTAGTAACTTAGGTTCAGCAGGTCTGGGGAGCTGAACTGTTTACCAATAGGTCTGGGCACACAAGGATTTCATAGCATAAGACAGCTGAAATATTAAAGGCTGGGTAACACCAAATATTCATAATAAATGGCTTTGCCTTTTGACAGACCCTTGGCTGGTCAAAGTTCAGCTTTAATACACAGCTGAATCTCTATGATATATTCTTGCGGCCCGCAAGACTTTTTATAAAGAAATTAGACACCGTTGGAGAAGCTTCCTAACTCTGTCTATCCATTTTACCTCATGAGGCAATAACACATCTTCATCTTGGTGGCAGATGCCTGCTGCTTTGGAAGCAAGCCATTAGGGTCATGTCCAGTCTTGTGTGCTTTCCAGGTGTAATGCTGACAAGGGTCGGCTCCTTCCCTAGAGCTACTCAAGACCTTTCCTACAGGGTATTTAAGGTCCGGCCCATAAACTTGTCTGGTGGTTTCCCCTCTTCCCCTGAGACCACCGGAGAATGCTTTGCTCATTTTAAAACCTGGACTTAAATTCGGTTTGATTAGGCTTAGTGCATGGGTGGAGTTACCCACTACCTGGGGATATTTTGCTTAATACCTCTTTCTCAGGCTGTTTCCACCCTCTTTGTAAAGCTCTCTTTGGCAGATATCCCATAGTTCTGATACTTCTTTATCTTTCACTTCACACGATGGCCTCTTAGGACGGATGTCCTGACATTTCAGGGCCATCATGTGGGGACTCCCCTGCCACATGCTGTCTGGCCTCCGTTCTCTGAAACCACAGAGCACGAATCTATGACCCCTTTACTCTTGCATCCTTCATGCTGAAGCCAGCGCCAAGGAGGTGGCACTGCCAAGTTCTGCAGCCAGCTTGGGTTGGACCCTCATCTCCCTGAACCACACTGGCAGCAGCTTTCGTTTGTAGTTGCTTTCTAGGAGCAGAAAATGCTTTCGGCCTTTTCCTTTTACAAATCAGAAGTGCTGTGTGGGGTTCTGGCCTGGGAGAACTCTTCCGTTTGTTATGGTCAGATCATTAAGGTCACTAATCTTAACAATCACAGCCTCTGTTCTAGCACATACCTGGGATGGGATGCTAAGTTTGCAACATTTTTTTTTCTTTTTAAATTTAGCCACAAGTAGGTTCTCATGTCACGGGCAGAAGGCAGTCAGATTCTTTGCCAAAGTATCCCATGAATGGCCTCCAGTCTGTTTGCTGACATCATTCCCCTGTGAAACCCCTTGAGCTGTGTCTCCCTAGTCCACATGGCTCTCAGCACTACTGCCTTTAGGATCCTATTAGAATGACCCTTTAATCTCTACTTACAGTGTCCAACCACTTTTCTAGTCCAAAGTCCTAAAGTCTTCACATTCCTCTAAAACAAAAACAAAAACAACATGGCCAGGCTTTTCAACAGCAATACTTCATCCCTGATATTAACTTCTGTATTAGTTACTTTCCTATCCCCATGATGTTAAAACATTGTGACCAAGGCAGTTTATGAAAGGAGGATTTTCCTTGGGCTTATGTTTCCAGACAGATAAGAATGCATGCAACAGGAAGACATGGCAGCCAATACAGGAAGCAGAGAGCTCACAATCACAAGAGAGCAAGGAAGTGGTGTGAGGCACAGGGCTTGGGGATTAAACCAGTAGCTTCCAAAAAAGGTAATCTGACACCTGTGGAACATCTTGTAATGTCTGGAGACAGCTTCTGCAGTCAGAAGAGGGAAGGTGAGGTTGGCACCTAGCAGAGGGGAAACAGTCCCGGACTGGAAAGAAACCAAGTGTCTGTCACAGTAGGAAGAACAGACAATCTGTGGCATAGGGCTGTGCCCAGTGCTGCTGCTGGTCTACAATCCCAGCTCTTCAGGAAGCAGAGGTAAGGGAATCAATAGCTCAAGTCGCTCTCTCTGCTTTCAGCTTGTGCTGTGAGATGTGAACCCTCAGCTCCAGCTCTAGCCTCTTTGCCTGTCATCTGTCACTCAGCTCCATCATCATGGGTGTTTATTTCTCTAGAACCATAAACTTAAATCAACCCTTCATTCTATGTCTTTCCCTGGTCATGCTGTTTTATCACAGCCACAGAAAAGTGACCAAGACAACAACAGTGTGAATTCAAGGATAGCCTGGGAACTTAGTGAGACCTTGTCTTAAATACAAGATAAAAAGAGGGGTGAGCATACAGCTCAAGAGTACAATGCTTGCCGGGCGGTGGTGGTGCAAGCCTTTAATCCCAGCACTTGGGAGGCAGAGCCAGGCGAATCTCTGTGAGTTTGAGGCCAGCCTGGGCTACCAAGTGAGTCCCAGGAAAGGCGCAAAGCTACACAGAGAAACCCTGTCTCGAAAAACCAAAACCAAAAAAAAAAAAAAAAGAGTACAATGCTTGTAGAACTTGCTCAAAGCCCTGGGTTCTACCTCTAGTACCATTTTTTTAAAATGTGGGCCAAGGAGCTGGTTTAGTGGGTAAAGTACTTGGCACACAAGCATGAGGACCTGAGTTCAGATCCCCAGAACCTGTGTAAAGCTGGATGTGGTAGCACTCTGTTGTCAGGATGGGAAACAGAGGCAGGGGAATCCCATGAAGCTAGCCTGTCATCTGCAGCTGTAAACAACAGGAGACTCTTGACAAGGCTGGGGAGAGGAAACCTCAACTGAAGAGTGGCCTCCATCTGATTGGCCTGTGGGCATGTCTGTAGGGCATTTGCTTGATTGCTAATTGATGGAGGAGGGCCTTGCCAACACTGTGGGTGGTACCACCCTTAGGCAGGTGGCATGGGCTCTATAAGAAAGGAAACTGAATGTGAGCCCAGCCTACTCTCCAAAACATACATCCAGAGGTGTGTGTCTCCTAGGTGATTTCAAATCCAGACAAATTTGGCATGAAGATTAACTATCTATTCTAGTTCCTTTTTCTGACCAAGAGCAAGATGGGAAATAAAAGTTTTATTTTATCTTGCACTTCCAGGTCAGTCTATCATTGAGGGAAGTCAGGGTAAAACTTGTGCGGAACCTGGAGGCAGGAACTGAAGCAGAGACCATGGAGAAGTAATGCTTGCTCTCAAGCTCACATTCTAGATTTCATGTTAGGTAATGAAAACAAAAGAAAACAAAACAAAACACTGTAATATCAAACCTCGTACCTGTGCACCTTGCTTTACTCTCTGTAGTAGCATCATTTGCTTCTTGGCAAATGTGATGAGATCTTCTCCGGGCAACGTCTCCAGCTGAAGCAGTTGTCATATGATCGACTTCTGTAACCCATGCATCCAGTGTGTCCCCCAAAAGAAACACAACATCTGCCTAAAACAAAAACACGCTCAACATTCAAGGCAACCATACTTCTAAAATTAACAAGTATAACTTCAACAACTTTAAGTAATCAGAAGAATCAAAAAGCAAACAAAAACCCCAGGATAAAACTCTTACAGAAACCATTAAGTTCTCTAAGTGTACGAGTGGGTGTTGGACCTAGAGATTTGTAGAGCTGTAAAACTCATTCTGTTGGAAGCTGAAAAGTCATCCATGTGCACATGAAAACAAACATAACTACAGTCGCACATGAATGGAGGAACATTCAGGCTTTATCTAAAATCTTAGGCTTTACTAACTCTGAAGACTACTTAATCCTTGTGCCTTCCGTTTCCTCACCTGTAGAATAAGATAATGAAGGAACTCAGCTCACGAAGAAGCTTAAGTGACAGAATCGGGAGCTTAGGCAAATGCCTGGAACTCAGTAAGCAAATGAAACATTTTGGTAATAAACAACTACCTTTCAGAATCATTGAGCATTAAACATTTCACAGGGCTGTAAGAAGGACCTTATTCAACCCTCCTTTGACTATGGAGCTGAGTCAACACGATATAACTCCTTGACTCTTCCCTTTATCAGGTCCTCTTCATCGCGTCACTGTGTAAATGTCTGAAATACAGCAGGATCTCTCGGGATAGTGATAACAAGGAGCAGGAAGGAAACAAACTGCTTGTACATCAGAAAATTGAAAAAAAAAAAAAAAACACCAGGAAATCAATGGGTGATTATAAATTGAAATGGAAATCCCTGAGGAAAGGAAGAGTGCTTCTTTTAAAGAAGAAATCCTTCTCCCCATGCCCGAATTTTCCAATTGATTACCCTTCCGAGCTACAGGGAACCTGGCAGTGGAATGCTCTCCTCACCTTGGATTTTCTGGTCCCGGAGGGTGCCGCAGCCACCCCATCTTGAAGAGGACCGTGCAAAACAAAATCGTCACAAGAATTCAGCCAAAAGAGCTTGTGACAAGGAAGAGCCCCTTCAGGATCAAGAACCAGGGACCGTCGCCCTGGCACGTGCCAGCACCGGGCTCTACGCTGAGCGCAGCGGCTGGCACTGAGCCGCGGAAGCCAGGACAGCGTGATGGCCGTTCCCTCCCCCTCCTTGAGTGATGCAGACCAAAGGGGCAGAGCGACTCCACCGTTAGCTCCCTGCCCCTACCACCGTCACCGCTGCTATGCAGGAGTCTGGGTTGCTCCGCCTCTGAGGCTGCCAGAGCAGATTAAGGGTGGTGCTAAGGGAAAGCCTCCCCAGAATGCCTCCCCCGGTTTCCAAGGTTACATGGAAGAGGCACTTCCTCTTCCTCCTCAGCCTCCTGGAGGAAGTTAGTTCCCTGTGAGCTGGTCTCTGGCCTTTGCCTGCAGCACCAGGAGCCTCAGAGCTCTGCCCTGGGTGGAGTGAGGCGTTTGAACACAGGTGTTCGTTGATCACTTTGTTTCCTAATTTTTTAAGATGTTGTTTGTAAGTTTGAGTATCCCAACTAGTGGGCATATGTGGAACAAGTAGTTCCTAGGTGATGTAATTCTGTCAGATGTACAAAATTTGTTGCGTCGTGAATAGTAATTGGGAATGTATATCTGGATCCATTAGTTTATCAGAGTTGCAAAATGCTGACATGTTGACTCTGTCCTTCTAAAAATTAATTAATTGGCTGAGATAATTCTTGTGCTTCTTAAGATTGTTAATTTGAAAGGCTCTGGAATCATGTAGGAGACCAGCCTTTAGGCTTGTCCGTGAGATTTCTCTAGATTAAATTAATTGAGATGGGGAAACCCACGGTAAATGTGGGTGGCGTTATTCCGTGGATTAGAGGACATGTCTGCATGAAAAGGAGAAAGCAAATTGCACACCAGCATTCATCTGAAAGGATTCATCAAGGTCACAGTGTGGAAAGTCAAGAGTGACTGGTCTCTATAGGCTCCCTTCAGTGTGGTCCCTAAGGAGAGAGGGTGGTGGGATGCAGGGATCTAAGAGTTCTGCCAGAGTATAGCAGCCTTCCCTTTCCTAGTGGTTGCTCACAAGGGGATGGAAGGAAGAAAAGAGGAAAATCTCAGAGGACTCTCTGGAGAGGCAGGCAAAGAAGAGATGGAAGATATTCCAATATAGATGTTTGTTGTTGCCTCATAGAGTGGTAACAGATAACATCTAGACTGACCTAAGCCATTAAAAAAAAAAAAAAAAAAAAAAAAAAGGCCTGATATTTTTCAATAGTTAATCCTGGCCCAAACATAAACTGGAAGATGGAATAAGGAGTATCAATCATAGTGCTGCTTGTTTGTAGGTGAAAAGGCATTTATTTATTCCTCCAGTTTTTCAGGCTGTCTTCTCCCAGGTGTAGACACACACTAATTGCAGGTACAGGCCTTCAAGCAGTTTGGCCCTCACCCCAAGTATAGCCAGAGAGTATCTCAAGTTACCCAGGGGTAAAGGCAGATAGTTTTGTTGGCTTGATCCTCTTTGATCGTGGCTTCTGGAAGCTGTGTGGCATGATCTTACAAAATATGAAGATATCAGAGGTTTACAATTCAAAGTCAAGTTTTGTCCCTGATAATCCTCTGGTGGGGCAAAAATCCTTACCTCCTTTTTGTCCTCATTCTCAATACACAGCACAGCAAGCAACTGGATTCCTTCTCTCTCGCTTCTCTAGTTCTTCAGAAAAAGGTATTTTCTTCAGTTTTACAGTGGAATGAATACCTTTTGTTAGGAAATTGTCATGTGCTATGTAAACTCACTGAAGCTGGCTCCAGAGGTGAGATTTTCCCACAGACCCAAGCACGTATGTCTCACAGTGTCCTCCAAACTCCCTGTTTTCCATCCCTCTTCTCTCTACTTTGTAGCAGGAGAAAGGAGACCAGCAAAGCAGCACTGGGATGAAAAGCACTGTGCCCTTGGAAACAGCTGAAAAGGCACTGTTTCCAAAAGAGGATACTGTTGTTTAACCCAGGATATAAAATGGCTGTGGTACCCAGAGCAAGAACTGACCTGCATTTCTGTTCCCTTTGGATTAGACTTCCTGGTACCAGAAAGCACCATGCGAGATTCCAGAGATGGGAGACAACTCACAGTCCTTCCCAGCTCTGACACCTGTGAACCGCATCAACCAGCATGGCATGACAACCCGGGTGCAGTTGTGGCATGTGTGTGTACCTTGGACTAAATTGGACTCATTGGACTTAAGACCTGCTCAACAAGAGGGCAACCATGCTTGATACAGGAAACAAACCTAACTATTCAGTGCTAGTGAGGTCATGGTTATTGGTAGAGAATTTACAGCCACTAATTTGCTAAACCAGCATCATCCCTAACAACAATCTCTAAACATTTGTCCTTATGCCCACAGATAATTGTGGTCCTCACTGCTCATCAAGGCAACTTTTCTTTGCAATGTACGGAGACCACTACAGAAAAACACAATCAATCAATATGCAGAGTTGTAGAGGTCAGTCCCAATGGATGAGACTGAGAACATGGGCAGAGAACATGGGCAGAGAAGAGCCCATGAGGCTTCAACCCCACATAAAAAACTACAGGTAACTGAGGAAAGCTGGGAGCATGAGAGCACACCAGTCGCTTGTCCAGTACCAAATAATCAGCCCTGAAAACATCCATACAAGTAACAGGGACTGAAGAGGTTATATTTAGAAATATGCATGTATATATGTATGTACATATTTGCATACAATAATAGTTAACAAAAAAAGAAGCCATGAATTTGGTGGAGAGCAGGGATTGTTATATTGGAAGGGTTCTGAGGGAGAAAAGGAAAGGAGAAATGTTATATTGTTTACCTTCCCTGGCCAGGGAGGCTAAATCTCTTCACAATAAAAGGTCTGTGAAAAGATCTATAAGGGATTACCAGTGGACTCCAGACTTAAGAGTGGTGTGAACAAAGCACTTCCCACTTTTATTCTTTTTTTTTTTTTTTTTTAAAGATTTATTTATTTATTATGTATACAGCATGTATGACCAGAAGAGGGCACCAGACCTCATTACAGATGGTTGTGAGCCACCATGTGGTTGCTGGGAATTGAACTCAGGACCTCTGGAAGAGCAGTCAGTGCTCTTAACCTCTAAGCCATTTCTCCAGCCCCCCACTTTTATTCTTAAAACAAGAGAAATGTGAGGTGACTTTTACAGTTAACCTAAGCAAATAGAAGGACACTGAGGAAATTCAGCTGGTGGTATGTCTTATCATCTTTGGTCATATGAACAGAGCCAAGAGTATCCCACCCAGGCCTTTTCCTTTTCTGTAGAGGTAATGTGTACATGCCAAGCCGTTCCCTTTCATGTCCTTGCTTTCAAGTGCATTCACTTATGGTTTATACATTTTTTTTCTACAAAGCTACCTGGGGAAAAGAACATTCTGCACTCCAACCATATTTTACTGTTAAGGTTACAGCTTCTTTTTTTAACATAGGCTCCTGATTTTATAATCTCAGAATGGCTAGTAAACTCTTTTTTTTTTTTTTTTTTTTTTTTGAGATATGGTCTCTCTACGTACTTCTTGACTGTCCTGGCACTCACCACGTGCAGACCAGGCTTGGCCTGCAACTCACACATACCCACTTTCCCCTGGCTTCCATGTGCAGGGATTAAAGTTGTGCATCCCAATCAGCCAGTAAACAGTTTGAAAAGTATTCAATGTCCTTGGCTATGAAGGAAACACAGATGAAAACTACTTCAGGATTCCATCTCACTCCAGGCAGAATGGCTATGATCAGGAATACAAGTGACAAGCAATAGTGATGTGGATGTACAGAAAGAAACACTCTTATGCGCTGTGGGTGGAGGCATAAACTAGTACAGACACTATGAAATCAGGCTGGTCTCACAAACGTCCCCCACAGGCTCCCATAGTTGAACACTTGGTCCCCATTTGGTGACACTGTTTAGGGAAACTGTAAAAGGTAGAACCTTGTTGGAGGATGTACCTAACAAAGGATGAACTTTGAGCACGAATGGCCTTGCTTCACTTCCAGCTCATCCTCTCTGCTTTATTTTTGCTTTTGAAGATAAAACTGTAAGTCAATATAAATTCTTTCATAAGCTGTTATTACTCAGAGTAGCTTCCCAGAGCTAGTGAGGTCATGGACCTTAGAAAAGAATCTACCAGCACAACTTCTCTAGACTAGCATAATTCCTTACTACACTTGAAATCTTATCCTTATATCCACAGATAAGTGAAGCTACTATCCCTCATTTAAGACTCTTCTCTTTACAAAACATGTGGAGACCATCACAGAAACCACAACTGGACACAATGCGGAAATAAACCAGTGGGTCAAGGGGAGACCAGTACCAATGGATACATCTACATCACAGCTGTGTCTCTGAACAGGTACCAATATGGAAGCGAGCTTGTGAAAGCTAAAATACCAGGAAGTTTGCTCTGCAACAGTTTCTCCTAAAAATGACTCTATAAACAAGACCAGGACAACAGCAGTATCAACGGACATGTTGATGTAGAACACCCCTAGACAAAGGACTACAGGCACCTAATGACTGCTGAGAGGAGAATTAGTTTCTCCCAGGGTTGAACCCCTTATTCAATGTCTAATGCAGAGTGGTCAGCCCTGAAACTGTATATACACACACAACAAAAAATGTATTCCACAAGTTGTGTATACATATATATTACATATTGTCTTAGAGTTTTTATTGCTGTGAAGAAACACCATGACCATGATGACTCTTATAAAGGAAAACATTTAATTGGGTGGCTTACAGTTTCAGAGTTAATCATCATGGGGAGATTGGTGGCATGTAGGCAGACATGGTGTTGGAGAGGTAGCTGATAGTTCAGCATCTTGTGCAGGCAACAGGAAGTGGTCTGTCTCACTTGCATGGATTGAGCATATATGAGACCTCAAAGCCCAACTCCACAGTGACACACTTCCTCCAACAAGGTCATACTTATTCCACCAAAACTACACCTCCTAATAGTGCCACTCCCTAGGAGCTAATGGGGGCCAATTACATTCAAACTACGGAGGTCCACTCTCTGGCCCCCAAAAGCTTGTAAAAATGTCATAATACAAAATGCATTTAGACCAACTTCAAAAGTTCCCATAGTCTATCACAATATCAACAATGTTTCCAAGTCCAAGATTCACCCTTCTGAGGTTCATGCAATCTCCTAACAGTAATCCCCTACAAAATCAACATCAAAGAATAGATTACATAATTAAAACATATAATGCCATAGGATATACATTACCATTCCAAAATGTAGGGAAGGTGGTAGAGTGAGGAAACACCGGACAAAAGCAAGACCAAAAACCAGATGGGCAAACTTCCAAACTCTCTATCTCCGTGTCCCATGTCAAAATGCTCTTCAGATCTCTTAACTGCTTTTAGCTTTGTTGACTGCAACATACTTCTTTCTCTTGGGCTGGTTCCACTCCCTGTTTGCAGCTTTCTTCAGCAGGTATCCCATTGTTAGGTGTGACATGTTTTGTTCCACAGTGCTGTGAACAGTGCAGCAGTGTGGGCGCACTGAACGGGGGTGTGGACGTATGCATTGTGACAATGTGACTTAGATTCATTTTGTATAGACCCTGGAGTGGCTTCGCTGGACAGTATGACAGCTTTAGTGTTTTGTTATTGTTAACCTCCTGTGATGATTGATCTTCCTCTCCCTCTGGCTACATTTGTAATCACCTGGGAGCCACACCTCTGGGTGTGTATGTGAGGCTGTCTCCAGAGAGGGTAAACTGAGCAGGGGAGACCCACGCTGAGTCTGGGCAGCACCATCTCATGAGCTAGGGTTCCAGACTGCTTCAAAAGCGAAGTGAAGTGGATGCTGAGCAACAGGATTCATCTGCTTTCTGACCAAAGAGACAATGGGATCAGCCACTTCAGACACCTGCACCACTCCTTCCCCACCAGGATGGACTAAACCATTCAACAGGAGCCCAAATAAATATACCATCCTGCCTCAAATTCCTTTCTCAGATATTTTGTCAAAGAATTTGGGAAGTCACCAACAGCCCCCATATTGATTCCCATGGCAGCTGCACCAGTTCCCATTCTGACCAGCAGAGTATAAGAGCTCACTTCCACCTCCTCCCTGGAAGCTTTTGTTTCCTTAATATGACAGTTCTGACTATAATGAGATAGTATCACCACACAATTTTAATTTATATTTCCAGTGGATTGTGGTATTTGCCCTTTTTTTCAAATGTTTATGGAGTTTTTGTAAATTATAGTTGTATTTCTTCAATTTACTTGTCCATTTATTAATTGGAAGATTTTTTGATATTCAAGTTTTGAAATTCATTACAGAGCCTAGATATTAATCTGCGGACTGATCTTCTCCCATTTGCCAGGCTGTCTCTTTATGCTGGGGATTGCTTCCTTGCTAATGGAGCATGATTTTTAATTTTTGGAGGCCTATTTGTTGAGTTCTTGGAATATATTGTGTACTGGATTTCTTCTCAGAATGTTCTTGCATATGCCCATATATTGAGCAGTTTTCTGTAGCTTTTTCTCTAGTGGTTTCAGGTCTCACCTTAGGGTCTTTGTCTAATCTGAACTGCACTTTTGGTTGGAGGAGAGATGAGAATCTAATTTTATCCTCTATGTGTGAATATCCAAAACTACTTATTCAAAAAATATCATTTTCCTCAATGTATGTCTTTGGCATCTTTGTCAAAAGTATGTTGGGGCCTGGAAGGATGGCTCAATGGTTAGGAGAACTTTCTGCACTGACATAGGATACAGGTTTGCTTCCCAGTATCCAATCTGTCAACTCACAACCACCAGTAAGTAGCTCCAGCTCCAGGGGATCCAAAGTCCTCTTCTGTCCTCCAAGGGCACTCCCATTCACTGCCATACACCTGGACACAGACATATAAATAAAAAACAAAAATCTTGTTAAAGACCAGGGTGGTTCTAGCTGTGTGGCTTCATTTCTGTGTCCTCTGTCTATTCTACTGGTCTACTCTTCTGTTTTCTGATAGTACCATGCTGTTCCTGCCACTTAGAACCAAGTCTTGAGATCAAATGTTCTGATAACCTGCAGTGTTTTTTCCTGCTTTGGATTATTTTTTTTCCTAGAGTCTTTTTAGCCATCATATGCATTGTAGATTTTTTCCTCTTGCTTTGTGAAGAAGATCATTGGAATTTTCATAGGTATTACCAAGATCACTAGATAGATTTTGACAAAACAGACAGTTTATTTTATTCATGTCAATCTAAAAGCATGAGAAATTTTCTGTTTTCTAAAACCTTAATTTTTTCTTATATTTTTGGTTGTAGATATCATGTACCTTCAATGGTGGGTATTATTTAAAAAAAAAAACTTTTAAAAGTGGATGGGGTCCCCACCTCCTGATTTCGACAGTATCCAGAGTTTGATTACTGCGACCCGTGCAGCTGGAGCACGAAATCTGGCGAGGGACCCCGAGATTAGACAGCACTCTAGACACCCAGTTTCAGTTCATCAGGGAAGCAGCTCTCTTTATTCATACCAACATGGGCTTATATACCCCTCCAACAGCAGGGGTCAAGGAATGGTTACTCTGTATCCAGAGGCAAGCCGGACACTGTTTTCCAAACAGGAAAAACCACAGGGGAACTGATCCCCAGCACCCTCTGGAACCCAACTGCACATTTTTCACACAAACAACTTAACTGGGACAGGACAAAAAAAGGGCATTTAAAATGAAGGCAGCAAACTTACTGCTGCCGACATGTCCTCCCTTTTTATTTTCAAAAGGAACACATCAGCTAGAACAGCCTGTGGAAGATCAGATAGCCCCTGCCTTAGGTCACCTGTTGCAATCCCCAAACTTACCCGTCATAGGGGGCTGCCCTTATGCCCCCTGCCTTAGGTTGCATGAGGACCACAGGAGTTGCCCGTCTCTGGGTACTATCTGTAACCACACTTGTGCAGATTCAGAGGGTGACGTGGCCAGAAGGGCTTGCTGTCGGTGTCGAGTGAACTGGCATTGCCATTGGCATAGCAGAAATAACCCAATTCCCATACCACCTGCACAGATTAATAAGAGGGAAACAGACCCTGCCCACCTAGTAATCCACCCAACAGCATTAGACATTAATGACCACCAGGTCTGCTCATTTACAGGAACAACTCTAGTTTCATCAATCCTTACAATAGCATGTGCTAACTGAATTGTATAGTTCAAAAATGTTCCATTCCAAGGCCCTCGCAAATAAGCATTCAATTCTGCAACCTTGGCCAATGCATTAAAAGCTGCATGAGGGGTTATACAAACTTCTGACATTCCATAAGCATGTAACATATGTTGGTGTATCCACAACATATCTATTTGTTCTTGTAACAGTGCTGCTTGCTGATTAAGCATCAGAATTCCAAAGTGTAATTGTCCATTCAATGTTTGCTGAGTGTCCAAGGCACCAGCCACCCTCTCAGATAATGTGTTGATAACGGCAGCCTGTTGAACAGTCTGAGATAATGCAAGCCCAGCAGCTGTAGCAGCAACAGCAGATGCAGCCACAGCCGCAACAATTGGGGCAGGAATGCCAAAGTCTCTTCTTGTCCTCTTCAGTTGCAGCGGAAACTGATCAGAAGGACTCTCCAGAGGCATCACTGCAAATGCAGGTATTCTCACAATCACTGCATGGGACCAATTTGCACTCCAGCAATTATTCAAGCTACAATTTAGAACTGAACAGTTCAGTAGTCCCTCCCCTCCCACATCACCATTCCAAACAACAAAAGGGAAAGGAGCACTTGGGAGACCCACAACACGAGACATGCTGGAATTACCTACAAAGTCTGCCAAAGAAGTATTACTCAGGACTAGGCAATCATGAAATCTGCCTTTCAGATTCAAGGAGATATCACTGGTATTATTCTTGCCAGCTGTCTTGGAGTTTTACATTGCTGGCAGCAGTACCAATTGTCCAATTAGAAGAAAATACAGCAGGAAAAAGCAGGGCTATCAATACTCACAGGCAGTAACACAGGCGGATTTCTTACTAAACTCCATAACGGCTCAGCTTCTCCCTGAGGCATCATCATGGGCATCATCATCAGTCACAGTATCCACAGATGCATTTTTATCAATCTCTTCTGCCAGGCATATACACCTTTCTGGGAGCCAAATGGGCTTTTCAGCACCTGAAGGATAAACACACACAGCTCCCCTCACTCTGGCCAACATAGGTGCAGGAGGCTGCCAGGTACGGGTGGCTAAATCCTTCCATCGCACCTTAGCATCAGAGACAGAGGGGCCACCAAAATGCCTCTGAGCTGCTGAAACTCCCTTGCTATCAACAAGCAAAAAATTTAAAGTAAAAAGTGTAATGGAAAGTAAAGCTTGAGGTCCTTGTATATCCCTATACATCTCACCCTCTTTTATTTTTTGCAAATCGGTTTTAAGATGTTGATGAGCCCTTTCCACTATGGCTTGCCCCTGGGGGTTATAAGGAATGCCAGTCTTATGAATAATATTCCAATGTTTACAAAATCCTGTGAAGCTGGCACTGGTATACACAGGACCATTATCTGTTTTTATATGCTAAGGAACCCCCACATAGGAAAAAGCTGAAATTAGATGTTTTTTAACATCTTGAGCACGTTCTCCTTTATGCAGAGAGGCAAATATTAAGTGAGAAAAGGTATCCATTGACACATGCACATAGGCCAATGGTCCAAAGCTAGAAATATGAGTAACATCAGTCTGCCAAATCTCATTTGAGATAAGTCCTCGAGGGTTGACACCCAGAGAAGGCACATGAATAAATGGTGCACATAAAGCCTCAAGTCTAGAACAACTAGTACGATGTTGCAAGGTCTGAGCATTAACGTGAAATTTACGATGCAATTGTAGAGCATTATCATAGGCAGTAACAGCGGGGAAACAATTGAACATTCATGGCATGGCACCCAATTGTACCTCCCATCGAGTATAATGATCTGCCACTTTATTGCCTTCAGCTAGTGGACCAGGCAACTCTGTATGTCCTCTAAGATGCCCAACAAACACAGGATGCTTCCTTGCCCAGATTAATAGTTGAACTTGTTGAAGTTGGCTTTGCACAGCAGAGTGTCGGCCTATGTATGGGGCAGTTTCTATACCACAATGGCCTTAGCTACATAACAGCTATCAGTATAGATATTAAGGTCGTCTGTAGGAAACATTTCAAGAGCTAGCTGTAAGGCAAACAACTCTGCTTGCTGAGCAGACATATTGGAAGTAGATATTCGTCCAGTAATGTTCTCACTAACCATCACTGCATATCCATTCCCAGAGGCATCCATAAAGACAGTCCTTGCATTATTAAGAGGGCTTTGTTTTACTACCCTGGGAAAAATAAATGAACAAACCTTAAAACTTTCAATAAGTTTATGCTTAGGATAATGATTATCTGTCTGGCCACAAAAGGTACAGAGAAACAAACACCAAGATTCATGTTCCTTTTGCAAAGTGTCTAACATTTCCTGTACATAAGGCAATACAAGATTGTCAAACATCTTTCCAAAGGTAGTCAAACTGAGTTCCTTAGCTTTCCACAATAGTTGAATAACCAATTCATAATAAGGATTCAATACCTTAGTAGGTGAAGCAGACAGATGAACCCAATAAATAGGCCCAGTCTGCCAAAACACTCCAGTGGGAGAAAATTTGGAAGGCAAGACTAGTAATTGTAAAGGCCGGCCATAATCTATCTGCTGAACATGTAAATCTAATAAAGCCTGTTCTACTTGAGCCAATGCTGCTTTTGCTTCTGGGGTTAATTCCCATAATGATGTAGGTGAAGAATCTCCTTTAAGAATATCATAAAGAGGCTTTAGATCTCCAGTAGTTATCTGAAATGTAGGTCTAAGCCATTGAATTTCTCCTAAAAATTGCTGCCATTGATGCAAGGTTTGTAATTCTGAAATTTTAAATTGTAACTTTTGAGGAGCAATACCTACTTGCTGAATAGTATAACCAAGATACTGATATGGCATTTTCTGTTGCACCTTTTCAGGTGCTATAACTAGTCCAGTACTGGCAAGTGCTTGTTGTAAATCTGCATAGGTTTGCAGCACTTGTTCTTGTGTGCGTGCAGCCAGTAAAATATCATCCACATAATGTATGATATATGTCTCTGGATATTTGTTCCTTATGGGAGATAAGGCTTCTGCAACATACATTTGACACATACTAGGACTGTAAGCCAACTGCTTAATAACGGGCATAGCCTGATCAGAGTCCCCAAATACCTTTCCAGCTAGTTGTAACAAGCGTGAGACAAAGTCAGCATATGGCTCAGAAGGGCCCTGCAGCACTTTTGATATCTGTTCTCCTGCAGCTACATTAGGTAGTGATTTCCAGGCTTGCACTGCGGCAGCAGCTATTTGAGCATAGGTACCGAGATCATATAAAATCTGTTGCTGAAGGTTAGCATACTGTCTTGATCCCGTGAGCATGTCATAATTTCTCTGGGGTTGTCCAGCTCGAGCATTTATGTAAGCCAGTTCTAAGCATTTCTCATGATTTTCACTTTTCCATAGTAAATAATCATCCCCAGATAACACAGCTCGGCACAATCGCTGCCAATCACTTGGCATCAAATGATTAGCGGAAAATGATTCAAACAGAGTCACAGTGAATGGAGCCTGTGGTCCATAACTGCTCACTGCCTCCTTCAACTGCTTCATCTCTTTGAAAGTTAAAAGAACATGCTCCCGGACCACCTGTCCAGCTTGATTCTGAGTTTCAGTTACTGGATATGTTTCATGCCACATCACCCCCTTTTTTTGCCTATATCTGTCCTCTGATTCTTTTTCCTCCCCTATCCAATGAGGATTTCTTGGCAGGGGCCGAGACAACAGAGGCATAGAAGGTGCTGACTGTGCTTTCATTTTTGCACGACACAACTTCTGTTGTAGTTCCTCTATCTCTTTTTCTAGCTGCTCTTCCTCCTCTACTAAATCTGAGACAGAGGCAAGATCATCGTCTTCTTCCTCATCCATTAAATCTTTCACAAATATCCTTATACACTCTTTACAGGGGACCTCGACCTCTTCCTTTTCCCCTTTCAAAGATTCATTCATCTCGGCCTCCTGAGCATTAGCAAATGCTTGCTCACACTCTGAAAGTTGCTCTTTCACTTTCACTTTATCAGTCAGAAGAGCATCTTTCACAACTCTCCATAGAGAGCTGTAGGAAATTTATCTGTCAAACCTCCTCCCGTCAGAAACCAAGGACTTGCTTCAGCTATGGTGTCCGCAAATGTGAGTGCGGTGCTAGACTTAATTCCTGTTCCTTGCTTACTTGACTTAATTCCTGTTCCTCAGTGGCCAACTGAGCTTTTGCAGTAGAATTACCCATGGTATGTACCAATGTTCCAGACCTCTACCCCTCCTTTTAGGGTGAGCTTCGTTCGCTTACCCCTTTCCAGATCTCAGTGGGACCTCCACTTGCCACGACACGTGCAGCTCGAGCACGAAATCTGATGAAGGACACTGAGGTTAAACAGCACTCTAGACACCCAGTTTCAGTTCGTCAGGGAAGCAGCTCTCTTTATTCATACCAACATGGGCTTATATGCACCTCTAACAGCAGGGGTCAAGGAATGGTTACTCTGTATCCAGAGGCAAGCCGGACACTGTTTTCCAAACAGGAAAAACCACAGGGGAACTGATCCCCAGCACCCTCTGGAACCCAACTGCACATTTTTCACACAAACAACTTAACTGGGACAGGACAAAAAAAGGGCATTTAAAATGAAGGCAGCAAATTTACTGCTGCTGACATTTGATTTCCAAATAGAATCAGGAAGGATTCAAATTTCAGGTAATTGAAGTAAGTTGTGAAAATTTAGGAGAAAGGAATCTAGACATGGTAGCTTTTAAGGCCAAAACTCAGGAGGTAGAGACAGGCAGATCTCTGAGTTGAGGCCATGCTGGACAGCAGAGAAGCCCTGTCTCAAAAGCAAACAATCATTCAGTATAATGCCGGGCGGTGGTGCCGGCGCACGCCTGTAATCCCAGTACTCGGGAGGCAGAGCCAGGCGGATCTCTGTGAGTTCGAGGCCAGCCTGGGCTACCAAGTGAGTTCCAGGAAAGGCACAAAGCTACACAGAGAAACCCTGTCTCGAAAAAACCAAAAAAAAAAAAAAAAAACCAAAAAAAAAAAGCAAACAATCAAAAAGTTAGGAGAGAGGCTGAGAGATGGCTCAGCAGTTCAGAGCACTGCCTGCCCTCCTGGAGGACCTGGATTCCACTCCCAGCACCTACATGATGAGTCATAACTACCTATAATTGAAAAGCACGATTAAACATGAACGCATACAGTTTGCTACTGTCTGTTACCCTAACACTAACCTCAACCTAAATATCCCTAAGGCCATCTAAGCATGGCCTTTTCTATACTGACATGTACCTAGGCACTTTGTAAGTGGGTCCTCTGTGTGCCCTTGTGTGGGTATGAGGACATGGGCACAGTGCCTTTTTGTTCCTTCACCTCTGGTGACAGTGGTATGGGGTTTCTCAGGTATAGGGAATCTGTGATCATATACAAAAGATGACACACTAGGAAATCAACACCAGAATGATCTACAGGGAGGAGGTTTTGAACAGTGGGAAGACCCTAAGAGAAAATTACTTTTTTCCTGGAATGCATGTGGTATAGAGGTAATGGTTGGGAAACCTCTTCTGCCTTCTTGAAGTTGAGGGTCTGGCTGGAGCCAGGCTTCCCAGGTCAGTGTGTGGCATGGGCATATGGACACCACTGTGTCCCATTGTACACATGGAAAGGCAGGAGAGAAGATGGCAGCCCTGGTCAGCCCTAGAGAAAGCCTATGTGGAGGAAGTGCTGACTGGAGGGCCCCAGGAAGTGACCTCACTTCCTTAGTATTATTACAGATGGAACTCAGGCTCCTGGTTACCAGGTAACCAGCCATCAACAGCAGCCTCAACTCACTCACTTCTCTGGAGGCACTAGAAGAGCAAGGATGTTCTCTTGCTTCACGTGTTTTGGTTGCTCACGCCGCCAAAAACCAAAGCTTCCTGGCCGGTTCCGACGTGTGCTGCGAAGTATTTGTGCACACCTCTGTCTATTTTCCTGTAGGAAAAATGAGGTAACACAGGCCAGCCTGCAGCCAGGAGACTTTTTGGTCCCCCTGATCCACTGCAGTTCCTGAATGGGTCTGTGTTCCTGTGAGAACACTGAGAAACGTCTTTTATGCTCGCTTTTCACT
This sequence comes from Peromyscus eremicus, assembly GCF_949786415.1. Classification (NCBI taxonomy): domain Eukaryota; kingdom Metazoa; phylum Chordata; class Mammalia; order Rodentia; family Cricetidae; genus Peromyscus; species Peromyscus eremicus. The sequence continues at coordinate 252,645 of NW_026734352.1, forward strand.
TCAGTGTGTGGTAATGGGTTGTTATTGTCTCTGAGATTTCACATTTAAACCCTCCTTCCTTCCTTGGTCTTTCCTCAGGATGACAGGATTCAGGAAGACGGCCCCATATTTGATCCACGGAGCCCAACCTATATGCAAGACGTTATCAATCATATACCAAAAGCCTATAAGGATGGGAATTACCTATTTATAGGTATAATATTGACTATCTACCATAGGTTTGTGACCACCTGGGAGATGCTGGACTTAATTATGGACACGTGAGTGGCTACACACAAGTCAGGCTCTCAAGCCTCCTGTTTGGTTTTAGAATGTCTCTACCCTTCTCTGGGACTGTATGCTCTCACAGAACAAGTATTATTGTATCATTGGTCCTGGGCCTGGACCTTCAAGATGACATGGCCAGAGATAGGGGTAGGGGAGACAACACTAGATTGTCATTCACTTTTCCCAAGAAGTGTCAAACACTATCCTTTCTTATCCTTTGAACAGAGCCTTTTTCCCATTTGTATAAAAGCTTCTAGACACTATCTAGGTTTGATGGGACTAACAGAAGCAGATAAGGGTCCCTGGGGCCACCCAAGAAATCCTGTAACAACAACAACAACAACAACAAAAAAAAAAAAAAACCAAGAAGGAGAAGCTTAGGTTACCCATTGTGTGACAATCCTTGAGAGCTGTGACCAGAGGCTCTTTCCCAGACCCTAACCATGGAAGTCAGAACATTGCAAGGAGCCCTGAGGACCCTCATCCCCTTCCTGGCTTCTATTTCTCTACCTGATTCATGTAGCTCCTTCTAGATCCCTTGGTGGGTTGGGGACACATGGCCTTAGTGGTGACACCCTCATGAAATGCCACAGGTATGGACCTTTGCAGCCAGACTGTATGGAGGATCAGGAAAAAAGGAAGTGAGTTGGCTTGGGTGACGAGGGAGGTAAGAGCCCCTCTACACAGTGGGATGTCTGGGGTGGCTAGGGTTGAGGAATGAGCTGTTACCAGTCACCCTGCTCTTGGGATTCCCACTAGAGGGATGGTACCAGAGACTTCACGTGCAGGTGGAGAAAAACAGAAATAAATCTCCATTGATCTCCTTGGTCCTGAGGAGCACAGGGATTGACGGAAGCTAAAGGGCCCTAGGGGAAACCATCCCCACTACAGCCCAGCCCAGTCTGCCCAGTCCCTCCTCCAAGGGACAGAAAGTGTCTCGAGCCCTGTCCATACAGCTCTACACTCCTGACCACCATGCCCAGCAGCACATGGGCTGGGCAGCCTTTTCCTCATCTAAGGGACACTGCTGTGCTGGTGAAGTGAGGCCAGGCTTCTGACTCTACTTCCCTCCAACCTGGTCCTCCCTGCAGTGCCTTGTTATCCTTCCTATCAATATGGACGTCAAAACAACCCCAGGACTTCAGGTCTCCAAACCTTGCCGTGGCCAAGAGGCTCGTGAAATATCTATGGCCCGATGAGCCTGCAAAAGACTTCACTCTCCAAGGGGAGGCGCTGGAGGAGCAGGACTGTAAAATGGGTGAGGAGGCCTGGGGTAGGTTCCTAGGAAGGCTGAGGTAATTTCGATGATGGGTTATACCAGGGAATTGTCCAGATATCCCGCCTGGAACCAGAGCTGGACACCTGTCGGGTGAGATGTCCTGTTGTGGGGAGAGGGGACTGGGGATTTTCTGACATGAACAGACCTTGTGTAACCAGCAAGGCCATCTCTGGGAAGCTCACCCCATCATGGAAACTTCTAGGGCACTTCCACTAATGGTTCATCTCTTTCTGCCTTAGATGATGGACTCCTCAGGGAAGTTAATACAGAGGCACCCATGCAGGATGCATTAGGGATGGTGGAGACTCTACATGTGGGACCAACTTCTGTGGCAGAGCCCCGGGAATTTCTGAAAACCCAAGATGACACAGACCTGGCCCTTGGGGAACCAACCGTGCCAGAAGCTGGACCAGTACCACTTCAAACTTCAGACCAGCCTCTGCCCACTGATGCACAGCCACCTCTAGAAGTGGCTGCAGATGTTCCAGATGCTGGGCGGCTCTTTCTAGTTTCTGTTGTGCAACTGGGTGCACCAGAGCCCTTTTTCCCTCTGCCTGATGTTGACATAGATTGAGATTGTTTATTACCTGCCGAGTTCCACCCAGGACCAGCTGTCCTTCCCGTCTTTAGAGAAAGTATCTCCTTTCGTTGTGTTTAAAACTTTTTATTGTTGTTTTCAAAGTTAATATTAATATTGCCTTTAATTATATTTAATTATTTTTCCTTGTGTTTTCAATATTAATATTTATTAATAAACATTAAGTATGCCTAGTTCTCTCATTGTTTTCATGTTAATATCACCTTTAATTTTGTTTATTTCTTTTTTATTAATGGTTTCATTGTTAATATTTCCTTTAATTTTCTTTAGTACTTTTTTCAATGTTAATATTGCCTTTAGTTATGCTTAATTCTTTTTATTGTTGTGTTCATTGTTAATATTGCCTTTCATTTTGTTTAATTCTTTTTATTATTCTTTTCACTGTCAATATCTCTTTAAATTTTGTCTAATTTTTTTTTATTGTTGTTTTCATTTTTAGTATCTCCTTGAATTTTGTTTAAATTTTTTAGGGCATGATCATTTATTTGTTACCCTTAAAGACTTATTTCTGACTGGACTCAGACTCACAAGTAAAAGCTCTGAGAGGACAGCCTACGTCTCTTGGCGATCTGGTCCTGGCGCTTTACTTGGGCGTCCTTCATTCTCTTGCCAAAAGTTCATCACATTCTGCAGCCTTCTCCTTGTTTTCCTTTGTCTGTTGTTTCTTTAGAGCAGCAATATGACAGCCTTTGTGTTGCAGGACATGAGGAGTGACAGGATGCTGAATCTTGAGTGCTTTGGTCCTGGGCTTTTTCTTGGTTTAATGGCTTTCTGACCATGTATTTTTGGCGGACATCATCTTCCTTAAAGAGATTAAAAAGCTTTCAGATTCTGCTAGCTCTTTAAGGTCCCAAGTGACGAGGCACAGTAGTATCTGTCCATCCAGGAATATCCTCCTCTCCTTTTTTTTTTTTTTCTTCCAATAACCAAATTAGGAACACTGAAATTGGCTTCCATGATGCATCCTCAAACAGACTTGTGCTTCCTCTCTCCGTTCTCCTTGGTCTATAACAAGAATGGCCCTTACTCAACAGCAGGTGCACGCTGCCATGGGTCAAAATGCCTTGCTTCATGGGAAAACTTTTTCATTCCTGCCAATGATTCAGACCACATACCCCTTCCACTCTTCACCCAGAGCATCAGCAGCTACTTCTGTGGCCATGGGCTTCTCACAGAACATACGAAGCTTGTGTTCATCATCCACTTCAATGAGTTTCTGACAGCTGGTGGCAGGGAAGGAGACATTCAGCTTCATCTTGACACAGCCAACCGCCTAGGAGGTGCCACAAAAAAGAGCTGTTTAACTCCTTTTTATGGTGTTCTCAATGTGGGTTGTTATTTAGACTTTAATATTAATAAAAATTTGTTTACTCATGTTATGGTTCAGGGGCATCATGTCTATTCCCCATGTGCTACAATTTACTCATGTCTACCTGTGTATGGCAACTCTGAGACAAACACGTGGATCATGGAAGGAGAACCCTTGAAGGCCGTCTTAGAAGCAGGGAAAAGCAAGCAGCTCATGTGGCAGAAAAAGGGCAAATACCAACAATGGTGAGGAATATATGATTGTGAACTGGCAGTCTTCTGCTCAGCGGTCTCCCTAACACTTAGGGACATAGATTCTGAGTTCAGATAGAGTAGGGCTCAAGCTCAGAGGTCTTCACTTTCTCCATGGGCTTCTGCTCTGTCAAAATGGTCTGCAGGGCCATGCAGAGAAAAATGATGTCAACTTAACTATAATGGTGCTCCCCATTCTCACCAACCCTGATCCCAGAGCTGTGTATACACACTCAGTGTATGTTGTGACACTTGTCACACCCCAATGAACATGTTTAAACAGATGGTTATCATAAAGAAGTGCCAGGTTTTCCCAGAATTGTGGGGGTGATCAACACATGACAGAGTTGAGTCCATGGAAAATTTTCACATTTGTCTGTGGGGAATGGATTACATGTCGTCTTATGTTCACTATGTCCAGGAAACCCTCCAAAGGACAAAACTAGAGGTCACCATCAAAAATGGCTCACTGTAGTCCTCATCCTGGGCATATGTGATGCCACCTACCATTTAGAGGACACTGAGTGGTATCAGTGGGCAGCTCATTTCAGCTATGATATATGGGAAACCCCCCACACACACCACATCACTGTCCACCTAGGCATTTGACTTTGAAGAGGTTATATACATCAAGCTAGTCCATGTCTAATCAAAAAGTGAGCTTGTTAGCTCAGTGATGGTGGCTCAAACCTTTAATCCCAGCACTCGGGAGGCAGAGCCAGGTGGATCCTGTGAGTTTGATGCCAGCCTGGTCTACAAAGCGAGTTTCAGGTCAGCCAAGGCAACACAGAGAAATCCTAGCTCAAAGAACAACAACAAAAACAACAACAACAACAACAACAACAACAACAACAACAACAACAACAAATCTAGCTGTTCATATCATCTAGTCTCCAGAGCTAGGGTGTACAATGACTCTGGGAACGAGAGATCCAGGGCTGCATTAGACAGGTTGAGAGAAAACTCATCCATTTTGCAGGATGGAGACAGGCTTTCCTGTTGAACTATGGTGGCCTATCCAGCACAGAGAACAGAGAGGGGCAGTAGCCAGAAATGATGGCAGCAGTGGTCTAGCTGTCATCCCTACTCACAGAGAAAGTGAACTAGTTCATTAGTAATATGTGCAAAAAGAATCTACAGAACATAATCAGAGCTAGTAAGTTAGTTCAAGAAAATCACAAAGGACACACCAGCACACATCACAAGAAATGAACTCACCATTTAACTGCACACCAGCCATGCCCAGGGAGGACACCAGATAAGAGCATCGACTCAAAAACACATCACAGGAGAGTAAGTAGATGCAGCCATTCAAACAGCCATCGATGCTGTTACTGCCTTGTCCCCTGCTCTCCACAGTGTACCTAACATTCCCTCCAGAATACTTCAAAGAAATGTAAACAGTGGGTAAGAAATTAAACATGTAGCTTAAAAACCAAGAAAGCCAAGAGATGCAGAAATGGCAGTTCGTGAGTTAAAGGACCATAACTTTTAAAGTTGGTGACATGGGAATCATTCTGCACACTCCACATGATTACTGTGGTAGACAACAGTGGGAATGCTTATGTCAATGTCCCTAGGCGGTTTCAAAGTACCCACAGGACAATCCAGATCGGGGATAAGGAGATTCTGTCAGTATGCTGCCTGCTAAGAAAACACAGGGACCAGAGTCTGGATCTCCAGTATTTACATAAAAAATGCTATGGTCATGTGCAGATGATGCCCAATGTGCTGTGTTTCCTTTTGTTGTGATTATTGTTGTTTTCAACTTGATACAGGTAGGGTCAATTGTTAGAGGAAATATTAGTTGAGAAAATGTCTCTATCAGATTGGCCTGGAGGTAAGTCTGTGAAGCATTTTCTTTATTACTGAATGCTTTATGTGAGAAGGTTCAGCTCACTGTGGGCAGTGCCACCCCTGCACTGGTGTTTTGGGGTGCTATAAGAAAGCAAGTTGGGCAAGCCATGGGGAGCAAGGCAGTCAACAGTGTTCCCTCATAGCCTCTGCTTCAGTTCTTGCCTCCAGGTTCCTGTCTGCATTTCTGTCCTGACTTCCCTTCATGATGGACTGTAACCTGTAAAGAAATAAATGCCTGCTTTCCCAAAGTTGTTTTTGATCACTGTTCTATCACAGCAAGAGAAAAGAAAACTGAGACACCCTAGGTGACAGCAGGTCTCCAGAGCTCACTGGTCAGCCGGTCTTGTCAATTGGTGAGCACTGCATTCAGTGAGAAAATGTGGTTCAATGAAAACTAGGAGTAGAGGGAATAAGGAAGACTCGTGGTGTCAAACTCCTGCTTCCACCCACATGGACACCACATGAACACAAACACACATGTTCACACATACACATGGATATACCACACATACACAAGGCTATACACACTCACTCCACACCTGTGAATGGACACATACACACACATAGACCACACATACACATACTTACATGTGTGTGTACGCACACACACACCAAAACACGTGTATGGATACAAACATACCCCCCACACACACACATACACACAGAGAGAAAACAAAACAACTAGATCATGGCCAATTTCAATCCCACCTCAAGCAGCTATTACCAGCTAAGTGGGATCAGCTGTCAAGAAGACAGCCAAAAGGATCAATGGAGCTGAAGCAAGAGTCCAGAAACTGAGAGAATGGTCCTGGGGTGCAGTGTTCACACAGGGTCTCACTGTGTAGTACCGGCTCACTTGGAGTTCACCTTGAAGTCTTAGCTGGTCTTCATCTCCAGATCTCCAGGTTGGATGGTCCTTTCACAAGGCTCACTTAAGACCATCAGAAAACACATATATTTACATTAAGATCCACAACAATAACAAAATTAGAGTTATGAAGTACCAACGAAAATACTATTATGGCCAGGTTTACCACAGCATGAGGAACTGAAATAAAGGGTCACAGCATCAGGAAGGTGGAGAACCACTGCTTTACGTGGTAGGATTACAGGTGTGCACCACCATACCTAGAAAAAACCATTTATTCTTCTGGTGGAATGTTCTCCATCATGAGAGCTGCTTCTACCATTAGTGACTTGCCCCTGCATAAGGCTGTGGACACTCGGGTTAAAAGACTAGACAGAGGCCATGGGCTCCACACAGCCAATGAGAACTGAAGGTCTGAGTGCAAAAAAGGGTTAATGAAGAGATGACGGGACCCAAGACCAGGCTCCAAAGATCAATTGGCAGTGATAATCAAAACGTCAAGTGGGTTGCTGAGATGTATGTGAGGTTTTACTCCTCTGTCTTGTGAGACCTCTTAGGTAAAAGTGCAACTTAAGCCAGAAGAAGACTCATTCCCTTCACCCCACCCAAGGTTACAGAAGTGTAAACACCCGGTGGGGGAGGTGACCCTGACCTAGCTGGCTACCTGCAAATAATATTAGGTTTGGGGACCCAGGAAATGGAGGATTGGAAGCCCAGCAAATTTTCAACCCATTTCTGATCCCTTTTCTGGACATTTACAGGCTCTGTTTAAGAGATCAGTGACAGTTCCCACAGTTTATAGAGAAAGAAACACCATTCCTGACAGCAAACAGTTCTCTAAAATGGTGTCTCACAATACAATACAGTGTACTGACCTGGGTAGCATAAAGTGTCAACTTGTCACAGCTAGAGTCATCTGAGGGGAGACCCTCCAATGTAGGATTGGCCTAGGTCAGATGGGCCTCTGGATATGTCTGTGAGGGACTCTTTGGTTGTAGGTTGATGTAGGAGGGCTCAGCCCACTGTGGGAGGTACCATTCCTAGGCATGTGAAAATCAACTGTATAAGAAAGCTAGCTGGGTATAAGCCAGCCGGCAAGTCGAGAGTAAGCAGCTTTCTATATGAGCCTTGCTCTAATTTTTGCTTGTGAAATGTGATCCTTTAATGGAAGTAATGCTATGTGTACCAGCAAGCAGATGTGACTTCAGATCCTGCTTTGACTACACTCAGTGTTGGACTGTAACCTTCAGTCCTAAGATGAATAAATACTTTCCCCCCTTAAGATGCTTTTGGTCAGAGGTTTGCAGATTTTCTTTTTCTGTTTTCAGTCACAGCAAGAGAAGTGCAAGTGGAATATGTACAGAGCTGAATTGAAAGCAGATGAAAATTCCTCTGGCACTCTAGTAAAGCAGCATTCAACATCTGCCATTCCAAAGCAAAGGTCACAAAGAGAAACATCCAGACCCAAGGCAGCTTTCGTTGAAACTCTGGTTCTTGGCACCATAGATTCTCTCTCAGTGGATACTCAACAGGCCTTACAGAACCAAGAGCCCCTTTCATCTCAGGAGAGAGGTAAACCAATAGAAGCTATGAAGACAGTGAGGTATCAGTGAGTGTTCCCACCAGAGCCACACACAGAACTCACTTAAACAGGGAAACAGTGAGCTTCATCCCCTGATATTATTATTTTAAGTGTATGGGTGTTTTGTCTACAGGTAAGTCTGTGCACCACATGCATGATTGGTGCCCAGGGAGGACAGAAGGCACTGGATGCCCAGGACTACAGTTATAGGTAGTTATGACTCATCATGTAGGTGCTGGGAGTGGAATCCAGGTCCTCCAGGAGGGCAGGCAGTGCTCTGAACTGCTGAGCCATCTCTCAGCCTCTCTCCTAACTTTTTGATTGTTTGCTTTTGAGACAGGGCTTCTCTGCAGACCAGCATGGCCTCATTTCAGAGATCTGCCTGTCTCTACCTCCTGAGTGCTGGCCTTAAGGGCCACCATGTCTGGATTTCTTTCTCCTAGGTTTTCACAACTTACTTCAATTGCCTGAAATTTGAATTCTTTCTGATTCTATTTGGAAATCAAACTCTGTGGATACTGTCGAAATCAGGAGGTGGGGACCCCACCCACTTTTAAAAGTTTTTTTAAAAAAATAATAACTAAGCCGGGCGGTGGTGGCGCACGCCTTTAATCCCAGCACTCGGGAGGCAGAGGCAGGTGGATCTCTGTGAGTTCGAGGCCAGCCTGGGCTACCAAGTGAGTTCCAGGAAAGGCGCAAAGCTACACAGAGAAACCCTGTCTCGAAAAACCAAAAAAAAAAAAAAAAATAGTAATAACTACCTATGAAGGCACATGATAGTTACAAAAAAGTAAAAAAAAATTAAAGTTTTAGAAAACAGAAAATTTCTCATACTTTTGGATTGACATGATTAAAAGATGAAACTGTCTATACTGTCAAAATCTATCTATTGATCTTGGTAATTCTTGTGAAAATTCCATTGATATTGCTCACAAAAAAAGAGAGAAAAAAACTACAATTCATATGATGGTAAAAAGACCCTAAAAAATAATCCAAAGCAGGAAAAATCACTGCAGGTTATCAGAATATTTGATCTCAAGACTTGGTTCTAAGTGGCAGGAACATCATGGTACTATCAGAAAACAGAAGAGTAGACCAGTAGAATAGACAGAAGACACAGAAATGAAGCCACACAGCTAGAACCACCCTGGTCTTTAACAAAATTTTTGTTTTTTATTTATATGTCTGTGTCCAGGTGTATGGCAGTGAATGGGAGTGCCCTTGGAGGACAGAAGAGGACTTTGGATCCCCTGGAGCTGGAGCTACTTACTGGTGGTTGTGAGTTGACAGATTGGATACTGGGAAGCAAACCTGTATCCTATGTCAGTGCAGAAAGTTCTCCTAACCATTGAGCCATCCTTCCAGGCCCCAACATACTTTTGACAAAGATGCCAAAAACATACATTGGGGAAAATGATATTTTTTGAGTAAGTAGTTCTGGATATTCACACATAGAGGATGAAATTAGATTCTCATCTCTCCTCCAACCAAAAGTGCAGTTCAAACTGGACAAAGATCCTAAGGTGAGACCTGAAACCACTAGAGAAAAAGCTACAGAAAACAGCTTAATATATGGGCATATGCAAGAACATTCTGAGAAGAAATCCAGTACACAATATATTCCAAGAACTCAACAAATAGGCCGCCAAAAATTGAAAACCGTACTCCAATAGCCAGGAAGCAATCCCCAGTATAAAAAGACAGCCTGGCAAATGGGAGAAGATCAGTCCGCAGATTAATATCTAGGCTCTGTAATGAATTTCAAAACTTGAATATCAAAAAAAATCTTCCAATTAATAAATGGACAAGTAAATTGAAGAAATACAACTATAATTGTATTTAATATAATTAAATTTAATATAATTTAATATAATTGTAATATAATCATGTACTTACTCAGATCTCCCAAAATAAAGGCTACATAATCTAAGAAAATCCAGAGAAATCACTTCCTAATGGACTGGCTCAAAGGAAGCATTGGGATGCTTGGTTATCACAAGCAGAGGTCTCAAAAGTATCATGTACTGGAAGCTGATGAAGGAAGGACAGAGATGCAGAGCTTTAGGGCCACTTCACTGAGCATGATGGAGCTGTGTTTACAGAAGAGGTGAGAAATAAAAAGTTTGCTTCACCAGGGACATCAGAACTGGTGTGCCACTTCAGTGCCTTTGCAGAGCTCCATGGTAGAATGTAATCTCGTGGAAACAACTAACATTTGAAAGCAGGGGTGGAGTGTTGTGTAACAATTTTCCCTTTTTTGATATGAATTTTTTCTGTTGGTTTTGAGATTAGAATTACATTATTTTCTCTTCCCTTTCATCCTTTCAGACTCTCCCTACAGTCTTCCTTGCTCTTTTTCTAATTTATGACATCTCTTTTTATTAATTGTTGTTGCATGCATGTGTATACACATGCAGTTGTAGATTGCTAACTGTAAACTGATCATTCTGTATTGCTAGCATGTATGATACTGGATATCCAAATTGTGTGCTCTTCCCTGGCTAAAACTATTTCTTTAAGGCTCAGAAAGTTCTATGGAAAGATGGAGGACGTTCATAAGACTCAGGCATTAAACCATGGCTGGGAAAGCTGAAACTTACAAGATTAATAAGGCCCTTCCCCTCCCAAGGTTATACAGGTGTTGAGTAGGACAGCTGAAGAGATGAGTCATACAGAGATATTCAGGCTTCTAGTTTTCATGAGTCACCCATTTTAATATGAGCCTTTGTGATGCTACTGCATTTGAGTTATTCATATTCCTGTAAGTAATCCCTTACCTATACTCCTGTCAATTAACTTCAATAAACTCATTAATTTGTGGGAGTAGAAATTACATGGTGTTCCCTGGGAGGCAGACAGGTAAAGAAAGGGGGAACTAATAAATAATACCAATGGTCAATTTCTAGCTTCCTTTTGACTTTTCCATCCAGAGACAAAGCCATAGTGGGCTTTTTCTTCCACCAGCAGGCTCCCACTTCCAGATATCTGGTTCAGGCTAGATAGGTATGTTCAGGCTAGACAGATACGTTCAAGATTAGTCCTGAAGATGTTTACCTGAAGCTGCAGATGATCATAGCTCTTGTGAGTGAGCTATGGCTATGTCATGTCCAAAAGACAGCATTTCACAGCAGGTCCCCTCATCCTCAGTCACGATATTCAGGATCCATTTCCATAATGCTCCCTAAGTCCATGGCGAGTGGCTGACCTTTGTGCCCCGTTTAGGACTTAAGCGTTCATGGTCACTTCAGCATTTTGAAGTTTCAAGGCTGTGTGCACTTACTGCTGCCTACTACAGAAAGAAGAACCTCTGACCAAGACTGACAGCTGAAGAGATCTAATTGTAGAAACAGAAATACTTACAAAGCAGTTACTAGTACTGTGTACTGTACTAATTCCTTCCTATAGTGCAGATCAGAAGGAAATGAATTAAACACTAACTCCATGTCACTGCTGCACCAGTGATTTTCTCATAGTCTGTGGGCTACCATTTAAATGGTACTTTCTTTTCCTTTAACGAAAAGTCTTAATTTCATGAGATCCTTTGTGTTAATTTTTGGTCTCATTTCCTATTAGATGAGAGTCCTATTCAGAAAAGCCTTACCCGTGCTTAGAAGTGGGAGTATTTTCTCTACCGTGTCCTTTGGCATTTTCAGAGTATCAGGTCTCATTTTGACATCCATGACCCATTTGGTGCAGAGGCTATGTATGGCAGAAGATAAGGGGCACAGTTTCATTTTCTGTATTCTGAAAACAATTTTTCACAACCACTATATTTGAGACAGTATCTTCAAATGCTAACACACACACACACACACACACACACACTGAAATACAAATATGCATGCAATGTTACACTCAGTATTCACAAGTGCATTCTGCATATAAAATGGATCACTTTGAAATAACCAGCTATGTAGTAAGTAATATGAGGCCAAGCTCTGACCACTCAGAGTAAGGCATGGAAACCATTTGCATTTGAATAAATTCTCAGCCAGACTTATAGCCTGGCTCAAATACTGCAGATTGAGGGGTCATTTTCTTGGGTCCTCAGACCCTTATCACACTAATAAAATAAAAAACAAAACAAAACTGTAAACACAGGACAGGACAAATGATTCTTACTTTTGATGATGAATAATATTTAAATTGCCCGTAATTCCAGCATTTCATTAGTTTTAGTTATTAAAAGCCCAAAGCACAAGGCTGCCTGGAAAGGAGCAGAATCATGTGGAAGACAAGGGTGGCCAGATGCAACCTCACATACAATGCGACAGAAAAACCGACCCTGCCTTCACTGTCCTCCCTTCTTCTCAGTGAGGAAGTTCAAGATTGGAGTCCTGGAAAAAAGGATACAACATGGTGGAGAAGGCAGAGAAACTGTTGAGCACAATCCTAAGGTGAAGCGGTTTTGTTTGAAAGCAAGACAATAATCGGCCATAGAGTGACACCATTTCAGTAAGAAAGAACACTTGTGTGTTGTGTGCTAGTTACACGTGAACAGCACATGAGGATGACCTCCACGGCAAAGGGTGGACTGCTTTTCACTGCCTTCCATTCTCTACATTTGGAAGTTTGAACCACACAAATAGTTCAAAGTAGAACTGTTTAATTTATATTCAAAACAGCCTTGATATCATTTAATGTATCATTAACAACTCATCCGTTACAAAAAAAAGTGCCAACTGATGCACGTTTCTACTAAGAAAAAGTGCTTTAGGGGAGAAGGAACTTGAGGTCATTTTTCTGTACATTTGCTCAATGTTTCTATGAGACCAAAATTTCCCTGCAAAAAAAATAACAAATATACGGCACAGTATACACTTCTGTAGGTAAGAGGTTCTGGGAAGTTAGCGACAATGATACAACAACGTGGATATTGATTCTCACTGAATCCTTAGGAAAGCAAATAATCAGCTTGCTCAGGACCTGATGTGGATGTTGGTCCTTGCAGTTCATGTGGTGAACACTGACTCCAAAGGTGTTAAGAAAGGTAGGACCTGGGCTAGAGAGATGGCTCAGAGGTTAAGAGCACTGGCTATTCTACCAGAGGTCCTGAGTTCAATTCCTAGCAACCACGTGGTGGCTCCCAACCATCTATAATGAGATCTTGTGCCCTCTTCTGGCCTGCAGGCATACATGCAGACAGAGCACTGTATATGTAATAACTAAATAAATCGTTAAATAAAATAAAACTTATTTAAAAAAAAAAAAAAAAGAAAAAAAGAAAGGTAGGACCTTTGATCCCTATGTTCCAGGATCTTTGGTACAGGAAGGCACTCTGCACACACTATCATAAGAGAAACACCATCAGGAAGCCAGCCAACAAACCCTTTATCTGCAATGGTGTACTACCCGCAAGATATGCTAGGTCAATGGTGGCTCAAAGCTTGTGGGAGTAACCAGCCAATGCCTGATTTGACTTAAGGCCAACCCCACAAGATGGAACCCTTACCCATCACTGCTTGGGTGACCAAAGATAGATAGTCCAGTGACCTAGGGTAAAACCAAATAACTACTGGCCTAAAAAAGAAAAAAATTACATGATGATAAAACGGCTCGTAATGGTATTCTACTATACTTATAGATCAGTGCCTTGTTCAGCCATCATCAGAGAATACTCCTTCTGCAGCAGATGGTTACAAATATAGAAACCCATAGCCAGACATTATGCAAAGGGTAAGAGACCTTGGAACATACAACCTAAAACAGAATGTCTCCATTAAATCCCTCCCATCAGAGCTCAGGTAATCCTGTGGAAGAAGAGCCAGAAGGGATGGAGGACACCAAGAAAATAAGACCTTTTAAATCAACATCAACAAAGCTCATATGAACTCACAGAGACGGAAGCAGCATGCACAGAGCCTGCACAGGTCTGCACCAGGTCCTCTGTGCTCCTAGTTTATAGTATTTTTATGGATTCCTCAGGGTGCTAATGCATGGTCTCTGATTCTTGTGCCTTCTCTTGGGCTCTTTTTCTTCTGTTGGTTTGTCCTGTCCAACTTCGATGTGATAGTTTTTGTTTTATCTCATTATATTTTATTATGTTCTATTTTTAAAAATGTTTAAATCAATGGATAAATGATGAATGAATGAATAAAACCTGGCCACTAGAGTGAAAGGTTAACAACTGAAGTGTCATTTATACCTGCTAAGAGAGGGAAATCAGTTTTCTTCAATAGAGTGACAATGGGTACACCAACCACTCCAGGCCAGGTCTCATGTTCAGGAGTTCAGGAGTAGTTGACCAACATATAATGTACTCCACAATTTTTTTGTATGCTTTTGTTTGGTCACAGTTTGGTGGGTTTTGTTTTTTTGTTTCTGTTTTGCTTTGGGGTGGTGTTTTATTTTATTTTCTTCGTTTGGGGGCTTTGTTTTATAGGGTTTTGTTTGTTTTTTTGTGAAAGAACTCGAAGTTGGGTGGGTAAGGAGGGATAAAGGATCTGGAAGGACTTGGGGGATGGGGAGAATATGATAAATTATATTTAAATTTAAAATAATTTTAAATAATAAAATGTTGTCGCGGTGTGTCGGTGGCACCGGTGTGTGGCACCTTAAGAATGAATCTAGCCTTTCTTGGCTGCAAGGGGGTCCAGCCTCTAAGTCTATTTATGTAGATTCCTTTTCTTTTCTTTTTTGAGGGAGGGTCTTACTATGTAGCCTTGGCTGGCCTGGAACTCACTGTGTAGACCAATCTGTCCCCAAACTCATAGAGATCTGCTTGCCTCGAGTGTGCAGATTTTTTGACTGCCACAGTTATCAGGGCTATGGCTATATCTGTGGCTACCAGCAGTGGTTGCCTGAATGATGCCCAGGACCCAGGTCATGTGATACCCCAAGGTAAACGATGCTCAAAGGTTTTTAAAACATAGTTGTAGTGGTGTTTTTTTTTTTTTTCTTTTCCTTAGTAAATCTCTTTAGGGGACTGGAGATATGGTTAAGAGCACTTGCTGCAGTGCCGACCGGTGCCTCTTTTGTGACGCGGCAGATGAGGAGACTCCAGCGCTCGCCATGGCGGACGAGAAACCCAAGGAAGGAGTCAAGACTGAGAACAACGAACATACTAAGTTTAAGATTAAGAGGCATACACCACTTAGTAAACTAATGAAAGCCTATTGTGAACGACAGGGTTTGTCAATGAGGCAGATCAGATTCTGGTTTGATGGGCAACCAATCAATGAAACAGATACACCTGCACAGTTGGACGTGGAGGATGAAGATACGATTGATGTGTTCCAGCAGCAGACAGGAGATGTCTACTAAAAAGTGAACCTGGTACTTTACTCCAGAATTTTGTTATAGACCAAGAATACATTCCCAATTAGAAAGCTGCAATTTGGTTCCACCACATCCTGACTACTGCAGTGTAGTTTTCTCTATTCTTTCATTTCCCTGTCCCCATTTCTTTATTGTACATAAAGTAACTGGTGTACGTGCACAAGCATTTGAGCTTTTTTCTTTTTTAAACTAAATGGCCAATGTTCTGTTTTGATTGACATCAGATGGAGATGGTCTGGGGGAAAGTACTGGTTCTGTGAAAATATCCCCCTCTCTCCATCAGTGGCATGCTCATCCAGCTCTTACCTTTATATTACAGTAAGTTATTTTGCTCTCAATGTTTTAACAAAAGAACCCAACAACAAAATCCTTGCATACATTGTTTGATTGGAGAATTTTAATGTTTTTCATTTATCATTGTAAAACCAAGGACAATTTTATAACTTTTTTGTTAGATGTAGGGCAATCTCTCTTTAAGTAGGGGTAAATTACTCTTGAACAAATGATCCTAGTTTTCCCTTCAAGTCAAGGGTCTTGTTGTTTTAATAAACTTCTCGTTTAAAAAAAAAAAAAAGAGCACTTGTTGCCCTCGGAGAGGTCCTGAGTTCAGTTCCCAGCACCGACAGAGTGATTCACAACCATCTATAACTCTAGTTTCATGAGATCCAATTCCTTCTCTTGACCTCTGTGGGCACCAGGGATGCACATGGTGCTCAGACAAAGATACAGGCAGCATAAGTATGTATGCAAAATAAAATAAAAATAAAAATGAATAAATCTAAAAAAGTTCTTTTAAAAATTTAAAGAGATTAAAATTGAGAGGTAGCACAAGAGAGAGCATGGAGGGAGGGAGGGAAGGAGGGAGAGAGAAAGAATATGTATGTGCAGGTTGCAGGAGTTGGTTTTCTTTTTTTAAAAAATAATTTATTTTTATTTTATGTGCATTGGTATTTTGCCTGCTTGTATGTCTGTGTGAGGGTGTTGAGTTCCCTGGACCTGGAGTTACAGACAGTTGTGAGCTGCTATATGGGTGTTGGGAATTAAACCCAGGTCCTCCAGAAGAGCAGTCAGTGCTCTTAACCATTGAGCTATTTCTCCAGCCCCAGGAGTTGGTTTTCTCCTTCTGCCATGTAGGTCCTAGAGATTGAACTCAGGTCATAAGCTTGGCAGCAAATACCTTTACCTGCTGAGCCACCTTGACAGCCCTTATGATTAATTTTAATTGCCAATTTGACACAACCTAGAGTCACCCAGAAAAAGTCTCAATGAGGGACTGCCCATATTGGATTGGCCTATGAGTATATCTGTTCAGATTATCTTGATTATGTTAATTGAGGTGAGAAGTTCTCTACCCACTGTGGGTGGCACCATTCCCTAGGCAGGAGATCCTGGACTGTATGTAGAGATGGTACTAAGCAGTTGTAGGCATGCATGAATTCATTTTTCTCTCTGCTCTTGACTGTGGATGTGACTAGTTACTTCAAGTTCCTGCATTGGCTTCTCCACAGTGATGGACTACAACTGCTGTTTAGTAATTTCTTTCAAGATTACATACTTTCATCTTGGAGGAAAGCTTGTTAAGACATAGAATGTTAAAAGGGAGATGAAGGAACAGGATGGGCTAAGGGAATGTGAAATATTTCATTCTTCAGGGGATTCACTAGCTTCAGGAAGTCACTGAAACTGATTAGATTTACTAGGCCCCGCCCTCTCCAAGCCTACATGAGTAATAAAGACTACCACGAGACAGTCACAGACAAGATGAGTTTTCTGGAAGAAGCATAGACCAGCCTTGTTGCCTGGGAGAGGCTCAGACTAGCTGAGCTAACTGCAAAGGACAATCTCCAAACTATTGAGCTGCCTGCAGGTTGTGTAGTGGGCTCAAGGTTTCCAGTTTTCATATGCTATCACCCGTGCTTCAGTGGACTTTGGTAATGAAACTGTCTTTGAGTTATTTCTGCTCCTGTAAGTAATCCCTTACTCATATTCGTGTAAATAATCTCAACTAATTGGTTCACCAGGTGGGACATTTCTTCGATCTGTAGTTGGTTCCCTAACTGGGGTTAGTAAATGTTTGCTCACGTCTCCCCAGGAATAGCATCATACAACAGAGACCTGGAAGGATAAGCCAGACAGCCCTTTTCTCTCTTAAAATAGTTTTTGTCAGGTTATCCTTTCACAACAACAGAAATAAAGCCAAGACATCTTTGAGTGAATATGAGAACAAATGTGTGGGGGCAGGACTATTGTGGAATATTAGCTTAAGATGTGTTACATTTGTATATGGAATATTTGTTTAATGATGCCAAGAGATGTTGCATTCTTTTATGTTGCATTTGTTTAACTTTGTAAAGCTGTGTTACTCTGACTAAAACACCTGATTGGTCTAATAAAGCACTGAATGGCCAACAGAGGGATATGCCTAGGCGGGAGAGGGATATGTGGGGCTGCTAGGCATAGAGAATAAATAGAAGGAGAAATCTCGGTTAGAAAAGAAGAAGGAGAATAGGGAGGGGCAAGAAAAGGAGAAGGAGAGGAGGATGCCAGGCACCCTGCCACAACACCAGCCATGGAGTAAGAAGGGAAGAAAGACATACTGTTATGTGATACTTTGTGTTCTGACAAATAAAGCTTGCTTGGACAGTCAGAGGCTGGAGCTAGCTACTAGTTAACCATAGAGGTCTGGAGGTCTGCACAGAGAGGAACAGGAAGTGAAAAGGTGGGGCAGAGACAGGATAATGGCCCTTTTGGACTGGAGGAACGGAAGAGGAAGGAAACGACTGTGGCTTCTCTCCTGCTCTCGTCTCAGGTTTTTATTGATAAGATTAATTATATTCATGATTCAGTATAGAATAAAGAAAAGTAAAAAGCCCAGAGGCAAAATGTAGAAGAGAAACACATTAAGTTAGAAAAGCTGGCTAGAAACAAACCAAGCTAAGATCAGGCATTCATAAGTAAGAATAAGTCTCCATGTATTTATTTGGGAGCTGGGTGGTGGGTCCCCAAAGAGTTTTAAAAAAACAAAAACAAAAAACAAAACAACTATACAGGACACATGGTAAAATCAACTCACACTTTTATAGCATCTCCAAGGTTAAAATGCCTTTCTATGCAGTACTAGGCATGAGGGGTTGTGAGGGCTTACAGATTAATCGGTGAGGAGTTTTACAAGGCCAGGTGATTTGACATTGAGTGTGTACTCAGTGCTTGGTGTTCAAGTCTTCTGTCCCCACTCCTGTTCCTTGGATTCTAGTTATCTGTCGCACAGCTGCCCATGGAAGACCTTGTGGGTGACATTGACTTCTGAAGCTCAACTCTCTCATGTCACACAGAGAGAGTAACTTACTGAGGCTGAGTTGCTGGGTTGCTTTTGGCTTTTGCTTTCTTTGTATCATCCCACTGCACCGAGAGTGACTGGGACAGTCCACTATGTTCTATGTGGCAGAAGTAGGGGTCTCTGTCCTGAGGAGGGACTTCCACCTCCACCCAGGACAGGTAGGTGCCATTTCCATTGGGAAAAACACCTCCTGATTTGGATGCCAGCATTTTGCCGGCCCGGTTCCAGTGCAGACTTATTCCTTGTGGGTAGAAGTCATAGGCCAGGCATTTGAATGTCCTTTTTCTTCCTGGGGCTGCACGGCTGGTGATTGTCACAGTGGGAGGATCTGTGGAGGGATCAAGTGTGGATGTTGAGAGTTTTAAGGTGGACTTTTTCCTTCCATGCTTTCATTCCTAACTCCCTGGATGACCATTTAATCTGACTCCACCAAGAGACCTTTGTGAAGCTCAGGAAGGTCTGAGGCTTCCCCCAAGCCTTCCCTGATGGGTTATGTAATATGTCCACAGCTACTTTCTCACTCCCTGCCTCATGTTGTGGTGTATTGACTTCAGTTGGCAACCGACGTCAGTTGAGACAGGGTTGGGGAGATAGCTTAGTGGGTAAAGGGCTGGCTGCATAAACATGATGATCTGAGCTTGGATCTCCAGAACACATGTAAAAGTTGGATGCAGTCATGCATGTCTCTGTCCCCAGAGCTCATATATGGTGATGGGTAACAGAGACAGGAAAATACCTGGAAGCTGGTTGGCAGGCTAGCCTGGTGTCTCAAACAAGGTAGAAGGTGGGGACCAATAGCTGAGGCTCTCTTCCAATCTCCACACATGCACCCTCATACATACATTTATGCATACATGCATATATAATACATCATACACACACAGAGAGAACAAAACATAGAGACAGGACCTCACTACGTGCGTAGCCCAGGCTGGTCTTGAACTTGTGTTATTCCTGCCCCAAGTGCTAGGATTACTGGCATGTACTACCATGCCCAGATTCTGAGTGTCTTAAGTGTGCTTTATAGCCCCACCCCCATCTCAGCCCAGCTCCTTCCTTCTGTCCACATCTCTGTCCATTAAGCTGTTTCATATTCTAAATAGTCATTTCCCCTTTTCTCCAGTGATGTTTCAGTGTGTGGCACTTGATTCTGCTCCTGTTTGTTCTTCCTTCCTAGCCAGACGTTTAACACACCTACCTCCTCACTACAAACAAGATGAGAGGCATCACTGTATCGAGGAACTGCTATGGAGTTTGGAATCTGAAATGTGGAATTTGAGTGCCAACTGAAGCTGAATCCCAGTTCTTTCTTTCTCCATCTCTCCCACCCCTTTCAGAGACAGGGTATAGCTCTCCTGGTACTTGTCATGGAGGCAGGCCCTGAACTCATGGCAATGCTCTCTACCCTTAACCTTCTGAGTGCTGGGATTACAGCATGTGCTGCAAAGCAAGGATTATTTAGGGAACCTTGCAATTAAGCCAGTTTTGTTCCTGACTTGTGTGTGTGTGTGTGTGTGTGTGTGTGTGTGTGTATGTGTGTGTATGTGTGTGTGTGTGTGTATGTATTTAAGATTGAATCCAGACTCTTGTACATGCTAGGTAGGTGCTCTACCACTGAGCCACACCCCAGCCCCTCACTGGGGGATTCTAAGCAGGTACTCTACCACTGAGCCATACCCCAGCCCCTCACTGGGGGATTCTAGGCAGGTGCTCTACCACTGAGTCACATCCCAGCCTCTCATTGGGGGAGTCTAAGCAGGTGCTCTAAAACTGAGCTGTAACCCCTAGTTCTTTCCACTTTTTTGATGAACATTCGTTTTGGCTCTCACATCATGTCTTCAGAAGGAACGAATCCTAGTAGATGAAAGCTGAGGGAGTAAGGGACTAATAGGGATTGATGGGACAACCTGCCATGGTCCCCTGAGCCTGAGATCACCTTGGTTTTCAGTTTAGTACTTGGAGCAGATCATAAAAGCAGTGCATACCTTTTTGGTCCAGATGAGATCTGCTGTAGTTCAGGTACCTCTTCAGCATTGTGGGGCACTCCTCCTCTAGGTATGCCTTGGCTCGCTGTGTGTAGACTTTTTCTGCCTCCCACTTTAGCTTGGTGTTCTCAGCTGCTGGGACTAAGGGGATCCAGGCTGGGATTTCTTTGTTGAATTCGATGAAATCCTGTCCATCGTAGGCATACCTCCAGAATGCTCCATTGCTTCTGTTATTCAATAGCTCACAACCGAACATTCCCTGGAAGGTATGAGACCCTGAAGCCTCCCCGACCCCACAGGGATTCAGTCAGATGGGTGCCAACTCCAGCTGAGCAACTTTCATTCCTACATGCTTGGGAATCTAAACACTCAATTCTTTATCTTGGCAAACAGGTTACTGCTGTGGGATGATCCTTCTGTACGCTGTGAATATGTATTACTCTCATTGGTTAATAAAGAATCTGTTTGGCCAGTAGCCAGGCAGGATAAGGTTAGGCAGAAAAACCAAACTAAGGAGGGGATGGAGAAGGATGGAGCAAGAGAGATGCCAGTGAACCACCCAAGAAACAAGATGCCAGAGGACCAGTAATGCCACAGACCATATGGCAATACATAAATGAATAGAAATGGGTTAATTCAAATGTAAAAAGAGCTAGTTAATAATAAGCCTGAGCTAATGGCCAAGCATTCTGTAATTAGTATAACCCTCTGATTGGTTATTTGGGAATTGGCAGGTGGGAGAGAAATGTCCATTTACAGGTTACTAGCCAGGCACACAGCAGAGGAAGAAACTGTATTTGGCTGGGTGTTTCAGGCCTCTCTCAGAGGAAATGCATTCTTTATACTTGGAGAATTTCATGATTATGGACAGATTCCAAGTCTATTTCTTTCTAACAGTGTCAGATACTCTGGGTGACTTTGAACTCCTGACCCTCTTGTCTTCATTTCACTAGTGCTGGGTTTACAGGTGTGTGACACCATACCCAGTTTTATGTGGTGCTGGGGATTGAACCCAGGACCTCTGGTGTGCTAGGCAAGCACTCAGATTTCAAGTCTTTTTCATCGTCTCATCTAACAAACTTATGTGTTTTAGTGGATGGTGAATTCTTCAGAATTAAACATAGTCACACTGAACTGCATTTCCACGTTAAATAGGAATTATTTGTGGTTTCTTATAGATTATAGGAATTTCTACATGCCACTTTCTATTTTGCATTTAAATCACTACTCTTTACATAATTGGATCACTTCCCTCTTTTCAGTGGTTAGTATCTTATTTATTGTTTGTTTATTTTTGGGACAGGGTCTCACTTTGTAACCCAGGCTGGCTTGGATCTCATTACGTAGCCTGGGCTGCCACAAACTCATGGCAATCACCCTGTCTTTGCTTTCTGGATGCTGAGATTACTGATAAGCCACCATTCCTGGTGTTTACTCCAAACCTCTAAATCCTTAATCCCCTTGCCCATGAACACAAAGTGACCTGCCTAGCACAGGTCAGTCTGATTACAACAGCGGATATTTACCCAGTCCTGAGTGGTGCTGTTGGCACAGGCTCAAAAAAAGCTCTTAAGCTGTCTGGGTTTAAATTCCAGATCTTCCCCTGGTCCACCCACCTGCCTTGTTAAGTGAACTATGAAATATAATTAAGCTTAAGCAAAATACTTAAAAAAATCTTTGAAATGACAACAGTAATAATAATCTTTGAAGATGTTATTTTGAGCATTAAATGTGATCATACCTGAGGCTAGCACAGAGCAAGTACTCAGTAAATGTAAGTTACTGTTACCTTCTTTCTTAATAATTAGATAATTGTGGTGTGTGTGTGTGTGTGTGTGTGTGTGTGTGTGTGTGTTTGGTGTAAGTGCATGTAAGTGTGCATGCACACTCAGAGCCCACAGAGTGCTGGGATGTTCCTCTATTGTTCTCCACCTGGATAGTGTTGAATCTGATACTTTCTCAAGTGGGCAGGAACATGGAGTTGAAAGGTCAGTGTCCCTGGGTAAGAAGTGACTCTGATACCACTTCTTTTAGGGGCTGAGGTCTGGAGTGAAAATAAAAGAAGCCATGGGGAAGGAGGAGGTCAATGTGAGTACGGAGGATGGGAGGTGTTGTGGGTGAACCTGTGCATGGCTATCTGTGCTTACTGCTCCTCCTTTGTGTGTGTGTGTGTGTGTGTGTGTGTGTGTGTGTGTGTGTGTGACTAGTTCCAGCCTGGGGAATCTTTTCCAGTCATATTCATGGGGCTGCTCAGGTAAAGCACTCCACCTCATTGGTCTGTAATATCTCACTGACCTGCACTGTCCTTGTAATAGTCCATGATGTCTTTCAGGGTCACGAGGAAGATCTCCTCCCTGGCCCTCTGAAGCTGGCTCTCCTTCTCCCAGTCCTCCATTCCTTCTACCTGGCTCCAAGGCCCCACGGGCTCCGCCTTCCTGCTGTTGCTGTCATAGTGGAAGAAGGCCTGGTCATTGAGAAACGCGGTGGCTTGAAACCTGGGGATGCCTTTGCTGGGCCTGGACAAGCTGGTGTAGAGGAAGATCAGAGAATAAGGCCCTGTGGAAGAGGGGAAGATTCTGAGGGGTGGGGTTCATGCCCAGGAGACCCACTGGGGAGGACCCGGCCATGGAGCTTCTTCCTCTGCTTTTACTGCTGCCTCACACTGTGGGAGGTTCACTCATGTGAAGGGGCGCTGTTTCTCCTGGGGATGCCATGTCAGAAACTGTTCTGTGTGTTGTCTCTACACTGTATCCTCTAATTTGCATGTAAAATTATTTCTGTGTGTGTGTGTGTGTGTGTGTGTGTGTGTGTGTGTGATATGTATGTGTTCTTGTGGGTGTGAGCACATGTGCATGATGTAGAGGTCAGAGGTCAAGTTGGGATGTCTTCCTTTATAGCTTTCCATCTTTTTTAAAAATTGTGTCTATTTGTGTGTGTGTGTGTGTGTGTGTGTGACTGTGTGTGCACAAGCATGCACATGCCACTGTGTGTATAGCAGTCAGAGGACAGCTTGTAGGAGCTGGTTCTCTCTATCATGTGGGTCCTAGGGATCAAATTTAGTTATCTGGCTTGGTGGTAAGTACTACTACTTCTGAGCCATGTCTCTGGTCTGACATCTTATTTTTTTGAGATGGGGTTTCTCACTGGACCTGGAGTTCATCAGTTCAGGCAGGTTGGGCCATAAATGAACTCTAGGGATCTGCCTCTACCTGTCAGTCTATCTACCTATCATCTATCTACTATCTATCTATCTATCTATCTATCTATCTATCTATCTATCTATCTGTCATATATTCATCCATCTACCCATTACCTGTCTATATCTTCCTGTCTATCTATTCATTCAGCCATCATCTATCTACCTATCCCTGTTTATATCTTTGCATCCATCCATGCACCCATGCATCCATGCATCCATCCATCCATCCATCTATCTACCTGTATATCTATCCCATTAGTTCTGTTCTCTAGAGGCCCCTTACTAATTCATATTTTTGGTATAGAATATACTTAACATTAAAAAATCTTTATTTAAAAAATTATATATACTGTACATGTGTGCAATATGCAAAGAGGCCAGAAAAGGGTGTCAGATCTCTTGGGGCTAGCGTTACAGGCAGTTATAAACTACCAAGTGGATTCTGGGAACTAAACCACAGGTCCTCTGCAAGAGCAACAAGTGCTCATAAGCGCTGAGCCCTCTTTACAGCCCCTTTAGAACATACTTAACATTCTAAAGACAGTGCCTTATTATAAAACAGACATAAATAACTATGTAACATTCTGGGAATGCACTAAGTTTTTAAACTGGTGCAGTTTGAAATCTTCATCCAAAATTTTGTGTGCAGCAAACAGCCTCATTCCCTGTCCTGGAACTGACTGTGGATCTCACTGGTTCCCCGCTGCCTCATCTCACTGCGGAGGAAGGTCCTGGTTTCCTCTCTTCTAGCCTGCCTCTGTATTTTTCCCCTGGGATCTTAGAAGAGGGGCAAGAGAGAAAGTAGAGGAAATTCATGAGGTCCGTATTCAGTTCCACTGTCTGACTCTGGGCAGGTCACTTTGCCTCTCTGGGTATACTTTTCCCATGTGAAAAAAAAAGTCTTTTGTGTGTCTATGTGGGTGGGTGTGCTCATGGGTATGTCACAGAGTGCAGGTGGGTCAGAGGACACGCTTGGATGTCAATCCTGCCTTCCACCTTGTTTGTTGCTGTGCAAGCCATGTTAGCTGGCCTATGGGCTTCTGGGGGATTCTTCTGCCCTGCCTCCTGTCTTGCCATAAGAAAGCTGAGATTGTAGACAGATGTGACCACATCTGGATTTCCGTGGGTCCTAGGGATCTGAACTTGAGTCCTCAAGATCATACTGAACCACCCCCCAGCCCTGATCCTCCTGCTTCCAGCTCCCATGTGGTGGGATGACAGGAATGAGACACATGGCTTGTGTGGTGCTGGGATAGTGAACCCCAGGCTTCATGCATACACAGCAGGCACCCTATGGACTGAGCTACACCGCTAGCCCTCAGATTCATGTTCCTTAAGGTCTCATTTAACACAAGTCCAGTGACTTCCAGAATGCTTCTACAAGGGTGATCTAGGTTAACTGGTAACTTTGCAAACTGGTTTAAAACTGGTTTACCACTGCACATATGGGAATCCCAGGTGCACGAGGGATCCTTCTTATGGCCCAGCATTCTGTTCTCTGCCTTCCCCTTATTTCTCCCCCAGTCTTCCTCTGTTTTGCCCACTCACCAGTCTCCTGAAGGACTGCAGGACCCAGAAGGAGAGGCAGGGACAGCAGGACAGGCACCATTGCTACTATAGTGCCCGGGAGGAAAGTCTACACAGCGAACATGGCTCTTTCCGTGAGGCCTGGCATCCTGCCCAGGGGAGGTGATTCCACAGCCAATGAGAGAGCTTAGAGGAACTCCTCCTCAGACAGCGTTGAAGACAGACACACAAACCGGCTGGGCAGAGGTGTGCTCACAGGCTTCACACACAGGGGCTGCTGAGAGCTGAGAAAGCCAGCCTAAGGACAGAGACCTTCTGTGTCCCTCAGATGAAAGAACGGCAGTGGGGTGGAGGAGTGTACAGCAGGTGGTAGATAGCTTGAAGGTGTGCCATTCTTACAGTATACGGTGACATCCCCTACCCTGGTGTCAGCAGGAGGATTTGGATATTGCTAAGACCATGTTGTAAGAATGAATTCTTCCTTCTACAAAAGTTCTGAATATGTCCAAAGTGTGGGCAAGATGTACTCTGGAAGATTACATCTCGTGAATTCAAGGGAAAACCTAAACACACCCTCCAGGTTCCCTTGCTTCAAGTAGACTTCATTGACTGACTGATCTAGACAGGATCTCACGTATCCTGAGCTGACCTTCAACTTCCTACGTGGTTGACAATGATTCCAATGCTTCTACATCCCAAGCCCTGGGATTACAGGCATGAGACACTACACTTGCTTTATGTGGTGCTGGGGATGGAACCTTTGCGCATGCTAGGCAAACACTCTGCCAACTGCACTACATCCCAGCCCCTTCGTTGACTTTAAAGACCACTAATTTTTGTAAGTCACATGGTTGAACAATATAGTCTCCCACTAGCTTTGCTATGAAGGCGAGAAAGCCACCAAATATCCTTTGTACCCTTGTTTACACAGAGACAAGATTCACAGAGAGGGAAACAAAAGGTGTCTGCTAAACAAAAGACGGATTAGGGCTAGGTGCTGCTCTCTGGAGCCAGGCCCCGTGCAGCCAGCGGGAACGCTGCCACAGGGGAGGGAGGAAGAGAGGGAGGGAATTCCTAACTATCCTGGAATTCCTAACTACCTTGCCACCCTCCTGTCTAAGACAAATCCCTTTAAAAGCCTCACACCTGCAGCTCTTTTCAGGGTGGTTTGTTTTTTTGTTTTTTTTTTTTTCAGGGTGGTCTTTGCAGCAGTGGCCTCCACCATTTATTTATTTATTTTTTCCTTTTGAGAAATTTTCTTTTTCCTTATCCATGACCAATAAAGCAAACTTTGGTGCTGCGTGCCTTAGTTATCCTTTAAGCACGAGTCAGGAGTTCTTCTGGAATCCAGGGCTGGGGCTGAAGACAAGCGAACACTATTTCCTCCCCACCAATGGATACCACACGCACCGTGAAACTTGCTTTTTTTTTGTTTGTTTGTTTTTGTTTTTTTTTTTAGTTTTTTTTTTGGCTATTGACCTTTATGGATGTTGCAAGTGTTGTTCCTTTACTGTTTGCTTTCACCAGCTTGCCTGCATGGCTGTTTATTTCAGGAGGATGTCTGGGTTACCACGTGTGGGCTGCTGGGGACTGCATGCTCTGTGTGTGTGTGTGTGTGTGTGTGTGTGTGTGTGTGTGTGTGTGTGTTGTGCATGTGCATATGCATTTGTGTGGGGGCCAGAGCTGATGTCTTGTGTCTGCCTCAGTTACTCCCCACTTTATATTGAGACAGGATCTCTCACTGAACCTGAACCTCACAGGTTTGTCTTGACTGGCTAGCCAGCAAGCCCAGGTATCCCCCTGTCTCAGCCTCCCCAGTCCTGGCATTACACATATGTGCTGCTTGCTTGAATTTGAGTCCTAATATCTACATAGCAAGCACTTTAGTGGCAGCTGTCTCCCCAGATGACAGTCTATGCTTTTATGCATCTTTCCGGGCCCACATGCCCACCCGCTCTGCAGCTAAGCTGGGAGAGAACCCATCCTTCCTACTCTCCAACCTTGGCTAAGGCGCTTCAGAAGCAGAACAAACCACACTGCTTAGACTTAGTCACCTAATGGGCCACCCGCAGCTCTCCAGGGTCAGCAAGGAGCAAGCTTCATCCTGTTCCTTGGAGATCACACTGAGATCTCCTCTGTAAATCTCAGCTCAGAAGCCTTCTACCACACCTCATACATGGGAACAGAGTTGGAGGTTGGTGTTGGCGAGTGTGTCCCCTGCAGAACTTAACTGTGGACCACTGAAAAGAGTCATCAAAGCTTTGGTAGCATTCTGATGCAACCCTGCTTCAATCAATGGGAGCAATCGACTTGCCATCCCCTCCTCCACCCATGTAGATAAAGGATCCATCCAGCTCAAGAGTGGACATGTGAGGAGGAGGCAGTTTGCCGTAGTCATATGCTCCCTGAATGTTTTTGCTGGCTGTGTCAAGAATGCAGCACCTGGGGCTGGAGGGATGGCTCAGTGGGTAGTACTTGGGAACCTGAGTTCAGATTCCCAGCACCCATATAAAGTTGGGTGTGGCTGTGCACACCTGTGATCCAGCACTAGGGGTCAGAGTCAGGACCACCATGGGAATGGGTGGGTAGGGGCTGTTGGAGGCTTTGTAAGCAGCCAGGTTAGCTGGCCAGCTCCTGGTTCAATGACAGGCCTTGGCTTAAAAACAAGCAAGGAGCCAGGCGTGGTGGCACATACCTTTAAGCTGGCACTGGGAGGTAGAGGCAGGCAGATCTCTGAGTTTGAGGCCAGCCTACCCTACATAGCAAGTGATAGGCCAGCCAGGGCTGCACAGTAAGACCCTGTTGCTCCCAACAAAACAGGCTATAAGGTGGAGCAGTGACTGAGGGAGACAGTCTGAAGTTGACCTCAGGCTTCCACAAATGCCTGCATGGGTGATCACACCTGCACACACGAGCGTATACACTCATAACACCACACCCACACATTCACACCCACACATGAATGCAAGACCCTGTCTGTTCTTCATCCAGGTCATTTCTCAGAGAACGGTTTGAAGTGGAGTTTTCCCAGGGGACAAGATGCTGACTCCCTTTGCAAAAAGAGCCGGTGTCCTTACTGCTGTCTGCAAGCACATGATCTCACCAAGACCGATATTTCTAGACTACAACATAAATCTTTCCAGGGTTCATCTGGCCTCAGAGAGACATTGTTAGAACTTTAGGGGCCTAAGGGAACTTTGGCCAAGAAAGACGCACGTGTTGCAGCAGATGTCTCAGTCTGTAGGTCTTTCTTTCTCACCCTGTCTCCTGTCTCTGAGGTGTTCTGGAAACAGTAGCAGGTTAATTTACTGGTTCGTAATTCCGGACCCTGAGAAGCACCCACACTAGGGGACGATCCTATGCCCCCATTGCTCACCTTCTGCAGGCATTGGGGTTCTTGAGGGTGGAAAAAGCTTTGACTTGAGTCAACCAACTCACCTGTGATGGAACGGTGGGATTAGGGTTGGTCAGCGCCTCCCCTCCTCCACCCAACCCCCCAACCCCGCACATTTAAGCGAAGGGAGAAATTTCAGAAATAATTAAAGACAATGTGGCCTTGGCTGTGGGCTTGCTATAACCGCTAGGGAAGGAGCACAAAATTAAATTCCACTGTAACTGCTCCAAGTGGTCGCTAGGTGGCGCCATATCCTGGCTGGGACCTGGACAACTCTCAGGGCCCGAGAGCAGGAACACTGTGGTGTAATTTACCTCAACTGATGCTCTCAGGATGCACCCGCCAGCAGGCAAAGGCCTCTATGGGGACGTGCGGGTGGTGCAGGGACGTACTTTTGTCTGGATTTATTCTTCCTGACTTTACATTTTGGAGAATAACCTTAGATGATTGCAGAACTTTTCCAAGCCCGGCCGTTCGGATGGAACAATCAAGGCAGGCGCCCTCTGTCACTGAGTTACATCCCTAACCTCTTTCTCCTCCCCTCCCTTCCTCCTCTTTATCACCTCCGTTCCCCTTTCCCCTCCCTCCCCTCTTCTCCCCTTCTTCTTCTTTGACTTCTCCTTCGCCCCCCTCCTCTTCCCCACCACCTTCCTCTTGTACCTTCTTTTCCTTTTCCTCCTCATCTCCTTTTTATTTTGAGGCTTATGTAGCTCAGGCTTGTCTCCAGCTTGCACTCCCCCTGACCCCCTGCACCAGCAGCTGGGTTAAAGGCCTACACCACCAGGCTTTGCTGGATCCCCAGTTGTCTGTCCAAAAACGTGTCATAGAGGTGTTTGGTCCTGGGGTTCCAAGGCTTCCACACTGGGCTCTGCTCAGTGTGGGAAGAGCAGAGCCTGAACCCTGGATTCCTCTTGGATCTCTGGTGCGGCTTTATTAGACAAACTTTACTATTCCTGCGGCATCCACCCTTAAACCCACCTTTTAGCCTCCAAGGGATTCGGTTGGAACTGAGGCGGGGAAGGAACCTGACATCCCTTCACTGCTTTCTAGCCCAGTTCTCCCCGGCTCCAGTTGCAGCAGAGTTTGAAATCCGGCAGGCTTTAAAAATTATGGCTTTTCCCCTTAAACATTTGTAAAATTACTGGAGCTGGGGATATGGCTCAGTTGGTAGAGTGCTTGGCCCTGGGTACCGTCTCCCACATCTGTACTGTACGGAACTGGGTATGGTTGTGCATGTTGGGGAAGTAGAGGCAGGAGTGTGTGTGTGTGTGTGTGTGTGTGTGTGTGTATGTTGTGTAGGTGCACACATGTGCAGGTGCTCATGCCTGTGTATGTGTGCAGAGGTCAGAGGAGGCTGTTGGGTGCCCTGCCTTATCACTCCCTGCCACATTTCCCTGAGACAGGGATTCTCACTGAACCTGAAGCCAGGTCAGCAGGCCCAGATCTTTTTCTCTCCACCCACCCAGTGGGTGTTGAAGCTACAGACAGTGTTGAGGCGACAAAAATGCATAACCACTCTTAGTTTTTCCTGTGGGTGCTGGGGATTCAGACTCAAGTCCTCATGCTCACACAATAAACACTCTTAACCTCTGAGCCATCTCCTCAGCCTCAGCCCTGCTTACTTAGTGTGTATGTGTGTGTGTGTGTGTGTGTGTGTGTGTGTGTGTGTGTATTTGTAGGTCAGAGGTTGATAACAGTCCCTTTCCATCTTATTTTTTGAGACAAGGTCTCTCTCACTGACCCCACTTCGTGGCTAGTCTGACTGGTGAGTGAACCCCAGGAATCCTCCTGTGTTTTCCTCCTTGGTGCTGGGACTATAGGTGTTCACTGCCATGCTTAGCTTTTTGTGGAGGGGTGGGGGATCTGAACTCAGGTCCTCAAACTTGCATGGCAAGCACTTTACCAACGGAGGCATTTCCCTAGCTTCTTAATTTTTTGATATAAGCATATAAAGCAATATGGTTCATTATGACATTTTATCACATAATTTGCTTCCGTCGATCCTTCTCCCTCTCCACTCTGTCTCTCCACTCCTTGACCCCTCCCATGCCCAGTGGTTCCCTTTGCCCTTTCAGGTCACGTGCGTTATTTCACCTCACTCTTCTCTTCTCAAAACTTCTTTTTCCACTCTTGTGGTTTCCTTTCTAGTTTCATGAACTATACCAACACTAGCATCCACATAAATACACACATACAAAGATCCGAATATTGGAGAGAACACACCATGTTTGTCTTTGTGAATTTGGGCTATTTTGTTTAATCTAATAATTTCCAGATTTCTGTGTGATGATAGGACCAGGCCTAGCCAGAATGTTTTCTAGGGCTAGGCTTGTTAAGTTGTATCTAGTTCTACATGTTCTGCCACTTAGCTTTTGCTGACTGGCCCTGAACACCTCTTCCTCCATGTATCTCTCACTCTTCCTAAGACCTGGTGTGAAAAAGAAAGGGACGGAGAGAGGAAAGATCCCTCCTTCTATTGTGTGTGTGTGTGTGTGTGTGTGTGTGTGTGTGTGTGTGTATAGAGGTTCTAGGCCAGTAGTTCTCAACATTCCTAATGCTGTGACCCTTTAATACAGTTCCTTACAATGCCCCCCCCCCCGCAACTATACAATTATTTTTGTTGCCACTTCATAACTGTAATCTTGTTTTCTACTACTATGAACTGGAATGTAAATATCTGTGTTTTTTTTTATAGTCTTAGGCAACTCCTGTGAAAGGGATGGTGTACCTTGAAGGGGTCGTGACCCATGGGTTGAGAATCACCATTCTAGGCTGTATGCTTCTTTCTACTGCTTACCCTTAGGTGATGCCTGCTCCCTGAGTACCCAGCTACTCCAGGTCTTGGCACACATCACTAACATCTGGCTGTGGGTGGAGGCTGGTCTCATCTGGTGGGAAGAGAGGGGACAGCAGGGACATTGTTGGTGGCATAAAGCAGTGCAGTGAAAGCTTCCTGGCACCGAGCCTAAGAAAGTTATTATGAAAGAGAAGTTTGTCTTGGTGTTTTAACGTCTCGACAGCAGCTTAGAAATAAATAGGCGGAACATCTCTCCCTCCAGCCTTCGGGGCCAACTACAGCCTCCTCTCCTGAGACCCACACTGACCTGGGCTGTGGGCATTTATAAATAGAGCCATTGAGGAATCAGGGGGAAATTCCTGCACCCTTGAGAAATGTTCTTATTGCTGGGTCCTGGTCATCTACCCACTTCCCACCCCCAGTGCAGACATTTTTAACTCTCTGGCTGGACTATCTGTGTAACCCCAAATGGCGGGGTCACCCCTCTTAGTTTCCAAGTGCTTGCTTACCATGAGCAGAGGTGAGGTGTACTTGACTCAGTGGATCTTTCCTAAGAAGTGGTTTAGCAAATGGGGAAAATAGGATTCTTGACCTTTCATTTCTTTCCATTTGGCCTCTTCCAGTCGCTGTTTCAGTGACCTCTCCAGGTCAGTTTTAACCCCTTCATATCTTAGTTTCCTATAACCCAAGGGTGGTATTAAATCCACTTCCTAGGCTTGGAATGAGGGTCATATGAGGTCATATTTGTGACTGTTTAGGAAGGTAGCTGGTAAGTACACCTTAGCCAGCCTGCTCCTCTGACCCCCTCCTTCCTTTCTCCCTCTCTCCCTTCCTTGTACTTTCTTTTCCCTTCCCTCCTTCCCTCTTTTCCCGTCCCCTCCCTTCCCCTTCTCCTCCTCCTTCTGTTTTTGATCTTCTCCTACCTCTACTTCCCAAATTCTGGGATCATGAGAAAAAACGCATTTGACTTGAGCTTTCTTCTATTCATTCATTCATTCATTCGTTCATCTTTGTGTGTGTATGTATGTGGGTACACAGGTGCCGTGGCATGCGTGTGGAGGTCAGAGAACAACCTTCAGTGGTCAGTTCTCTACTTCCATAATGTTGTGCAATTTACAGTCATCAAGATTTATGTCTACACCAAATTCACTAACATTATCTCATTATACAAAAAAAAAAAAACCCCACAGGAGATGGAGAAATGAATAGGAACACAGTCAGAAAATCAGACTACAATTTACACTTCTCAGTCTGTGGACATTCAAAGAAAAGAGTGAGTGACAGAAGATAAAAAAATGACATGAAATGCCAATGCCAAGCTCACACACCTGCTGCTCATTCACATATACGCACATGTATGTATGTACCATAGAGAGAATGTAGTGCAATCACGTTACTTCTCAGGGCATCTGTCTCTCAATGGCTGGCTTAGCAAGAGGAGCATAATTAAAGCTAATGATTGGTAGATAGTTCTCAAGTGTTCATCAAAGGACCAGACCAATTTGCATTAAAAATTGACTATCTACTTATTTATTTTGCATGTATGTTACAATATAGTCTCACTAGATTAAGGAAAATATTTATGATTTAAAAATATTTTTGAGTAATCCCAGTACTTGGGAGGTGGAGGCAGGAGGATCAGTTTTTTTGGCTAGAACTGTACAAAGACAAACAAGCAAACAAAACAAAAAGGGCCTGGGAAGGGGGCTCAATCAGTAGAAGGCTTGCCTTGCAAGCGTGAGTACTAGGATTTGAGCTCCAGAACTCACATCAAACAAACAAACAAACAAACAAACAAGCAACACCCCCAACCTGGGTGTGGAGCCTGCACAGGTTCAAGCCAGCTGGGGTCCCAGCCCTGAGAGGGGAAAGTGAACAAGGGCTCCCAACCCTTAACTATCTGCAACTGATACTCACTGGCAAAGGAAAAATTAGTTTTCTTCAATGGTGTTTCACTGAGCATGTTAACCCCAGTTCAGAGCAGGCCCCATACGCAGAAGTAGACGGCCAGCATAAAATGAACTCAATGGTATTTTTGTAGACTTTGTCTCATATTGTTTTGTTTGGGTATTTTTTTTTTGTCCCCTTGGTCTTTTGCTTGTGAATTTTGGTTTACGTGATTATTATCATTATTATTATTATTACTATTATTATTACTATTATTGTATGTGTGTTGTGTGTGTTTTTATTTTTTGTTTTTGTTTGTTTTTTAAAGAGAGGGAAAGGAGAGGCTGGAGAGATGGTTCAGCGGTTAAGAGCACTGGTTGCTCTTCCAGACAGGATCTAGGTTCAATTCCCAGC
Source organism: Peromyscus eremicus (assembly GCF_949786415.1). Lineage (NCBI taxonomy): Eukaryota > Metazoa > Chordata > Mammalia > Rodentia > Cricetidae > Peromyscus > Peromyscus eremicus. Next base: position 286,474 of record NW_026734352.1, read on the forward strand.
ACCCACATGGCATCTCACAAGTGTCTATAACTCAAGATCCAGTGGATTCGACTCTCTAACAAAGACATGCAGGTCAAACACCAATGTATATAAAAAAAATAAAGAGAGAGAAAGGGCATGGAGTTGGGTGGGTAGGGAGTCTCTGAGAGGAGTTGGGGGGAGGAAAAATGTGTGATCAAGATATATTTTATGAATTTCTTTCAATTAAAAAATAGAATTATTTTTTATTTTTTATTTTTTTTGGTATTTCAAGACAGGGTTTCTTTGTGTAGCCCAGCTGTCCTAGAACTTGCTCTGTAGACCAGGCTGGCCTTGAACTCAGAGAGATCCATCTGCCTCTGCCTCCTGAGTGCTGGGATTAAAGACGTGTGCTGCCGGGTGGTGGTGGCTCACGCCTTTAATCCCGGCACTCGGGAGGCAGAGCCAGGCGGATCTCTGTGAGTTCGAGGCCAGCCTGGGCTACCAAGTAAGTTCCAGGAGAGGTGCAAAGCTACACAGAGAAACCCTGTCTCGAAAAACAAAAACAAAAACAAAAACAAAAACAAAAACAAAAAAATGTGTGCCACCACTGCCCGACTAAAATAAATAAATATTAAAAAAAAAAATACCCTGGACATGGTGGGGTGTATTTGTGATCCCAGAATTGGGGAGACAGAGATATGCAGATTCTTAGGGCTTGTAGGCCAGCCAGGCTAGCCTACGTAGTGAATTACAGGCCAGAAAGAGAGCCTGTCTCAAAAAACAAGGTGGATAACTCCTGAGGAATGACAGCTGAAGTTGACCTCTAACCTCTACATGCAAGCACACACATGCATCTATGCACCCATGAACATTCGAGTCCATACCTCCCCAATATTTGTAGTTTGTAGAGGTAGGTTGGTTAAGAATTGCCTTAGACTACTAATAACCAAGCAGACATTTTAATGGCATAAAACCAGATGTGTTTATTCTCTTCCCCACAAAAGAAGTTCAGGATTAAGCCTCTCTGCATGCCCAGTGTTGCTCTTCCCCTTTCTCAGCTGCATCTCTGCAGGGACCCTGGCTGCAGTGATGCAGGAAGGAATGGGTGTGGAGCAGAAAGCTCTCACTGGGGCTTTCTGAGCTGCTGAGAGGACACGGAGTGGATTCCCATGGTGCTTTAAGAGTTGCAATATTTCTTCTAGCCAAGAGGACATTGACAAGTCACATGAATTCTGGGATGAGAACTACCTGAGGAAGGTATGTGCGTACACACACACACACACACACACACACACACACACACACACCACTCTTTAATTTTTTTTAAGATTTATTTATTTTATGTGGGTGAGTGTTTTGCCTGCATGTATGTATGTGCACCACATGCATGTCTAGTGTGTGGGGCAGTCTGAAAGGGCATTGGATCCCCTGGAACTGGAGTTATATGGATGGTTGTGAGCTGCCATATGGGTGTAGGGAACTGAACCTGGGTCTGCAGCAAGAGCAGTCAGTGCTCTTTTTTCTCTCTTTCTTCTTCGAGACAGGGTTTCTCTGTGTAGTTTTGGTGCCTGTCCTGGAGCTCACTCTGTAGCCCAGGCTGGCCTCGAACTCACAGAGATCCGCCTGGCTCTGCCTCCCGAGTGCTGGGATTAAAGGCATGTGCCACCACCGCCCGGCTCGCAGCCAGTGCTCTTAACCAACCCTGAGCCTTGTCTCCAGCCTCCCTTTCTAATTTTTTTGACCATCTCATACTTGCACACATTGAGTTATGATTGTATTTATTCTGTATTATCTGGCCCTCCCCGTCTCCTTCTTCTACCTTCCTCTTCCTAGTTAGTCCCTTTGGTACTTTTCACCTCTCTCTCTCTCTCTCTCTCTCTCTCTCTCTCTCTCTCTCTCTCGTGTGTGTGTGTGTGTGTGTGTGTGTGTGTGTGTGTGTGTGTGTGTGTAAGCCTTGAGCAGGTAACCCTGAGTTCATGATTGCCATGTCATGTCCGGCAGACAGCATTTCTTAGTGTTCCTCTCTAGCCTCTGACTCCTACAATCTTTCTTCCCCTCTTCTGAGGAGTTCCCTGGGGTTTGGAGGAGACAATATAGATGCCTACTTAGGGCTGAGCACTCAAAACTCACTTCTCTGGGCACTTTGAATAGTCACGAGACTCTATGTAATCATCTTTCACAGCAAAAAGAAAATTCTCTGACCTAGGGTAACACTACTCTGTGGGTATAAACATAAGCAACTATTTTTTTCCTTTTATTGAAAATAGATGCTTGCCAGGCAGTAGTGATGCACGCCTTTAATCCCAGCACTTGGGAGACTGAGGCAGGCAGATCTCTGTGAGTTTGAAGCAAGCCTGGGCTACAGAGTGAGTTCCAGGACAGCCAGGCTACACAGAGAAACCTTGTCTTGAAAAAACAAAGAAACAAAACAAAACAAACAGCCAAGCAAAAAAGAAAATAGATTCTTTTCTCATACCATGCATCCTGATTATAGTTTCCCTCCCTGTGCTCCTCCCCACCTCCCTCCTTTGATTCACTCCCTTTCTGTCTCATTAAAAAAGAACAGGCTTCTAAGAGATAACAACCAAAATGACAAAATAAAATACAATAAGATGAAGCAAAACTCACCCCACTGAAGCTGGACAAGGCAACCCAACAGAAGGGAAAGCACCCCGAGAGCAGGCACAAGAATTAGAGACCCATTAGCTCACACAGAAGTCCCATAAGAATACAAAGCTGAAAGCTGTAATATATATGTGGAGGACCTGGTGCAGATCCATGTCATAGACATAAACAATTACTAAACAGACTGACAGCATGTCTGGTTAGCAAAACGTCACTAGTAGGTTTCCTTCTAGGGCCTACGACCTCCCCATGCATAGACTTTTGAACACTCTTATATGGGTAAACTTACTCTTCGGGTGCTTTGGACACACTTTCGGGTTTTGAGTGAGGGAGTTTATTAAGCCCATAGAAAGACAATGTAAAAGAATAAATGGAAAGTGATAGGGTGACAGAGATGAACACCATCAAATTGGGGCTTACAAACACCCAGCAGGAAATGACTGGGGGGTGGCAGTCAGCTGGGGTTTCCCACAGAGAGATTCCTGGGAAGAGCAAGGTGTCCCTCTGGCAAAGATTCTAAGTAAAAGAACAACCCTACACAAAGAACTACAGGCAGCTGGGTGAAGCTGAGAGAGGGGGTCATTCCCAGGGAAGAGCATTCCCATTGTTCAGTGCCAAACTGTGGTCAGCCCTAAAAATCATAATACTAGTCCATAATTATGTGGACTCAACAGGTTATATTTAGCAATATATATGTATACACAAAAACAGACGTGCATGCAATAGCAGTTGATGAAAAAAAAAGGCCATGAATTTGAAGGAGATGGGGAGGGGCATGTGGGAGGGTTTGGAGGGAGAAGAGAAGGGAGAAATGTTGCAATTAAAATAAAATCTCAAAAAGAAACAAATAAAAGAAAAAGAAAAAATAAAGAATAAATAATAGACAGAAGTAGCATCATCAGATTGGGTGCTCACAAGATCCAGCAGAAACTGACTGGGGAAGTCGAGGCAGTCATTTGGAGTTCTTCATTTTGCTTTCTCTCCAATGGCTGAGCTCCCCGTGTCTGAACGTTCAGCTCTCCTCCGATTCTAGGTAGTTTTGTATTATGGGATACACGGTGGTAACTTCTGCAGTATTTCCCAGCAGTTCGTTTTCCATCTAGTTGTTCTCAAGGATATAATGCTTTTATTCTTTGGCTGTCTGTTGTTCCCTTCCCTCCCTGTCACAGAGTCTGGGAGGCAGCCCATCTCTAGACAAAGGGCTTTGGAGGACAGGGAGACAAACACACTTGGGTCTGAGACTGGAGAGGACAGCTCCACTTCCGGAGCCAGCTTCTCAGTGAGCTCAAACATCCCAAGACAATTAACCAATATAATGCACATAATAAACCTTCACTCTTGTTTCAGATGACCTCAAAGATCCCCATCCCCATTCACTTAGAGAATACATCCCGTACCATGAACACCAGAGTCATTCTCCAGGGCTCATGCCTCTAGGGCTGGGTCCTTAAATTGAAATTCTTTTACGCTGGAGCGGGGAGCCTGCCGGGAATGAACAAGAGAAGGCGAAGGAGTGGGAGGCTGCAGGAGGCAGGGCCATCCCAAGAGCCTGGACCCTGAGGGCTCCAGTGTGAGGATTCCTTTTGGCTTCTTTCCTCTCTGGTCGCTGCTTCTGCTTGGAGCTGCCCAGCAAGCACTGGTAAGTTCACCGGCAGAGAGTAGCTTTTCTGGCTGAGATTATTCTGGGCTCTAGAGAGGTGTCTGTGAGCGGATGCAGTCATGATTGCTTAGTGATAGCTCTGAATTCACCTACGATCTGGAAGGCAGGGATATTGCCCAAGATTCTGCATCTCTGCTCATGCTGGTTTTGCAGGGCCACACTTCGAAGAGAAGCATCTAGAATGCATTCCAGGCCGGGTGGAGTAAAGCGGGAGCAGTGAGTTAAGGCTTGCACCGCCAGGTTCCTCCCTTCTCACGGGTTCTTTTCCTCTGTGGCTCCTTAACTTTCTGGGATGGATTCAGTCACTGGTGGAATCCTGACAACCTCACCCCATCCCTCCATCACCAAAATTAGGTGAGATGCTTTGAAAAATTCTCATTTAAAATGGGATTTTAAAATGATCTCTTTAGGTACTTGAAAATCTGCTCGAATTCCGGGATTTCCTTTCCTTTCTCAATTTTGAGTCTGTGATTGTTGCTTCACTTACACTTTATTTATTTATTGAGGCACAGTCTCATGCAGCCTAGACTAGCCCTAATCTCACTATATAACTGAGGGTGATCTTGAACTTTTCTGATCCTCCTGCCTTCATCTCCCCAGTGCTGGAATTATAGGTGTGCACCACAGCACCTGGTTTATGTAGTGCTGTGGATAAAACCCAGGGGCTTGTGCATGCAAGGCAAGCATTCTACCAAACCGGCTACACCCTCGGTCCTATTTGTGTTTTGAAAATTAGCATACAAAGCAATGTGCTTCATTATGGTATTTTCATGCATACTTTGATTCATTGCTATTTCTCCCCTCATTCCCCCTCCCCCATGCTTGCCCTCTCTGCTAGGTTAGTCCCTTTGTCCCCTCATTACACTTCCATATGTGAGATCTACTCTGTTCCCCTTTCCTTACTCATCCTGTAAGACCTTTCTCCTTGAGTTTGAGGAGGTCCTCTCTCTCTCTCTCTCTCTCTCTCTCTCTCTCTCTCTCTCTCTCTCTCTCACACACACACACACACACACACACACACACACACACCACATACATGAAAGTCAGAAAGTTTCAGATTTTGTAGAATTTCAGATTTTAGATATTTGGATTCAGTATATTCAAACTGTAGTGGACATTTAATTATTATTGTCTTGATTTTCAAAAGAAAAAAACACCCCACATTTGTTTTAGATTTGATTCCTTTTTGTTACTTTATTAATTCCATCCTTTAAATTTTATTTTTCAAGGTATTGAATTTATATAATATCTCAATTTGATTTTACCCGGAATCTGTCCTATTGTCTTCAAGGTGTATTTTTAAAATGTTTTATTAGCTTACATTAATAATGCATAATAATTAATTTCATCATGACATTTTCATACACATTTATCATGCATTTTTCTTATATTCACCGTCCATTACGGTCTCTTGCCCCCTTGCATTCCTACTGATTCCCTTTTTCGTGCCAAAGGCCTCCTGGCCTCCTTCTACCCTCCTCTCTCTCTCCCTCCCTCCTTCCCTCCCTCCCTCCTTCCCTCCCTCCCTCCTTCCTTCTCTCCCTCCCTCCTTCCCTCCCTCCCTCCTTCCCTCCCTCCCTCCTTCCTTCCCTCCCTCCCTCCCTCCCTCCCTCCCTCGTTCATTCCTTCCTTCATTTTGTGTGTGTCTGGTGTTTTAACTCTTCCCGTGGGTGTGTGCCCATGAGTATGGATGTCAGATACTAACTTTTGTCTCTTCATTGATTGGTCTCCATTTCACTTTTTGAGACAGAAGCGCTTGCTGAACTTGGAGCTCACTGATTGGTTAGGCTGGCTGGCCAATGAACTTCAGGAATTTGCTTGTTTCTGCTCGCTTCCCCCTCCTGCTCTGCCCCCCAGCAGCCCTAGGGTTGGTTACAGAAGAGTGCTGCCATGCCTGGCTTTTATGTCGGTGCTGGCGACCCACACTGAGACCCAAATGCTTCGTGAGGGGCTCTTTACCTACTGTGCCATTTCAAAACTAGGGAGTGGGTTTTGAATTCCAGGGAAGGTCATCTGGGGATCAAATCCTCGCAGCAGTGGGAAAGGAGAGGCCTGAAGTGCTAGCTCTGGAAAGGATGGTGGTATTCAAAGGGGTAGGAGCATCTTTCTTGAAGATAGGAGAAGGAAAATTAAGATAGAAAAAGGGCCGGGCGGTGGTGGCGCACACCTTTAGTCCCAGCACTTGGGAGGCAGAGCCAGGCGGATCTCTGTGAGTTTGAGGCCAGCCTGGTCTCCAAAGCGAGTTCCAGGAAAGGCGCAAAACTACACAGAGAAACCCTGTCTCGAAAAACCAAAAAAAAAAAAAAAAAAAAGATAGAAAAAGGAAGGGTGTTGAGGTAGCTCACTGGTAAAGACACTGGTTGCACAAGCGTGGCAACCTGAGTTTGATCCCCTGAAGCCACGGGAAGGTGGAAGGAAAGAACCGACTCCGCAAACGTGCCCTCTGACCTCCACAGGCGTGCTACGGTATGTATGCCCCACCTCCATGTGCGAGTGCACGAGTGCGCGTGCGCACAATAGAGACAGTTGTGGCTAGTGATCACACTGGTTTAGGGAAGTCACAGCAGTGGGTTCTCTTTACCCTAACTTCATTCTAAATACTTACCTTGAGCCTGGCGGTGGTGGCGCACGCCTTTAATCCCAGCAGTCGGGAGGCAGGCGGATTTCTGTGAGTTTGAGGCCAACCTGGGCTACAGAGTGAGTTCCAGGAAAGGCGCAAAGCTACACCGAGAAACCCTGTCTCGAAAATCTAAACAAAAGAAAGAAAGAAAGAAAGAAAGAAAGAAAGAAAGAAAGAAAGAAAGAAAGAAGGAAGGAAGGAAGGAAGGAAGGAAGGAAGGAAGGAAGGAAGGAAGAAAGAAAGAAAGAAAGAAAGAAAGAAAGAAAGAAAGAAAGAAAGAAAGAAAACGAAATATTTATCTCCATACCTACAACTAAGCGTATCTCTCGCCTTTCACCAAAGAAACTCCTGTTTGCGGCACATGGAGACTGTATAGAAAGCTACAACCGGTCAAAATGCAGAGAGTCACTGACTGTAGGGTGCCCGGGTTCAGTTGATACATCCACAATACAACCCTACACCTAAGGCTTAGGGAACACTTCACAAGACAGGGGCAGAAAGATTAGAAGAGTCAGAGGACCAGGACATCTAATGCACCCATGAAAGGCCAACAATATGGTTGCCTGAACTAGACCTGAAATGTGACAACACCAGGTTACATGCCACTGTGGAAGGGGGAAATCCCATGAGGCCCCATTCCTGGATAGAGTTACAGGCAATTAATGGCTTTTAAAAGAAGGAGAATTAGTCTTCTCCAGGGGCAAGTGCTTTATAGGCTATCTAATCCCAAATGGCCATCTCTAGACATACATACATAAAAGTAATAATACAGGGACTCAACAGGTTTTGTGTGTGTGTGTGTGTGTGTGTGTGTGTGTGTGTGTGTGTGTGGCAATAGCAATTAACAAAATAGAGACCATTACTTTGAGAAGGAGTTGAGGGACATGGGTAAAGTAGGAAGGAGTTGGAGGAAGTGATGTAAATACAGTACTCATCTATAAAATTCTTAAACAAGGGAAAAAAGATAAAGTACCATCTGTGGAGCTTTCTAGGGGGTCTGCATAACATCTTAGTATAATAAAACTGCTGTAAAATATCTTCAAAGGAGTAATTTGTAATCCACAGAATTTTATTTTTTCCAAGTTCTGAAGGCTGGAAGTCCAAGAGGCAGGCACTAGCAGATAAAGTGTCTGGTGTGTAGGCCTTTTCCTCATGGATGGTGATGTCTCTGTGTCATCAATTGACGGAAGGGGCTGAAGGGCTCCCTCAAATCTCCTTTATAACCCCATTCATGACTTAAAGGCCTTGCTTCTTTTTCTTTTCTTTTCTTTTTTAGGTTCTGAGGTTGCATCTACGGCTTTTTGCATGCTGGGCGTGTACCTCCAGTATCCCACTGGATGATTCTGGCTGGTGCTCTACCACTGAGCAATACCCCAGCCCCTCACTGGGGGACTCTAGGCAGGTGCTCTATCACTGACCCACATCTCAGCCCCTCACTGGGGGATTCTAGGCAGGGGCTCTACCACTGAGCCACACCCCAGCCCCTCACTGGGGGATTCTAGGCAGGTGCTCTATCACTGACCCACATCTCAGCCCCTCACTGGGGGATTCTAGGCAGGGGCTCTACCACTGAGCCACACCCCAGCCCCTCACTGGGGGATTCTAGGCAGGTGCTCTACCATCGAGCCACACCCCAGCTCCTCACTGGGGGATTCTAGGTGGTGCACTACCATTGACTCCTCACTAGGTTTCAGCATCTGACTTGGGGAGGGTGGCAACAGTTAGATCATAGCACATGACCATCATGATCATTAGGGAATGAGAAAGGGAAGATGGTTGGGAATGGCAATGGTTGGAAGCAGCTTCTGGGCACTGAAGAAGGTTCCCATTAGGGCAGAGATAAAGATGGCAAACTTGGTATTATGGACAGAGAACTGAGAAACTTCTGAAATTTATCCTCAAAAATGGTTACCCCTCATCATGGGGAGATAAACATTTAAAGAACAGAGATTAGGAATTTGAATTTTTTTTTTTTTTTTTTAAAGATTTATTTATTATGTATACAGTGTTCTGCCTGCATGTGTCTTTGCAGGCCAGAAGAGGGCACCAGATCTACTTGCGGGTGGTTGTGAGCCACCATGTGGTTGCTGGGAATTGAACTCAGGACCTCTGGAAGAGCAGTCAGTGCTCTTAACCTCTGAGCCATCTCTCCAGCCCCAGGAATTTGAATTTTTATCCTCATTTTGGCTTTGCCCCAAACCCTATAGCATTTAATTATGGCAAATTCTTGTTCCCAAGATGGTAAGGTATAAAGAACATTAGATTAGAGTAAATCTTGACATTAACTCTGTTCATCACATTGCTTTCTAGCTCCCTAATCCAACATGTTGTGGTTGTTTTAAATTAAAAAATGATTTATTTTATGTGTGTGAGTGTTTTGCATGCATGTATGTATGTGTACCCCATGCATGTAACCATGAAGGCCAGAAGAAGACACTGGATCTGCTGGAACTGTAGTTACAGATGGTTGAGAGCCACCATTATGGGTGCTGGGAACTGATCCAGGGTCTTCTGCAAGAGCAACAATACTCTTAATCACTGAGCTACCTTCCAGCCATCTGTGGTGATAAGTCTGTCAACCTGACACAAACTAGGAAGGGAGTTTCAATGAGGGATTGTTTAGATCAGGTTGGCCTGTGAGTGGTGTGTGTGTGTGTGTGTGTGTGTGTGTGTGTGTGTGTGTGTGTGTGTGTAGTGGACCATGAGAGACCAGCCCCCACGATCCGCTCAGGGTAATGAAAGGAATGCCTCAGAGTAGGGAGGGGTAGGAAACTTTTATCTGAGGGTAATTAGGAACAAGTTTTAGTCTGTCTATCACACTTACTCATTCATTCTTTCACTCATTCATTTCCTCACACTTCTCTCATGGTTATTCTTCTTCATCTCTCACCCAGCACACACACACACACACACACACACACACACACACACGTACAAACACTTCACTCACATTCTGCAGCAGCTCTTGTCAAGAAGTGTCACAGCACGGGTGTGTGAGTTCAGTGGAAAGAAGACTCAGAGGCATCTTAAGAATGAATTTAGCCGTTGAGGCTGCAGGGGGATCCAGCCTCTCTGGACTCAAGGCTCTAGGGACTGACCCCTTTCCCTTCACCCAGGGCATTTTCATTATTCTTGATATTTACAGTTTAGCCAATTGATTTCCATGTGCTCAAAACAACCTGAAAGGAGCTCCCAACAATACAATGCCAAGTGCAAATTCCACGATTTACCGGGTACCGCAATTTGCCTGGTTTCCTGAACCAAGTTTTGCAGAGGCCTTTGTATCCTTGGGAGACTCTGAAACAAGGTTCACATAGGACAAACGAAAGGTATCAGTTAAAGGAAAGATGGATTAGGGCTAGGTGCTACTCTCTGGAGCCAGGCCAGGAGTAGCTCAGCAGGGATGCAGCCACAAGCTCTCACACAGCTCTACACAGCTAATAAACAATTGACTGAATCTTGAGTGGTCAGGGTACCTACAGAAAGGGAGCTACTGCAAGGACTGTGTCTTGATGTAAACATCCTGGCCTTGATTTAGCAATAGACAACACTAGGAATTAGTCTTTGTGTATATTCTGTAGGGGCAGCTAGTCTGTATTGGACTTGTTCTAAGGTCTTTGCAAAATGTATATACAGCTTAAACAGAAATCCACAGCTAAATGGGTGCCTGGAGATGTAAAACACACCACCAGAGGGCTGTCGTAAGCACCCCACAGCTGTTCTTACAGGGAGGTCTGATGGTGGCACCTGAGAAAGTTACAGACAGAAAACAACCAGTTTCCACAGTCAGTGACCCCACGGCTTTGCCAGGTGGGGCTCCCCATCAGGGAGGTATACGTCTGGTGGGTTGACTTGTCAAACATCAGTTGTCACCTGCTGTATACTCCCACGGCCCTCAGTGTGTGTATGTGTGTGTGTGTGTGTGTGTGTGTGTGTGTGTGTGTGTACTGGAGCTCAGTGACGTGTCATTCTCTGGAAGTCATCCACCTTGTGTTTGAGATAGGATCTCTTGCTGGTTGGAGGCTCTCCAATTGGCTAGGATCCTCCTGTCTCTGCCTCCCCAGCAGTGAGGTTTCAAGTGCACACCACTACACTCCAAATTTTTACATGGGTTCTGAGGATTGAGCTCAGTTTTTCATGCTTGTGCGACACTTTACTGATTGAGCCCTCCGCCCCCAATCCATGAAAATGTACTCTTGAAAGGGATCATGGGATTCTGTCCATCTTCCCCACTCCTTACATTGAAACTTTTTGCTCCAACATGCCCTCCTCCTCATTGCCATCCAAGACATGACACATTCTTTCAGTGAGTGACCTTCACCAATCTGTGCTATGCTATTTGGAGTTCAAACCTCCACAACTGTGAGCTAACTAACCTTTTTTATGTTTATAAAAGCACTTACCTCAGGTATTGTCTTATAGGCATGCAAAACAGACTATATGGTGTTTGATCAACTTTGAGAGGAGCAGATCTTGCTTTGCAGATCCTTGGGTTAGTAGGTGAACAAAACAGGCTGAAGCCTCCTCTAAAGGGCAGTGAGTGGGACACCTTCACTGATAATTGTTCTCTGCTCAGTGGCAGAATGTGTGGCAAGTTCCTGAGGCAGCTGTTGGCTAAGGAGAGCCAGCATTCCACCCCCGTGGGGCGCTTCCTACTTCCGGTGCTCATGGGATTCCGCCTCCTGCTTCTGGTTTCCAGTGGACCTGGGGTCTTCGGTGATGAAGAGAACGAATTCATGTGTCATTTAGGGCAGCCAGGCTGCAAGACCACTTGCTATGACATCTTCCGCCCCCTTTCTCCATTGCGCTTCTGGGCCTTCCAAGTCATCCTGATGGCTGTACCCAGTGTCGTTTACATGGGTTTCACTCTGTATCATGTGATTGGATACTGGGAGGAACCAGAAAAAGAAAATAAGGAACAAGAGACACGGATTTGCAAGGGGGACCATAGCAAGGGTGTCTCGGGCTGGAAGCCTCAAGCTTCTCTGGGCCTATGTGGCACAGCTTGGGGCGAGGCTGGTCCTTGAGGGAGCAGCCTTGGGAGTTCAGTACCACCTGTATGGCTTCAAGATGCCCAGCACTTTTATATGTCGTGAGGATCCTTGCATCGGCAGCACAACCTGTTTCCAGTCCCACCCCTCGGAGAAGACCATTCTCCTCAATACCATGTTTGGAATCAGTGGGGCCTGTCTCTTGTTCACTTCCTTGGAGCTTATGCTTTTGGGTTTAGGGAGGTTTTGGAGGATGTACAAGCACAAACTTTCCTTTTTAAAGAACTTGCGAACCTCAAAGAGCTCCGTAAGATGCAAGGACCCAGCTGATGACTTGTCGGTGGTGGAGACAAAAGAGCCATTTTGAGAAGCAGGTGAGGACCCTACTGATACTGACAGTCATCTGTCCCTGCCTCTGATGTCTCTGTGTTGGCGACCTTCACCCAGGGTAGGTCCCTTATCCTCTGGGGCGTACAGCTCCCCATGTTACAAACTAGATAACCACTCTCAAAGCAGATGCACTCTAAAAAAAGATTTACTTTTAATTTTAAATTGCGTGTGTGTGTGTGTGTGTGTGTGTGTATGTGTGTGTGTGTGTGTGTGTGTGTGTGTGTGTCAGTGTGGGTTTGTACACATGAATGGAGGTGCCTGTGGAGGCCAGAAGAGAGTGGTAGATTCCTTGGAGCTGGAGTTACAAGCAGTTGTGATCCTCCTGATGTGGGTGCTTGGAAGCAAACTAGGGTTCTTTGCAAGAATAGTACACATTCTTAACCACTGAGCCATCTCTCCAGCCCCCAAATGTATTTTTTTAAAGGGAGGAAGTGTTTACTTTGGTTAACAGTTTGGGGTACAGTCCCTCGTGGTGGAGAAGGTGTTCATTTATGTATATGAAATAGGTAGCCCTGGCTGGCCTGGAACTTGCTATGTAGACCAGGCTGGCTTTGAACTCACAGAGATCTACCTGCCTCTGCCTCTCAAGTGCTGGGATTAAAGTCACAAGCCACCACTCCTGGCTGAGTCAGATGTGCTTTGATTACTACCCCGCAAACATCTCCCAACACCTGTCCCTATCAGTTGTGTGACTCCCAGTAGACCACCATGAACGTACTAGTGCATGTACTGCCATTGGGCAGAGTCCTCAGCTTCTGCTTCATTTCTCCTTTACAGAGTTCTAAAGTTACCTGGCTTGCTTGCAGAAAACCTAGCAACTGGATCTTCTTCCACGCATCCAGTGAGATGGCTGGTGAGACGGTACAGTGGGTAAAGGTGCTTGCCACCAAGCCTCATGATCTGAAATCCATCTCCAGAACCCACATGGAGAAGGGAGAAAACCAACTCCCACAAGATGTCCTCTGACCTCCACATATGTGCCACAGCACACACACACACACACACACACACACACACACACACACACGATGATAAATAAAATAATAAAATCTCAGAAAACAAAACAAAAACTCTTGCATCAATTAGCTATTACTTTTAACTCCTTATCTCTCTTGTCTTTCCACTAAATGTAAGCAACCATTTTCTGTTTTAATGGGTTATCCTAGTCTGGGATTTTATAGAGATGGAATCATGCAACATGCTTATTGGTCACTTGTATATCTTTGTAGAAAAGACCAAATTCTTCTTTGCCAATTAAAATCAGTTTTTTTTGTTTTGCATTGTAAGAACTTTTTATATAACATGATTATTAGATAATTATCAGATGAGTCATTTCAAAATATTCTCTTCCATTCCATGGTTGTCTTTCATTTTTTTCTGAGTAGTATTCTTTTAAAATTATTTATTCTTTGATACTTTCATACATGTATTCGGTGTATTTTGATCATGTCTACCCTCACATCCCTATCTAACTCTTCCTGGATCCCCCATCATGTCCCCATCCTGATTTCATGTCCTCTTTTTTCTCTATAATTCACTGAGTACAAAATCAGTGCTACTCAGATGTGCATGGGTGTCAAGCCACCTAACAGAACATGGTCAGCCTACCTGATGCCACATCCCTGAAGAACATGGACTCTTCCTCCACCATCATCTATCAACTGCTAACAGTTCCTCAGCTGTGGATAGTCCACCAGCCATGCATGCTGGAATGATGAGTGCTGTGAGCCTGTGTAGACAACAATTGCTTCTGGGAGCTCCTGAGTGCAGCATCTCTGCTGTGTTAAGAAGATGTGGTTTCGAAGCAGACCCCCCAGAGCTCTGGCTCTTTAAACCTTACTTCCCCTCTTCTCTGATGTCACCTGAGCTTTGGGGCCAAGGGTGTGATACAGATGTCTCATTTGTGGCTGAGTACTCCACAGACACTTGTTCTCTGCATTTTGACAAAATGTGAGTCTGAGTATCACAGAGAAATTTCTCTGGTGGGCAATGAGAGTTGACCTAATCTATAGGTATAGGGAATTATTTAGAAGACAGTTTGATACTATCTCAATGTAGCAAACTAATAGTAACAGGCTTTTCTTCCCCAGAATGGTTTCTTGGCTGGATTTATAGTACCAGGCATGAGTTTCCTCCGGTGGAGTGGATCTTCAATCCAATCAGAAAGCACTTTGTTACTCCCATAACACCTACACCACTGTTGCACCCTTGGGTATGTCTTGTGAGGCTGGTTGTTGTAACTCACAGGATTCATACATGAGTAAGACTGTTGGTTACGAGGAAAACTAGCCAGCAGGGACTTGGCAGTATTCTTTGATGCACAAAAGCTTTCCATTTTGATGAAGTCAAATTACTCATTTTTTGTGATTTTGGTGCTACATTCTAGAGGCCATTGTTTGACCCAAAGCTATGAATGTACACCTGTGTTTCCATCTAAGAGTTTTATACTTTTAGCTTCTACATTTATGTCTCTGATCACTTATGAGTTATTTTTTTTTTACAGTGAGAAAAAAAGACAAAGATGAAAATACATTTCTTATTGGAAATAATGTAAATGAGCAAAATCTTTGAGGTATAAAAATGAAAAAAAAAATCCTGTTAGAATCCTACCATTGGCAGAAATAACTCTCCAAAGCAAAGGCAAAATAAAGGCATTTGTGAGTTAAAAACAAAAGCTAAATAAAAGTTTACAGCTGACCAATATTTCAATAAGTGTTGGTGACCTACTGTTTTAGTTACTTTTCTGTTGCTGTGCTAAACCATCATGACCAAGGCAATTTATGAAATAAACTGTCGTATCTAAGACTCTCAGTTCTAGAGGGGTAGACCCATGAACTTCATCAAATTGTGCTGTGCTTAAATGTGCTTAAAACAAACCATTCGGGGTCAGACTCTTGATGTTTGAACCAACACCAGCTACTGAGCCATGTTGAACCAAATCTTCTTGTCTCCTACGGATCACCTCTCTGCTGGCCCGTGAAGGCATTTGTTTGGTTCAACACTTTCCTGGTGATTACCTAATCCCACGTGCACACTAAAACACAAAGTAAGCTAAATAAATATTGGATGTGATTACATTGAAACTCTTTGTAAAGTACATGTGATAGGTTCTATAGATTAACTGAGAAAAATAAGCTTAAAATTGGGGGAGGGTTCAATGTTGTCTCCAGCCCCATACTTAGTGCAAAGGCTAGATAGTGCGAAGGTCACCAGACTAGAAATCACACCTGCTTCCAGCCTTCTGGGAGGATAACAGGTATTTTATTTCTTCCCTTGAAAGAACATCCTGGTGTTCTTAACGTTCCTGATTCATGCCTCCTCACCCTACTGTGCCTCCTAAATCCTACATATATTAGAGTGAAGCAATTCCTTATGATAAATCTCACACAGGTACAAGAACACATGTACATATACAGACATTTTGTTGGTTCTGTTTCTTTGGAGAACCATAGACTAATACATTCACCAACTATGTAAATAACCAGGAATAAATGCATGTGGAATCTGTCATGTATTTACAAGTAAAATCTTTGATAACAATAGCTCTCCTTGACATTAGGAAATGACTTTATCTATTCCTTGCTTTTAAATCTATTTTGAGGCTTCCGAGTAAGATGGTGGGGTAGAAGGGGGCTCCAGGGAATCCAGTAAGGGAAAAGAGTGAGAACAACAAGAAAAAAAAAACTTCAGAAAGAAAGAGAGAAAAAGCTTCAGAAATTTACCAAAGTAGTATTAGGGTATGTGAAAAGTACAGAAAAACATAGGTTGATGCATTGGTAAGAAGTAACCCAAGGGCTGATGGTTCAGTGGTTAAGAGCACTTGTTACTCTTACAGAGGATCAGAGTTGGGAGGATCACAACTACGGTAAGTCTAGTAAGTCCAGGGGATCTGACACCCTCTTATGGCCTCAGTGGTCACGGTACTTATGTGCACATATTCATCCATAGGTACCTCCTCCCACAGAGTGATTAATACACAGTTTGCAGTGTTGTGGTACTCACAATTCCAACACCTGGGGCCGACACTTTCAGTCCCCAGCCCTAGACAGAATACTAGTTAACCCAAGGGATTGCAGCTGAAGGTTCAGAGAGCCTGCGCAGACTGTGGATAGTTAAGTGTGGTCAGCAGAGGCCACTGACCTGCCAAGAAGACAAGTTATTAAGTGAAGGCAGATGCAGCACTCTGGAAGACAGCACTTGTCCAATGCAGAGTCAGCAACATCATAAACCAGAGGAGAGACAAGACTCTACACTTCATCAGACCCTTTTCCTCACTCCATGCATGTATGTGGCCATTTACACTTTTTATTTAAAGTTTTACTTTTTTTTATGATTGAGTGTTGACCTGCATGAATGTTTGTGTACTATGTGACTGTCTTGTGTCCATGGAAGAGGGCATCAGAGTCCCTGAAACTGGAGTTACAGGTGGTTGTGAACCACTGTGTAGGTGCTGGGAACTGAACCTGAGTCCTCTGCAAGGGCAGCCAGTGTTATTAACCACTGAGTCACCTCTCCAGTCTCACACTTTCCAGTGTTTGATACCTAGGAAGAAGCTGCTCTACATTTCATCCTTCAAAAAAGTTGATTTTATTTCCCTCTCTCTCTCTCTCTCTCTCTCTGTGTGTGTGTGTGTGCAAATGTACATGATGAGATCAAGTGAAGGTCAGGTGTTTTCCTCAGTCCCTTTCCAACTTCTTTTTAAAGACAGAATCTCTTATTGGGCTTGGAGCGCACTGATTGGCCAGCATGGCTGGCCAGTGAACACCAGGAATTCTCCTGTTTCCACCTCCTCAGTGCTAGGATTACAAGCACATGCTGCCACATCTACCCCACCTCCACTTTGTGAGTGCTGGAGATTGAACTCAGGTCCCTCACATTAGTGCAACAAGCATTTTACTGACTGAGCCATCTACCAAGAACTAATCGGTAGCTTTTTTTTAAATATACTAATCATGAACTTAGCTGAGAAGAAAATCTTGGAAAATATTGCAATTCAAAATAGTTTCTAAAATACCTGAGATGGGGCCGGAGAGGTGGCTCAGTGGTCAAGAGAACTTGCTGCTCTTTCAGAGGACCTGAGCTCAGTTTCCAGTACCCACACTGGGTCTACACACATGGAATATTCTCTTTCTCTGTCCCTCCCGTTCTCTCACACACGTGCACATAAATAAAAATAAAACAAATCTTTAAAAATGTCTAGAAATAGGGCTGGAGAGATGGCTCAGAGGTTAAGAGCACTGGCTGTTCTTCCAGAGGTCCTGAGTTCAATTCCCAGCAACCACATGGTGGCTCACAACCATCTAGTATGAGATCTGGCTCCCTCTTCTGGCCTGCAGGGATAACATGCAGGCAGAACATTGTATACCTAATAAATAAATAAATAAATCTAAAAAAAAAAAAAAGATTTAAAAAAAAAATATCTAGAAATAGATTAAACAAGGTGAAACACATTCACAGCGAAAACTGAAAAAGTGGTTGAAGAATACACAAGGGATGGAAACATCTCCCATGCTCATGGATTGGTAGAATAATATTGCGAAAACGGCTCCATTACCAAAAGGAATGAATATACAAATTCATTGCAATCTACATAAAAATTCCAACGACATTTTTTATACTAGAAAAAAATTCATGTGGGGACACACACACACACACACACACACACACACACACACACACACACACCACTAAATAGCCAAAGCTATTCCAACTAGGTGTTGCAGGTTTCATAGTACTTGTCAAATTATACAACAGAGCTATAGTAACAAAGTCAATGTGGCACCAAGTACAGACCCATGGAGCAATGGAACAGAATAGAGGACCCAGAAATAAACTATACAGCTAGACTTCCTAAATTTTGAGAGAACTGCCAAGAATACACACAGTAGAGAAAAGATTAGCCTCCTAGCAAATGGTTTCAGAAAACTTGGCTATCCTCATGTAGAATTGGATTCTCCCTGCACAAAACCCAAATTTAAATGGATGAAGGCCTTAAGGAAAAATTAAAACTGGTGGGAAAATAGGCGAAATTTCAAAAATGTAGGTGTAGGCAGGGACTTTCTGAAGAGGCTGCCAGGGGCACAGGAGGCAATCCCAAGAATTGGCAAATGGCATTCTTCAGGACTGAGAAACTCCTGCAGAGCAAAGGAAGCAACCAAAGCGAAGAGAGCCTACAGCAGTGGAGAGTCTTTGCCAAGTATACAGTAGGTAGATAAATATTATTCAGAGCATAGAAAGAACTGTAAAAATAAAACACCCCCTAATTTTTCCCATCTCCAAATGGGCTAATGAATCAAACAGTTAATGAAAGAACTACAAATAGCCAATAAACATTTGAAAAAGCATTCGACATCATTAGCCATCATGACATACAAACTAGAAGCACTCTAGGATTTCATCTCATTTGAGTCAGAATGGCTATCATCATGAAAAGAAATTCTGGGGGAAGAGAGACCCTTATTCCCTCTGGTGGGAATGCAAACTGGTGCATCAACCATGGAAGTCATTTGGAGTTTGTCGTACCACTGAAAACAACTACATATGACCCAGTTATATCTTTTGGGCATGAGCCTGAAGACTTGAAATCAACATACATAAGAGATGCTTGCACTTGTCTATGGCTGTACTATCGCTAGGAAGTGATACCATCCTATATGCCTATCAACAGATGAACTGATAAATATGATGCTTATGCAGAATGGAATTTTATTTAACTGTACAGAAGATGAAATAATGGTGCTAGTAGAGAAATGTATGCAACTGAGTCAATATGTTAAGCAAAATGATTCAGACTCAGAAACACACATTCCACACATTTTTCCTCACAACCAGAACACAAATTTAAAATTATATATGTGTTTATATGTGTATGTATGTGTCTATGTCATGAAAATAGAAAGGGGACCATGAGAGGGGAGGAAGAGATGCTAAGGTGAGGGGAATTCAGAGTAATGGGATGCATTTGACATGAAAATAGAAGGGGGCATCTCTTGGAGACAGGAAGAGGACCATCCAGACAAGGATAGGGGCAGCGTAGAGGAGGGCAGTGGGGGAGAGGCATGAAGTATAATCACACACACACACACACACACACACACACACACACACACACACACACAAATCTTATAATGAAACACAGTAAATTATATAGTAACTAAAAAAATTAATAAAAGAGATAGGTTCTCTGTTCGTGTCTTTTCCTTTATCTGATACAAAGTCATGGATCTCCAGACTGATTTCAAAGTCAGTATATAGCTGAGGATGACCTTGAACTTCTAATCCTCTTCGACTTCTGATCTTCCTGTCTCTACCTCTTGAGGGCTGGGGTCGAAGGCATGCACTACCATGCCAGTTTTATATGGTGCTAGAAAGTGAACACAAGATTTGATGAACGTTAGCAATGTGCTCTACCAACCGACCAAGTTCCCAGGCCCCCTTAGTCTCCTCTTAATTGGATAACTCTTACCTTAGTATAAAGATCTTGGCTTCAGTGTCACTTTTTTTGGTGTTTTGACACAAAGGCTGAATGAGTAGATCAGAACGGTTTTCAACTTACAACCCTTCTGCTAGAGCCTTCCTTCCCAGTACTGGGGGTTGAAGGCATGTGCCACCAAGCCTGGCTTAAGCATCACTTCTTTGAAGACATTGTACTGGTCATTTTATGTCAACTTGACACAAGCTAGAGTCATCAGAGAGGAGGGAGCCTCACCTGAGAAAATGCCTCCTAAAGATTGGGCTGTAGGCAAGCCTCTATGCTATTTTCTTAATTACTGATTGATGTAGGAAGGCCCAGCCCATGGTGGATGGTACCTTCGCTGGGCTGGTGGTCCTGGGTTCTATAAGAAAGCAGACTGAGCAAGCCATGAGGAACAAGTCAGTAAGAGTACTCCTCCATGGCCTCTGCGTCAGCTCCTGCTTACAGGTTCCTGAACTGTGTGAGTTCCTGCCCTCACTGCTTCTGATGATGAACTGTTACATCGAAATATGAATAAACCCTGTCCTCTCCATGTTGTGTTTGGTCATGGTGTTTCATCACAGCGATAGTAATCCTAACTAAGACATATTTTCTTTATGAGCAAATCAAACACAGCAAGTAGACAGTGAAGGCTTCAGAGAGTGGCCGTTAGTCTGAGGCTCTGTGGAAGACATCTTCTTGGGATGTTTATTTTTATATTTCAGGGTTAGGGATCAAATCCAGGGGTTCTAGAACACCAGATGAGTACTTTACCAGATGAGATGAGAGCTGTGCCCCAGCCCATTCTAAAGTGATTAACTAAAAATGTTTGTTTTTATGTGAGCTTGGGTGTTTTGCCTGCATCATGTGTGTACAGTCACTGTGGAGGCCAGAAGAGTACATCAGATTCCCTGGAACTGGAGCTACAGATAGTTGTGAGCCACCATGTGTGGTATTGGGAATCAAACCTGGGTTCCCTAGAAGAGCAGCCAGTGCTCTTAGCTGCTCATTCATCTCTTTGGTCCCCTAGAGTGAGTTTTTAACTTAGAGATGAGGATGAATATAGAACTAGATACCGCATTCACCTTTCATACGGGAATGTCTGAGACAATGAGATGCAAGACAAGATGGAAGATGGAAAGACAAGGTGCTGATGATGCTCACATTCCCAGAAGACGACTGAGGTCAGTTATGCCCCACTGATTGCTATGGTTGTTAATCCTCCCATTACACAGTATATGTGTTCCTTCACATCATTTCCATCTGGACAGAAGTGATTAATGCAATCCCTCAAGTCCTTGGCAATTTAATTGCCTACTAGGGAAAGGATCATGTGCTTGTTAAACATTCCACAAATGTTAACCAATGATACAATGCTGGAAATGGAATAGGTACTCATTAAATGGTGGTCCAATAAATGAATGAATGATACAGCTGTAATAGCTGCCTTAACTAGACAGATACTATATTCTGGTGTAAAGAAGATGATGGTGCATTTAATCTACTCAAAGAACAAGCAACAATATGGAGCGACTCAGACATTTAATATCCAGATTATGATAGAGTAACAAAAACCCACTTTCTTTCTTTAAAAACTAATTTTAATTGTGTGTGAGTGTGTATGTGTGTGTATGTGTGTGTGTGTGTGTGTGTGTGTGTATGGGGGGGTATGTTCATGTGAATGTGACTGCCCTTGGAGACCAGAGGCATTAGATACCCTGAATCTGGAGTTACAGGTCCCTGTGAGACACCTGACATTAGTACTGGGAACCAAGCTCAGGTCCTTTGCAAGAGAAGTAAGTGCTGTTAACTACTGAACCATCTCTCCAGCACTAAGACCACTTATATTTTCTTTTAATTTATTTTTAGTTAGCATACAAAATAAGGGTTTTATTATAACATTTGTACATATGCATATCATTGCATCTCGCTCATATTTATCCCCATTAGTAGCTCTTATTGCTCCTCCCATGCTGTTGTCCTTACTCCCTCCCTACAATAGAACACTTTCTGCTTTCATGTTGTATGTGTTATGTGTATATATATATATATATATATATGTATATATCTAACATATATATTACATAGATTTAAAAACTAGATTCTTCATTAAAAGAAGCGGTGACATTTTTCCTCCTAAGTCTAGTTTATTTCACTTAACATGATCTCCAGGTCCACTCATTTTTCTGCAAATTACATATGTTTGTTCACTTTTCGGGCTGAATAAAACTCTATTGTGTTTATATAGTTTATAAAGTTCCTTTAGTCTGATCCCACATGTTGGCTTCTTCAGTATATCTTTATGAGAAGGAAGTCAATGTATTGGGACTAGATGAAAGTAAATAAAAAGATGAAGGGATATGGCATTTTTTTGTTTTACTCTTAGACAAAATCACTTGACATATTTTATTCTTATATCTTATGCAATTGGGGTATAATCAAGAGTGAGGGTGGAAATGACTTGTCTCTATTTTGTGACTTCTTTTCTATGATAGAACCCCTGGGGAAACTCCTCAAAATGGTCTACTGTGTAAGAGAGACTACATCAGTGGTCCTCAACCTGTGGGTCTTCACCCCCACAGGGGTGGCATATCAGATATTTACGTTATGATTCATAACAGCAGCAAAATTAGAGTTATGAAGTGACAATGAAATAATTTTATGATTAGGATTACCACAACATGAGGAACTGTATTAAAGGGTCGTAGCATTAGGAAAGTTGATAATCACTGGACTAGATCTTTCTCAGATTGTTTTTAAAGGGTTGAATATGAAGTTATGAGAAAGGCCTGGATTTAAAAATGGAGAATAAGTCAGAGACTCTAGAGTTGTTTGCCTGTACAATTTATTGGTCCTTGGAGAGAATATTCCCATGTTATCATCAGAGCCAATTTCCCTAAAATATCTCATTCCCCAGACTCCAAAATACAAACTCCAAGTAAAATCTTTTTTTTTTTTTTAATTTATTTATTTATTATGTATACAGCATGTATGACTTCAGGCCAGAAGAGGGCACTAGATCTCATTACAGATGGTTGTGAGCCACCATGTGGTTGCTGGGAATTGAACTCAGGACCTCTGGAAGAGCAGTCAGTGCTCTTAACCTCTGAGCCATCTCTCCAGCTCCCGCAAGTAAAATCTTTAGGGGTGCTTGTCTCTATATGTGGGACACAGATTAATTAGTATCTTGGGTAATATTCCCCAAAAGAGATCCAAGATGTGTCATTTGGGTAAAATCCTTAATGTTATCTACCCAATGCCTACTCGTCTTAGCTGACATCATAGGTCCTCCAGGATGGGAACATTTCATTTCTCATAGATGGTGTTCCTCTTTCTTTGTGACTGGCTCATGTCAGGCCAAGTCCGTCTTGATTACTGTTGAGGAAACGGTTGTCAGCCAGGAAGGGGATCCCTACTTGTAAACTAAATATATAGATTTTTGTTACATAAGATTTAATTTGAAACAATGGAGAAGGTTAACCAAGATCCATGGGACAGCAGGAATTAGGGATCAGATTTTCTTTTGACTTTGGAAACTTTGATGATCAAGCTGATATTATGTTTAGCATCTTAATAAAGAGGTATTAATGAGAAGTCCCATTGACTAAACTTTAGAAATTGGGGTGGAAAGGTGGTGGAGTTGTATATTTAAATCCAGAGGCAACATCTGGAGGCTTCCAAGACTTAGTAGGGGTGAAAACAGGTCAGACACAGAAATTGCATCGTTGTGGGCTGAGAGAGCATGTTCTGAGCAGGGATTGTGAAAAATCTCATGGAGTCACATGTCCTGTTGCTTCCGTGAGGCTATGACTCAGGTAATTGGTGCATTGATGGCTGTGTTGCATTAGCATTTCTATTCCACTCCAAAAGTAAATGGAAATTTGATGGAATAAATTCCACTCCAACAGTAAACGGAAATTTTCCAGGGTTGGAAAAGGAAGTCTGATGAACTTGGCATGATCAATAGGCAATGTGCATGCCTGTGGGGACACGCCTTCCCTTTTCACTTCTCTTCTGTGCTTCTTCTGTCCACCAGGACCCGCTGAAGAAATTCCAGGTAAGATAACGCTGGGGCTTGAAGCATCCTGGAAAGCTTTGTCAGAAGTAGCTAGCTGTCAGCTTATGCTTTAAGTCAAAGGTGACATTTGGTCAGGATACGAAGAAGGCTTCCAGAGAAGAAAGAGAGAAGGTGGATTACAAATAGGGATAGAAAATTATTCAGAAAGGTTCCTAAGGTAGGAGGAGAGACAAGAGGCAGATGATGAAACACCTCTCCTATGGAGATTTATAGGTGAAGGAAGAGATGGAGGACTGTCTGTATGAACTGATTCAAAAGCTTGTGTGTCAATATCATGACTGTGTTGGACCAATCAGGGTAAATGTTGGGAAGGTGGATTTCATTTCTTCTTCTCCTCCTCTTCCTCTTCCTTCTCCTTCTTCTCCTTCCTTCCTTCCCTCCCTCCCTCTCTCTCTCTCTCTCTCTCTCTCTCTCTCTCTCTCTCTCTCTCTCTCTCTCTCTCTCGTGTGTGTGTGTGTGTGTGTGTGTGTGTGTGTGTGTGTGTGTGTGTGTTGAGACAGGGTCTCACTATAGAGCCCCAGCTTTCCTGGAACTCACTACATAGACCAGGCTGGCCTGGAACTCATAGAACTCTGCCTTCCTCTGCTTTGGAAGAGAGGGATTACAGGGATGTGCCATCACACTCAGCTGCTGCAGGATCTTGATTGCAATGGTTGTACCACGCTCAGAAGAGAGCATTTGCATCACTTTCCCTTATCTTCTGGCTCTCACTCCCACCCCTGTCCTTTCTTACACGATGTTTCCTGAGTCTTGGAAGGGGAGGAATAAATGTTGTTTTTAGGTGTGAGCACCCATTCTCAGTCCCCTGAGCAGCCAGGAGTGTTCATTCACTGCTATTCATTGCAAAAAACTTCTCTGATTAAGGTGGGGAGTAGGACATAAGCATAAATATTTAGAAGGCAGTTTGGGGTCAGAAATTCTGTTCTTATCTTATTTCCCCCTTTATATCCAGTTTCTTTAATATAAGATACTATCTTAACTATTGTCCAGATCCTTTCTGTTTGATAACAGGGTGACAAGCTGAGTATGGTAGTACACGCCTTTAATCTCCAGATGCAGAGGCAGGTAGATCTCTATGAGCTCTAGCCTGGTCTATGTAGTGAGTTCCTGGCTAGCCAGAGCTACATGGTGAGACCCTGTCTCAAAAAAAAAAAAAAATGATGACAATGGGAATGAAGTAACCATAAAACAATTTACAATATTAATATATAATATTCATAGGGGAATTATGAAGACATGCTTACAGTATTACAGTTTTTATTCTTACAAGTATACACATGATTATGAACGGTACTTATTTTTTAATTTTTTTTTGTGTGAGTGTGTGTATGTGTGTGTGTTCGCATGTATTAAAGAGCCTGAGGAGGCCAGAAGATTGGGTGTTGGGTTGCCTGGAGGTGGAGTTACTTGTGGTTGTGACCTGCTGTACACAGGTGTTGGGAACTGAGTTCTGGTCCTCTGAAACAGTAGCAAGTGCTCTTAACTGCCAAGCCATCTCTCCAGCCACCCCTTTTTTTGTAGAGTTATTTTTGTTTTTATTTATGCGTGTGTGTGTGTGTGTGTGTGTGTGTGTACATGTATGAGTGGTCCCTCTACCCATTCCATATTCATTTTTTTTTTTTTTTTGGTTTTTCGAGACAGGGTTTCTCTGTGTAGCTTTGCGCCTTTCCTGGAACTCACTTGGTAGCCCAGGCTGGCCTCGAACTCACAGAGATCCGCCTGGCTCTACCTCCCGAGTGCTGGGATTAAAGGCGTGCGCCACCACCGCCCGGCCTCCATATTCATTTTGTCCACAATTGATCATGTTTTCTTGTCTAATAAGGTGATTCAAATCCAGATTTCTGAAGTATCTGGGCCATTCACATTCCTGTGTGAACTGGGGTTAAGTTTCCTATTTTTTCCATTTTCATGTGTTTGCACATGTGTGGATATGTGTGTGGGTGTGCACACGTGTATGTAGATGCATGTGCTTGTGGAGGCCCATAGCTGATGCTGGGAATCATTCTCAATTGCTCTTGCACATTACTCACGGAGGCAAGGCATCTCAATCAAATCCAAACTTGGCAATACGGCTAGTCTTGTTGGTTACCCTGCTCTGGGGATCTCCCGTCTCCACTTTTCAGGGTTGAAATTGCAGGTGGGCTGCTATCACCACCTGATATATACATGGGTTCTGAGAATCTGAACTCTGGTCATCATACTCCTAAGTGCTCTAACCACAGAGAAACCTCCCCAGTCCCCAGTCCCCAGTTTTCTACTAACTTGTGTCATAGGTCACAAACCTCCAGATTTCAGACAAGTTCTTCCTCATTCTGACTGCACAGCAACTTCATTTCTCTTGCTAAGTCTGTAGAAACCATTCCAAGCCACTAGAGCACTGATTCTCAACCTGAGGGTCATGACCCCTTTGAGGGTTGAATGACCCTTTCACAGGGGTCGCCTAAAATTATTGGAAAACACAGATATTTATATTATAATCCATAACAGTATTAAAATTACAGTTATGAAGTAACAATGAAAATGTTATGGTTGGGAGAAGGGGTCACCACATGAGGAACTGCATTAATGGGTTGCAGCATTAGGAAGGTTGAGAACCACTGCTCTAGCAATCTCCCCCACAGAAACCTCCCCTAGAGCAATCATCTATAAAGCAGGATGACTGTCAAGTCTCACTAAGTGGAACACTACTGTGTGCCCTTACAGAAAAGTTCTCCTCATTGGAACTAAGACTTCTAAAGTGCAGGGACAGGAAGATAACTGATTTTAAGGAAGATTAAAAACATTTTTTGAGACACGTTTTTACTATGGAGCCCTTGCTAGCCTGGAACTCACTATGTAGACCAGGTTAGCCTGGAACTCACAGAGATCCACCTGTCTTTGCCTCCTGAGTACTGGGATTAAAGGATTGAGCCACCACTACTCCTGGCTAAAAGATTTTATTTTTAAGTGTGTGTGTGTGTATGTATGTATGTATGTATGTATGTATGTATGTATGTATGTATGTATGTATGTATATCTGTGCCAGGGTCTGGTGAGTCCACAAGAAGGTGTCATATCCCCTGCTGTTAGTTAGAGGTGATTCTGAGCCACAGTGTGGGTGCTGGGAACCAAACTTTGGTCTTCTGCAAGAGCAGTCTGAGCTCTTAAATTTTTCAAAAAAGATTTATTCTTATTTTATTTGTATGAGTGTTTTACCTGCACGTGTGTATGTGTACTACACATGTGCCTTATACCTGAGAAAGTCAGAAGAGGACGTTGGATCCCCTGGCACTGAAGTTGTAGATGGTTGTGAGCCACTATGTGGGTGCTAAGAACTGAATCCAGGTGCTCCGCAAGAGCAACAAATGCTCGTAAACACTGAGTTATCTCTCTAGTCCTGTTGCTTTTTTAATTACAATTTATTTACTTATTTATCTATCTATCTATCTATCTATCTATCTATCTATCTATCTATTTATTTATTTATTTATTTGTGCATGTGTGTAGGTAAGTGTGGTGGTGATGGTGGTGGTGTGTGGGTATGTGCATGTGTGTGTGTGTGCATGTGTGTGTTTACTCCTATGCCACCATGAGCATATGGAGGTCAGAAGACAACTCTTTCAAGTTAGTAGTCTTCTCTTTTATCATGTGGGTCATAGGCACTGAACTTATGTCATTAGGCTTGGCAGCAGGTGCCTTTACCAACTGAGTCATATCTCTGGCTCCTAGTTAGAGATTTTATAATGAGAGGACTCATTCCTATTTGTATCCATTAAGTCCTTGGAGTCCTGTTCTGAGATTCTGGGCTGTAGGAGAAACAGAAGTATGAATCGACTGTTGGCTTAGAGTATTACCTCATCCCAGATGACACTGCCTGCAAGACAAGGCATTGCATTAGCAGTCGTGACAGTTGAGTCTTCACAGGCATCACCAGCCTACTAGGTTAGTTGTACCAGGATGCAGAAGGTCCTATAGTAAGTAAGAGTAATGAAGGGCTGGGGTGATGGCTCAGTTAATAAAGAGCTTTCTGCACAAGACTGAGGGCCCGAGTTTGGTCCCACATCACATCCTGACACCATGGTGGCATGTGCTTGCAATTCATCACTAGGAGTTGGAAACAGGCAAAATTCTAGCTTAGCCTAATTGGCTAGCCTCGGGCCCCAGTAAGAGACCCTGTCTCAAAACACAAGGTGTATGGCTCCCAAAGATCATTGAGGTTGATTGTTGGCCTCTATGCTCAGAAGTGTGTATCTACATCAGCACATCTTACACGTACCTCCTATCTCCCAAGACTGATAAATTCCATGAGCATCAGCTGATTTCGACACCTGGTCTTTTGTGAAATGAGCTCTTTTGTCAGGAGTAATGCTGCAGGGAGTACCAAAGCCATGAATAATCACGTGTCTATAGATGATCGCTTTGGCAGCAGAGGAGCAGACATGGAAAGCTAGTCCAAAGAAAGCATCTACTGTGGTAAGAACGAAGTGCTGTCCCTTTGAGTAACCAATCTGCTACCACTTAGCCATGTGTTTACCTAGGGAATGGTGCCATACTGGAGACTTGATGGCGATCTTGGTTGCTGTCAGACTTGGCCATCACTGTTGGCTTCAGTCAGCTTGGCCTTGATGAGAAGAATTCCATTTTGCCGAATTCATGTGAAATATTTATCTTTGTTACTTCATTGACAGATTCATTGAGAATTGATAGGAATGCCTGAGAAAAAGGGGGCCTGATGTCCATAGGACATCTCAGCTCTTCTTAAAAAGCAATGATTCATTCTGTGGATAATCCTGTGTGTTCACACTGGGCAGTGGTGACCCACGCCTTTAATCCCAGCACTTGGGAGGCAGAGGCAGGTGGATCTCTGTGAGTTTGAGGACAGCCTGGTCTACAGAGTGAGTTCTAGAAAAAAAAAGAAAAGAAAAGCCTATTCCTCTGTGTGTGTGTGTGTGTGTGTGTGTGTGTGTGTGTGTGTGTGTGTGTGTTCGGGTGTGTGCGCGCACATGCGCTCGCGTGAGCATGTGAGAGTGCTTGTACAGGCCAGAAATCAATGCCAGATGTCTTCCACTGTATGATTTTGATACAAAGTCTCTCGCTGAACCTGAGGCTCACTGATTTTAGCTAGACTGGCTAGCTAGTGAGCCCAGGGAAGCCCCTGTCTCCACTTTCCTAGGTCTGGGATTACAGTGCACGGCACTCTTCCTGGCTTTTGACATGGGTTCTGTGGACTGGACTAGCTGTAAGCCTTTTACTGACTGAGCCATCCCATCAACCCCTCATGTGATTTTTATGCATGCACATCAATCCAAATAAAAAATTAGGTTATAAACAGGGCATCTGACTCAATTAGAAGAATTTACCACATCCAACACAGAAATAACAAATGTTGTGTAGTCCTCTGGGCAAAGGGTCAGCATGACTTTGGCTGTGTGATTTTTTTTTTTTTTGAGACAGGGTTTCTTGGTTGTGTGATATTACATTCATTGGGAGATTCAGCATTATGGAAGATGTGTGTATGTTCCACATTGACAACTGGATGAACTCTGGTGTTTCTATGATGTCAACTTGGCTGGATGAGTTACATTTCCCAAATTGTCATTTTAATGTGTTTCCGGCTAAAGATGGGGTCACAGAGGACATTTCTGGGACATGCAAGAGCAGGAAGGAAGAAAGCCCTTTTTAGTTTACTCATGTGTTGCTGATAGGTTGGCTTACTTAATTTGTGTGGAACAACACCTGGTTCTAGAATGTTCTATGTTCTTCAGAGTCCTCTTTTAGATATTTGGACTTCTGAGATGGTTGTGTGCCTTAAGATCCATTAAGAATTTCCCCAAAGGGAGGCTGGAGGGGCAGGAGGAGGGAAGAAGGGGATCTGTGATTGGTATGTAAAATGAATAAAAAAATTTCTTAATAAAAAAAAAGAATTTCCCCAAATCCTACAACATGCCCTCACCACAGATTTCAGAGGCAGTAAGAGCTGACATTGGCTTTCGTGTGATTACAGAGCATGTTTGTGGGTTCTAACCTGTCTTTTAACTGATATTCTTTTGACCGATTTCCTTTCCTGGTTGTCCATCCTATGGTTTGTGTGTGTGCGTGTGCATGTGTGTACATACACGAGATTGCAAGAGTATATGTGTGTGTGTGTGTGTGTGTGTGTGTGTGTGTGTGTGTTTGGTGTAAGTGCATGTAAGTGTGCATGCACACTCAGAGCCCACAGAGTGCTGGGATGTTCCTCTATTGTTCTCCACCTGGATAGTGTTGAATCTGATACTTTCTCAAGTGGGCAGGAACATGGAGTTGAAAGGTCAGTGTCCCTGGGTAAGAAGTGACTCTGATACCACTTCTTTTAGGGGCTGAGGTCTGGAGTGAAAATAAAAGAAGCCATGGGGAAGGAGGAGGTCAATGTGAGTACGGAGGATGGGAGGTGTTGTGGGTGAACCTGTGCATGGCTATCTGTGCTTACTGCTCCTCCTTTGTGTGTGTGTGTGTGTGTGTGTGTGTGTGTGTGTGTGTGTGTGTGTGTGACTAGTTCCAGCCTGGGGAATCTTTTCCAGTCATATTCATGGGGCTGCTCAGGTAAAGCACTCCACCTCATTGGTCTGTAATATCTCACTGACCTGCACTGTCCTTGTAATAGTCCATGATGTCTTTCAGGGTCACGAGGAAGATCTCCTCCCTGGCCCTCTGAAGCTGGCTCTCCTTCTCCCAGTCCTCCATTCCTTCTACCTGGCTCCAAGGCCCCACGGGCTCCGCCTTCCTGCTGTTGCTGTCATAGTGGAAGAAGGCCTGGTCATTGAGAAACGCGGTGGCTTGAAACCTGGGGATGCCTTTGCTGGGCCTGGACAAGCCGGTGTAGAGGAAGATCAGAGAATAAGGCCCTGCGGAAGAGGGGAAGATTCTGAGGGGTGGGGTTCATGCCCAGGAGACCCACTGGGGAGGACCCAGCCATGGAGCTTCTTCCTCTGCTTTTACTGCCGCCTCACACTGTGGGAGGTTCACTCATGTGAAGGGGCGCTGTTTCTCCTGGGGATGCCATGTCAGAAACTGTTCTGTGTGTTGTCTCTACACTGTATCCTCTAGTTTGCATGTAAAATTATTTCTGTGTGTGTGTGTGTGTGTGTGTGTGTGTGTTTGTGTGTGTGTGATATGTATGTGTTCTTGTGGGTGTGAGCACATGTGCATGATGTAGAGGTCAGAGGTCAAGTTGGGATGTCTTCCTTTATAGCTTTCTATCTTTTTAAAAAATTGTGTCTATTTGTGTGTGTGTGTGTGTGTGTGTGTGTGTGTGTGTGTGTGACTGTGTGTGCATAAGCATGCACATGCCACTGTGTGTATAGCAGTCAGAGGACAGCTTGTAGGAGTTGGTTCTCTCTATCATGTGGGTCCTAGGGATCAAATTTAGTTATCTGGCTTGGTGGTAAGTACTACTACTTCTGAGCCATGTCTCTGGTCTGACATCTTATTTTTTTGGACCTGGAGTTCATCAGTTCAGGCAGGTTGGGCCATAAATGAACTCTAGGGATCTGCCTCTACCTGTCAGTCTATCTACCTATCATCTATCTACTATCTATCTATCTATCTATCTATCTATCTATCTATCTATCTATCTATCATATATTCATCCATCTACCCATTACCTGTCTATATCTTCCTGTCTATCTATTCATTCAGCCATCATCTATCTACCTATCCCTGTTTATATCTTTGCATCCATCCATGCACCCATGCATCCATGCATCCATCCATCCATCCATCTATCTACCTGTACATCTATCCCATTAGTTCTGTTCTCTTGAGGCCCCTTACTAATTCATATTTTTGGTATAGAATATACTTAACATTAAAAAATCTTTATTTAAAAAATTATATATACTGTACATGTGTGCAATATGCAAAGAGGCCAGAAAAGGGTGTCAGATCTCTTGGGGCTAGCGTTACAGGCAGTTATAAACTACCAAGTGGATTCTGGGAACTAAACCACAGGTCCTCTGCAAGAGCAACAAGTGCTCATAAGCGCTGAGCCCTCTTTACAGCCCCTTTAGAACATACTTAACATTCTAAAGACAGTGCCTTATTATAAAACAGACATAAATAACTATGTAACATTCTGGGAATGCACTAAGTTTTTAAACTGGTGCAGTTTGAAATCTTCATCCAAAATTTTGTGTGCAGCAAACAGCCTCATTCCCTGTCCTGGAACTGACTGTGGATCTCACTGGTTCCCCGCTGCCTCATCTCACTGCGGAGGAAGGTCCTGGTTTCCTCTCTTCTAGCCTGCCTCTGTATTTTTCCCCTGGGATCTTAGAAGAGGGGCAAGAGAGAAAGTAGAGGAAATTCATGAGGTCCGTATTCAGTTCCACTGTCTGACTCTGGGCAGGTCACTTTGCCTCTCTGGGTATACTTTTCCCATGTGAAAAAAAAAGTCTTTTGTGTGTCTATGTGGGTGGGTGTGCTCATGGGTATGTCACAGAGTGCAGGTGGGTCAGAGGACACGCTTGGATGTCAATCCTGCCTTCCACCTTGTTTGTTGCTGCGCAAGCCATGTTAGCTGGCCTATGGGCTTCTGGGGGATTCTTCTGCCCTGCCTCCTGTCTTGCCATAGGAAAGCTGAGATTGTAGACAGATGTGACCACATCTGGATTTCCGTGGGTCCTAGGGATCTGAACTTGAGTCCTCAAGATCATACTGAACCACCCCCCAGCCCTGATCCTCCTGCTTCCAGCTCCCATGTGGTGGGATGACAGGAATGAGACACATGGCTTGTGTGGTGCTGGGATAGTGAACCCCAGGCTTCATGCATACACAGCAGGCACCCTATGGACTGAGCTACACCGCTAGCCCTCAGATTCATGTTCCTTAAGGTCTCATTTAACACAAGTCCAGTGACTTCCAGAATGCTTCTACAAGGGTGATCTAGGTTAACTGGTAACTTTGCAAACTGGTTTAAAACTGGTTTACCACTGCACATATGGGAATCCCAGGTGCACGAGGGATCCTTCTTATGGCCCAGCATTCTGTTCTCTGCCTTCCCCTTATTTCTCCCCCAGTCTTCCTCTGTTTTGCCCACTCACCAGTCTCCTGAAGGACTGCAGGACCCAGAAGGAGAGGCAGGGACAGCAGGACAGGCACCATTGCTACTATAGTGCCCGGGAGGAAAGTCTACACAGCGAACATGGCTCTTTCCGTGAGGCCTGGCATCCTGCCCAGGGGAGGTGATTCCACAGCCAATGAGAGAGCTTAGAGGAATTCCTCCTCAGACAGCGTTGAAGACAGACACACAAACCGGCTGGGCAGAGGTGTGCTCACAGGCTTCACACACAGGGGCTGCTGAGAGCTGAGAAAGCCAGCCTAAGGACAGAGACCTTCTGTGTCCCTCAGATGAAAGAACGGCAGTGGGGTGGAGGAGTGTACAGCAGGTGGTAGATAGCTTGAAGGTGTGCCGTTCTTACAGTATACGGTGACATCCCCTACCCTGGTGTCAGCAGGAGGATTTGGATATTGCTAAGACCATGTTGTAAGAATGAATTCTTCCTTCTACAAAAGTTCTGAATATGTCCAAAGTGTGGGCAAGATGTACTCTGGAAGATTACATCTCGTGAATTCAAGGGAAAACCTAAACACACCCTCGAGGTTCCCTTGCTTCAAGTAGACTTCATTGACTGACTGATCTAGACAGGATCTCACGTATCCTGAGCTGACCTTCAACTTCCTACGTGGTTGACAATGATTCTAATGCTTCTACATCCCAAGCCCTGGGATTACAGGCATGAGACACTACACTTGCTTTATGTGGTGCTGGGGATGGAACCTTTGCGCATGCTAGGCAAACACTCTGCCAACTGCACTACATCCCAGCCCCTTCGTTGACTTTAAAGACCACTAATTTTTGTAAGTCACATGGTTGAACAATATAGTCTCCCACTAGCTTTGCTATGAAGGCGAGAAAGCCACCAAATATCCTTTGTACCCTTGTTTACACAGAGACAAGATTCACAGAGAGGGAAACAAAAGGTGTCTGCTAAACAAAAGTCGGATTAGGGCTAGGTGCTGCTCTCTGGAGCCAGGCCCCGTGCAGCCAGCAGGAACGCTGCCACAGGGGAGGGAGGAAGAGAGGGAGGGAATTCCTAACTATCCTGGAATTCCTAACTACCTTGCCACCCTCCTGTCTAAGACAAATCCCTTTAAAAGCCTCACACCTGCAGCTCTTTTCAGGGTGGTTTTTTTTTTTTTTTTTTTTTTTTTTTTTTTTTTTTTTTTTTTTTTTTTTTTTTTCAGGGTGGTCTTTGCAGCAGTGGCCTCCACCATTTATTTATTTATTTTTTCCTTTTGAGAAATTTTCTTTTTCCTTATCCATGACCAATAAAGCAAACTTTGGTGCTGCGTGCCTTAGTTATCCTTTAAGCACGAGTCAGGAGTTCTTCTGGAATCCAGGGCTGGGGCTGAAGACAAGCGAACACTATTTCCTCCCCACCAATGGATACCACACGCACCGTGAAACTTGCTTTTTTTTTGTTTGTTTGTTTTTGTTTTTTTTTTTAGTTTTTTTTTTGGCTATTGACCTTTATGGATGTTGCAAGTGTTGTTCCTTTACTGTTTGCTTTCACCAGCTTGCCTGCATGGCTGTTTATTTCAGGAGGATGTCTGGGTTACCACGTGTGGGCTGCTGGGGACTGCATGCTCTGTGTGTGTGTGTGTGTGTGTGTGTGTGTGTGTGTGTGTGTGTGTTGTGCATGCGCATATGCATTTGTGTGGGGGCCAGAGCTGATGTCTTGTGTCTGCCTCAGTTACTCCCCACTTTATATTGAGACAGGATCTCTCACTGAACCTGAACCTCACAGGTTTGTCTTGACTGGCTAGCCAGCAAGCCCAGGTATCCCCCTGTCTCAGCCTCCCCAGTCCTGGCATTACACATATGTGCTGCTTGCTTGAATTTGAGTCCTAATATCTACATAGCAAGCACTTTAGTGGCAGCTGTCTCCCCAGATGACAGTCTATGCTTTTATGCATCTTTCCGGGCCCACATGCCCACCCGCTCTGCAGCTAAGCTGGGAGAGAACCCATCCTTCCTACTCTCCAACCTTGGCTAAGGCGCTTCAGAAGCAGAACAAACCACACTGCTTAGACTTAGTCACCTAATGGGCCACCCGCAGCTCTCCAGGGTCAGCAAGGAGCAAGCTTCATCCTGTTCCTTGGAGATCACACTGAGATCTCCTCTGTAAATCTCAGCTCAGAAGCCTTCTACCACACCTCATACATGGGAACAGAGTTGGAGGTTGGTGTTGGCGAGTGTGTCCCCTGCAGAACTTAACTGTGGACCACTGAAAAGAGTCATCAAAGCTTTGGTAGCATTCTGATGCAACCCTGCTTCAATCAATGGGAGCAATCGACTTGCCATCCCCTCCTCCACCCATGTAGATAAAGGATCCATCCAGCTCAAGAGTGGACATGTGAGGAGGAGGCAGTTTGCCGTAGTCATATGCTCCCTGAATGTTTTTGCTGGCTGTGTCAAGAATGCAGCACCTGGGGCTGGAGGGATGGCTCAGTGGGTAGTACTTGGGAACCTGAGTTCAGATTCCCAGCACCCATATAAAGTTGGGTGTGGCTGTGCACACCTGTGATCCAGCACTAGGGGTCAGAGTCAGGACCACCATGGGAATGGGTGGGTAGGGGCTGTTGGAGGCTTTGTAAGCAGCCAGGTTAGCTGGCCAGCTCCTGGTTCAATGACAGGCCTTGGCTTAAAAACAAGCAAGGAGCCAGGCGTGGTGGCACATACCTTTAAGCTGGCACTGGGAGGTAGAGGCAGGCAGATCTCTGAGTTTGAGGCCAGCCTACCCTACATAGCAAGTGATAGGCCAGCCAGGGCTGCACAGTAAGACCCTGTTGCTCCCAACAAAACAGGCTATAAGGTGGAGCAGTGACTGAGGGAGACAGTCTGAAGTTGACCTCAGGCTTCCACAAATGCCTGCATGGGTGATCACACCTGCACACACGAGCGTATACACTCATAACACCACACCCACACATTCACACCCACACATGAATGCAAGACCCTGTCTGTTCTTCATCCAGGTCATTTCTCAGAGAACGGTTTGAAGTGGAGTTTTCCCAGGGGACAAGATGCTGACTCCCTTTGCAAAAAGAGCCGGTGTCCTTACTGCTGTCTGCAAGCACATGATCTCACCAAGACCGATATTTCTAGACTACAACATAAATCTTTCCAGGGTTCATCTGGCCTCAGAGAGACATTGTTAGAACTTTAGGGGCCTAAGGGAACTTTGGCCAAGAAAGACGCACGTGTTGCAGCAGATGTCTCAGTCTGTAGGTCTTTCTTTCTCACCCTGTCTCCTGTCTCTGAGGTGTTCTGGAAACAGTAGCAGGTTAATTTACTGGTTCGTAATTCCGGACCCTGAGAAGCACCCACACTAGGGGACGATCCTATGCCCCCATTGCTCACCTTCTGCAGGCATTGGGGTTCTTGAGGGTGGAAAAAGCTTTGACTTGAGTCAACCAACTCACCTGTGATGGAACGGTGGGATTAGGGTTGGTCAGCGCCTCCCCTCCTCCACCCAACCCCCCAACCCCGCACATTTAAGCGAAGGGAGAAATTTCAGAAATAATTAAAGACAATGTGGCCTTGGCTGTGGGCTTGCTATAACCGCTAGGGAAGGAGCACAAAATTAAATTCCACTGTAACTGCTCCAAGTGGTCGCTAGGTGGCGCCATATCCTGGCTGGGACCTGGACAACTCTCAGGGCCCGAGAGCAAGAACACTGCGGTGTAATTTACCTCAACTGATGCTCTCAGGATGCACCCGCCAGCAGGCAAAGGCCTCTATGGGGACGTGCGGGTGGTGCAGGGACGTACTTTTGTCTGGATTTATTCTTCCTGACTTTACATTTTGGAGAATAACCTTAGATGATTGCAGAACTTTTCCAAGCCCGGCCCTTCAGATGGAACAATCAAGGCAGGCGCCCTCTGTCACTGAGTTACATCCCTAACCTCTTTCTCCTCCCCTCCCTTCCTCCTCTTTATCACCTCCGTTCCCCTTTCCCCTCCCTCCCCTCTTCTCCCCTTCTCCTTCTTTGACTTCTCCTTTGCCCCCCTCCTCTTCCCCACCACCTTCCTCTTGTACCTTCTTTTCCTTTTCCTCTTCATCTCCTTTTTATTTTGAGGCTTATGTAGCTCAGGCTAGTCTCCAGCTTGCACTCCCCCTGACCCCCTGCACCAGCAGCTGGGTTAAAGGCCTACACCACCAGGCTTTGCTGGATCCCCAGTTGTCTGTCCAAAAACGTGTCATAGAGGTGTTTGGTCCTGGGGTTCCAAGGCTTCCACACTGGGCTCTGCTCAGTGTGGGAAGAGCAGAGCCTGAACCCTGGATTCCTCTTGGATCTCTGGTGCGGCTTTATTAGACAAACTTTACTATTCCTGCGGCATCCACCCTTAAACCCACGTTTTAGCCTCCAAGGGATTCGGTTGGAACTGAGGCGGGGAAGGAACCTGACATCCCTTCACTGCTTTCTAGCCCAGTTCTCCCCGGCTCCAGTTGCAGCTGAGTTTGAAATCCGGCAGGCTTTAAAAATTATGGCTTTTCCCCTTAAACATTTGTAAAATTACTGGAGCTGGGGATATGGCTCAGTTGGTAGAGTGCTTGGCCCTGGGTACCGTCTCCCACATCTGTACTGTACGGAACTGGGTATGGTTGTGCATGTTGGGGAAGTAGAGGCAGGAGTGTGTGTGTGTGTGTGTGTGTGTGTGTGTGTGTATGTTGTGTAGGTGCACACATGTGCAGGTGCTCATGCCTGTGTATGTGTGCAGAGGTCAGAGGAGGCTGTTGGGTGCCCTGCCTTATCACTCCCTGCCACATTTCCCTGAGACAGGGATTCTCACTGAACCTGAAGCCAGGTCAGCAGGCCCAGATCTTTTTCTCTCCACCCACCCAGTGGGTGTTGAAGCTACAGACAGTGTTGAGGTGACAAAAATGCATAACCACTCTTAGTTTTTCCTGTGGGTGCTGGGGATTCAGACTCAAGTCCTCATGCTCACACAATAAACACTCTTAACCTCTGAGCCATCTCCTCAGCCTCAGCCCTGCTTACTTAGTGTGTATGTGTGTGTGTGTGTGTGTGTGTGTGTGTTTGTGTGTGTGTGTGTGTGTGTGTGTATTTGTAGGTCAGAGGTTGATAACAGTCCCTTTCCATCTTATTTTTTGAGACAAGGTCTCTCTCACTGACCCCACTTCGTGGCTAGTCTGACTGGTGAGTGAACCCCAGGAATCCTCCTGTGTTTTCCTCCTTGGTGCTGGGACTATAGGTGTTCACTGCCATGCTTAGCTTTTTGTGGAGGGGTGGGGGATCTGAACTCAGGTCCTCAAACTTGCATGGCAAGCACTTTACCAACGGAGGCATTTCCCTAGCTTCTTAATTTTTTGATATAAGCATATAAAGCAATATGGTTCATTATGACATTTTATCACATAATTTGCTTCCGTCGATCCTTCTCCCTCTCCACTCTGTCTCTCCACTCCTTGACCCCTCCTATGCCCAGTGGTTCCCTTTGCCCTTTCAGGTCACGTGCGTTATTTCACCTCACTCTTCTCTTCTCAAAACTTCTTTTTCCACTCTTGTGGTTTCCTTTCTAGTTTCATGAACTATACCAACACTAGCATCCACATAAATACACACATACAAAGATCCAAATATTGGAGAGAACACACCATGTTTGTCTTTGTGAATTTGGGCTATTTTGTTTAATCTAATAATTTCCAGATTTCTGTGTGATGATAGGACCAGGCCTAGCCAGAATGTTTTCTAGGGCTAGACTTGTTAAGTTGTATCTAGTTCTGCATGTTCTGCCACTTAGCTTTTGCTGACTGGCCCTGAACACCTCTTCCTCCATGTATCTCTCACTCTTCCTAAGACCTGGTGTGAAAAAGAAAGGGACGGAGAGAGGAAAGATCCCTCCTTCTATTGTGTGTGTGTGTGTGTGTGTGTGTGTGTGTGTGTGTGTGTGTGTGTGTATAGAGGTTCTAGGCCAGTAGTTCTCAACATTCCTAATGCTGTGACCCTTTAATACAGTTCCTTACAATGCCCCTCCCCCCCCCCGCAACTATACAATTATTTTTGTTGCCACTTCATAACTGTAATCTTGTTTTCTACTACTATGAACTGGAATGTAAATATCTGTGTTTTTTTTATAGTCTTAGGCAACTCCTGTGAAAGGGATGGTGTACCTTGAAGGGGTCGTGACCCATGGGTTGAGAATCACCATTCTAGGCTGTATGCTTCTTTCTACTGCTTACCCTTGGGTGATGCCTGCTCCCTGAGTACCCAGCTACTCCAGGTCTTGGCACACATCACTAACATCTGGCTGTGGGTGGAGGCTGGTCTCATCTGGTGGGAAGAGAGGGGACAGCAGGGACATTGTTGGTGGCATAAAGCAGTGCAGTGAAAGCTTCCTGGCACCGAGCCTAAGAAAGTTATTATGAAAGAGAAGTTTGTCTTGGTGTTTTAACGTCTCGACAGCAGCTTAGAAATAAATAGGCGGAACATCTCTCCCTCCAGCCTTCGGGGCCAACTGCAGCCTCCTCTCCTGAGACCCACACTGACCTGGGCTGTGGGCATTTATAAATAGAGCCATTGAGGAATCAGGGGGAAATTCCTGCACCCTTGAGAAATGTTCTTATTGCTGGGTCCTGGTCATCTACCCACTTCCCACCCCCAGTGCAGACATTTTTAACTCTCTGGCTGGACTATCTGTGTAACCCCAAATGGCGGGTCACCCCTCTTAGTTTCCAAGTGCTTGCTTACCATGAGCAGAGGTGAGGTGTACTTGACTCAGTGGATCCTTCCTAAGAAGTGGTTTAGCAAATGGGGAAAATAGGATTCTTGACCTTTCATTTCTTTCCATTTGGCCTCTTCCAGTCGCTGTTCCAGACCTCTACCCCTCCTTTTAGGGTGAGCTTCGTTCGCTTACCCCTTTCCAGATCTCAGTGGGACCTCCACTTGCCACGACACGTGCAGCTCGAGCACGAAATCTGATGAAGGACACTGAGGTTAAACAGCACTCTAGACACCCAGTTTCAGTTCGTCAGGGAAGCAGCTCTCTTTATTCATACCAACATGGGCTTATATGCACCTCTAACAGCAGGGGTCAAGGAATGGTTACTCTGTATCCAGAGGCAAGCCGGACACTGTTTTCCAAACAGGAAAAACCACAGGGGAACTGATCCCCAGCACCCTCTGGAACCCAACTGCACATTTTTCACACAAACAACTTAACTGGGACAGGACAAAAAAAAGGGCATTTAAAATGAAGGCAGCAAATTTACTGCTGCTGACATTTGATTTCCAAATAGAATCAGGAAGGATTCAAATTTCAGGTAATTGAAGTAAGTTGTGAAAATTTAGGAGAAAGGAATCTAGACATGGTAGCTTTTAAGGCCAAAACTCAGGAGGTAGAGACAGGCAGATCTCTGAGTTGAGGCCATGCTGGACAGCAGAGAAGCCCTGTCTCAAAAGCAAACAATCATTCAGTATAATGCCGGGCGGTGGTGCCGGCGCACGCCTGTAATCCCAGTACTCGGGAGGCAGAGCCAGGCGGATCTCTGTGAGTTCGAGGCCAGCCTGGGCTACCAAGTGAGTTCCAGGAAAGGCACAAAGCTACACAGAGAAACCCTGTCTCGAAAAAACCAAAAAAAAAAAAAAAAAAAAAAAAAAACCAAAAAAAAAAAAAAAGCAAACAATCAAAAAGTTAGGAGAGAGGCTGAGAGATGGCTCAGCAGTTCAGAGCACTGCCTGCCCTCCTGGAGGACCTGGATTCCACTCCCAGCACCTACATGATGAGTCATAACTACCTATAATTGAAAAGCACGATTAAACATGAACGCATACAGTTTGCTACTGTCTGTTACCCTAACACTAACCTCAACCTAAATATCCCTAAGGCCATCTAAGCATGGCCTTTTCTATACTGACATGTACCTAGGCACTTTGTAAGTGGGTCCTCTGTGTGCCCTTGTGTGGGTATGAGGACATGGGCACAGTGCCTTTTTGTTCCTTCACCTCTGGTGACAGTGGTATGGGGTTTCTCAGGTATAGGGAATCTGTGATCATATACAAAAGATGACACACTAGGAAATCAACACCAGAATGATCTACAGGGAGGAGGTTTTGAACAGTGGGAAGACCCTAAGAGAAAATTACTTTTTTCCTGGAATGCATGTGGTATAGAGGTAACGGTTGGGAAACCTCTTCTGCCTTCTTGAAGTTGAGGGTCTGGCTGGAGCCAGGCTTCCCAGGTCAGTGTGTGGCATGGGCATATGGACACCACTGTGTCCCATTGTACACATGGAAAGGCAGGAGAGAAGATGGCAGCCCTGGTCAGCCCTAGAGAAAGCCTATGTGGAGGAAGTGCTGACTGGAGGGCCCCAGGAAGTGACCTCACTTCCTTAGTATTATTACAGATGGAACTCAGGCTCCTGGTTACCAGGTAACCAGCCATCAACAGCAGCCTCAACTCACTCACTTCTCTGGAGGCACTAGAAGAGCAAGGATGTTCTCTTGCTTCACGTGTTTTGGTTGCTCACGCCGCCAAAAACCAAAGCTTCCTGGCCGGTTCCGACGTGTGCTGCGAAGTATTTGTGCACACCTCTGTCTATTTTCCTGTAGGAAAAATGAGGTAACACAGGCCAGCCTGCAGCCAGGAGACTTTTTGGTCCCCCTGATCCACTGCAGTTCCTGAATGGGTCTGTGTTCCTGTGAGAACACTGAGAAACGTCTTTTATGCTCGCTTTTCACTTCAGTGTGTGGTAATGGGTTGTTATTGTCTCTGAGATTTCACATTTAAACCCTCCTTCCTTCCTTGGTCTTTCCTCAGGATGACAGGATTCAGGAAGACGGCCCCATATTTGATCCACGGAGCCCAACCTATATGCAAGACGTTATCAATCATATACCAAAAGCCTATAAGGATGGGAATTACCTATTTATAGGTATAATATTGACTATCTACCATAGGTTTGTGACCACCTGGGAGATGCTGGACTTAATTATGGACACGTGAGTGGCTACACACAAGTCAGGCTCTCAAGCCTCCTGTTTGGTTTTAGAATGTCTCTACCCTTCTCTGGGACTGTATGCTCTCACAGAACAAGTATTATTGTATCATTGGTCCTGGGCCTGGACCTTCAAGATGACATGGCCAGAGATAGGGGTAGGGGAGACAACACTAGATTGTCATTCACTTTTCCCAAGAAGTGTCAAACACTATCCTTTCTTATCCTTTGAACAGAGCCTTTTTCCCATTTGTATAAAAGCTTCTAGACACTATCTAGGTTTGATGGGACTAACAGAAGCAGATAAGGGTCCCTGGGGCCACCCAAGAAATCCTGTAACAACAACAACAACAACAACAACAACAACAAAAAACCAAGAAGGAGAAGCTTAGGTTACCCATTGTGTGACAATCCTTGAGAGCTGTGACCAGAGGCTCTTTCCCAGACCCTAACCATGGAAGTCAGAACATTGCAAGGAGCCCTGAGGACCCTCATCCCCTTCCTGGCTTCTATTTCTCTACCTGATTCATGTAGCTCCTTCTAGATCCCTTGGTGGGTTGGGGACACATGGCCTTAGTGGTGACACCCTCATGAAATCCCACAGGTATGGACCTTTGCAGCCAGACTGTATGGAGGATCAGGAAAAAAGGAAGTGAGTTGGCTTGGGTGACGAGGGAGGTAAGAGCCCCTCTACACAGTGGGATGTCTGGGGTGGCTAGGGTTGAGGACTGAGCTGTTACCAGTCACCCTGCTCTTGGGATTCCCACTAGAGGGATGGTACCAGA
Source organism: Peromyscus eremicus (assembly GCF_949786415.1). Taxonomy (NCBI): domain Eukaryota; kingdom Metazoa; phylum Chordata; class Mammalia; order Rodentia; family Cricetidae; genus Peromyscus; species Peromyscus eremicus. The sequence continues at coordinate 329,071 of NW_026734352.1, forward strand.
GACTTCACGTGCAGGTGGAGAAAAACAGAAATAAATCTCCATTGATCTCCTTGGTCCTGAGGAGCACAGGGATTGACGGAAGCTAAAGGGCCCTAGGGGAAACCATCCCCACTACAGCCCAGCCCAGTCTGCCCAGTCCCTCCTCCAAGGGACAGAAAGTGTCTCGAGCCCTGTCCATACAGCTCTACACTCCTGACCACCATGCCCAGCAGCACATGGGCTGGGCAGCCTTTTCCTCATCTAAGGGACACTGCTGTGCTGGTGAAGTGAGGCCAGGCTTCTGACTCTTACTTCCCTCCAACCTGGTCCTCCCTGCAGTGCCTTGTTATCCTTCCTATCAATATGGACGTCAAAACAACCCCAGGACTTCAGGTCTCCAAACCTTGCCGTGGCCAAGAGGCTCGTGAAATATCTATGGCCCGATGAGCCTGCAAAAGACTTCACTCTCCAAGGGGAGGCGCTGGAGGAGCAGGACTGTAAAATGGGTGAGGAGGCCTGGGGTAGGTTCCTAGGAAGGCTGAGGTAATTTCGATGATGGGTTATACCAGGGAATTGTCCAGATATCCCCGCCTGGAACCAGAGCTGGACACCTGTCGGGTGAGATGTCCTGTTGTGGGGAGAGGGGACTGGGGATTTTCTGACGTGAACAGACCTTGTGTAACCAGCAAGGCCATCTCTGGGAAGCTCACCCCATCATGGAAACTTCTAGGGCACTTCCACTAATGGTTCATCTCTTTCTGCCTTAGATGATGGACTCCTCAGGGAAGTTAATACAGAGGCACCCATGCAGGATGCATTAGGGATGGTGGAGACTCTACATGTGGGACCAACTTCTGCGGCAGAGCCCCGGGAATTTCTGAAAACCCAAGATGACACAGACCTGGCCCTTGGGGAACCAACCGTGCCAGAAGCTGGACCAGTACCACTTCAAACTTCAGACCAGCCTCTGCCCACTGATGCACAGCCACCTCTAGAAGTGGCTGCAGATGTTCCAGATGCTGGGCGGCTCTTTCTAGTTTCTGTTGTGCAACTGGGTGCACCAGAGCCCTTTTTCCCTCTGCCTGATGTTGACATAGATTGAGATTGTTTATTACCTGCCGAGTTCCACCCAGGACCAGCTGTCCTTCCCGTCTTTAGAGAAAGTATCTCCTTTCGTTGTGTTTAAAACTTTTTATTGTTGTTTTCAAAGTTAATATTAATATTGCCTTTAATTATATTTCATTATTTTTCCTTGTTTTTTCAATATTAATATGTATTAATAAACATTAAGTATGCCTAGTTCTCTCATTGTTTTCATGTTAATATCACCTTTAATTTTGTTTATTTCTTTTTTATTAATGGTTTCATTGTTAATATTTCCTTTAATTTTCTTTAGTACTTTTTTCAATGTTAATATTGCCTTTAATTATGCTTAATTCTTTTTATTGTTGTGTTCATTGTTAATATTGCCTTTCATTTTGTTTAATTCTTTTTATTATTCTTTTCACTGTCAATATCTCTTTAAATTTTGTCTAATTTTTTTTTATTGTTGTTTTCATTTTTAGTATCTCCTTGAATTTTGTTTAAATTTTTTAGGGCATGATCATTTATTTGTTACCCTTAAAGACTTATTTCTGACTGGACTCAGACTCACAAGTAAAAGCTCTGAGAGGACAGCCTACGTCTCTTGGCGATCTGGTCCTGGCGCTTTACTTGGGCGTCCTTCATTCTCTTGCCAAAAGTTCATCACATTCTGCAGCCTTCTCCTTGTTTTCCTTTGTCTGTTGTTTCTTTAGAGCAGCAATATGACAGCCTTTGTGTTGCAGGACATGAGGAGTGACAGGATGCTGAATCTTGAGTGCTTTGGTCCTGGGCTTTTTCTTGGTTTAATGGCTTTCTGACCATGTATTTTTGGCGGACATCATCTTCCTTAAAGAGATTAAAAAGCTTTCAGATTCTGCTAGCTCTTTAAGGTCCCAAGTGACGAGGCACAGTAGTATCTGTCCATCCAGGAATATCCTCCTCTCCTTTTTTTTTTTTTTTTTTTTTCTTCCAATAACCAAATTAGGAACACTGAAATTGGCTTCCATGATGCATCCTCAAACAGACTTGTGCTTCCTCTCTCCGTTCTCCTTGGTCTATAACAAGAATGGCCCTTACTCAACAGCAGGTGCACGCTGCCATGGGTCAAAATGCCTTGCTTCATGGGAAAACTTTTTCATTCCTGCCAATGATTCGGACCACATACCCCTTCCACTCTTCACCCAGAGCATCAGCAGCTACTTCTGTGGCCATGGGCTTCTCACAGAACATACGAAGCTTGTGTTCATCATCCACTTCAATGAGTTTCTGACAGCTGGTGGCAGGGAAGGAGACATTCAGCTTCATCTTGACACAGCCAACCGCCTAGGAGGTGCCACAAAAAAAGAGCTGTTTAACTCCTTTTTATGGTGTTCTCAATGTGGGTTGTTATTTAGACTTTAATATTAATAAAAATTTGTTTACTCATGTTATGGTTCAGGGGCATCATGTCTATTCCCCATGTGCTACAATTTACTCATGTCTACCTGTGTATGGCAACTCTGAGACAAACATGTGGATCATGGAAGGAGAACCCTTGAAGGCCGTCTTAGAAGCAGGGAAAAGCAAGCAGCTCATGTGGCAGAAAAAGGGCAAATACCAACAATGGTGAGGAATATATGATTGTGAACTGGCAGTCTTCTGCTCAGCGGTCTCCCTAACACTTAGGGACATAGATTCTGAGTTCAGATAGAGTAGGGCTCAAGCTCAGAGGTCTTCACTTTCTCCATGGGCTTCTGCTCTGTCAAAATGGTCTGCAGGGCCATGCAGAGAAAAATGATGTCAACTTAACTATAATGGTGCTCCCCATTCTCACCAACCCTGAGCCCAGAGCTGGCCGCATACTCAGAGATCTGCTTGCTTCTGCCTCTTAAAGGCCTGCACCACCACTGCCCAGCCCCTTTTCTTTTCTTAATGTGAGTTTGGGTATTGAACTCATGCTTGCAAGGCAAACATTTCAGTAGCTGAGTTATCATGCCAGTCCATTTGCATTTTGTGTTATATTATTAATTCACATAGCTGCTTAATTAAAAACAAGGTTTATACTCATTATCTCCCCCACCCCGTGTGTGTGTGTGTGTGTGTGTGTGTGTGTGTGTGTGTGTGAGAGAGAGAGAGAGAGAGAGAGAGAGAGAGAGAGAGAGAGAGAGAGAGAGAGAGAGGGAGGGAGCCTGTGGAATCCAAAAACCAGGAGTCAACATTTCACGAAGCTGGAGTTAGAGGCAGCTGTGAGCCACACTTTAATAAGTGCTGGGAACTGAACTTGGGTCCTCTGCAAGGGTTCTTAACTCTGACATTTGCACAGTTCAGTAGACTATTGTCCTTCCTTTCATAGACAAAGACACTGAGGCTTAGGCGGGAGACTGACTTGTTCTCAAATGCAAATGGCGTAAGCAATGGTTTTCTATTTCAAACCCCTGTGACTAAGAACTGAGAAGATGACAGGGTTGCAGCCATCTTTGAGAAGGGTCAGACTAGGGGCCAGCAGGCCCTGGGAACCCCACCAGGGATGTGCTGCCCCTCCACCCTTAGGCCCTGGGAACCCACCAGGGATGTCCTGCCCCGCCACCCTAAGCCCTGGGAACCCACCAGGGATGTCCTGCCCCTCCACCCTAAGCCCTGGGAACCCACCAGGGATGTCCTGCCCCGCCACCCTAAGCCCTGGGAACCCACCAGGGATGTCCTGCCCCTCCACCCTAAGCCCTGGGAACCCCACCAGGGATGTGCTGCCCCTCCACCCTTAGGCCCTGGGAACCCACCAGGGATGTCTTGCTCCTAGACTCAGACAATTAAGAGCTACATAAAAAATGAGTTCCAGACATTTCCTGCCATCACCTAAAGGATATGATAGATTATATACCATAGCTGTTAGAGGGAGCAAGTTTCCTACAGATAAGAAATGGGATGTCTAATTGTCAGAGAAAATGGGTAAGAAAAAAGTAAGCACCAGTCCTGAGCTTGTAACTATACAGAGTTGGAATTCCCCCGATCCCCTCCCCTAACCATTTTAAAAACCCTGCCCCATTGCTACTCAGGGTCTCTCTGCTCAGCTGCTGCGTCAGATGGATGGAGAGACCCAGGTTTAAAATAAGAACTCTTTGCTTTTGCATTTGGATCGGTCTCTTGATGGTCTTTGGGGGACTCTGGGTACAACAGAAGGGCATTTCTTTCCTGGACCATTGAAAGCTGACACTAGCCAGGGACTAGTCCATTGAAAATGATGTTATCTATCTATCTATCTATCTATCTATCTATCTATCTATCTATCTATCATCTACCTACCTATCATCTATTATCTATCTTTTCATCTTCTATCTATTATCAAGTATCTATCATCTATCTATCATAGACGATCTATCATCATCTATCAGTTTATAATCTAAATCTATCCTCTATCTACATATTTATCAATTAAAGCTTTCTATCTTTGACATCTATCTATTATCTATCCTTCCCTCCTTTCTTCCGCCCACCACTCACCTATGGATCCATCTATTGTCTATTTCTCAATACTTTATTTCAGTATTAGGGGTTGAACCTAGAGCTTTACACATACTCAGTAAACACTCCATCACTGAGTGACATCCTCAGCCCGATTTTTACTTTAACTTTTTTTTTTTTTGATAAATGGTCTCATTAATTTGTTCAGGCAAGCACTGAACTCACTCTGTAGCCCAGGCTAGACTTTAACTTGTGATTCTTCAGTTCAACCTCCTGAGGAGCTGGAATTATAAGCCTGCACTATGGAGTCTGGCTTTTTTTTTTTTTCTTTGTAAGGACTTCTCTCAAGGTGGTCAGACCCTCCACTTTTCCCGGTTATCTCCTCCCACAGGACCCATTTGTCACCTTGGAGAAGATTTTTGGAGAAAAAAAGACAACAGTTTCTACTCAGGGTGGAACTTGGCAGGGATCCTAGAATTGCTGTCACTACCTTTTCCAGGCAAGGCAACTCATAAACGTCTACATTTCCATGGCGCACAGTGGAGGCTACGTGGGGGAGGGAGGAAGAGCCAGTCTTTTTCCATTTACAGAGAAGAAGTAGTGCTGGGAGGTATGGCTGGAAGGAAAAACAAGGCCCAGAGGCCTTTGAGAAGAAACTTTTTTGCCTGGAGTCTCACTATGTAGCCCAGGTTGTCCTTGAACTCACAATCTGCGCTCCCATTATTCGGTGCCAAGGTTGCATAACTGTGCAGTGCTGGGGAAATGAACTCAGGTCCTCTTGCATGCACGGCAAGCATTTTGCCGCCTAAGCCATCTCCCCAGCCCAAGGCAGACGTTCTATAAACAGAGACAACTCTGATGGTCTCAGTGACTGAATATTTTCTGTAGGTAGAGTTTTAGCTCACATGAGTCTCGAGTATATATAAATTTATAAAATATATAAATATATAAAATATATAAATTTAAAAATCACATAGAAAGGTCATTAAACGTAATTTTGTGAGCGGGGGACCGTAACTTTTATATGCTCGAATGCCTGTGCAGCATACATGAAATCCTGCCTTCCACCCCCAGAACCACAGAAACCAGGTGTGGCATTGCATGGCTGTAATCCCAGAACTTGGGAGGTGGAGGGGGAAGGATCAGTAATTCAAGGTCATCCTTTGATACATAGTGAGTTTGAGGCCAGTTTGGGTTACACTGGATGCTGTATTTTAAAAAGGGGTAGGGGTGGGGTGTGGGTAGAAAGAAAGGAGAAGCCAGGTCAGCAGGCCCAGATCTTTTTCTCTCCACCCACCCAGTGGGTGTTGAAGCTACAGACAGTGTTGAGGCGACAAAAATGCATAACCACTCTTAGGTTTTCCTGTGGGTGCTGGGGATTCAGACTCAAGTCCTCATGCTCACACAATAAACACTCTTAACCTCTGAGCCATCTCCTCAGCCTCAGCCCTGCTTACTTAGTGTGTATGTGTGTGCGTGTGTGCGTGTGTGCGCGCGCGTGCGTGCGTGCGTGCGTGCGTATTTGTGGGTCAGAGGTTGATAACAGTCCCTTTCCATCTTATTTTTTGAGACAAGGTCTCTCTCACTGACCCCACTTCGTGGCTAGTCTGACTGGTGAGTGAACCCCAGGAATCCTCCTGTGTTTTCCTCCTTGGTGCTGGGACTATAGGTGTTCACTGCCATGCTTAGCTTTTTGTGGAGGGGTGGGGGATCTGAACTCAGGTCCTCAAACTTGCATGGCAAGCACTTTACCAACGGAGGCATTTCCCTAGCTTCTTAATTTTTTGATATAAGCATATAAAGCAATATGGTTCATTATGACATTTTATCACATAATTTGCTTCCGTCGATCCTTCTCCCTCTCCACTCTGTCTCTCCACTCCTTGACCCCTCCCATGCCCAGTGGTTCCCTTTGCCCTTTCAGGTCACGTGCGTTATTTCACCTCACTCTTCTCTTCTCAAAACTTCTTTTTCCACTCTTGTGGTTTCCTTTCTAGTTTCATGAACTATACCAACACTAGCATCCACATAAATACACACATACAAAGATCCAAATATTGGAGAGAACACATCATGTTTGTCTTTGTGAATTTGGGCTATTTTGTTTAATCTAATAATTTCCAGATTTCTGTGTGATGATAGGACCAGGCCTAGCCAGAATGTTTTCTAGGGCTAGACTTGTTAAGTTGTATCTAGTTCTGCATGTTCTGCCACTTAGCTTTTGCTGACTGGCCCTGAACACCTCTTCCTCCATGTATCTCTCACTCTTCCTAAGACCTGGTGTGAAAAAGAAAGGGACGGAGAGAGGAAAGATCCCTCCTTCTATTGTGTGTGTGTGTGTGTGTGTGTGTGTGTGTGTGTGTGTGTGTGTGTGTGTATAGAGGTTCTAGGCCAGTAGTTCTCAACATTCCTAATGCTGTGACCCTTTAATACAGTTCCTTACAATGCCCCTCCCCCCCCCGCAACTATACAATTATTTTTGTTGCCACTTCATAACTGTAATCTTGTTTTCTACTACTATGAACTGGAATGTAAATATCTGTGTTTTTTTTATAGTCTTAGGCAACTCCTGTGAAAGGGATGGTGTACCTTGAAGGGGTCGTGACCCATGGGTTGAGAATCACCATTCTAGGCTGTATGCTTCTTTCTACTGCTTACCCTTGGGTGATGCCTGCTCCCTGAGTACCCAGCTACTCCAGGTCTTGGCACACATCACTAACATCTGGCTGTGGGTGGAGGCTGGTCTCATCTGGTGGGAAGAGAGGGGACAGCAGGGACATTGTTGGTGGCATAAAGCAGTGCAGTGAAAGCTTCCTGGCACCGAGCCTAAGAAAGTTATTATGAAAGAGAAGTTTGTCTTGGTGTTTTAACGTCTCGACAGCAGCTTAGAAATAAATAGGCGGAACATCTCTCCCTCCAGCCTTCGGGGCCAACTGCAGCCTCCTCTCCTGAGACCCACACTGACCTGGGCTGTGGGCATTTATAAATAGAGCCATTGAGGAATCAGGGGGAAATTCCTGCACCCTTGAGAAATGTTCTTATTGCTGGGTCCTGGTCATCTACCCACTTCCCACCCCCAGTGCAGACATTTTTAACTCTCTGGCTGGACTATCTGTGTAACCCCAAATGGCGGGTCACCCCTCTTAGTTTCCAAGTGCTTGCTTACCATGAGCAGAGGTGAGGTGTACTTGACTCAGTGGATCCTTCCTAAGAAGTGGTTTAGCAAATGGGGAAAATAGGATTCTTGACCTTTCATTTCTTTCCATTTGGCCTCTTCCAGTCGCTGTTCCAGACCTCTACCCCTCCTTTTAGGGTGAGCTTCGTTCGCTTACCCCTTTCCAGATCTCAGTGGGACCTCCACTTGCCACGACACGTGCAGCTCGAGCACGAAATCTGATGAAGGACACTGAGGTTAAACAGCACTCTAGACACCCAGTTTCAGTTCGTCAGGGAAGCAGCTCTCTTTATTCATACCAACATGGGCTTATATGCACCTCTAACAGCAGGGGTCAAGGAATGGTTACTCTGTATCCAGAGGCAAGCCGGACACTGTTTTCCAAACAGGAAAAACCACAGGGGAACTGATCCCCAGCACCCTCTGGAACCCAACTGCACATTTTTCACACAAACAACTTAACTGGGACAGGACAAAAAAAAGGGCATTTAAAATGAAGGCAGCAAATTTACTGCTGCTGACATTTGATTTCCAAATAGAATCAGGAAGGATTCAAATTTCAGGTAATTGAAGTAAGTTGTGAAAATTTAGGAGAAAGGAATCTAGACATGGTAGCTTTTAAGGCCAAAACTCAGGAGGTAGAGACAGGCAGATCTCTGAGTTGAGGCCATGCTGGACAGCAGAGAAGCCCTGTCTCAAAAGCAAACAATCATTCAGTATAATGCCGGGCGGTGGTGCCGGCGCACGCCTGTAATCCCAGTACTCGGGAGGCAGAGCCAGGCGGATCTCTGTGAGTTCGAGGCCAGCCTGGGCTACCAAGTGAGTTCCAGGAAAGGCACAAAGCTACACAGAGAAACCCTGTCTCGAAAAAACCAAAAAAAAAAAAAAAAAAAACAAAAAAAAAAAACAAAAAAAAAAAAAAGCAAACAATCAAAAAGTTAGGAGAGAGGCTGAGAGATGGCTCAGCAGTTCAGAGCACTGCCTGCCCTCCTGGAGGACCTGGATTCCACTCCCAGCACCTACATGATGAGTCATAACTACCTATAATTGAAAAGCACAATTAAACATGAACGCATACAGTTTGCTACTGTCTGTTACCCTAACACTAACCTCAACCTAAATATCCCTAAGGCCATCTAAGCATGGCCTTTTCTATACTGACATGTACCTAGGCACTTTGTAAGTGGGTCCTCTGTGTGCCCTTGTGTGGGTATGAGGACATGGGCACAGTGCCTTTTTGTTCCTTCACCTCTGGTGACAGTGGTATGGGGTTTCTCAGGTATAGGGAATCTGTGATCATATACAAAAGATGACACACTAGGAAATCAACACCAGAATGATCTACAGGGAGGAGGTTTTGAACAGTGGGAAGACCCTAAGAGAAAATTACTTTTTTCCTGGAATGCATGTGGTATAGAGGTAACGGTTGGGAAACCTCTTCTGCCTTCTTGAAGTTGAGGGTCTGGCTGGAGCCAGGCTTCCCAGGTCAGTGTGTGGCATGGGCATATGGACACCACTGTGTCCCATTGTACACATGGAAAGGCAGGAGAGAAGATGGCAGCCCTGGTCAGCCCTAGAGAAAGCCTATGTGGAGGAAGTGCTGACTGGAGGGCCCCAGAAAGTGACCTCACTTCCTTAGTATTATTACAGATGAAACTCAGGCTCCTGGTTACCAGGTAACCAGCCATCAACAGCAGCCTCAACTCACTCACTTCTCTGGAGGCACTAGAAGAGCAAGGATGTTCTCTTGCTTCACGTGTTTTGGTTGCTCACGCCGCCAAAAACCAAAGCTTCCTGGCCGGTTCCGACGTGTGCTGCGAAGTATTTGTGCACACCTCTGTCTATTTTCCTGTAGGAAAAATGAGGTAACACAGGCCAGCCTGCAGCCAGGAGACTTTTTGGTCCCCCTGATCCACTGCAGTTCCTGAATGGGTCTGTGTTCCTGTGAGAACACTGAGAAACGTCTTTTATGCTCGCTTTTCACTTCAGTGTGTGGTAATGGGTTGTTATTGTCTCTGAGATTTCACATTTAAACCCTCCTTCCTTCCTTGGTCTTTCCTCAGGATGACAGGATTCAGGAAGACGGCCCCATATTTGATCCACGGAGCCCAACCTATATGCAAGACGTTATCAATCATATACCAAAAGCCTATAAGGATGGGAATTACCTATTTATAGGTATAATATTGACTATCTACCATAGGTTTGTGACCACCTGGGAGATGCTGGACTTAATTATGGACACGTGAGTGGCTACACACAAGTCAGGCTCTCAAGCCTCCTGTTTGGTTTTAGAATGTCTCTACCCTTCTCTGGGACTGTATGCTCTCACAGAACAAGTATTATTGTATCATTGGTCCTGGGCCTGGACCTTCAAGATGACATGGCCAGAGATAGGGGTAGGGGAGACAACACTAGATTGTCATTCACTTTTCCCAAGAAGTGTCAAACACTATCCTTTCTTATCCTTTGAACAGAGCCTTTTTCCCATTTGTATAAAAGCTTCTAGACACTATCTAGGTTTGATGGGACTAACAGAAGCAGATAAGGGTCCCTGGGGCCACCCAAGAAATCCTGTAACAACAACAACAACAACAACAACAACAACAAAAAACCAAGAAGGAGAAGCTTAGGTTACCCATTGTGTGACAATCCTTGAGAGCTGTGACCAGAGGCTCTTTCCCAGACCCTAACCATGGAAGTCAGAACATTGCAAGGAGCCCTGAGGACCCTCATCCCCTTCCTGGCTTCTATTTCTCTACCTGATTCATGTAGCTCCTTCTAGATCCCTTGGTGGGTTGGGGACACATGGCCTTAGTGGTGACACCCTCATGAAATCCCACAGGTATGGACCTTTGCAGCCAGACTGTATGGAGGATCAGGAAAAAAGGAAGTGAGTTGGCTTGGGTGACGAGGGAGGTAAGAGTCCCTCTACACAGTGGGATGTCTGGGGTGGCTAGGGTTGAGGACTGAGCTGTTACCAGTCACCCTGCTCTTGAGATTCCCACTAGAGGGATGGTACCAGAGACTTCACGTGCAGGTGGAGAAAAACAGAAATAAATCTCCATTGATCTCCTTGGTCCTGAGGAGCACAGGGATTGACGGAAGCTAAAGGGCCCTAGGGGAAACCATCCCCACTACAGCCCAGCCCAGTCTGCCCAGTCCCTCCTCCAAGGGACAGAAAGTGTCTCGAGCCCTGTCCATACAGCTCTACACTCCTGACCACCATGCCCAGCAGCACATGGGCTGGGCAGCCTTTTCCTCATCTAAGGGACACTGCTGTGCTGGTGAAGTGAGGCCAGGCTTCTGACTCTTACTTCCCTCCAACCTGGTCCTCCCTGCAGTGCCTTGTTATCCTTCCTATCAATATGGACGTCAAAACAACCCCAGGACTTCAGGTCTCCAAACCTTGCCGTGGCCAAGAGGCTCGTGAAATATCTATGGCCCGATGAGCCTGCAAAAGACTTCACTCTCCAAGGGGAGGCGCTGGAGGAGCAGGACTGTAAAATGGGTGAGGAGGCCTGGGGTAGGTTCCTAGGAAGGCTGAGGTAATTTCGATGATGGGTTATACCAGGGAATTGTCCAGATATCCCCGCCTGGAACCAGAGCTGGACACCTGTCGGGTGAGATGTCCTGTTGTGGGGAGAGGGGACTGGGGATTTTCTGACGTGAACAGACCTTGTGTAACCAGCAAGGCCATCTCTGGGAAGCTCACCCCATCATGGAAACTTCTAGGGCACTTCCACTAATGGTTCATCTCTTTCTGCCTTAGATGATGGACTCCTCAGGGAAGTTAATACAGAGGCACCCATGCAGGATGCATTAGGGATGGTGGAGACTCTACATGTGGGACCAACTTCTGCGGCAGAGCCCCGGGAATTTCTGAAAACCCAAGATGACACAGACCTGGCCCTTGGGGAACCAACCGTGCCAGAAGCTGGACCAGTACCACTTCAAACTTCAGACCAGCCTCTGCCCACTGATGCACAGCCACCTCTAGAAGTGGCTGCAGATGTTCCAGATGCTGGGCGGCTCTTTCTAGTTTCTGTTGTGCAACTGGGTGCACCAGAGCCCTTTTTCCCTCTGCCTGATGTTGACATAGATTGAGATTGTTTATTACCTGCCGAGTTCCACCCAGGACCAGCTGTCCTTCCCGTCTTTAGAGAAAGTATCTCCTTTCGTTGTGTTTAAAACTTTTTATTGTTGTTTTCAAAGTTAATATTAATATTGCCTTTAATTATATTTCATTATTTTTCCTTGTTTTTTCAATATTAATATGTATTAATAAACATTAAGTATGCCTAGTTCTCTCATTGTTTTCATGTTAATATCACCTTTAATTTTGTTTATTTCTTTTTTATTAATGGTTTCATTGTTAATATTTCCTTTAATTTTCTTTAGTACTTTTTTCAATGTTAATATTGCCTTTAATTATGCTTAATTCTTTTTATTGTTGTGTTCATTGTTAATATTGCCTTTCATTTTGTTTAATTCTTTTTATTATTCTTTTCACTGTCAATATCTCTTTAAATTTTGTCTAATTTTTTTTTATTGTTGTTTTCATTTTTAGTATCTCCTTGAATTTTGTTTAAATTTTTTAGGGCATGATCATTTATTTGTTACCCTTAAAGACTTATTTCTGACTGGACTCAGACTCACAAGTAAAAGCTCTGAGAGGACAGCCTACGTCTCTTGGCGATCTGGTCCTGGCGCTTTACTTGGGCGTCCTTCATTCTCTTGCCAAAAGTTCATCACATTCTGCAGCCTTCTCCTTGTTTTCCTTTGTCTGTTGTTTCTTTAGAGCAGCAATATGACAGCCTTTGTGTTGCAGGACATGAGGAGTGACAGGATGCTGAATCTTGAGTGCTTTGGTCCTGGGCTTTTTCTTGGTTTAATGGCTTTCTGACCATGTATTTTTGGCGGACATCATCTTCCTTAAAGAGATTAAAAAGCTTTCAGATTCTGCTAGCTCTTTAAGGTCCCAAGTGACGAGGCACAGTAGTATCTGTCCATCCAGGAATATCCTCCTCTCCTTTTTTTTTTTTTTTTTTTTCTTCCAATAACCAAATTAGGAACACTGAAATTGGCTTCCATGATGCATCCTCAAACAGACTTGTGCTTCCTCTCTCCGTTCTCCTTGGTCTATAACAAGAATGGCCCTTACTCAACAGCAGGTGCACGCTGCCATGGGTCAAAATGCCTTGCTTCATGGGAAAACTTTTTCATTCCTGCCAATGATTCGGACCACATACCCCTTCCACTCTTCACCCAGAGCATCAGCAGCTACTTCTGTGGCCATGGGCTTCTCACAGAACATACGAAGCTTGTGTTCATCATCCACTTCAATGAGTTTCTGACAGCTGGTGGCAGGGAAGGAGACATTCAGCTTCATCTTGACACAGCCAACCGCCTAGGAGGTGCCACAAAAAAAGAGCTGTTTAACTCCTTTTTATGGTGTTCTCAATGTGGGTTGTTATTTAGACTTTAATATTAATAAAAATTTGTTTACTCATGTTATGGTTCAGGGGCATCATGTCTATTCCCCATGTGCTACAATTTACTCATGTCTACCTGTGTATGGCAACTCTGAGACAAACATGTGGATCATGGAAGGAGAACCCTTGAAGGCCGTCTTAGAAGCAGGGAAAAGCAAGCAGCTCATGTGGCAGAAAAAGGGCAAATACCAACAATGGTGAGGAATATATGATTGTGAACTGGCAGTCTTCTGCTCAGCGGTCTCCCTAACACTTAGGGACATAGATTCTGAGTTCAGATAGAGTAGGGCTCAAGCTCAGAGGTCTTCACTTTCTCCATGGGCTTCTGCTCTGTCAAAATGGTCTGCAGGGCCATGCAGAGAAAAATGATGTCAACTTAACTATAATGGTGCTCCCCATTCTCACCAACCCTGAGCCCAGAGCTGGCCGCATACTCAGAGATCTGCTTGCTTCTGCCTCTTAAAGGCCTGCACCACCACTGCCCAGCCCCTTTTCTTTTCTTAATGTGAGTTTGGGTATTGAACTCATGCTTGCAAGGCAAACATTTCAGTAGCTGAGTTATCATGCCAGTCCATTTGCATTTTGTGTTATATTATTAATTCACATAGCTGCTTAATTAAAAACAAGGTTTATACTCATTATCTCCCCCCCCCCGTGTGTGTGTGTGTGTGTGTGTGTGTGTGTGTGTGTGTGTGTGAGAGAGAGAGAGAGAGAGAGAGAGAGAGAGAGAGAGAGAGAGAGAGAGGGAGCCTGTGGAATCCAAAAACCAGGAGTCAACATTTCACGAAGCTGGAGTTAGAGGCAGCTGTGAGCCACACTTTAATAAGTGCTGGGAACTGAACTTGGGTCCTCTGCAAGGGTTCTTAACTCTGACATTTGCACAGTTCAGTAGACTATTGTCCTTCCTTTCATAGACAAAGACACTGAGGCTTAGGCGGGAGACTGACTTGTTCTCAAATGCAAATGGCGTAAGCAATGGTTTTCTATTTCAAACCCCTGTGACTAAGAACTGAGAAGATGACAGGGTTGCAGCCATCTTTGAGAAGGGTCAGACTAGGGGCCAGCAGGCCCTGGGAACCCCACCAGGGATGTGCTGCCCCTCCACCCTTAGGCCCTGGGAACCCACCAGGGATGTCCTGCCCCGCCACCCTAAGCCCTGGGAACCCACCAGGGATGTCCTGCCCCTCCACCCTAAGCCCTGGGAACCCACCAGGGATGTCCTGCCCCGCCACCCTAAGCCCTGGGAACCCACCAGGGATGTCCTGCCCCTCCACCCTAAGCCCTGGGAACCCCACCAGGGATGTGCTGCCCCTCCACCCTTAGGCCCTGGGAACCCACCAGGGATGTCTTGCTCCTAGACTCAGACAATTAAGAGCTACATAAAAAATGAGTTCCAGACATTTCCTGCCATCACCTAAAGGATATGATAGATTATATACCATAGCTGTTAGAGGGAGCAAGTTTCCTACAGATAAGAAATGGGATGTCTAATTGTCAGAGAAAATGGGTAAGAAAAAAGTAAGCACCAGTCCTGAGCTTGTAACTATACAGAGTTGGAATTCCCCCGATCCCCTCCCCTAACCATTTTAAAAACCCTGCCCCATTGCTACTCAGGGTCTCTCTGCTCAGCTGCTGCGTCAGATGGATGGAGAGACCCAGGTTTAAAATAAGAACTCTTTGCTTTTGCATTTGGATCGGTCTCTTGATGGTCTTTGGGGGACTCTGGGTACAACAGAAGGGCATTTCTTTCCTGGACCATTGAAAGCTGACACTAGCCAGGGACTAGTCCATTGAAAATGATGTTATCTATCTATCTATCTATCTATCTATCTATCTATCTATCATCTACCTACCTATCATCTATTATCTATCTTTTCATCTTCTATCTATTATCAAGTATCTATCATCTATCTATCATAGACGATCTATCATCATCTATCAGTTTATAATCTAAATCTATCCTCTATCTACATATTTATCAATTAAAGCTTTCTATCTTTGACATCTATCTATTATCTATCCTTCCCTCCTTTCTTCCGCCCACCACTCACCTATGGATCCATCTATTGTCTATTTCTCAATACTTTATTTCAGTATTAGGGGTTGAACCTAGAGCTTTACACATACTCAGTAAACACTCCATCATTGAGTGACATCCTCAGCCCGATTTTTACTTTAACTTTTTTTTTTTTGATAAATGGTCTCATTAATTTGTTCAGGCAAGCACTGAACTCACTCTGTAGCCCAGGCTAGACTTTAACTTGTGATTCTTCAGTTCAACCTCCTGAGGAGCTGGAATTATAAGCCTGCACTATGGAGTCTGGCTTTTTTTTTTTCTTTGTAAGGACTTCTCTCAAGGTGGTCAGACCCTCCACTTTTCCCGGTTATCTCCTCCCACAGGACCCATTTGTCACCTTGGAGAAGATTTTTGGAGAAAAAAAGACGACAGTTTCTACTCAGGGTGGAACTTGGCAGGGATCCTAGAATTGCTGTCACTACCTTTTCCAGGCAAGGCAACTCATAAACGTCTACATTTCCATGGCGCACAGTGGAGGCTACGTGGGGGAGGGAGGAAGAGCCAGTCTTTTTCCATTTACAGAGAAGAAGTAGTGCTGGGAGGTATGGCTGGAAGGAAAAACAAGGCCCAGAGGCCTTTGAGAAGAAACTTTTTTGCCTGGAGTCTCACTATGTAGCCCAGGTTGTCCTTGAACTCACAATCTGCGCTCCCATTATTCGGTGCCAAGGTTGCATAACTGTGCAGTGCTGGGGAAATGAACTCAGGTCCTCTTGCATGCACGGCAAGCATTTTGCCGCCTAAGCCATCTCCCCAGCCCAAGGCAGACGTTCTATAAACAGAGACAACTCTGATGGTCTCAGTGACTGAATATTTTCTGTAGGTAGAGTTTTAGCTCACATGAGTCTCGAGTATATATAAATTTATAAAATATATAAATATATAAAATATATAAATTTAAAAATCACATAGAAAGGTCATTAAACGTAATTTTGTGAGCGGGGGACCGTAACTTTTATATGCTCGAATGCCTGTGCAGCATACATGAAATCCTGCCTTCCACCCCCAGAACCACACAAACCAGGTGTGGCATTGCATGGCTGTAATCCCAGAACTTGGGAGGTGGAGGGGGAAGGATCAGTAATTCAAGGTCATCCTTTGATACATAGTGAGTTTGAGGCCAGTTTGGGTTACACTGGATGCTGTATTTTAAAAAGGGGTAGGGGTGGGGTGTGGGTAGAAAGGAGAAGCCAGGTCAGGCAGGCTTGCAGAATCATGCTAGGGAGGAGAAGGAGGACGAGAAGGAAGGAGGGAAGAAGGGGAGGAGGAGGAGGAAGGAGGGGAGGAGGAGGGAGGGGAAGAACATGAGGAGAGAGAGAAGGAAGGAGGGGAGGAGGGGGAGGAGGAAGAGAAGAAAGGAGGAACTCATGCTTCCAGGAACTGTGACAAAATGAATTGTGCTAGAATTCAGAGACTACTGCCTCATACCTGTTGGGGTGGCTGAAGGGACTCTAGTCAGCCTGGTCCTGGCAAACATGGCCCTGGCCAGCCTTCTCCCCCATTCCCTCTGCCTTGCTAAAATCCGTTAGCTTGCATTCCTAAGGCTAGCCCCCAAGGTCCATTCCCTTATTTGGCCACTTCCTCCTCCTGAGGCTGACTATCAAGGTCTAGCTATCCAAGTATTGAAGTCCAGCAATCAGAAGCCCCCTTTGGTTCACTTCATTAACATGCCCAATTAAAAGTAAACACTTCATCCTAACATGGGATTTTCACCTTTACCTTTATTTATTTTAAGATTTATTTATTATGTATATAGTGTTCTGTCTGCACATATCCCTGCAGGCCAGAAGAGGGCACCAGATCTCATTACAGATGGTTGTGAGCCACCATGTGGTTGCTGGGAATTGAACTCAGGACCTTTGGAAGAACAAGCAGTGCTCTTAACCTCTGAGCCATCTCTCCAGCCTCACCCTTACCTTTATAAACCGCCATTTTCCTATGGGCCACCTCTGTCTCCCCTCTATCCAGAGGCAGGCAGTCCTTTGTCCTCTGGGACAAATCCCCCTCCCCATTTCCCGTGTCCCCTTCCCCTTCTCCCTTGTCCTCCATCTCCTGTCTTTGTCTCTTATTCCCTGCCCTCTGTCCCTCTGGGGCAAATAAATCTCCTTTGTGCTGAGAACTTGGTATTGGCGGTCCCGAGTGGATACTTTTCCTTTCAGTGGCAACTATTGAAACTACCCCTACCTCAAAAAGGGGGTGTAGACAAGGATGTGGAGAAATTAGAATTCTTGTGTCTTGCTGGTGAAGACCCCTTGGAAAGCAATATGGTGCTAACCTTTAAACATTTAAAAACAGAATTCCCATATGAGACACAAATTCCATTTCTGGGCATAAATGCTAGAAAACTGAAAGCAAGGATGTGAAAAGATATTTGTACACCCCTGTTCACAGCAGCAGAATCATCATAGGCAAAAGATGGAACTGCCCCAGGGTACCGGTTGGTCTTTGTCAACATGTCACAAACCAGACTCACTAGGGACGAGGAACCTCAATGGAGGAATCATCCTCATCAGACTGGCCTGTGGGAGCATTCTCTTGATTGGTAATCGGTATGGAGGGGCCCAGTCCACTGTGGGCACTGCCATCCCTGGGCAAGTGGCCCTGGGTTGTGTAAGGAAGGTAGCTAAGTAACCTAGCGGAATCAAGACAGTAAGTAGCTCTCCTCCATGGTTCCTGTTTGAGTTCCTGCCCTGACTTCCCTCAAGGGTGGGCTGTCCTTGGGCTGTGTGAGCCAAAAACCCCCGTTTCTCCTCAAGTTGCTGGTCAGTGTTTTGGCACACCAACAAATTAGGACACCAAGTGAAGTGTCCATCACCTGACGGATGACTAAACAGAATGTGACACACGTGCACTCGGCCGTTAGAAAGGAAGGGCACGGGGCTGGGGAGATGGCCAGTGGTTAAAGCACTCACTGGTAGAAATCTCCGTTTGGTTCCTAGTATCATACTGGGTGGCTCACAATGGCCTTAAACTCCAGGTCCTGGGCATCTGACATTCTCTTCTGGACTCTTTAAATATCTGCATTCATATGTGCATGCGCATACATACATACATACATACATACACACACACACACACACACACACTTAAAAATAAAATAAAAAAAATTTAAAGGAAGGACATTCTGATACATCACACAACGTAGTTCAAGTTTGAGGACAACTGTGCCAAATGAAATAAGCCACTCACAAGAGGACAAAGACTGTTTGATTCCATTTATCTATGTACATAGAGTAGAGCATGCAGGGAGAGAACATCGAGAGAGTGAAGAATGTAATGTTAACAGTTAATAGTTAATCGTCATAGTCAAGACAGTGGCCTTTTCTAGGAGGGAATTCATGCTAAGTAAAGACTCAGATGTGACTTCCGACCTGGCAACTCAGTCTTGATCATTGAAAAGCAATTAACAGTAGACAGTAGTGCTCATGATCTGTAGTTATTGAAATGCAGGACTCATTCTAGAGATCAAGATTTGGACATGAGGAAGCTATGCCCAGAGATTCTTTGTTTAAGATTCCTGTTCTTTCCAAAAGGGCAGCTGTCAGTCACATGTATATGCTGAGCCCTTAAAATGTGGAATCTGAATTGAGGTGTGTGTGCGCGCGTGTGTGCGTGTGTGCGTGTGTGTGTGTGTGTGTGTTTGAGGTATTGGGGATGGAACCCAGGAACTGGACCTCACATATGCTAGCAGGTACTCTACCACTGAGCCCACCCCAGCCCCTCACTGGGGGATTCTAGGCAGGTGATCTACCACTGAGCCACACCCCAGCCCCTCACTGGGGGATTCTAGGCAGGTGCTCTACCACTGAGACATGCCCTCCAGTCCCAGAACTGATTCCTACCAAAGAATATTAAAGAGGATTTTAAAATCTTATTATTTTGGCAAGTAGATACAGATCCTTGTCTGGCAGTAGTCAGACATTGTTCATTAATGGGGAAGAATCAATGAAAAGCTCCCATGAACTACAGCAACAACCCATATCAGTGTTATATAGGTTTGATCTTTTCTTTTCTTTCTTTTTTTGGTGGGAGGGTGGCTTTGAGACAGAGGAGTTTCACTATATAGCTCTGGCTGTCCTGGAACTCACTCTGGAGACCAGGCTGGTCTTGAACTCACAGAGATCCACCTGCCGCTGTCTCCTGAGTGCTGGGATTAAAAGCGTGTGTCACCACTGTCTGGCAGATTTGATCTTTTCTGTTGTTTTTTAAATAATTTTTAAATAAATTTTCACTATGTAGGCCAGGGTAGCTTGGAATTCAGTATGTAGCTTAAGCTGGTCATCAGTTTATAATCTTCCTCCTTCAGCCTCCTTAGGTCTAGAGTTACAGATGTGTACATCTGCATTAGTATTGCATTAAGAATAGAGAGACTTCCTCTTTGAGTCGTGTAGACTAAGAGCAAGCCCAAATTTGAATTCTCTACTTTTATCTCTGTGCCTTCCATCTGTCTGTGGCCTGTTTGTTGTGTGTGTCTGAAGTCTGTCCCTAACGAAGAGCTTTGCTACACAGCATGAGAAAGCATGAGGGATTCCTTTCTCTAGAAGTCTTTAACAAAGTTCTACAAGGTAAGAAGTTACTGTATGGATCCCACCTGGCCCAGAATAGCAAGGAAACTACAAACAGTTGTTATCAGTCTTTATACCCACACGTTGCTTTGAACATTTATGGGGTATTTATTTTGTTTAAGGTTGCTTTCAGCAAACGATTACAACCTGCACCCCCATCATTCTGGGTCAGGGACATGGGAGAGTACGTAATTTAAGATTGAAGCTATGCCTTTAGCTTAGGTTGTAAATGCTGATTACGTGGGAATTGCAAGGCATGGTGAGGTCGGTTACATTGTTCTTTTAAAGGCAAGTTAAACAGGCTGAGTACATAGTAAGGCAGCAGGGTAGGTACATAGTTTTGAATGATTCCCAGGCACGTTATTAACTTGGTTGCAAGGTCCAGCAAAAGTTCAGTTTCTGAAGGCAAGAAGGATTTTCAGAAAAAGACATTTCCACATACTTCATGCCTGGTTAATACATTTGAGTTTAATCTCATTCCAACAGACAAGCAATGTGTCCCACACAGGCTCTCCCAAGTCTCATCCATTCATTATGAGTTGTTGAGCATGGGAAGACGTTGCTCCAAAAGTGTGAAGTGCTAGACATGATGGGTAAATGCTGAAGATCTGTTGTACAGCATTGAGAATGTAGTTCATAGTCATGTCTTGAGTACTTGTATTGATGACTGACCACCCATGGTCTCAGGAGGTGGGAGGAAGAGGTGGTAAGGATCTCAAGTTCAAGGTCTTCCTTGGTTATACTGTGGGTCAGAGGCCAGCCTGGGCTCTATGAGACCCTGTCTCAAAAACAATCCCCACCCCATCAAAAAAACCACCTAAAAACCAACAGTAAACAACCCCAAAACAAGACCAGAAAAGTCACCTTCAACAAAAATCTGAAAAACAACAAAGCAAAACCGAACCCAAATCATACCAAAACAAGAACAAAAAGAAAAAAAGAAAGAAAACAAAAAGGAGAAAATTGCTGAGGAAGCCTGCCTCCCTATCTCCTTTCTCCCTTTTGTCCTTTACTTTTTCTGACCTCCTAAAATCTAGGACCTAGGTCAGTGGTACTCTACCTTCCTAATGCTGAGACCTTTTCATACACAGTTCCTCATGTGATGCAGCTGTCTTTGAGTCATTTCTGTTCCAGTAAGTAACCTCTCACCCCATATTCTTTTTGTTTGTTTTGTTTTGTTTTGTTTTTCGAGACAGGGTTTCTCTGTGTAGCTTTGCGCCTTTCCTGGAACTCACTCTGTAGCCCAGGCTGGCCTCGAACTCAGAGATCCGCCTGGCTCTGCCTCCCGAGTGCTGGGATTAAAGGCGTGCACCACCACCGCCTGGCCACCCCATATTGTTGTTAGCAACCCCAATACAACTCATCGGTTCACCAGGTTGGACTTTGGTAGTATCCGTACTTTGGTGTGTTGTGGGTTCCCTGTCCCTCCAGGAAAAGTTTTGTCACCCAAGACCACACTCATGCTCACCCAATCAACCCTAGTTAAATTTACCGAGTCATAAATTAAAAGAAACACTTGCTGAAAGAAAGAACGAAAAAGAAAAGAAATCGTTGAGAGACATTTTAAACGTTTACTTCACAGGCTGCTAGAAACCTAATTTTTAGGACCCCACAGCAGGATCCATATTGCCACCTAGTGGCAATAATCTGAAACTGCAACAGAATCTACCTCTAAGTCTTTTCCTGAAGCAGGCTTGAAGAGGTGTCTGAGGAGGCTGCCTGGAGGTATCCGTTATTAGAGAGCATCCAGAGGTACAAGGACTTGTTTCCCAATGGAATGTACTAGTTACTTTCTCGTTGTTGTGAAAATGCCTGGCAAAAGAAACTTCAGGAAGAAGGGTTGGTTTTGGTTCAGTTTGTAAGGTGTAGTTTATCGTGGTGGGAAGGCATGGCAGCCGGAGCTTGAAGCAGCTGGTCATCTTGCATCCACAATCAAGAAGCAGTGGGTGGGGAAGGGGCAGGGAGAGGGGGAGAAGGAGAGGGAGAGGGGAAGGGGGGCGGTGCTCAGCTTACTTTGTCTGTTTTGTTCAGTCTGGTGTTGCCCACATTTAGGGTGATCCTTTCCACCTCAGCTAACCTAATGTGGATGATCTTTCACAGAGGAGTCCAGAGTCTCTTAAGGGACTTTTAGATCCTGTCAAGTTGACAATCGATATTAACCATCCCATCACGGGGAACATGGGGGAAAGGACAGTACAACTTTTCCTTGTTTCCTGGTTCCATTTCCTTGGAATCCCTTTTCCTATCCTGTCACTATAAGACAGTGTCTATACTTAGTAACTCAGTGTTCCATTTTCACTTCCTTGGAAGATTCTCTCCTCCTTCTGGTGCCTTTCTAGGTACCTAACCTCTGTGATTATTCAGATTGTAACACACATGACAAAAGCTTAAAATAGGGACATACTGATAGAATTTCTAGCCATGCCCCATGACCTCGCATGTGTTGGCAAGATGCTTAGTCATTTCCTGGGCCGTACCTATGTAATCTGTGTGCTGTGTGGTCATGTAATTTGTGTGCAGTGTGATCACGTAATCTATGCACATGCGTGGTGTAGTGTAGGCCCATATGTGCATGCGTTGGGGGAGTCCATGAAAGGCGGATCCCATTACCCTCTCTTCCCTCTCCCACACATGTCTTTCAAACAGGCCTGTCCCTCCCTTCTCCTAATAAACTCTTATAGTGGGTTTTGTTGTGCCCCATGACTTTTTCTCACAGGGTAAACAGCACCGCATAAAACTAACACATACATTCATAGAATACAGTGTGTAGCAAGCCCACAGCCAACATCAATCTAAACTGAGAGAATCTCAAAGAATTTCCTCTAAAATCAGAAATAAAACCCAGTGTCTACCGAAAGATAAACAGTACTGTTTGGTGGCGCTGGTTACTGGTGGAAAAGTCAGGAGCCACGGCCATGATTACTAGAGTTACAGAGAGCTTTATTAGAAGGGAAAGGTGAGGGAGAGAGGGGAGCTAGGTCTGGGGGGGGGAGATGGCGGGAGCAGAGCAGAGAGCAGGGAGCAGAGAGGGAACACAGAGTAGAGAGCAGAGAGAGAAGGCACAGACTGCATGACCATGGCAGGTTTAACTTGAGGCCCAGTCCATGAGAGGGAGTGGGTGCCCTATACTATCTGATGGCCAGGAACTGGAGACTGGATAGTCCAGAGACCTAGGGTGGAATCAAACACTACAGGCAAAAAACAAACCAACAAAAAACAGTGAAATGATTCCTAATGATATTCTGCAATACTCACAGATCAGTGCTTTGTCCAGTTATCATCAGAGAGGCTTCCTCTGGCAGCAGATGGGAGCAAGTGCAGAGACCCACAGCCAGACGTTAGGCAGACAGAAAGTTTCAAGTGGAGGTAAACATCCAAATATTATTTTATCCACCTTATCCTGTCATATGAACTATGCCTTCTGCAGTTGTAAATACAAAACAACTCTGACCTCCCAATTTGATATTTTTATACTACATTTCATTGTTTCATTTCTTCATATGAGCAGCTCCAGACTCAGGGTTTTTATCAAGGCCAGGTAAATTTACTCTATATTCTAGATAAGAAAATTTTGTGTTTGAAAGATTATTTTCAATTCTGAGAAATAACATAAATGGACTCAAGGCAAAGATCACATGATGATCTTAAAAGATGTAGAAAAAGCCTTTGATAAAATCCAACATGCTTTTTTTGATAAAAGTCCTATGGTACCTCAATAGAATGGAGGTTTCTATGACAAACCCACGGGCAGCGTCAGGTTCAGTGGAGAAGAACTTGAATCAATCCCAATCAAATCTGAAAATAATCAGTGCTGTCCACTATGCCCAGTCCTTTTCATTATTGTATTTGATGCATTAGCTGGAACCATGAAGCCTTAAAAGGAAATTAAACACATACCAATAGGAAAAGAAAAAAAATCAAAGTATCCCTACTTGTCAACGATATGATATTATACACAACATTTTCCAAATATCCTGCCAGAAAACTTACAGAGATGATCAACAGTCTCAGCAAAGTGGCAGGTCCCAGAATCACCTTACAAACTCAATAGCTATTCTACACACCACCAACAAACAGGCAGAGAAAGATCATGGAGACACTGCCATGCAGAATATTCTAAAGAAGACAGAATACCTGTGCAGAAGCTTCTAAGTGTTATGTTGGCTTATGCATCAAATCTTGTTTATTTCCCAAGCGACTGCATTCTTGTTCAGAAGGTCCTTCTCTGTAGTTATAGTTTGAAATTCACTCCTTATGTTTTCATCTAGCAATCTCCAGAGTATTCAGATATTCTGCTGCTGATCTGTTTGTATTCAAAAGAGAAGGATTGAGTCATATGCTTGTATCTTTTTATTTACTATCAAAAAGATTTCATGCAAAAATATTTTTTATTGGATGAGATGTATTAGTTCTTCACCTTTTGTTACTCTCCCCTAAAGTTATTTGGTATTACTTTTAAACTTTTAAATATTTTATTGTTTATTATTTTATATATGTTATTATTGTATTCATTTTTTGAAATGAATACATTTACAGTTGACTAGGGAGGCATTACAATATGTGCTAATGATATCCAGAGAGTGATTTGGGAATACCTTGAAAGCATATATTACAAATGGAAAATCAAGAAAGACACCTGTGAGATTTCAAAATTAATTCAGGAGAGGAGGTGCCATAGACTCCCAAATATAAGGATATTGCTCTTTGCTACTATTCAGAACTTGATATAAGAACCTATTGCTGATGGTATTGGCGTAAAAACAGACAGGTGGATCAATGGAATCTAATCAAAGACCCAGACATAAATCCACACACCTATGAACACTTGATTATCGACAAAGAAGCCAAAACTATACAATGGAGAAAAGAAAGCATCTTCAACAAACGGTGCTGGCATGAATCCAACACTCAGTACAAAACCTTATCAAAGAAAAGGGGGCTAAGAGTAACAGCAGCTTCCACCCAGCTTCATTTTTGATACATTCAGGGTTTAGGAGCCTTCAGAGGCTGGGTTTAAATGCATGGAGAGATTTTTATGACAGAGCCACTCAAAGAAATATAAATTTCCCTTGTGCAAAACAAACAGTGATTGAAGCTCAGACACACTGCCACCACAAGAGACTCTTTTTGTTTGTTTTTGGTTTTTAACATTCTTTTCTAGTCACTTCTTGGGGCGAAGGACAGAACTCAAAAAGCCAGGGGAAACTTATCATACTTGGAAATAGAACTAGGACCTTCTGGAGTGTGTGTGTGTGGGAGCGGGGTCCTTTAAAAAACACAGACTCGTGGTGGAGCCTCCTGCCTCAGCCTCCAGAGCCCGCGCCACCACAGGCCCTGCTTGCATTGCTTTTGTTTAGAGTTCGGGTTCCAGGGCCTGCTGTAGGCTCAGGGCCACCTCTACCAACTACTAAGTCCAGCACCAGGACTTTGGTTATTAATATCATTCATTCTAATAGCAGCACAAGCCACTCAGTAGCCTCCAGTCAGGGGACTCAGGCTCCACTTTACTCTGAAGCAACAGGACAAGGCTGGGGGAGGCGTGGCGTGGTGATAAAGCTGATGATGCATTTCCTTAGAGTTGAGGGCTTCCTTTCTTCTGTTTCCTGGGGGAGAGGTTTGCAATGAATGTTTTGGTGATCTTTCAAAAGAAACTCTGGCTGGGCAGTGGTGGCGCACACCTTTAATCCCAGCACTCGCGAGGCAGGGCCAGGCGGATCTCTGTGAGTTCGAGGCCAGCCTGGACTACCAAGTGAGTTCCAGGAAAGGCGCAAAGCTACACAGAGAAACCCTGTCTGGGGGGGGGGGGGAGAACCACCTTGAAATCTGCCCACTCTAGCACAATGTAGGAGTTCAGATAGTTCAGCATCAGGCTGTCTGTCTGATGCATTCGTTATGTTCCATTATATTCTTCCACACCAGTGCTGATGGGTGGTGCAAAGCCAAGCTGGCTTCAGCTAAGCATTATGGGGGGGAGGAGGGTAGGGAGAAAGAGGTGAGCAAGCTAAGGTATCCCCAGAGGCTCATCACCTCACGTATGCTCATCACCACTCCTCAGTCTCACCCTAGCACTTCCTGTCCACCCACCTATTGCCACACACACATACACACACACACACACACACACTTTTCATTTGCCCTTTTCCCCACTTTCTCAGCTATCTTCCCGCCCCCCCACCCTACCCTACCCTTGATTCCTTTATGGCCTCTTGGGTGAACTAAAATGCTCTTACTCTCTTTGTCCGAAACTAAAGCCTCCCTAATACGATGCATTTCTTTTTTTTTAATGTTCTATTACATTTGTTTGTTTGTTTGTTTACTTAGCACGTGTGAGAGCATGGACACGCCCACGTGAAGATCAGAGACAATTAGCACAGAGTCAGATCTCTCCATCCACCCTGTGGGTCTTGGCAGCAAGAACCTTCACCTGCTGAGCCACCTGGCCAGCCGATTTCATCTCCTGACTCCCCCTGGGTTCCGATTTGAGTCTGAAATGCTCTCCACAGTCCTGTGTTTTAATGATTAGATTGTGGAACCTTTAGGAAACGGGGGGGGGGGGGGGGGGGGGGGGGTCATAGGTGAAAATAGGTCTTTCAAGAAGGATTCCTAAAAGATGATATCTGGCCCCCAGTGCCAGCCAAGCTTTTATTGGTTTCCTGATCCCACAGCGATGTGACAACTGTCCACACACACACACACACACACACACACACACACACACACACACACACACACACCCTGGGTTTTGTTGCTTTGTTTTTTTTTTTTTGTTGTTGTTGTTGTTTTGTTTGGTTGGTTTTTTTTGGTTTTTTGAGACAGGGTTTCTCTGTGTAGCTTTGCGCCTTTTCCTGGGACTCATTTGGTAGCCCAGGCTGGCCTCGAACTCACAAAGATCCCCCTGGCTCTGCCTCCCGAGTGCTGGGATTAAAGGCTTGCGCCACCACCGCCCGGCGGCTTTGTATTATTTTTAAAATGCTTGTTTGCTTTTGAAGTAAGGTCTCGCCGTGTAGCCTAGGCTGGCTCTGAACTTGCCTCTATTTTGTAGCAGTGATCATCCTGGCCTGGTAGCCTAGGTCACTAATTAAACAGAACAACAATGATAGTTAAGTCTATGGGAATGGTAACTAGCTGTTGATACCCCCTGGAAGAAGGAAGAAGGGGAGGGTCACGGGACCCTCACCTGGGATTCCAGCCTTTACTCCCTCTTTCCCTCCCCCAGCTGCAAGGGATCTTGGGGGACACTCAACAGGAAGCAGAAGGTTATCTGAACTGGTACTACGTGATGCAGCTTCCATGAGGTCCCACCCCATCACCACAATCGGATGAGACTTCGCAGTAGTGATGCAGCTGTTTGGGGGTCAGCCCCACTCTGTGTGAGTAACACCTCCCCCATGCTCTTGGAAATAAGTCCAATAAGTTCAGCGGTTCACCAAGTTGAACTTTGGTGGAGTCATCCTTTGGTCTGTTCCTGGTACCCCATCTGGGGTGGATGTATTTGTTCACGTCTCCCCAGAAACAGTTAGCATAATACTCTGCCTTCTGCATGCCCCCGTTCCCAGGCTCCCCACACACTCCTACTCCACCATGCCTTCCTGCTATAACTTGCCTGGCAGAAATGAAGACATTCTAAAGAGACACCATGCCCTCAATCTGACCATCAGATTCTTGAAACCATGAAGTAAGCGGGGCGGGGGATGATTTCCCCAGGAATCTCATGTTTGGGAAAGGAAAAGTTGCCAGCTAGAGGAGGAACTTATCTCTGGGGAAAGATTTTACAACTTTTCAGACCATCCTATAGAATGGAACTGAAGCCCAGATAGTGATGTGTCCGTGGTGGGCAGACCTACACCTTGACCAGGACTGCTCAGATGTGCACGTCCTGAGCTCTCTGTTTCAACTTCAATCTTACTACATGACCCTGAAGATGGACTTAAAGGGTGTCCCTGGATCTCTCTGTCCGTCTTCCCACTGTGGCCACATGGAATAAGAGCTCCTTGTTCTGCCTTTTATTATTAATTCTGCTGTTTTAATGGGCTTCTCAAGAACGAATGGCTGAACGTGACTTCTTGGGGTACAGACTGTGAGCCCCAACTTTAGTAACCCTGCCACTGTGAACTGACACCCTCCGAAACCATGAGCCAAAATAGGCCTTCCCTCCCGTGAGTTGATGAGTTGTTTCTATCCAATGTGTTGGTCATAAAGATGCTAAAGTGACTGACAGATGGGGCCAAAGGTCAGCACAGCTCTGCACAGCAGCCATTGTCTCCTGATTGTGATGTCTCTCCAAGGTTTAAGTCAAGACAGTGCACAACCTACCTCACTCATGTCCACTAGCAACACCCTTGCTCCTCAATAACAAATCTCCACTGCCATCAGGGAGAGCAACAGCTTATTCTTCATTTCTGTAGAACTGGCACCAATCCAAGACAAAGACCAAATAACCAATGCCCTGATGGAGTGCTTTTTATAGCTCTGGTCACAAGTTTCTCCCCTCCCTTCACCATTGGTGGGTACTTCAGATATATAATGTAACCACAGCCCAAATTCCCATCTTGCTGGCACTAGAGATTTTCTCCTTCAGACTTACATGTGGGCATAACAAACCTAAGATAAACTAAAAGTGTCTAGGCAAGCGAGTGCCAGTAGCCAGCGAAGACGGGGTTGAATGCCCCTTGCTTATTTGTGATCTGGCCAGCTTAAGTGTGTTAGTGTCATCCTTGATATTGACAATGGACCACCTGTACTTTATGTCTTACAGAAAGTACATCTCATTCTGATGATGATCTCTTTCTATGGTTTAAATCAGAAAAGGTGACTCTTCCTCACTGCCCCCCATTACACAGATCCCAATGCTTACGTTTGTTCATCCCTCCTGGGAATTCAAAGGGAAACTTTAAGGACTCCTCTTGTGAGACCGGAGAGATGGCTCAGCAGTTGAGAGCACTGGCTGCCCTTCCAGAGGATCTGGGTTCAATTCCCAGCAGCCACATGGCGGCTCACAACTGTCTGCAATTCCAGTTCCAAGGGATCTGATGTCCTCTTCTATCCTCCATGGATACTAGGCATTCACATGGTACAGAGGTATACATGCAGGTAAGACATCCATACATTAATAATAATAATAATAATAATAATAATAATAATATGGAACTACTCTGTCACTGGGGCCCCTTTTCACAAAATCTGCTTTGGTTTGAGGGCAGTTAAACTTTCTGACCTCACCCCCACCCCACCTTTTCTGGTCTCCACGTGTCCCCAGGGAGAGGTGTTGCAGTGTGAATGTACAATGCACTCTATAGGAGCGTGTGTTTAATTCCCATTGTCACATGATATGGTGGGAAGCGTCACATGGGATGACAGAGAAAGTCTTTGGATCAGGTCGCTCTTCTGATAAAGCCACCAACACCATCAAGGAGATACCCCCTCATGAACTCATATAACTGTCAACCTCCCAAGGCCCCACCTTCAAATGTCATCACCATAGACTTAAAGGACTAAGTTTCTAACACATGAGCTTTCTAGGAGACTCATTCAAGTCACACATCAAATTGTATAATAAATTTGATGTTCTAATAGAAACAAATCATAAATATAAAATAACAGACTTCATAACAACAACAACAACAGCCTAGTTACTAGAGGTTCCAGCCTTATGGCTAGAGTCTGTTTGAGGACTCAAATCTACACAACCTTGGTCTCTGTGGTTCTTCTGGGTCCCTCATGAATCTTCCAAGATATCAACTCAGCATCTTTTTCAAATGAGACAGCATCAGAAACACCAGATCTCCTAAGTCTTTGGGCCACCCCTTTCCTGATTCCCCACATGTCCCCAGTAAGGGGTGTGGTGGTTTGAATGGTAAATGCCCCACCCCAGACTCATGTGTCTGAACACTTGGTCCCCAGCTGGTTGGGGGAGATCATGGCACCTCTATGAAATGGAACTTTATTGGAGGACCTGGGTCACTTGGAGGTTTTTACAGTAGCCTGTCCCAGCTTGCTCTCTGCGGTCTGCTCCCTGGATATGGATGCAATGTGACCAGCCTCCTCATTACGTCATTGACATGGCTTCTCTGCTACTGGACTGAATCCATTCTTAAACAATGAAGAGAAGAAAACTCTTCCTTCATTGAGTTGTTTCCTGTCAGGCATTAGCTTACAGCAATGGAAAAGGTCATTGATGCAAGGAGCTGGGAACTGGCCAGTGGAACTCCTGGTAAGATTCTGACCTTAAATGGAATTGAGAGGGCAGTAACTCTTAGTGAGGAGAAGGTCCCCATGAGCTAACAAAATCGTTCTCTAACACCAGCTTGGGCAATTACTGCTTTGCAATTAAATTCACTCAGGAAAACAGAATCATTACTGTGGGGAGTAGGTAACCAGAAAAGGACAAAAGCCATAAGGCAGGCAATTCCCAGTGATGTCAACAGAAAATTGCCTGGGAGGGACTGTGAGGCAGGTGACTCCCTGGGAGAGGCTCTGTGAGGCAGGTGCCTCCCTGAGACAGACTCTATGAAGCAGGTGACTCCCTGAGAGAGGCTCTGTGAGGCAGGTGCATCCCCTGGTGGGCAAGGCCCTGGGGCTTTAGTGTTGTGGAGGGAAGTTGACAAGTGGAGATGCCAAATGTGGCTTTGAAAACCATCATATCTCCCTGCACACAGAGCCAGGACTTCTGGGTCAAATTGAATAACCCCACAGAGTTCATACAGCCCATCTTCCCGTTCATTTTTTCTAGGTACACTAATAATGTGGTAGTAGATTTTCCTAACGTTTTTTAGATGATATTTTATTAAGTGATATGAACATTGTTTTCAGTTGTTGAATAAAATATCAATAGCCTCTCTGTCTGTCTGTCTGTCTGTCTCTCTCTCTCTCTCTCTCTCTCTCTCTCTCTCTCACACACACACACACACACACACACAGAGAGAGAGAGAGAGAGAGAGAGAGAGAGAGAGAGAGAGAGAGAGAGAGAGAGAGCGCATGCAAGAGTCAACACACCCAGGAAGATTCTCTCTCCTCTTTCCCCTTCTCTCTCTGTATTGCTAAGGATAGAACCCAGAGCCTTGTGCATGCTGAGCAAGCATTCTCCAACTGAGTTATATCTTCAGCTCCCCCGCCATACAGGATTTCATTTGGAGTTTAGGGTTTTCTCTATTTTGGTTTTGTTTAGGTTCTAGGAATCAACTCAGGATCTCTGGCATACTAGGTAAACATTCTCCTGCTGAGCTGTATCCCCAGCTCTGAGATTTTGAAAATAAATTCCCTTGCTGCTCAACTTGAGGAGGACGTTAAGAGTGTCTTTGGACACTAAGCCTCCGTCGACAGCAAGAAGGCGTGTAGGGACAATGTTTAGCTAGCGAGTAAAGATCCTGCTATGCTGAGAACCTCACAGAAGGAATGCCTGCAATGGAAAGTATGAAGTCCACTACTTGGGCCTTACAGCAGAGACTACTATTAAAATGTTTTTATAGTAATGGGTAGAAAGCAGTGATCAAAGAGCATGTATCTAAGTGCCATCGCTTCTGCAATGAGGAGGTCATTGGCAGTCACAGCTTGCCTCACAGTCAGCCTCTTAGCCCAGAAAGCCTCAAAGGTCTGAGTGTGATGAGTTGACGTTGGGCCCCGTGCATATGCTGGCCTGGGCTTGGGCCCACAGCATGTTATGCAGAACTTGCAACACTCTAAGTAACTAACTAAAAGCGTTCATTGCTATCGACTCCATGGGCTGCTATGAAGGCAGAAGGGAGATAGAAAAAAGCCAGTTAGATGGTTTTTTTTCTTGGTGTGACTGCCCCAACCCATGCAGCAATAGGTCATACGTTTCCATTTCCTTGAAAGAAGTAGACCATTTTCTCTGACATGTAGTGGCTCTCTCTCTGTCATCTCTGTCTCTCTGTCTCTGTCTCTCTCTGTCTCTCTCTCTCTCTCTGTCTCTTTCTCCTCATCCCTCTCTCTCCGTCACACTGCTAACAGGAGCCCAAAACAAACAACAGGGTTTCCACACTAGTGCATCAAGGCTGGGATCCACCGCAGTTACTTTTGTTCTCACGTACAAAAGCAGAGACTCAGTCGCCACTACAGATGGGGCTCACAGGGACCTGTAGGCTCATAGAAAGGGGGTGGGGAGGGGAGAGACAACCAGGTAGGGTACCTTAAACCTGAAATAACCCCAGAAGCCTTTAGAGACAACAGCACTCATCTCCGAGTGTCCATCTTCATATGCTTGAAGCATCTATAATATTTGCAAATAAATTTTGGCTTTTCTGTACTTGGAGGGATTGCCCTGTCTTTAAATTCTTTAACTGATCAAGAAAAGGAACCCATCGAGCGTGGCGAGCATCCTCATTGCTCTGATTTATAAAGGATGTTACAGGCCCATGGAAAAGCAGCTGGGGTGCATCACACATGGGATATTCATGGGGAAAGTTCCAGCACCATGACCGCGACCAGCAACAGTGGGGCCCTGAAGGGGGAGACTGAGCCTCAAGTTGGAGGAAGATTTTCATTAGGAAAGACAGCCATCATGAATAGCGTGACAGGAGTCCTGAAGGAAAAGAATTTATCCCTTAATTCAATTCCCTTCAGTTCCAACGAGTAAATGGAGTCTCTGACTCTTTCTGGTTTTCAAGGGTAAAGTAAGGTGCCTTCTGTGTCACATAACCTAGCATACATGCCACATATCCAGAAGTCACAGGCAAGGAGCCATTAGATAAACATCTCTGTGCTACAGAGGTGACTGGCGTAGCTGCTGAGAACTCTCATCCCTTTTGGAGAGGACCTGAGTTCAGTTCCCAGCACCCACATCTGGGCAGCCTACAGCTGCCTAAAACTCCAGCTCTAGAGGACACAAGACTCTCTTCTGGACTCCGCAGGCCCCCATACCCACAGGCACATACTCACACACAGGTACACATAATTTAGAAAAGAATAAGTCTTTTTAAAATACAGTTCAAATCTGAAGTTGTCTTGAGCCTGGGTATGGGGCAGGGACTCACAGTTGCAAAAGGAGAGAGAAACCTCAAGGCCACCGCATGCCTTGTTTATTAGCTCCCCGTGTATGCCCTGAGAGAGAGCCGCAGGGGTGTGTGGCCTGATTTCTGAGCAAAGGAGAAGCAGCTAGAGAATGTGTGATCTAACATCTGTGTCAAAACAATCCAGACTTTCATTCATCTTTGTGTGACCAAGCTCCTCCTCTGAAGGCATGTTTTACAGAGGCTGGCAATGGATATAAATTCCAGGAGGGAAGACATTGCATCTTGCTTTTATTTTATTTCTGCAGACTCCCGGTATGTGCTTGCTCCATCAATTCCGTCAGGAGGGGAGCCAGTGAGAAGACCCGTGGAGGAGACAAGAAGTAGAGTTATCGGGGAAGGTGGGAGGTCCCAGAGAACTGCTCACTCATTTCCCTGTAGTACTGTTTGCTGGGAACATAATGAATCAAACAGGGGTAATGGCCACAAAAAGGACAATCACAATGTTAAAAACAACAGGTAACACAGCACTCCCCATTTGACATGTAGTATCTCACCTCACTCTTTCAATTATCCCATGTGGGCTTCAAAGATTACAACACACACACACACACACACACACACACACACACACACACACAATCCCAACTCCTGACAACTATTCAATAAATGATCGTTAGTCTGACTGCTTCAGTTTCCTCTCGGTCTCCCAGTTAAATCGGGCCGGACGTCTACTAAAACTTTCAAGTTTGGATGGTGTGGTGTCTGTCAGCTGTAGCCTAGTTAGGGGACATCATTTTACAGTACTCTCTTTGTCACCCATCCTGCCTGTGACCTAATCACAACGTGTCAAGAAAACAAGGGTCCCAAAGGGACCGGAGGAGAAGCATCAGGTGTGGCTGGAGTGGTGGCAGCGTTTCTTTGCCGGAGTTAATGGTGGTTAGCTGGTCTCTGAGGGGGTCCCCTGAGTCCCTCCGCCGCTAATTAAGAACAATTCAGAAAGAGGCATCCTTGTCCCCAGGGCTCCTTCCTCATCATTGCTTGTGCCTCTTACTTCTTGGTATCTGATGCTCATCCCATTAGTGCAGACTGTCCTTCTTATTTCTGATGGATGAAAATCAACTAGGACAAAGGTGGCCAGAGGAGCCAGCAAGCCTGGGTCCCCAGGCAGTGAGTGCCTCCAGGGCCTTCCCTGAAATGTGAAGCCCTTATCATTGGGAACCTTGAACCTTACTGTCCTTTGCTCCGTCAGAATTTGGAAAGACCTTGTCTATCCATCCGGCATGCATCACTAAATCCCAAACTTACCAACAAACAAAGAATACAATATCCATCAAAAACCTGAGAGTCCTCGTGTCTATTTGACAAGGTCCCAACCTTGGAAAATTCTGATCAGAGTCCAACAGCATAGAAGGCTATTTGACCTAGGCTAGCCCATGCCTAGCTCAGTTTCCCCAGCTTACACGCCAACTTCTCCCCTCCGTGCCCCCACTGCCACCCTGCAGTCCCTATAAAATAATATTCCAGTATATTTCAGTACCAGCACCTGCCAGCAGTTTCAGGGACAAGGCACAGCTTCGCAGGGTCACCCAAATCAGCCTGAGGAGTTCCCTTAATCCTTTAGGCACCTCAACTCAGATGAAATCAGATCCTTGGATTTCACACAGAAAAGAATTTTAAGGTTAAGTCAATGTGAAGCAGAATTTGAGTTTATTCAAAGATATATTTAATAAATATTTTAAGCAAAAGGGGTTAAGGAAAAATGGGTGATCAGGAAAGATGGATTCTACCAAGTGCGGGGATGGGCTTCTTAAGGGAAAGTCAGAATTATATGGGTGAGCAAGCAGTAGACTTGTCTGTCATTCAGGTGGCTCTCAAGCTACATCTTAAAGAATTGCTTAGGAACTTTCTATTCTTTCCTCTCTCTTTTTAGTAAGTGTGGTTATAGGATGGCTCTTGGGAGCAGGAGGTGTCTTATGGATGGATTTATATTCTGATAAGATAAAACCAGGAACCATTAGAGTTAAACAAGGGGCTAGTGTCTGTCCTTTTACTGTAAATGAGATTTCTGGTTCGAGTTCTACAGGTTTACAGGTGGGAAGGAGGCAAAGCAAATGTTAGGTGTGCTGGGATTCTTGCATTTAACTGGGGCTGGCTTACAGTCCAGCAGTTTAGTCTGTTGCCATCACGGCTGGAAGCATGGTGACATGAAGGCAGACATGGTGCTGGAGTGGTAACTGAGAGTTCTACCTCTGAATCGGCAGGCAGCAGGAAGAGAGTGAGACACTGGGCCTGGCTTGAGCATCTGAAACCTCAGAGCCCACCCCCAGTGACGCATAAGGCTACCCCATTCCAACAAAGCCACACCTACTCCAACAAGGCCACGCCTCCTAGTATTGCCACTCCCTGTGAGCTTATGGAGGTCATTTTCATTCAAACCACCACAGGCATCAACCAGATTCTAGAGTAAGGGGCTCCTTTCCCTTCCTGTGCCCCCATAGCCTTCCCTGCCCTTCTGTGCTGCAAATGGATGTAAGTAATAACAGTCTGTTGGGTATGTCCACCACCCACCGCACCCCCCCAAGCATCTCCCATCCTCTCCACCCTCAGTTGACACAAGATGAATGATTTCCACCAACAGAGTCTTCGGTTGCCTTTGCGTTTGGGCCAGTTGGAAGAACCACCAGGAGGTAAAAAGTCAGGGGGAAGAAGAGGCCATGATAGTTATCCCTCCAGCTCTCTCTATATATTGGGGAATGATGGGGCGTCTGCAGTGGAACAGAAATGGCAATCACAGCATTCAGCAGCCGTGGGAGAAGGACTTGCCCCCTCAGAGACCTCCTCTGGGTAAAGATGATGGATCCTTGGCCATGCCACAGGAAAATATTTTAGGAATCAGAGTAAAGCAAAGCTAGGAAGTTTATTGAGTAGATATGAAAGATAGTGTATGCTTACAATTTAAGCCTGGGAGAGAGATAGTGAGAAAAAACAGCAGAGGGGTGGTGGTGGGGGAGAGTAATGGAACAAATTGTGAAGAGAACAGTATACATCTGGGGGTGTAGGCTTCTCCAGAGAGTCACACGTAACTGTCTCTGAAATGACTGTGCACGTGATTCTGTGGCTTCCAAAATGACTCTGTTACAAAAGACACAGTTAACAAGGTTTAAAGGTTAAGTAAAGTCTAAAAATGAAGTACAATATACATATATATATATATATGGGCTGGTTGACTTATTTCTCTTAGGAGCATTTCCTATTTGTAAATGAAATTGTAAGACAGTTTGGAGTTGCTCAGATGTAGGCACAAGAGACAAACTGCTGGTATGGGTAAAGTCAAGGTCACCTTGAGTAGACACGGTTTGATTGTTTAGAAAGGTCTCTCACCCAGGCTGGCCCCCCAATGGGCTACATGGCTAAGGATGACCTTGAATTTCTTCTCCTCCCGCGTACACCTCCTAAATGCTGAGATTAGAGGCATGTGCCGCCACACCCAGCTCATACTATGCTGAGAACCGAACCCAGAGTTTTGTGCATGCTAGGTGAGTATTCTACCACCTCCTCAGTGCCCTTTGGTTGTTGTTGTTTTTAACATTTCCAGTTGAGTTATTTTTTGGGAAAGTGCATTTTGCCTTCTGAAGACAACCATGATTTTGTCATTTGTCATTGAAGTTTCTGATGCTCAGCCAGCAGGAACTGCGACTAGATCCCAGGGGAGGGGTTTCATTCCTTTCCTACATTCCCTTCATTTTCTCAGTCTTTTTATTCTGCCTGGGACAGATGGGGTTTCTAGGGTGTTGGACCTTCATCCAGAGATGGAGGGCTCCTCTGATGGAATCAGGTCCTGCAGAATGCAGAAACGCGCCCCACCCCCCCAGCCGACAGACACACACACACACACACACACACACACACACACACACACACACGTACATTCTTAATTCTGACCCAGAGGTGGTAACAGCCTAGACATTTGACTGCCTCTGGCAGCTGGCTTAACCCGGCCCACATCTGTGTAAATAGTCCTGTCTCTCCACTCCCTTCAGCTTCTCCTTTGGAGTATGCCATCTGTTTCCTGCAGGGACCCGACTGAGACAGATGTTTACATAAATACTATGAGACTAAAGGATTTAGATCAATCCTGGAATTATTTCCCTAGTGAATATGGTGTTTTATAGAGGGTCTCATTTGTAAACTTAACCAAAGGATTTTATAAATGACTATCTTAAGAAATGTTTTTGCAGTCTCTTTTACCCCCAGACACTTCCAGCAAACTTCGACTATTTGGGGTTCCGTCCTCCTGGGTTTGGGGGCTGAGAGAATCACCGACAGTTGAAAGATTGCAAATTTGGGGCTCAAAGGGGGCTGGGGGCCGAGAGAATCACCGACCGTTGAAAGATTGCAATTCAGGGCTCAAAGGGGACTCCAAGACAGATTTCCTTTTAATCAATGATCTATTAAAGTAGATATTAACAGCATAGAAGGACAGGCAGACGCACCGTGGCAGGGCACGGAGGAGAGCTCTGGCTCACACCACAGAGTGTGAATGCCTTCTTAAGAGCAGAGAACAGAGCAGGCTCTATGCCATGTGACTGATAGGCAGTCAGGCTGCCTCTGATTTCTGGCTGGCCAGGGAGAGATGGTCTGTCAGCCTGGGATCTGTATGCAGAATTGCCTATGACATTAGGGAGGGCAAGAATCTGCAAAAAACAAGTTAATGGAAGAGTCCTACAAAATGGGGTAACCCAGGCTGGAGAGACAGCTCAGTTCTTAAAGCAACTACTGCGCTTGGAGAGCACCCGAGTTCCTTTCTTAGCACCCATGTTGGGCAGCTCGCAACCTCCTGTAACTCTAGCTCCAGGGGATCTACCCTCTCTGGACTCCATGAGCAACTGTACTCATGTGCATAGACACCCACATACACACATAGTAAAAAATAAATCTAAAGAAACGGAGTAGCCTTGGCTGAGCAACTTGGCTGATTAATATCTGCAACCACTCCTTCCCCCAAAGAACTAGACAGAAATATTTCCCCAGACACTGAGATGTCTTTACAATTTGACATTGACCTGACTTCTCCAGTCCTTCACTCTCTTCTCCCAGACTGTGCCTCTACAGTCATGACCCCCAGAGCCTCTGCCCCAGGTTCCTTCCAGCTTCTGCCAAAAGCATCTCCCTATCTTGCCAAACACATCCATGCCCACTTCTCTCATCATTTATATCATAGTCCTTTGGGACGGTCAAGTTCTTACATCTCTATACCCACTTTTGCCTGGTACTCCAAACTGCCTCGTCTTCCAGTCATCTTTGGTGTTTTCCTTCTTTGCATTACTAATTTCTTAATATTTGCTTTTGTATTTTATGCGCATGTGAACACAGTTGCCCACAGAGCCCCTCAGTGTGGAGTTGTAGGCACTTGTGAGATACCCAACACGGGCGCTGGGAATCCCACAGTCTGGTTCTGTGCAAGAGCAATGCTTACACTTAGCCCTACTTTTTAAAATTAGCATCCAATAAAACTGTCTTTCTAGGAGATGGACAAGCATGGGATTTTTTCTGAGACAGTGTCAGAGTGGTCTCAAATCACTGTGTGTGTGTGTGTGTGTGTGTGTGCATGTGTGAAGGCCAGAGGTTGAGTGTCTTCTTCACTTTGTCTTTTGAGACAGGGTCTCTCCCTAAACCTGGAGCTCACAGATTCAGCTATGTTATCTGGTCAGCGAGCTCATGGGATCCTCCTGTCTCTGCCTCCCCAGTACTGGAATTACAGGCACACAGCACTACACCTGATTTTTTATGTAGACATAAGCATTCTAAATTCAGGTCATCAGCAGCAAGTGCTTCACTATCTCTCCAAGCCCTTGGCTGTTTCCTGAACATTGAGTTTGGGGAGCTGTTTCTGAGACAAGCAAAGGAGACAGTTTAGCACCCTCGCGCCTGTTTGATTTTGGGTTTTGGACACAACTCTTTTGTAATAATGCATTTGGCAGCCTGGCTCCTTCACTTCTGCACAATATGCACACACACCCCTACACACCTCTCCAAACAGAGCACCTAGCAAC
This sequence comes from Peromyscus eremicus, assembly GCF_949786415.1. Classification (NCBI taxonomy): domain Eukaryota; kingdom Metazoa; phylum Chordata; class Mammalia; order Rodentia; family Cricetidae; genus Peromyscus; species Peromyscus eremicus. The sequence goes on from NW_026734352.1 coordinate 367,901, forward strand.
ATCAGAGCCCCTTGAATCCCACCTACATCAGGCTACACACTCCTATTTCTGAGCAAAAGTATAGATTTCTCTGTCCCTAACAATAAAATTTCAACGGTTCCTACTCAAGTATATTTCCAAGTATCCAAGAAGAAAAACTGAATGGCTGATCCAGCCTGAACTGGCTTTGGGTACATGCCAGTGAGGCAAACTGCGTCCTTCAAGTAAGCTTTAGGGAGAATCCTCTATTGACCATCTTAAATCTGTGCATAATTGGGTGTGCACAAGAGCACAAGGTTAAAATCAGATGCATTTTGGGAAGGGGTATGTACAGTGGTAAAAAAATAATAATATATGAACTAATCTACTGAACAAAATAGAGAACCATCCAAACCACAGTCCTTAGTAATCAGCGCTTCTCTTATTAGACCCTAGAAAAAGAGACCCCAGGCCCTTGAGTCCTCTCACTCCTGTGGCCCACTGACAATCTTGACAATACATCCTTCTATGATCCGGACCTGTGACCTCACTTTGAAGAAAGTTGTGTAGCTAGAGTTTTCCTGCCTGGCCCACAGTCAGGACAAATCTCTCTCACCCGCCAGTCCCACAGCCGCTCAGACCCAACCAAGTAAACACAGAGACTTATATTGCTTACAAACTGTATGGCCATACCAGGCTTCCTGCTCACTGTTCTTATATCTTAAATTAATCCATTTTTATAAATCTATACCTTGCCACGTGGCTTGTGGCTTACTGGCATCTTCATACACTGCTTGTCATGGTGGCGGCTGGCAGTGACTCCTTCCGCCTTCCTGTTCTTTCTTTTCTCCTCTCTGTTAGTCCCACCTATACTTCCTGCCTAGCCACTGGCCAATCAGTGTTTTATTTATTGACCAATCAGAGTAATTTGACATACAGACCATCCCACAGCATCATCAAGTAAAAATAAACTAGCCAATCAATTTTATTAGAATACAAATTTGATCTTGTGTTTAATAAATGGTAAAATGTTAAGTAACATAGCACTGATTTATAATGCATTTTTATGGTTTATAATCAGTAAATTTTGGCTTGTATACCTATTTTATATATTCATCTATCTAGATCATATAAAGCAGTCCTTAATGGAAAAAGTTTAAGAATCCACAGACTAGCTAACCATTAGGGAAAGAGGCAAACTTCAAGGTAACTAAAGGATGATATAATCACAAACTTTGGAACAGCGAGATATCATGCTACTGAAATGACCACCAAAGTTCTGTGCTTCATTATAACGACATCTCCAACTCATTAGCCTTGGAAAACTGCTCTCTCACATCAAAAATCTGAGGACACTACACACCCAGGGAATCTTAAGAGGCCTGCTTAAGATACTTGTGCAGAAAAGGGAAATAAATACTGTTCTGGAAAAAAGTCCTTTCCTGAAATTCTCCACCTCTTCCCATTCATAAACAACCCCCATTCAAGTTTTCTGCAAGTCAAGCAGCTAGCTCTCGAGAGGCCTACTCCCCACCTGTCATTTGAGACCTACCTTTGTTATGACAAATTCCTCCTTATTGTCTCATCTCTATGCTCTCTTTGATGGAGACAAGAATGTGGACATGAGTCAATTCATTACATTTGAGAAATTCCCTCCACTTTTGCCACTAATATTTCTATAATAAAAATGTTATGTGCCAGGCATGGCGGTGCACATCTTTAATGTCAGCACTTAGGAGGCAGAGGCAGCTGGATTTCTGTGAGTTTGAGGCCAACCTGGTCTACAGAGTGAGCTCCAGGACAGCCAGAGCTGTTACACAGAGAAACCTTGTCTCAAAAAACCAATCAACCAAACAAACATTATGTTTGTGAACAAAAAAAAAAAAAAAAAAGTATTCAAACATCAGAATAGGTTTTGTTTTTATGAGAAAGCACTCTGAAGTGTGCTACCATGAGATTTTTGTTTTAGCACCAGGGCTGCAGTTATTAGAATTTTGTTCATTTTTATTTATTTTTGTTTGGTTTGTTTCTGTTTTTCGAGACAGGGTTTCTCTGTGTAGCCCTAGCTGTCCTGGAACTCACTCTGTAGACCAGGCTGGCCTCAAACTCACAGAGATCCACCTGCCTCTGCATCCCAAGAGCCGAGATTAAAGTGTGCCACTACTGCCCAGCTAGGTGGGAGTTGACATTTTTGACAAAGAGATTCTGATGAAGTTGGTACCAGACCTTGAGACCACCTGGCTTCATTTTTAAGGAAGGGCTTATTTTGGTTTACTTCTTTTTCAGAAGCACATTCTTAAAACTTGAAAATGTTTCTGATAAATTATTTTTCAGTTAAGTGGTCTATGGACCAAATCACCCATCTCCTTAAAATGCAACTCTCAAGCCTCCTGCTGAATCACAATACTGCAGATAACAGCTAGCAATCTTTTTTTTTTTTTTAAAGATGTTCTTTTTTATTATGTGTCCATATGTGCATGTGAAGTGTAGGTACCTTTAGGGGCTAGTAGCAACAGATTACCTGGAGCTGGAGTCACAGGCAGTTCTAAGCCACCCAATGCAGATGGTGGGAAAGGAACTCTCCATCCAAGAGCAGCAATCACTTTAACTGCTGACCCATCTTCACAGCCCTATGAATAAGCTTCCCTCGGGAGTATCACATGAGCACCAAACCACAGTAAGAAGTCTAGTAGAGCCGGGCGGTGGTGGCGCACGCCTTTAATCCCAGCACTCGGGAGGCAGAGCCAGGCGGATCTCTGCGAGTTCGAGGCCAGCCTGGGCTACCAAGTGAGTTCCAGGAAAGGCGCAAAGCTACACAGAGAAACCCTGTCTCGAAAAACGTCTAGTAGAAACAAACTCTGAACTTGTACATAAAACTCTTCTGGTTTGAGTTTTTGGTTTTTGGCTCTCAGTCCTCACTGTCTTTTCTTCCTCCTGGAATCTACTGAACTGAAAAGAAAACAAGCCTCACTAATTAGCTTCTTGAATTTAGTATGTGATGAATTTGCTCGTAAGTAGTTTCCTGAAATAAGGTCTATAGACCGTGTTACACTACCTTTCTATACTCATTTTTGAAACAACTTTTTTTCTTCTTTTCATGTGTATGTGGGTTTTTATAGGGTAATTGTGTGGGTTTGTGGGGATTCGTGTATATATGTGGTTTCTGTGGGGGACTGGAGGATTGTGTACGGTAGGTTGTTTTGTTTTTGGTGTGGGGGGGGTTGGGGGAAGGAGTGGGCTGTAATATAAGTTGGTATCAGGAATTTTCCTGGATTCCTCTTTTATCTTAGTCTTTGAGGCTGCCTCTGCCTTCTGAGAATGGAATTGCAGCAAACACCAACCTCTGACGGAACTCCCCAGAACTTTGTGGGGTTGGTTTATTTTTGTTTTTCTTTTGTTATTGATGTTAAAGGAAGTTCCCACTCTGTAGCCCAGGCTGGCCTGGAAAGTCATAGAACTCACTATGTAGAGCAGCCTTGCATGAAATGTGTGGTGGATGATCCTCTGCTGGAATTGCAGGCCACAACACCACGCTATTTTTTTTTTTCCCTTGGTACGACCTTCTCATAGAATTTTATTATCCACAAAATTCTTACCACAGGTTCAGTTACATCAATCACATTTCTGGAGTTGCTTCACAAAGAACTTTAGCCAAATAATTATATCTTAATCTTCTTGTTTCACATAAAAGTCTTCAATCTACAAATGCATTATCTATTAAAACAGAAAAACCCAAAGATCCAAAATGGAGACCTCAACTTAACTTATCCTCTGGTAATAGTCTCAAAAAAAAAAAAAAAAAAAAAGCATTCACTCCTTCAAAAGGAAGGCCACAGAACAGTACACAGGAAACCATTAACAACTGGAGAGTGTCCCTAGGGGCTTTTTAAAAGAAGCTTTCAAAAGATTTGAATAAATGATACATTATTATTTGAATAAATGATGCATTATTCTATATAAATAATGATACCTGGTTTCTAACTGGCATACTGCAATACAATACTATTGACTACATACACTGAACTAAAATGAAGTGGCTCTATTTATAAGATTATCACCAGAGTACACTATGGTACTCTCAATTTCCCGACAGTAGCAAAGGGCAAAGATCCAACCATCCTTCCTGCGTACGTCAGATGAAGAGCCAGGACTTGCTATCTTGACCAGCATCCTTTTAACATACTAGAAAATCCTCAAATCCTCTAGACAGTTATGAAGTAGAAACATAACCATTACCTGGGAGGTGGCAGTGGTGGCGCAGGCAGATTTCTGCAAGTTGAAAGCCAGCCTGTTCTACAGAGCAAGTTCCAGGACAGCCAGAGCTACATACTGAGACCATATCTTGAAAAAACAAAAAAAAAAAAAAACCAAAAAACAAGAGAAGAAGAAGAGGAGGAGGAGGAGGAGGAGGAGGGGGAGAAAAATACAACCATCAGTAGAGACACAGAAGTCTATAGTCTAGTAGACAAAGTGGATCTGTAATGGCTATGTGACTGTCTTGTCAAGAAGTATCTGGAAGGGGAGTAAGCTAATTACCATTCCTGATAAATCTGTTTTGACTCTACAAAAATCAAAATTGTCTGCTTTTCCTTGCATCTCTTTGCTGTGTAAATTTCAACTCTCATTTCTTATAAAGAAAGCTACATTTTATAGCTAACAGCCAGCCAGGTCACAAGAAAAGTATGCCAGGAGAGGAGGATCAGACAAGAGCTTGATATGTCATAGAAAGTGTAGACCTTAGATGAAGCTCCATCAGTTAGATGTTGTGTGACTTAAAGAGACCTACTTCTGAAAACACCTTTGGTCTTTTCCTTAAAGGTTTTGGGCCAAGAAAAGGATGCTGGTCACAGCAGCATACACCTTTAATCCAGCACTTGGGAGGCAGAGGCAGTCAAATCTAAGAGTTCAAGGCCAGCCTGATCTACAGAGTGAGTTTCAGGACAGCCAGAGCTATGCTTGAAAACCAAAGTAAGCCCCACCCCCAGCCCCCAAAAAGGTTAAGTCTTATTTTTTCACCAAGTGTATCTAGGAAGTCCTTCAACATTGGGCTTTTGTGACGATCTTAACTTTTCCTGAGAGAATAAACAAGACAGTAAGAATAACAAAAACCTGGGCTGGAGAGATGGCTCAGAGGTTAAGAGCACAGGCTGCTTTTCCAGTAGGTCCTGAGTTCAATCCCCAGCAACCACACGGTGGCTCACAACCATCTATAATGAGATCAGGTCCCCCCTTCTGGCCTTCAGGCATACATGCAGGCAGAACACTGTATACATAATTAATAAATAAATCTAAAAAAAATTTTTTTTAAAAGAGTAACAAAAACCCTACTAGCTAGGCATTCTGTCTTGGGCCAGCACTTAGGGGGTTGAAACAGTAGGATGGTCAAAATTGACAGTTACCTACTAAACTTTTAAAATTAACAAGGTCCTGTTTCCTTAGACCTAATATCAAATGGCTTAAGTGATAATGATGTTTGAATAGTACTGCTAATATAAGGAAATATTTTTCTTAAGATATATAATTTTGTTAAGTTTTATTGTGAAAAATAACTATGGACTAATGCATTTAGCAATAAGACTATATCTTATAGGCAAACACTGAGGGCTCATTTTTGTATTAAAAGTCAGTAATTTGTTGGGGATATTGCTCACAGAACAAGTTAAGCTAGCACCTGCAAACCCTAGGTTCAATCCCCAGTATCATGACAGACAGACGGAAGGACTGAAACCCCGGGGACTCATATGGTGGAAGGAAAGAACCAGTTCCTCCAAGCTGTCTTCTAACTTCCACATGTACACTGTGGCAATGAGTGCTCCCCTTTACACACACAACACAACACACAAAATAAAATATCGTTTTTAAAAATATGTACTACACTTAATTAATTTTTCTAGACAGAGTCTCATTATGTACCCCTGGCTGCCCTGGAACCTTGTATGTAGACCAGACTTGCTTCAAGTCTGACTTCTGCCAGAATGCTGGATTAAAAGTATACACCTTACCCAGTAAAAGAAAAAATTAAAGGTGACTAGAGTGATGGTTCTGTGGTTAAGAGCACATACTATTCTTGTAGAGGATCCAGTTTGGTTCCCAGCACCCTTGTAGGGCTGCTCACAAGCACCAGAGGATCCAACACCCTCTTCTGGCCCCTGTGGACAATTACACTCACATGCACAGACACCCACACTAACAAACACACTTAAAATAATAAAATAAACCTTAAATTTAAAAAAAAATTAATTTAAAATTAAATTTAAAAAATTTTTTTAATTTAAAAAAACTTTAAATTAAAATAAACCTTAAAGGAGTGCGATGGGCAGAGCCAGGTGGATCTCTGTGAGTTCGAGGCCAGCCTGGTCTACACAGTGAGATCCAGGACAGGAACAAAACTACACAGAGAAACCTTGTCTGGAAAAACAAAAAACAAAAAAATTTAATTAATAGTTTAAAAGATACTTTGTATGCAGGAGCTAAATCATAATAACTCCCCTGAAGGCCAGAAGAGGAGATCTATAACTGGAATTACAGATGGTTGTGAGCCACCATGTGGGTGCTGGGAATTGAACAGCCAGTCCTCTCTCTAGCCCCTGTTTAAATATTTTCAAGCTAAAACATCTGATGAGAACAGAGGAAACCATCCTTACTTAACTTTATGATTTTCCATACCAAGGATTCTGGACTCAGATGTACTCTTGATAAAATAGACTCATTTGAGAATCAAGATTATAAAATATTCTATCTGGTATAAAGCATACTTTATTTCATTTATAAAGAGACATTTTTTAGAAAACCAAAATATCATTAATGTATCAATTCTTTCAACTTTCCTGTTAATTTTTAACCTTTTAAAAATTGTGTTGGGCCGGGTGGTGGTGGCGCACGCCTTTAATCCCAGCACTCGGGAGGCAGAGCCAGGCGGATCTCTGTAAGTTCGAGGCCAGCCTGGGCTACCAAGTGAGTCCCAGGAAAGGCGCAAAGCTACACAGAGAAACCCTGTCTCGAAAAACCAAAAAAAATAAATAAATAAAAATAAAAATTGTGTTGTTATGCGAGTGTGCACATGTATGTATGTATGTATGTTTACTACCTGTGTGCAGGATTCCATGGAGGTCAGAATATGGCATCAGATCCCCTGAAACAGAGTTATGGTTGTGAGCCACCATACAGATGGTACGATTCGAACCCAGGTCCCCTTGAAGAGCAGCCAGTGTTCTTAACCTAGAGTTCTCTCTCCAGCCCCTTGTTTAAAAGTTTTATTATAAATTATTGCAGGAAATATTCTAGGATCACAGGGAAAAAAAAATCTCGTTAACATTACATCTTTATTCCATTTACCAGTAACGTGAAATTTGTTCCAAACTATTAAATTACAATAAGCAACACTTGTCTTTCAAATTCATGGTCAAAAATACTGGTTAACATTACTCATATAACGTCCTTAGGTATAAAAACCTTTGCCTTTTCAGGTACTTAGAAAAAAAAACTTACTTGGCTTCAAAAGTAACAAGCAGTAATATTTATCTTATTCTTTACGGCTTTACAAAATTTCAAACTTCAAATCTTTTTAAAATCCTTATACTATTTAGTAAATTTTACTTATGTACAGTGTGACATCAAGAAGAGACACCTTGTTAAGTTTTTAAAAAAGTATCAAAAAATAATATGGCTTATAAAAAGCAAGAGAGCCTACTTTTATGTATCTATGATGATTTGCTGCCATTAAGAGATGAAATAGGGCAAGAATGAAGGGAAAATAGAAAATGAACAAGCAATACACACACATACACACACACACACACACTCAGGCATCCACAAGGAAGGGTATGTGGTGTTTAACTCAAGATACTCAATGGCTGGATATGAAAAGAGAAACTTGATAAGGAAAACAGAATTCTCATTTTTGCACCCATAAGGAAGAGTATATATGCCAATACAGGGTGATTAGAATCCCAATAAGCTGCAATTTAAGATGAAGGTTGAAGCAGAAGCCAGATGAAAGGCGGCCTCTGTAACATTTGCTCCTGGAGTCCAGCAACTCTCAGCAGTTGGCTGGAGACTGAGCTGGAAGATCCTGTGGCGCTCCAACAAAAGGACGAAACAAACTCAAGTTCCCAGGGCCCCTCCCGACAACTAGAGAAACAACTTGATAAATGATTGCTCTGTCAAGAGACCAAGAGATGGAGACGTCTGGAAGCAGAGGGGGGATGTATCTAATTTAGGAGGGGGTGGTGCAGAACGGCAAAGAGATCATCAAAACCTTAAGACAACACTGCAAAACTCCACAGTTTTAACAACTGAAGCTTCCTCCATGTTAGCATGTAGCCAGAAACCTAGCAGTCTGGTCCTTCCTAAGCTATTTCGATTTAAGGGAGAAACTTTCTACCTTCCACAACCCATCTTCCTGCCTTAACTCCAAGCTTAAGAAAGCTTTTGCTCATTTAGGAATGACATGAAAAATACAAATTCCTTTTCCCCTACTTCACACCTGAAGACCCTGATTCAGACCTGAGAGAGAGGCACAAGGCCCCAAAGCTTACTTAACTTAAGAAAACAATTGTTTTCAATCAATCAATCAATCAATCAATATTTTGAAAATTTTAGAAGTTCCCATTTGCCCTTAATTTTCCTCTTTTCTTTCCTTTAAGGTGAGTACAATCTCTTCCTGACTAAAAACTGGCATAGGTTTCAAAGGCATTGGTGACAAATTCAGCCAACACACGATGAACATCTCTACTGAGAAAAAAAAAAGTGTTACTACCCAAAGAGTAGGTAATTGAGTCAAAAAAACTCTTGTAGTCTCAGCAACTGATCAAAGACCAAAAAAATAAGCCTGTGGTGGTATTGTGTTCCCCAAAATATTGTGTACCCTAATAAACTTATCTGGGGTCAGAGAACAGAAAAGCCACTAGATACTTAGGCTAGAAAATGGTGGCACTTACGCCTTTAATCCTAGCATTCCAGAGGCAGAAATCCCTCTGGATCTCTGTGAGTTCAAGGCCACATTGGAAACAGCCAGGCATGTGACACACACCTTTAATCCCAAGAAGTGAGCCTTTAATCCCAGGGAGTGATGGCAGAAGGCAGAAAGATATATAAGGCGTGAAGACCAGAAACTAGAAGCATTTGGCTGGTTAAGCTTTCAGGCTTTCGAGCAGCAGTTCAGCTGAGATTCATTCTGGATGAGGACTCAGAGGTTCCAGTCTGAGGAAACAGGATCAGCTGAGGAACTGACAAAGTGAGGTAGCTGTGGCTTGTTCTGCTTCTCTGATCTTCCAGTATTCACCCCAATAACTGGCCCCAGGTTTGATTTTATTAATAAGAACTTTTAAGATTCCTGCTACATAAGCCAGTTCATTAAAATATGTCAAAGGCAAGAACAAGCAAGTAACGTAACATAAAGAGCTTTCAACTGACCAAGTCTTTCTTATGTCACTTCAAACTTTTAACTTGCTGGGCTAGATAATGCTGCTGTAATAAAAATATTATATATTGTACTGATGTGCAAAAGAAATTCTATGAAGGCCAAATTAACTTTTGACTGTAATAAGACAATTACAAACCAGGCATGGTGGCTGACCCAGAACATCAGCTGTATTAACTACCAGTTATAACGATATTAAATACCAATTAAAGAGGCGTTCTGAACAATAACAGGAAAACCAGGAGAAAAATCACTACTTAACAGGGTTGAGTTGGAAGGTCTTGTTCCTAATTTTTCTTGAAAGTAAAAATACCTAGGGAATTTTTCTAGAAAAATGTATGTATGGTCTGTCAAGAAATTGCTTAGATTCCATTACATAAAAATGGCTGTTCTGTGAAGGACCTCACTTGCTAACTTCCCAAATCGCCTCCTCATCAGGACACATTTCCGACATTGTAGACAAAGAGAAAAGGTATCACATCACGAATCTCATTAAGATTAACTCTAATCAGCAATTCACAAAAGTGAAGGGCTCAACAGCAAACATTGTAATCCTAACATTCAAGATGCTGAGGCAGGATGACTGCTACAAATTCAAGTTTCATCTGATGCATAAGAAACTACAAAAGTTCACAGCATGTAAAAATCAAAGCTCTGGTTTGCCATTTGAAAAAAAAAAAATTATAGAAAACAAAAACTGAATGCCTCCCCTCTTTTGAAACATTAGCAGCTATGGTTCTGATTTATAGTTTTTTCTAAATAATTTATTTTTATTTAATTGCACTGGTGTTTTGCCTGCATATATGTTTGTGTGAGGGTGTCAGATCTTGGAGTTACAGACAGTTATGAGATGCCATGTGGGTGCCGGGAATTGAAACCAGGTCCTCTGGAACAGCGGTCAAAGCTCTTAACCGCTGAGCCACCTCTCCAGCCCCTCATAGTTCTTCTAAACATGGGTCTGCTGGGGTTATGAATGACTGCTCCCTTTCAGACCAGCCAGGTACAGGTTACCCATCTGATTCTCAGTGAGCTTTCACATTGACAACCTCAATGAGTGGCAGGTTAGCTTGTACTAAAAACGCTCATTAACCTTTTTTCCCAGTGGTCATAGATAATACTGACATTCTGTAAGTCTTGACATTCTCCTTTTGCCTGTAATGCTCAGGATTTAATTGATACAATATTCCAACCAGTTAAATGAACTGTTTGGGGCTGGAAAGACTGGAGAAACTTCTTCCTCTTACAAGAAGACCAAGTTCTGTTCACAACCCCCACATAAAACCATACAAGACCTGATGCATTCTGACTACCTTGGGCACCAGGTACATGCACGCATGAGGGCAAAAAATAATCACACAAGACAGTCTGTCTATGTAGCATTGGCTATCCTAGAACTCTCTCTGTAGACCAGGCTGGCTTCAAACTCACAGAGATCCAACTTCCTCTGCCTCAAGTGCTGGTATTAAAGGCGATTAAGGGATTAAGACCTGAGTTCATTCTTCTGCATAGCATAAAGCCAGCATGGTGGTGAATGCCTGTAACCCCAGTGCTTCCAGATAGGAAAATCAGAAACTAAAATCCTACAATGTGAGTTCCAGGTCAGTCTGGAATACCTGGGACCCTGCCTCAAAGGGGGATGATTCAGCGAGCAGTCAAATACACATACTGCTCTTTACAGAGGACCTGATTTCAGTTCCTAGCACCCACTTCAGGTGGCCTACAACTCTAGCTCCAGGGGAATCCAATCTCCACTGACACCTGAATTTGTGTACACACATCCACATACCCGTGTATGCAAACACATATACACAATTAAAAATGAATCCTTTTAAAGAAGGGAATGGAACGTACTAACCCAATGGGCACAAAGAAAGGTTAGATCAATGGTTAACTGGGGATTTTTTATTGTCATTGTTTATCCTAAAGCAAAAAATTCAGGAGCTGCATTCTAATCAAGCAATCAAGCCATGAGTGGTGGGCTGCCAGAAGTCCCAACTTCATGGGAGGCTGAAACAGGCCTATTGCTTGAGTACAGGAGTTTAAAAACAATCAACAACACCACCCTCTAAAAAGGCTAAGCAAGCAACTGGTTGTGATGGCTCAATCACGCAACCCCAGTACTTAGGAGGCTCAGGCATTGGGCTGCCATGAGGTCAGGGCCAAAATGGGTCAGAGAGTAAGTATACTTGCCTCAAAAAGACACAAAAAGGGCTGACCAAAAAAATTCAGCAAGAAAAGGCATTTGCTGTCAAGCCTTACAATCCAAGTATGATTCCTAGATCCACACAAATGCCGTGGGGTTGGTGGGTGGGGTGGGTGGTGGTGGTGGTGGTGGTGGTGATATTTTATTTGTGTTAAAATGTGGTGATATTTTATTTTTGCTTTAATAAAGTTTGCCTGGAAATCAGAGGAAATAGCAAGCTATTTTAAGCAAACATAAAAGTCAAGCAGTGATAGCATATGTCCTTAATCACTTAGCAGAAAGGCTCTCTGTGTGTTTAAGGCCATACTAGGGAACAGAGCCAAGCATGGTGACACACGCCTTTAATCCCAGTACCAACCATAGAGACCTGGAGGTCTGTACAGACAGACAGTGACAAGAAAGTGAGGTAGCTAGGCTAAGGTAGCCAATGAGAGGGCGAACAGCAAGGCAATAAAGGCCCGGGCAAGACAGGAAGTGGTTCATATTTGGAAGCTGCAGAGCTGGTGAGGTAAGGTTGGCTGGTGGCTCTCCCTATTTCCCTGATCTCTAAGGCTTTCACCCCTATATTTGGCTCCATTTTGTGTTTTTTTTTTTTAATTTTTATTTTGCAATACAATTCAGTTCTACATATCAGCCACAGATTCCCTTGTTCTCCCCCCTCCTGACCCCCTCACCTTCCCCCCAGCCCGCCCCCCATTCCCATCTCCTCCAGGGCAAAGCCTTCCCCACAGACTGAGATCAACCTGGTAGACTCAGTCCAGGTAGGTCCAGTCTCCTCCTCCCAGGCCGAGCCAAGGGACCCTGCATAGGCCCCAGGTTTCAAACAGCCGACTCATGCAATGAGCACAGGTCTCACTGCCTGGATGCCTCCCAAACAGATCAGGCCAATCAACTGTCTCACCCACTCAGAGGGCCTGATCCAGTTGGTGACCCCTCAGCCATTGGTTCATATTTCATGTGTTTCCATTCGTTTGGCTATTTGTCTCTGTGCTTTATCCAACCTTGGTCTCAACAATTCTCGCTCATATAAACCCTTCTCATTCTCGATAATTGGACTCCCAGAGATCCACTCAGGGCCTAGTCATGGATCTCTGCATCCAGATCCCTCAGTAGTTGGATGAGGTTTCTAGCACGACAATTAGGGTGTTTGGCCATCCCATCACCAGAGTAGGTCAGTTCGGACTGTCTCTCGACCATTGACAGCAGTCTGTTGTGGAGGTATCTCTGTGGATTTCTGTGGGCCTCTCTAGCACTTTGCTTCTTCCTATTCTCATGTGGTCTTCATTTACCATGGTCTCCTATTCCTTGTTCTCCCTCTCTGTTGTTGATCCAGCTGGGATCTCCCGCTCACCCAAGCTCTCTTTCCCTCAACCCTCGCCCTTCACTACCTCCACTCATGTCCAGGCTGTTCATATAGATCTCATTCCATTTCTCTGTCATTGGGCGATCCCCGTGTCTTTCTTGGGGTCCTGTTTTCCAGGTAGCCTCCCTGGTGATGTGAGTAGCAATCCAGTCATCCTTGTTCCACATCTAGTATCCTGCTGGCTCCGTGTTTTTTATTTAATAAGACCATTTAGAAATTTGTCTCTGTTTCTGTCTCGCTCTCTCGCTCTCTGTGCCCACAACAAATGTGCCCACAAACACAAATAAATAAATGTAAAATGCAAGAAAAAAAAAACTAACATAAAACAACAAAAGCCCAAGCAAGCTAAGAGTTCTAAAGTATTCTAAAGTGTTGGCTCAAATCTTTCCCCAGCTGGAAGTAGTGGCACAAGCCTCTGATTACAGCACTTGGTTGGGATGCAGAGGCAGGTGGATCTCTATAAATTTTAGGCCAACTTAGTCTACACAGCAAGTTCCATACCAGCCAAGGCTGCTGCATAGTAAAACCTGGTCTCAACATACAAACTTTTCCCACAACTCCTTTAGAATCCTTTCCAGTCTTTCTAAAATTGAGGTGAGCTCTCCTCACTCACCTTAAACACACCTCCTCAACTAAAGTCATTATGTCCGACTGTTTATAAAGAAACACCCCAGCCCCAGCCAAAGGATCTCTTCATTTTACTTTTCCCTATCAGATAGCTGGAGTCTTGGCACACTGTAGCCACTTGTTTCTTCAAACACTTCAGAATGAGCTCTGAATTTCTAAAGTTCTCTACAATCTAATAGTTAAACAGCAGAAAACTATTTCAACTTACTTTCATTACTACTCCCTTAAGGAATTTTAAATCTTCCCACCAAGCTGTTCCCAAATCAGGACTCTTACAACAGAATTGACTTTATAACCTATGGAGGCATCATCAGTTAGTCCCTTGAGGCAGTAATGAACAGTATTTGGATACCCACAGTTAACAATGCAATGAGAGGAAGGTCTCACAACCTACCTGACCGAATCAACATACAATTTAACATGCAGTAAGTATGAAATTTAAAATACTATCCCACATATAAATTACTCAAGATGTTTATTACACAAACATAAAGCATTCCTCTTAAACCTATGAACTATTATGGAGACAATAGCAAGTGTTTTTAGGGCTAGCAGTATTAATTCAGGGAGAAAGAATGTGTTTAGCATGGCCAGGGCAGAAGAGCTGATCCCTAAGACACTTCCCAAAAAAGAAGTTTTCTAATAATGTCTAGAGCAAACCAGACTTACACACACACACACACACACACACACACACACACACACACACACCCCGTACCAGCCTACAAAATTTCACCCAAAGGTCAGTATAGCACATTTGTGGCTATCACTAACATATATCTGCCATGCAGGCTGACATGAAAAGTCAGAAAACCATATTCAGGATGACAAAGCTAGGTATGGTGTCACATGCCTGTAATTCCAGCACTCTTCTCATCCCTAAACTGGAGAGGTGGAGGCAGGACAATCAGAGTTCAGGGCCAGCCTTGGCTACCTAACAAGTTCAAGGCCAGGCTAGACCCCATCTCAAAAATCCAAAACCAAAAATAATTAAAATAAGTAAAATAAAATTAATTATTTTTAAAAAGACAGGCTTAAGAACCAAGTGTTGGTGAGGATGTGGAGGGACTGGAACCCCGGTCACCAAGTGGTGGTGATGTGAGATGGTGAGGCAATCTTGAAAGTCTAGCAATTCCTCAAAAGGTTACACAAAAACCACGTGGAATGAGAAATTCCACGCAGCTGGGCTGGTGACACAAACCTGTAATCCCAGCACTCAAGAGGCAGAGACAATCCGATCTCTGAGTTTGAGGCCACCCTGATCTATATAGCTAGTTCCAGTGTAGTAAAGAGTACATAGTGAGTCTCAATAAAACTAGTTAATGAATTATTTAAATTCCACTCCTGATACATGTTCAGGCCTATGCCCTCACACAAGCTCCAACAGAAACATTCGGAGCATGATGTGCAATAGCCAAAAAGTATATACAACTCAAAGGTCTGTCAACTAATAAATGTTTATACAAAATTTAAGTTTATCTATAAATGGAATATATATGGCAATAAAGGAGTGAAGTATTTTTTAAAACTTGTGATGATCTAGGTTTTTGTCATTGACATAAATTAGGGTAGTTACTTTTCTATTGCTATGTGAAGAGATGTGATGAACATATAAAGGAAAGTATTCAATTTGGGGGCTCACAATTCCAGAAGGTTACAGTATATGACCATCATGGGGAGAATGACAATAAGCAAGCAGGCAGGGCACTGGAGCAGTAGCTGAGAGCTCACCTCTGATCCACAAGCACAGGCACAGAGAAAGATAACTGGGAATAGCCTGGACTTTTGAAACCTGGAAGTCCACACCCAGTGACACACCTCCTCCAAGGCCAGACCCTCCTAATCCTTTCCAAACAGAGACCAAGCATTCTAACACATGAGCTTATGGGAGCCATTTTCACTCAGACCACCACGAAGGTTATCTGGGAAGACATCTGAACTAAGAATATGCCTTCATCAGACCTGCCTGTGGACAAGCTTGTTGGGCATTTTCTTGATTAATGATTGATGTGGGAGGGCACAGCCTACTGTTAGTGGTGCCAATGGGCAAGCAGCCCTGGGTTGTATTAGAAAGCAGGCTGATAGCTCTGGAGAGATGGCTCAGCAGTTAAGAGCACTGACTGCTCTTCCAGAGGTCCTGAGTTCAATTCCCAGCAACCACATTGTGGCTCACAACCAACTGTAATGATGCCCTCTTCTGGCCTGCAGGGACACATGCAGGCAGAACACTGTATACATATAAATAAATAAGAAAAAAAAAAT
The DNA here is from genome assembly GCF_949786415.1 of Peromyscus eremicus. Taxonomy (NCBI): domain Eukaryota; kingdom Metazoa; phylum Chordata; class Mammalia; order Rodentia; family Cricetidae; genus Peromyscus; species Peromyscus eremicus. The sequence continues at coordinate 383,735 of NW_026734352.1, forward strand.
TTTTTTTTTTTTTTAAAAAGGAAAGCAGGCTGAGGAGCTGGTGATGGCTCAGTGGTTAAGAGCACTGGTTGCTCTTCCAAAGGACGGGGGTTCAATTCTCAGCACCCACATAGCAGCTCACAACTGTCCGTAACCCCAGTTCCAGGGAATCTGGTACCCTCTCACAGACATACATGCAGGCAAAACACCAATGCACATAAAAATAAATAAATCTTAAAAGAAAGAAAGAAAAGAAAAGAAAAGAAAAGAAAAGAAAAGAAATGAAAAGAAAGCAGGCTGAGCAAGCCATTAATCAGTCATAGTTCTCTGTGGTCCCTGCTTGAGTTCCTGCCTCCAAGGTCCTTCTAGAGTTCCTGTCCTGAGTTCCCTCAATAATGGACTGTGCTGAGGTGTTCAATCACAGCAACAGAAAGCAAACTAGAATACCTGCTGAAACATGAATGGGCATTCAAAACACTCTGCTAAAAGCAACAGATGTCAGTCACAAGAATGCACATTTTGAATAATTCTACTCATGGGAAAAGTTCACTCAGCAAATTTCAAAGACACACCAGATTAGTGGTTTCCAGAAGATAGCAGGTAGGGACTGGATTACAGCCTGACTGCTAAAAGACTTTGAAGTTTATTTTACAGTTGATGAAAATGTCTTTAAATTTGACTGTGATGGTTACACACTTAAGAGTACATTAAAACCAATAAAATGTACTATTAATAGGTCAAATTAGCCAACCAGTGGCTGCTCACGTCTTTAATTCCAGCACTTGGGAGGCAGAGCAGACAGATCTCTGTGAGTTCAAAGCTGGCCTGGTCTACAGAGTGAGTTCCAGGACAACCAAGGCTACACAGAGAAACTCTGTCTCAAAAACAAAACAAAACAAAAGAGTGAAATTAAGTTTGGTATCTCAATAAAGTATCCAAAAAGAAAAATTATTAAAATCTGTGAGATGCCAGAAAAATGTGATTACTGTTACAAGTGCCAAGAAACACTACTTATTGTTTCTAGGGGCTGGAAAGATGGCTCAATGGTTAAAAGTCTTGCAGAGGACTAAGGTTCATTCAGTTCTCAAAACCTACATGATGGTGGCTTATAACCATTTGTAACCCAGTTCCGGGGGATCCAACATCCTCTTCTGACCTCCATGGGCACACATAAGCCAATCTAATAAGTCCTCTTTTCATATATATATTCATTCTATTGGTTTTGCTTCCCCATAGAACCCTGACTAGGAGTGAGCAAGATGGCTCAGTGGGTAAAAGCACTTGCCACATAGGCATGATAACCTGAGTTCCATCCCCTGGACCCACATAAAAAGCTGGACTTGGGGACTGGAGAGATGACTCTGAGCTTAAGAGCACTTACTGATCTTCTAGAGGACCTGGGTTCAATGCACAGCACCACAGCACTCATATGGCAGCTTACAACCATCTGTAAAATTCCAGTCCCAGAAAAATCCTATGCCTTCTTCCAACCCCCTTAAGTACTGTGCACACAAAAGATGCACATACACACATGCAAGCTAAACACTCATACACATAACAAATAGTTTGAAGGGGGGAAAAAAGAAGGGAGGACTGGACGTAGTGACATTCATCTGTAATCCCAGCACTCCTACAGCAAGAAAGGAGACAGAGGGGGGAAATCACCTAGGGACTGGAGGGCAAGCTAGTTTCTACATGGCAGAAACAGGAGAGACCCTGTTTTCAATCAAGTGAAACTCCTCTTGAATGACTCCTAAAATTGTTCTTGGGTCAAAGAACACACCAATGCCATCGAATGTGTGCCCGCACACGCGCGTGTAAGTGTATATATATATATATATATATACATACATACATACATACATACACACACACACACACACACACACCCCAAATTTGTTTAAAAAAAAAAAAAAAAACCTGACTAACAGATCTTTTGTAATTCAATAGCCTTGAAGCATAAATATCATGGTCTTTATTTGAAATAGCTCAAAACCGAATACCCAAGACCAGAAGAAAATAATTTAATTTTTAACTTCAGTTTTCTGGTCTATGAAAGAAATAAAAAGGCATTCAAATTTACAAGAGCTGAATGATGTTAAGTACATCTCACCCCTGATTAGACAGACACTCAGATTTTAAATTCTTTTATCTGTTTTTAGCAAAAACAGATGATGCACTTGGAAAGTTAGCAAAATGTATAGAAGATCACAGTGAGAGCAATATTTAAGATCAGCAGTTCTGTCATGCTGACCAGAGTTTTATGTTGTAACCAATTAACAGCATAGCAACAAATGCTACAACTTAAAAACAAATTAATTTATGCTCAATCAAATAAAGCAGTTAATCTGTTTTTCAGCATGCAACAATGTAATGATGCTAAATAATTCAAAACATAAAAATAACAGGCAGTGGTTGACTACAATGATTTGACTTATGCAGCTGTAATTATTCCCAAAGTCACTTGAGAACTCAGTAGTAACTCTGCAAGACTCCAAAGCTCCAATGCACAAAGGTGATGTAAATTTCTCTTTTCCTCCCCACTGGCTGTTTTCACTGGTTCGGAGGTTCAAGTTGAGAAACCAGTCAGGATGCAAAAAGTACAATTTAGTCTTGAACTGGAACACTTCCTCAGTATTAATATCTGAATGAAAAGCCTAGCTCAAAGAGAAAGAGGGCAGGAGAGGAAAAGCAATCAATCACAGTCTGAGAGATAGAGCACTGGGGTGGGTGCAGTGGGTGGAGGTGGGAAAGGATCAGAGATAATTGAGTGTGATGAACTACAAGGGTTGATGGAAGATAAATTGGCTGATAGACCAGCATGAAGAATTAGGAGGAAAACAAAGCATGCCAGATGGAAGAACTACAAAGGACATGTGGACACAGAATGGGGGGTGGGGTGGGTGGGTGTGCTAAGCTAGGGGGATCAGGTGCAGAAAGGTAGGGCTACTTTTGTAGATGAGTGTGTACAACCTTTCTTAGGAACCTTCAATCCCAGGGGTGGGGGTCAGGGGTGGGGTTTGTTCTTTATTTTTGTTTAAAAGGCAGAGTTTCTCTGTGTGGCTCTGGCTGTCCTGGAACTTTACAGACCAGGCTGGCCTCAAACTCAGTTATCCGGCTGCCTTTGCCTCACAAGAGTGCTGGGATTAAAGGCATGCACCACCACCAAAATGTGATCAAGAATGCAGGTCAGTACAGCACTTCCCTAGAACACACAAGGCCCTTTGTTTAATTCAAAATAACAGAAAAACAAAAAATCCAATGTGAATATATGGTTTGTGTACATTTTATCATATAGGACCACATTGAAGAAAGTTGGCCAGTTTAATACACCCAACCTATGGAAGATATATGGCAGATTTTTTTTAAAAAAATGACAACAGGAGCCGGGAGGTGGTGGCTCAGCACTTTAATCCCAGCACTCAGGAGGCAGAGCCAGGTGGATCTCTGTGAATTCAAGGCCAACCTGGTCTACAGAGCAAGATCCAGGACAGGCACCAAAACCACACAGAGAAACCCTGTCTCTAAAACCAAAAAAAAAAAAAAAAAAAAAGGGAAAGAAAGAAAAGCAGCAGCAGCTGAGGCAAGAGGATCTAGAGTTTCATGCTACCCTAAGCTGCCCAGCAAGACCTTGAAGGTAATTGGAAAATGGCAAATTCTAAGACAGTCTAGAAGGCACAGTCCCACCAGCCTTGGAACCAGACACAGATACAGCAGAGTTTTGGGAAATATTACAAGTGAAAGTTAAGAACTCTTGCTGGAGGCCACAAGTGGTGGTGCACTCCTTTAATCCCATCACTCAGGAGACAGAGGCTGGAGGATCTCTATGAGTTTGGTCTGCAGAGTTCCAGGACAGCCACTGCTACAGAGAAACCCTGTCTTGAAAAAACAAATAAGCAAACAAAAAGAACTCTAAGAAAAAAAGACAGCTGCAAGAACAGATGGACAAGGTTGGCAGAGAGATGTAGCATTCTAAGGAAAAACTAAAACAACTATATCCCTTGAGTAACAATGTAACAAAACTGAGGAAGGCCTTTGACCGGTTCATTGGCTTGGAAACAGCTGGATAAGAAAACAGTATGAGCCGAGCTTGAGGACACTGCAATACAAACCCCAGAAACTGAAAGAGAGAGAGCACACCAATTACCAGGGTCTAGAATTGAGTGGATAGATGGGAGGAGAAATTACAAACTAAAGATGTTGCCAAGTCTTCAACAAGTCTTCCGTTCTTCCATCTAGTCTATACCTAACATTTCCAAGTCTTTTTGATCCAAGCAGATATTCTATTTCCATTACATTCCATTTTTGCATTTAGGAGGCCCAGATGGATCTTTCACACTGCAATGGACAGCAGGAACCAATGGACTCATTCCAAAGTGCTAAGCCTCCATCTGCAGCCTTCTGTCAATTCTCTCCATCCCTTCTGCCCTATTCCCAATTTTTTACATATACCCATTGCACAAGTAATCAGTTTCCTTCCCATTAGTACAGGAAAAATGATTATTATCCCCAAAACAAGTAATGCCTTTATATTATTCTCATCATCCAAAAATATTACTGTATCTAATGCTACAAGCCAAATTAGGCACCACAAAGTACAACACAGACATAGATGTCCAAACAAGGGAAGCCAGTTAGATGGCTCAGTGAGTAAAAATGCTTACAGAGCAAACCTGATAACAGACCTCTCCCCCATTCTCCCCTGACCTCCACACAAGCACCATGTAACATTTTATCAATACAGACCACACCCACAGGCATGCACGCTCACAAACTGGCTTTAAGTGCTGATTCAGGCTACCTACTGACTGCTAGGTCTGGCTTTCCTGGTTCTAATCACAATTCAACTAGACTTAAATTATCTCTAACATCCTTTGCAGCTAGTACCTTCTATAGTTCTCTAACAATGGAACAGAGAGAATAGAAAGATAAATGTGTACTTTCCAGAATATATTACAAATTCACTATAAAGAGACAACACAGAAATTTTAAAAAGGCATAAGGAGTAAGACAGACGAACGTTCTCAATCAATCCTAGCACTTGTCAGGCTGAGTCTGGGCTACATAGGAAAAACCTGGCTCATAAAAACTGGGAGAAGGGGGGCTGAGTTTAGCAAAGAAAAGACATGCCAGCAATAAAAGGTTATTTTTATTATATAAGTATAATGATTAGAAACTAAATAAATAAATGACAGGCATGGTGATCCAGCCCTCTGGAGGCAGAGGCAGGTGGATCTCTGTGAGTTCCAGGTCTGTCTAGTCTACATGGAGAGTCCCAGGCCAGCCACAGCTACACAGTGAGACCTTGTGTTGAAACAGGAAGGATGGAGGTAATGGAAGAACAGAAGGACAGATGGGAAGAAGAGATGAAAGGAGGGAAGGTACATTATTCTTCCAGAAATAGAGCTACACTGTAAGTTTCATGTCAGTTCTGGGATTCACAAAAAGTGAGAAGAGGGCTGAGGTTGTAACTCAGATCACCACATGCTTGCCTAGCAATGCATGAAACTCTGGGTTCCATCCCGAGCTCCACATAAACTGGACATGGTCACTTACAAACCCAGCATTTGGGAGGTAGAGACTAGAGGATCAAAAGTTCAAGTCATCCTTGGCTACAGATCAGATCTGAGGCCAGCCTGTGGTACTCTGTCTCATAAGGACAGAAAGGAAAGAGGGGGGTATGTTTGTGTGTACGTGTGCCTGTCCTTGAGAGGTTTACTATGGAAATTATACAAATATCTGCTGTCCATTATATCTAAAGAAGCACTTGGCCAGACAGCTAACCATTAAGAATACAAATATAGATAAATAAAGCAAGCAGAGATTGTGCTTTATCTGCTCATTCATTTTTGTTGTTGTTTTAGTTACTTTGGAGGAAAGGTCCTATGTAGACTAAGCTCACCTAAGCTGAATAGTAAGCTGGAATCACAGGTGTGGCCACATAGTGGGCAGTTTGTCCTTTTAGGAAGTTTATTCTGTTTCTTCTTCCAACTATGCAGTATTTTTTTTTTTTTTTGTAACTAGGATATATAGAGATATTGAGACAATGATAGCTATTGGGTATACAAGTGACCTATCCTATCATGATCTGATCCCTGATCTTATAAAACTCAACTTTGAGAGAAAACATACAATAAACTTACAAAGATAACTCCAGAACAAGAAAATATAATAATAAAATGCCAGGGAATTATTGGATTGGGAAAACAGGGGTACGATTTTAAACAAACACATTAATATTTTTGAAGCTAGGTAGTAAGAATCTGTTATATTACTCTCTCTGCAATGCTATTTACAGATATAAAACTGAGCTATAGAGCGTTGAGACAGACAATCAGGACATGTTTCAATCACTGAGATGGCCTCTCACTGAGACCTGAAAACCACTAACAGCCCCTATGGCACTCCGTTTATGAGAGTAACAAAACTGATGTAGGTAGAGGATGAATTTAAGAGAGTATGGCACAGGTGAGCAGTATTTCATGGATCTGGCTTGCATTCTAATGTAAAAGAAAGTCATTGTGAGGTTTTGAGAAGAAATCTATTTGCTGTGGTCTAAGGGTGAAGCTCGTGCTTAGCATGAGTGAGGCTCACTTTCAACTTCAGCAAAGTAAAAAAAAAAGAAAAATGGGTCTACATTTGCTTTTGTGGGATTTGCTTATTTACCTGAGATCAGACTCAGGACTTCCCACATGGTAAACAAGTCTTCTACCACTGAATCAAATCCTCAGTTCTTATATTCCCTGGTGGTTTTAATTCCAATGTAATAAATACAAACACTAAAGTAGCCTAAAATATATCTATTTAGCAAAGGAAGAATTAGTATTTTGACAACATCTTTACCTGAGCTGATACATTAATTTATGACTCTAAGCACATCAATCTAAGGGTACTATTTCAGTACTTGGAAAAGGAGTTCAGAATGGGTGAATCACCAAGTATAGTGTATGTACTTATGTCAATGCCTGAAATTCAGTGAGGGAGGGAGATGAGAAAACATCCCAGGCGCAAGAGAAATTATAGAATGAATTACAAATTCTGTTGGCTCACACCATCTTATAATTTCAGTTCTGGGTGACCTCATCTGGCATCCAAGCATGTACTTGGTGCACAGACACACATGCAGGTTAAATAGTCATACACATAAAACAAATCTTTAGGGGTTGGGGATTTAGCTCAGTGGTAGAGCGCTTGTCTAGCAAGCGCCAAGCCCTGGGCTCAGTCCTCAGCTCCAGGGACGACGACAAATCTTTAACCACAATCAACCAAGACATAGAACCCAGTCCTAATGGATCATCTATAACACAACTCCTGAACCTAAGACTCTGGGATCACTGAGAGGGTGGAAAGACTGTAAGAGTCAGAGGATCAGGAAATTTACTGTGAGACTGTGTCTCCTACAAATGTCAGAACCTACACCCATGAAGTCTCACCAACATGACTACCTAAACATGAGCTGCACAAAAAATGCTAATGTGAACAGGGGAAAGCTCTGAGGCCTCTACCTCTAGGTCTAGACTTGGCTCCGTGCTTTTGAGGCAGGCTCTTTGCCTCCTCAAGAGCTCTGTGACTGAGTTCATTAATAATATCCAGATACTTATAGAGATTCTCTGTAAGACAGGGGTTCTCTATGTAGCTCTTGCTGTCCTAGAACTCTACATAGACCAGACCAGGCTGGCCTTAAACTTAACAGACATCTACCTGCCTCTGAATCCTGAATGCTGGGATTAAAGGTGTGTGTCACCATGCTGAGCTGACAATGCATCTAATCGGTTCTCTACAAAGACTTACAAACTAGGGAATGCCAAGAGTGGCAGAAGTGTCTTCTCCAGCACACCAACTGGTTATCTAATACCAAATAGTCCAAACCATACATGTAAGTGACACTACACAGACTGAGCAGGCTGTGCCTGTGTATTTAGGAATATATATGTATTTAACAACAATTAATGGGGGGAAAAAGGCCAAGAATTTGAACAAGGGCAAGGAGGGGTATTTGGAAATGTTTAGAGGAAAAAAGGGGAAGGAGGCAATGGTATAGTAGTATTATAATCTCAAAAACTAAAAAAATAATTTAAAAAATAAATCTTAAGACATAACCAAAAAAAAAAAGTTAATTCACATTTCACCAGACAGGTGAGTAGCTAATAAACACAAGAAAAGTTAAAAGTTAAAAGAAAGAAAGAAAGGTAAGGTATTAACTTTTATGGAGTGTCAAAAGAGCTCTGAAATGTTTGTTTTCCAGTGTCAGAATATATTGAGTAACAATCAATTTACAAGTTACCTCAATTTTATTGAGGCTATAATTCAGGTACTACTGATTTTACTTTATAGACATGGCCATGGGCAATCAGGGGTTCTTTTTACCACAATATGAATTATTAATATCGTTGTCATGTTACACACATTTCACACAATATTGACGTTACAAAATGGCTACAGAGGGGTTAAAGAGATAGTAGGGTTCAAACAGGCTAATTGAAGTCAGGATCAGAGAACTGATACAGAGTCAGGATCAGCATGGTGATGCCACCATCCCTGCCCTTAGGAGGCAGGGGCAAGCAGATTTGAGTTCAAGGTCAGCCTGGTCTACAGAAGACCTAGGTCTTAAAGGAAAGGAAAGGAGAAAGTAGAGGAGACAGGAAAGGAAAGTGAAAAGAGGAGAGAAGAGGGAAGGGGAGAGGAAGAAGGAAAGGGAGGAGAGGGGAGGGGCGGTGGGTGGGCAGGCAGGCAGACAAAGAAAAGGACATTAACAAATTCATTTAATTATCCATAACACCCCAAAGTAGGAGAAAATAAAAATATCTGGGCCGGGTTGTGGTGGTAAACGCCTTTAATTCTAGCACTCAGGAGGCAGAGGCAGACAGAACTCTGAGTTCGAGACCAACCTAGTCTACAGAGTGAGTTTCAGGACAGCCAGGGATATACAGAGAAACCCTGTCTTCCCCCCCCCGCCCCCCGCGCCCTCCCCACACACACACACACCAAAAAAATCTAGCAAATAAATAAATAGCAGCAAAGCCAACCAAGGAATAACATTTAGTCAGAAACTGAATATACACAAAGGGGGAAAGGATGGTATACCTAAAGGACACACACCTGAAGAATGCCCAGCGGACACTAGAATATGAGCGTCTAGATTTTTTAAGTAAAGAAATAGTGTATTATAAAGCCCAGAAAATAAAGTACCATCGATAGACAAATCCACTGTGACAAGGGCAGACTAAGGAGACAATTGAATGTAATGTGCCCTGTTGAACATTTATTTTTATGTGCATTGGTGTTTTACCTCACCTAAAGATAAAAAACAGATATAGAGAAAAGAGAAATGCAAAGGTGCAAACTTGGAGGTAGGATAATTGGGACTGGTGTTCTACTCTAAGCCTTTTCCTACACCACAAAAGAGGTCTGTCCATGTCCCACCCAGGATGACCTCATCAGCTCACAGTTCAGGTTCCTGTCTGTGGTCTTCCTACTTTAATGTGCATTCAAATCACATGGACACTGTGTTTAAATGCTGAACCAAACTCAGTAGCTCCAGAAGGAGGCCTAGACAATAACATCTCACAGGCTCACTTAAGATTTTCTGAAGACTACAGGTGGAATAATAGCATCTGGTTCAGTTCTGTCCAATTCTGGCTCATTATTTATGATTTCTTAGCCTGTATCAAATCCTACAAGCTACAATATCATAAAAATATTGTCTTATAAACACCAAATGAGACAATTCATATATTCACAACCCCTGGCACATACTCAATGTCTGGTGACTAATAACAGCTAATATTGTGTCCAAGTGCACTTGTTTGTGATTGGAGAGAGTGTGTAGAGGTCCGAGGACAACTTTCCAGAATCCATTCTAATTTTAGGTGAGTTTTAAATTTTTTTACTGATTATTGTGTATGTGCACGGCATGTGTGAGTGAAGCTGCTCTTCTCCTTCCACAGAGTTGTAAAGCAAGTGCATCCCAATGGTCTGAAATCTCTATAAACTGCCACTCCTTCAGGTAACAACTCTTTCAATGCCAAGTCTGTATTCACAACCACCTACTGCAAAATTAGAATTAAACTGTCCCCTAAGAATCTTAACATGACCTGTACTTCTCAGGCCACCATCTCACGTAGCCTTGTTCTTTGCCCATTCTATAGCAAAGTGAACTTTCTATGCTACAAAGATTAGTTTGTACTTAATAAACAAATATTTACACTGTATACAGACTATACCCTAGGCCTGCTTCAAATAGATTTCATTGCTGTCCCTTGCTTAAACTTCAACTGCTACCGTGTACAGCAATTTTCAAACAATGTTTCTAACCCTATCCATTGTATATATTTAGGGATTTGAGGTTTGGTTGGTGTTTTGCTTGTCTGTTTGTCTTGTGTCTTGTTCTGGTTTGAGACTGAGTCTCTCTATGAAACCTTGGCTGGCCTAGAACTCCCTATGTAAACCAGGCTGTCCTTGAACTCACAGAAATTAGACTTGCCTCTGCCTCCCAGTGCTAGGATTGAAGGTGTGCACCACCACACCCAGCCTGTGGCTATTTTTGAAACAAGGTCTAGTATATCATCCCAGGCTGCCCTCAAACTCACTATACAGCTAAAGATGACTTTCAACTCTTTGAGTCTCCTTAATGCTAAGATTATAGGTATGTACCACTACACCTGGTTTATGCAGCACTGGGATCAAAGGTGTGCGTCACGACTCCCAGCCCCCACTATGGTTCCTTTGTTTGTTTGTTTGTTTGTTTGTTTGTTTTTTGAGGCAGGGTTTCTATATCTAACAGCCCTAGCTGTCCTGGAACTCACTCTGTAGACCAGGCTGTCCTGGAACGCACAGAGATTCGCCTGCCTCTATCTCCCCAGTGCTGAGAGATTAAAGGCACATGCTACCACCACCCTGCAGAAGCTATCTTTCTTAAGGTCAAGTAACTGAAGAGAAATGTAATATCACTACCCAAACTGGGCGGTGGGGGCACATGCCTTTAATCCCAGCACTAGGAAGGCAGAGGCAGGAGGATCTCTGAGTTCTAGAACAGCCATGGCTGTTCCCCAGAGAAACCCTGTTTTGGAAAAACTAAAAACAAAACATTTCCTGCTTTTCCTAAGGACCTGAGTTTGATTCCCAACACCTACACTGGAGGCCTCACAACCAACTGTAACTCTAGATCCAAGGGATACAACAGCCTCTTCTGGTCCCCTCAGGCACTCATATACAAATAAATAAAAACAGAATAATGGAGTATCTTAGTTAGGGTTTCTACTGCTGTGTAGAGACACCATGACCATGGCAACTCTTATAACGGAAAACATTTAATTGGGGCTAGCTTACAATTCAAAGGTTTAGTCCACTGTCATCATGGCAGGAAGTATGGTGGTGCGCAGAAAGTGTGCATGGTGCTGGAAAAGGAAAGGAACCAAGAGTTCAACATCTGGATTGCCATTTTCATTCAAACCACCACATGGAACTATGTATTCCCAGCATACACCCAGCAGCTCACAATCATCCCCAATTCTAGTTCCAGATTTGGGGGCTTCTGATCTCCAAAGGCACCAGGCTCCCACACACTGCATATACATCCATGCAGGCAAAAGTCAAATACAAAAAAATAAATAAATTTAGTTTTAAACAAATATTTAGGAATCACATACTATTACTAATTATTAGTACTACTAAGTTTATTGAGATCTGTGTTGTTTCAAATCTCATTGTAACTCCAAGGAGTAAGTAAGCAATGAACAACTATGCCAATAAAAAAGCTGAGACTCAGAAAGCAAACAGTTTGTCCTGAACTTGAGCATTGTGTGCAGTAGTGTTACTCCAATCAGCAATGGTTTCTACAACTTGAAGTACAAATCATCCTACCCATTTTACCTATTATGAGAATAACCAACTTTACTTCAACCCACTTAAAACTATTCTAAGCTACTTCTGCAGTGGTATTGATGACACAGACTCACAGATGAGGAGAGAGACACAGAAGGCTTCTGTGATAACCCTACCCCACCCCATTCCAAAAAAAGAACCAGCCTAGACAGCCATGGAAGAGAATAGTTCTGTTGTTGTTGTTTTCTTTTTCTTTCTTTCTTTTTTTTTTTTATTTCATGTGCATAGGTTTTTGCCTGGGTGTATATCTATCTGTGTGAGGATATCGGATCCTCTTGGAACTGGAGTTACAGACAGTTCTATGAGTTGCCATGTGGGTCCTGGGATTTGAACCGGGTCCTGTGGAAAAGCAGCCAGTGCTATTAACTGCTGAGCTATTTCTCCAGCCCTGAAGAAAACTTTTAAAAACTGTGACAAGGATGAATGCTGAAGTGTAGCTCTCCACAATTAATGGCTTCTGGCAAGAAGAGGGGCAGGGGAAGGACTCAGTTTTCTTTAAGGGGCTAGCCACCAGGAGTTAGACCATGCTCCAGTGAGAATATGGGCCACACAAATTAGACTTTGTTGTTGTTGTTGTTGTTGTTGTTGTTCTTCTTCTTCTTCTTCTTCTTCTTCTTCTTCTTCTTCTTCTTCTTCTTCTTCCTCTTCTTCTTCTTCTTCCTCTTCTTCTTCTTCTTCCGTCCTTCTTCTTTCTTCCTTCTTCCTTCTTTTTTGGGGGGAGATCACAAGGGAGGGGAGGTGGACCCAGGAGAACTAGGATACTCACATTTGCCAAACTGTGGAACCAACCTAGATGTCCAACAACAGAGGAATGAACAAAAAGATATGGTATATAGGCAAGAGGTTTTTTTTTTTTTTTTCAGTCATAAAGAACAAAGAACTAGTGAGGCAGCTAGGTAATAGGTGTATGCTTCCTGTAGTGGTTGGAATGAGAATGGCCCCACAGGCTCACATTTTTGAATGCTTGGTCCCCAGTTAGTGGAACTGTTTGGAAAGGATTAGGAGGTGTAGTATTGTTGGAGGAAGTTCTCACTAGGGGCAGGTTTTGAGGTTTCAAAAGCCTAGGCCATTCCCAGTTAGCTCTCTCTCACTTCATATTTCTAGCTCAAAATGTAAACACGCTCTTGGCTACTGCTCCAGCACCATGCTTGCCTAGTGCCATGTTCCTACCATGACAGTCATGGAATCACCCTCTGAAACTGTGATCCCAAATTAGAGGGCTTCTTCTGTAACTCAATAAAAAAGCCAAGGTGGAAGTATCTACTAAAATACTGTGAGAACGTCTCAGGATATTTGAATATAGATTGCTAACTACATGTCACTATACTTATTGTTACTTTGCCAAATGTGAACATGATTTTATGGCCATGGTGAAAATAGAAGGTTCTTATTCTCAGACGTGCATGCCAAATTATTGAAAGGTGAAGTGTCAATTCGCAACCTGGTTCACAAAAGCAAAACAAAAGCTGAAGTCTCAAAATGTTAATAATAACTGGTGAATCTAAAGTTAAAAAACATAAAAAGGCTCAATTATGTTTGTTTTTTAATTTCCCTGCATGCTTAAAATTCTTCAAAACAAAAAGGAAAAATGAGAATTGAGCTCTGCAATAGGGCTAGATGAATCTTCCAAGAAAGTTTTTTTTATTAATTATATTCAGACACTAAAAAGAGCTGATACTTCAAACACTTTTTAAAAAAAAAAAATCAGCTTTTTTGTCTGTTTCTTTGTTCATTTGTTTTGGGGCAGTGTCTCTCTATGTAGCCCTGGCTGGCCTTGAATTCAAAAAGATCCACCTGCCTCTGCCTCTTGAGTGCCAGAATTAAATGCGTGCTCCACCAGACCTGAGACACTGCCACCTTGTTTTTATAAAGGAGAGGTGGATGTGATGGCATACACCTTTAATCCCAGCACTATGGGAGGCAGAAGCAGATTCTTGGGAGCTGGAAGCCAGCCTGGACCAGGATACCCAAAGCTACATAGTACACAACCAGTCCTTAAAAAAAAATTAAAAAAAATAAAAGCCAGTGAGTGTGGTGGCACATGCCTTTAATCCCAGCACCAGAGAGGCAAAAACAGGTGAATCTCTGTGAATTCAAAGCCAGCCTGATTTACAAAATGAGTTCCAGAACAGCCAGGGCTGTTACACAGAGAAACCCTGTCTCAAAACAACAATAAAAATCAAATACTGTAGTAGCACATGCCTGAAAATTCCAGCACTGAAGAAGTGGAAGCAGGAGAGTCAAAATTTAAGGTGGTCTTTGGCTACATAGCAAGTTTGAAATGCATCTGAGTTGTCATTTTACAATTATTTTTATATATGTTATATAAATTGCACATATTAAGTCAACTGGCAGCACTTGATATACTACTGTCTATAGATCTTACTCATTTTTAATTCCTTGACTTTGATAACTGTACTATGGTTATATAAGACAATGCCTTTAAGGCACAAAATGATTGAAGATGGCTGTGTTCAAGGCCAACCAGGAACTACATACACAGTGAGGCTCAGTCTCAAAAACAAACAATAAAAAAGCAGTAGTCTCACAAATATTGAACAGAAAGAAACTAAAAAAAGGAACTATTCCAAGCTTCAATAACTCAACAATTAACCCTGAAACTGCACAAGTGGGGCTGATGAACTAGCTCAGCAGTAAAAGCACTCGCCTGGTAAGCTGACAACCCTTGTTACAGACACTGTCTAGAGGCTGGAGAAAGAGCCGGATGAGTTAAAGTGCTTGCTGTGGGAGCCTGAGGACCTGAGTTCAGATCTCAAGCACCTGTGTCCCAAACTATGGTGGAGAAAAAGAGAGGAAGACACTTGACGTCCACTTCTGGCCCCCACCACACACTGAGTGCATACCCTCAGCACCTGAGCATGCACACACACACCCCTACACCAGTCATGACAGTTATGGGGGAGAGTAATTCTTCATCCTCTTAAAACTTTTCCCCGGGAATTCTTTTTCCCGCCACCTTTTTTTTTTTTTTGGGGGGGGGGGTAGTATTTTTAGTCTCTGTCTCTGCCTGCCTGCCATCCTCTCCTCCCTTCTCATGATCCTTAAACCTTCCATCCACCCTTCACATTCACTCATATATAACCTGCTCCAAGTCTCAAGTAACGGCAGCTCTCCACTGGTATTTTCCTATACTTTCCTGCACCATTGGGGAATAAAGAATTCATTTGTGACCATGTGACTGCTTATTAACATCCATAACTGTGCTGTCACACAGGCCAGGAACTTTCTTGGATTTATGTGTTACATACAGAGATCCTGTCTAAAAGAAATCCCAAAACAAACAAAACATCACATTTTGCACAAAAGAACTCTTCTAAAACCTTGCTTGCCTGCTTCCTGAAGAATTATGGCCAACGAGCCTGACAATCGAGACTTGATGCAATGCTGCCTATATCACTTCGACCAACCTCATTTTCTAATGAGGTTCCATAAGAGAAGAACTCCCATTATCTGACTAGCCATGCTGACTTGGCATGAGCCCCAAGTCCCGGAACACTTCCCTCACAGCATAACTACCTGTCTCTGAACTTCTACTGTGCCCATTCTCTACTATCAACTGCTTTGCAAATAAAGGTTTTACACTGTATTATCACTGCCCTCCCCAGAAAAACAATAAAATAACAACTTGATTCACAAATCTCAGCAACTTTAATAAGGGCAACATTAAGCAGAAAGAACGTAAACTGTGTTCAAATTTATACTTGTAGAGCCAGGAATGATGGTACACACCTAATCCCAACATTCAAGAGGCAGAAGCAGTTGGGCCTCTGAGTTTGGGTCCAGTCTGGTCTACAGAGCAAGTTCCAGGACAGCCAGAACTACACAGAGAAACCTTGTCTCAAAAACCAAAACCAAACAAAATCCTAGGCTACATGGCAAGTCTGAGGCAACTTGAGCTGCATTCAACTCTGTCTAAAAACATAATACTAATAAAAAAAAAAGGGCTGGCAAGATGGCTTAGCAGGTACAGATACTTGCCTGACAACTTTAATTCAATCTCTGGGACCTTACATGAATTTTGCAATGGGAGAACCCACTCCCATAAATTATCCTCTGACCGCTCTACACATGCACCGTGACATGTGTGTCTATCCCCAAGTAAATAAATAAAGTACTTTTAAAACAATTCTTAAGGATAAGGGAGCTAGAAAGATAGTTCAGTGGTTAAGAACTGTTGTGAGATATTTGATTATTCTGTGTAAAGATTTATCAGCCCCACATTGGATGCCATTTGTAGAGGAATTTTTCTTTGGGCTGTCAGTTCACAAAAAAAGCTCCAACATGGAGATTTATTATTAATTATGAAAGCTAAACAGCCAATAGCTAGGCAGGAGGTATAGCACAGACTTCTGGACAGAGAGCTCTGGGAAGAAGAAAGGTGGAGTTGCCAGCCTGATGCAGAAGGAACAAGACATGTAGGAGAGGTAAAAGCCACGAGTCACGTGGCAACAAGCAGATGAATAGAAATGGGTTAATTTAAGTTTTAAGAGCTAATAGGGCACGCTAAGCTATAGGCTGAGCTTTTATAATTAAATATCTCCACATCATTTTTTTGTGAGCTGACAGCCCAAAGAAAAATCTGTCTACAGAGAACCTACTGCTCTTACATAGGACTCAAATTCAGTTCCCAGCACCCAAAATGCACAGCTCACAATTGCCTGTACCACCAAGCTCCAAGGGAATCCGATGCCATCTTCTGCTGAGGGTAGCTGTACTCGTAATGCACATATAAACACACAGATATATAATAATTTAAGTCTTTTTTTTTTCTTTGTAGTTCTGGCTGTCCTAGAACTCACTATGCAGACCAGGCTAGCCTCCAATGCAGAGATCCACCTGCCTCTGTTTCCCAAGTGCTGAGATTAAAGGTGTGTGCCACACATTCCACTCAAATTAAGTTAAAAATTAAAAAAAAAAAAAAAAAAATTAAGGAGCCAGGGAGATGGTTCACCAAGTTAACATACTACTAATCCTGGTGACCTGAATTCTATCCCAAGGACACACATGTAGAAGGAGAAAACTGACTCCAGAAAGTTGAATTCTGTCCTCCATACATATGCTATGGCATATGATCGGGCACACAAAATAAATTTAAAATAGTAATAATAAGATGGAGTGGTGGTACACACTTTTAATCCTAGCACACTGGAAGCAGAGGCAGGCGGATCTCTATGAGTCTGAAGCCAGTTGATTTCCAAGACATCTAAGGAAACACATAGTGAGATGCTGTCTCAAAAACAAAAGTAAAACTAATAACTTATAGCCAGGTGGTGGTGGCACACACCTTTAATCCCAGCACTCGGGAAACTGAGCCAGGCGGATCTCTGTGAGTTCAAGGCCAGCCTGGTCTACAAAGTGAGTTCCAGGACAGGCTCCAAAGCTACTCAGAGAAACCCTGTCTCGAAAACAAACAAAACAAACAACAAAAAAACTTTATAATTAATAATCAAAAATTAAATTATTGTTTATTATTACTATTATTATTGGCTGTGGTTACACACACCTGGAATCCCAACACTTGAGACAGAGGCAGAAAGATCCCTGTAAATTCAAGGCCAGTCTGGTCTACATAGCAAGTTCAGGCCAGCCAGGACTACAGAGTAAACAATGTCTCAAAAATAAATAAGGGGCTAGAGAGATGGCTCAGTGGTTAAAAGCACTGGTAGCTCTTCCAGAGGACCCCAGGTTCAATTCCCAACAACCACATGGCAGCTCACAATTGTCTGTAACTTCAGTTCCAGGGGACACCCTTACACAGACACATGCAGGCAAAACACCAATGCACATACAATAAAAATAAATAAATCGCAGGGCAGTGGTGGTGTATGTCTTTAATCCCAGTACTTGGGAGGCAGAGGCAGGCTGATCTCTAAATTCAAGGCCAGCCTGTTCTACAGAATGAGTTCCAGGATAGCCAGGACTACACACAGAAACCCTGTCAGGAAAAACAAAATAAATAAATAAATCGTTTAAATTAAAAATAAAGTAAAAGTAAAACTTTTTTTACTTTTTTTTTTTTTTTTTATTTTTTCGAGACAGGGTTTCTCTGTGTAGCTTTGCGCCTTTCCTGGAACTCACTTGGTAGCCCAGGCTGGCCTGGAACTCACAGAGATCCGCCTGGCTCTGCCTCCCGAGTGCTGGGATTAAAGGCGTATCTGTTTACCAGCTTTCTGTCTGACACTGCAGTACTCCCTTCAAAACCTCCTTCAGATGTGGTGGCATACTCCTTTAGTCCCAGCAATGGGGAGTCAAGCAGGAAGATCTGAGTTTGAAGCTAGTTTGGTCTCCAGACTGGACAGCAAGACTGTCATGAGCTGAAGGCCAGCCTAGAATACACAGATGAGTGACAGACTGGCCTGAACTACAGTGAGAGCCTGTTTTGTTTTTTGTTTTTTTTTTTTTTTTTAAAAAAAAAAAAAGGGTGAAGAAATGCCAGCAAGGTGGCCCATGCCTCTAATCCCAGCTCTTGGGAGGCAGAGACAGGCAGATCTCTGAGTCTGAGGCCAGTTCCAAGACAGCCAGGGCTGTTACACAGAGAAACTCTGTCTCAACACCTCCCGCCCCCCCCCCTTGCAAAGTAGTGAACATAATTCAAGGCACCCCTTCAAATCTCAAACAGAAGCTCCTATCAAAGAAGATTATTTGCAGGCAAGTTTCCACTGAAAGAGAAAGACATCCATATAATTTACAAACACCAGACAAGTATGGATTTGCAGCTTCTATTTGGCACAATTAATTTGTAGAGTATAGGTAATAACCCAGGCTGCCTATGATGATTTGCTTGAGTCAATGGTACAAAGCATCCTCAGAAATGGTCCCTCCTAGGACACAGCCAGGAATCATCTAGCCTGAAATCCCCATGTTACAAATCTGGAACCAAAGTAATCTTCCTAAAATCACAACTTTATGTCAAGGGCGAAGATGAGCCACAATCCTGGTGTCTAACACCTTTTGAAAATGTCTTCAAGAATTGAAATGCAGTAGTAGAGCTGGACTTGGCCTGTAGGAGGCTCTAGATCCAGCAGTCTACACACTACTTTGCCTCTACATTGGTGGTTTCCACACTGCCAGAATTCCTCACTCTGGATCCTTAATATCCTAGGAAGCCAACCTTAAGACTTTGCTATCGCCGGGCGGTAGTGGCGCACGCCTTTAATCTCAGCACTCGGGAAGCAGAGCCAGGCCGATCTCTATGAGTTCGAGGCCAACCTGGGCTACCAAGTGAGTCCCAGGAAAGGCACAAAGCTACACAGAGAAACCCTGTCTCGAAAAACAAAAAAACAAAAAACAAAAAAAAAAAAAAAAAAAAAGACTTTGCTATCAAGAGCTATACTACCCAGGTTGAATTTTAGGCCTTCCTAATTGTGTTCCAGAAAATAAAGTAAGGCTGAATTTACCATCAGTTATAAGGCAAGCCAATACCAAACCAACATGGAGCGTCCTTCATGGATGAGAGGGGAAATCAACCTTTCTATAACTGTTAAGAGGTCCCAATTTCTCCTCCGAAGCTCTTTGTGGTGAGAAAGAAGGGAAAGGGGGGCGGGGTGGGTAGGGAGCTAGAAAGCCTCTCCTCTTAAAATGTTTCCAACCAGAAAGGTGACTGCCTATTATTCTGTGACAATTCCATTACAAAAGGACGTCGCCCACTTTCAGGACCCAAACTGCATTATGGATTTGCCCTTCTGTAACTCACATCCTGTTCTTATCTTGCCTCCATTGAGGAAGAGGGGACTCTGACTCTTCAAAAGATAGAAAGCAGAAGGTTTAAAAAAGGATCTTCTATGGACCAAGATAGTACACAACTGTAATAAGATGATAACTGCACGTTCCAGGCCAATCCAGGATACATTAAATACAGTGTATGAGGGGGCTGGACAGATGGCTCAGCGGTTCTTCCAGAGGACCTGGGTTCAATTCCCAGCATCCACATGGCAGCCTACAATTGCCTGTAACTCCACCTCCAGGGGATCCAACACTTTCACACAGACATACATGCAGGCAAAATACCAAACCACATAAAATAAAAATAAATAAATCATAAAAAATACACTAGTATGAAAAAACAAGAAAAAATGTAAGTTATTTTAAAAACTTGTTTGTTTTGTTCCTGTTGTGGAGATGCCTCAGTAGTAAGAGCCCTCCCTGCTCTTCCCCGGAACCCAGGTTCAATTCCCAGCACCCGTATCGTGGCTAGCAGGGTTCTGTAACTCCAGCGTCCAGGAATCCTACATCCTCTTCTGGCATCTGAGGGCACCAGGCACAAACATGCATGCAGGCAAAACACCTATACACACAAAAATAATTAAAAAATAAAACTTGTTTTGTTTCTGTTTTTGAGACAGGGTCTTGTATAGTCCTGGCTGGCTTAGATCTCACTCCGTATACAGATCAGGCTGGCATTAACTCAAGAGACCCACCTGCCTCTGCTCCAGAGTTCTGGAATTAAAGGCTTGTGCCATCACACCCACCTTTAAATCATTTTAAATCACTTATCTCAGTTCCACTCAAATGCTATCTCAGCAAGCCATCAATCCCTATCCCTCTCTTAAATTACAGTAGCCATCCCTTACCATGACTCTTTTCAAGCTTCCCTAGACTTCATTTCTTAGACCCTGTGACATATTGTACCAGTTGTTCACTAAGAAGAGGGCAGGAACAATCTAAATTTTATTTTTATTAAATTATTTTGTGTTATCTCTGCATTGGGAACAGAGGCAGGCAGATATCTTGAGTTCCAGGACAGTGAGGACTAAACAGGGAAACCCTGTCCCGGAAAAAAAAATTGTGTGTGTGTGTGTGTGTGTGTGTGTGTGTGTGTGTACCACTGAAAACATGTGGAGGTCAGAGGAAAAACTTGAAGACCTTAATTCTCTCCTACCATGTTGGTTCAAGGGTTAAATTCAAGTCTTCAAGCTTGGTAGCACACCCCTTCATCCACTGAGGCATCTAACCCACCCAGAGATCATGTATTTTTTGTGTTATACACATAGCTGTACCTCCAACAGCTAGTACCCTGACTAGCACATAGATGCTTTATAGACATTTGTCGACAGAAATTATTACATTAACTTGGCTCTTTGCACTTATTTCAGCAGAAGATTTAAAAATAATCTTCTGCCAGACAATGGGACTCACACTTGTAACTCAGCATTCCAAAGGCTAAGACAAGAGAATTATGTCAAGTTCTAAGCCAGCCTGGGTTACAGAGTAAAAACACAAGCCTGTCTCACCAGGCAGTGGTGACACACACCTTTAATCCCAGCACTTGGGAGACAGAGGCAGGCAGATCTGAGTTGAGGTCAGCCTGGTCTACACAAGTGAGTTCCAGAACAGCCAGGTTTACAGAGAAACCCTGTCTTAAAAACAAAAGGTCTCAAAAACAAAATAAAAGAGTTGGGTCAGGAGACGGCTCAGTGGGTAAAACACTTGCCACAAAAGCCTTAAGACCTGAATGGAGATTCCCCAGAACATACATCTTAAAGCCGTCAGACACTTCAAACAAGGTGAGAGGCACCAACACCCCAGCTTGTTCTCTGACCGCCACACATATGCATCATGCACACACACCTAATGAACAACAAAGTATCTTGTCAACAAGAAACTCCAGACTTGCACTATGCAATCTCTGTCGTCAAGACAGAAACCTCCACAAAACTTGGACAGAGCGGCAACAAAGACTTGTAAAAGCTCCTGGACCCTGGTGGGAATCCTTGTACAAACACCCAGCCTTGACAAGCTTTCAATTTCCACATCTGTAAGATGAGGGTAATCTCTACCCACTGGTTATGAGCAGCTCAGGATGAGTTGGATTTTTTTTTCCCAAGACAGGGTTTCTCTGTGTAGTTTTTGTGCCTGTCCTGGATCTTACTCTGTAGTCCAGGCTGGCCTTGAAATCACGGAAATCCGCCTGGCTCTGCCTCCTGAGTGCTGGGATTAAAGGCGTGCGCCGCCGCCGCCGCCGCCGCCGCCGCCGCCGCCGCCGCCGCCGCCACCACCCGGCAGAGTTGCTATTTTTTAAATGTACAATACTGTATGTCTCATACCCTACATTACTTTAACCTCCTCCAGGTCACAAGGCTAGTTAAGGGCACCATTACAATCCAAGTTTCCTGGAAGGGAATAGGCCCAATTAGAGGCCTGATTATGCCCAGGCCCTAGAATTGATCCCTCATACTTCCAAACAAACACGTTTATAATTCCTAGTCCAGGGCCTGAACTCAAGAAACAGCTTCTGATTCCCTTAATCAGGACAAAACTATTCTTTCCTATTTCCTCTTTCTTGTTTTGCTTTTTTTGATCTAGGCTGTTCTAGAACAGATAGTCAGTCCTCCAGCCTCAGTCTACAGAGTGATAGAACTACCAGCTCCAATCCGAATCATTTAACCTTAGAATAGTTTAGAATTTGATTAAAATGTTAACTCTAATCCCTACCCTGATAGCATTCATACCTGTACATCAACAAAATCTGTATGACCCATCCCTGAACACACTGGATACAACTAACATATGTTTAAGTTTCAGCAAATTATATTACTTGTGTTAATTATAATTCATGGCTCATTCTCTTGATGAAGGGGCTTGTTGCACGAATCCTAAATGGTCTTACAAGAAAAATCTGAAGCCAGATGATATTGGGGTAAATGCTGAAAGATCAGAGACAGAGCAGCAAGCCACAGCCATTTCTCACCTTGTCAACTCCTCAGCTGATCCTGTCCCCACGAATCCAGACAGAATGCCTCTGAGTTCTCAGCCAAAAGGGCCCTAGTTCCTGTCTCTCATGCTTTATATGCCTTTCTCTGCCCAGCCATTCCACTTCCTATCTCAACCTTCCTAGTGCTGGTGGCTTGTGTGCTTCCCACATACTGCAGATACTGGGGTTAAAGGTGTGTGCCACCACTGCCTGACCTCTATGTTTAACTCTGTGGCTGGCTCTGTCCTCTGATCTTCAGGCAAGCTTTATTTCTTAGATTACAAATATCACCACAGGGTCTAGAAACAGAAATACCAAGGTTAGAATACAAAGCTCTATGTACACTGGCCCCACATTATGCTACTGAGGAAGGGACTTCAGGCACACACAACCACAGGAAGAAGACACATGGCAGGAAACATTAAGACTAAAAAAAAAAAAGCAAGTATCTTAGGAAAGAAAGGTAGACAGAAACAATTAAATTAATTTGATCAAACTTCAGCTACTATACAAATCACTCAAATCCATGTAAACAATTCCAAATATCTACTTGGAGGCACCACTCTAGCTCTGCCCAGCTCTCTATAACAGTGGTTCTTAACCTTCCTAATGCTGAGACCCTTTAATACAGTTCCTCATGTTGTGATGACACCCCAGCCACAAAATTATTTTCGTTGCTACTTCATAACTAATTTTGCTGTTAGGAATTTCAATGTAAATGTCTGTGTTTTTCAATGGTCTTATGAGGTGACCCCAAATCGTACCCCACGCACAGGTCAAGAGTTGCTGCTCTATAAGGTTATGGAAAACCATTATGTCCTCCTTTGCCTTACTTCAGTTTAGAGCAAGCATTAAATCTTTAAAGAGGCTAAATATCTTTGTTCCAAATCAGGACAAACTTAACTAATCTAATTCAATACAATATTAAATACAAAATATTTGGCTTTTACTAAATCATATATAACTGTGGATTCTATCATCAGCTAATGTGGCCAAAGGAGGCCGGCTATAAGCTGCTTTGATGACTAGATGGGTTATATGCCTATAACCCAAACTACTAGGGAAGCTGCACTGGGATAGAAAGCCTGCTTAGCTACTTACTAAATCCACCAACCCTGGCTACAGAGTGAGACTCTTACAAAACAATAATAAATAAGGGCTAGGTAGAGTTGGTTGTAGCTCAATGCCTAGCATGTGTTAAAACCCTGGGTTCAGTCCCATTACATCAAAAAACAACATATAGTATTTAATGATAACCAACTACTGAATGCAATGTCTTTAATCTATTCATGTCTAACTACACCCTAGCCTCTTCTGAAAAATAAAAGCCACACCTAATCTATAGCACAAACCAATCAGGAATATAGGAATTTCTAAATATGTTAACAAGTTTGCAGAGGCAAAGTGTAGTGTGTAGACTGTTGGATCTAGAGCCTCCTACAGGCCAAGCCCAGCTCTACTACTGCATTTCAATTCTTGAAGACATTTTCAAAAGGTGTTAGACACCTGGATTGTGGTTTGTTCATTCTCGCCCTTGACATAAAGTTGTGATTTTAGGAAGACTACTTTGGTTCCAGATTTGTAACATGGAGATTTCAGGCTAGATGATTCCTTGCTGTGTCCCAGGAGGGACCATTTCTGAGTATGCCTAAAACCAACTGGTGATTGAGTTATTTTAATTCTTTTATTTGTATTTTGCAAAAACTTAAGCTTTATATAATAATCATGTATTGTTTTTAAAAACCAGGGGATGCCAGGCAGTGATGGCTCATGCCTTTAATCCCAGCACTCGGGAGGCAGAGGCAGGCGGATCTTTTTGAGTTTGAGGCCAGCCTGGTCTACAGATCGAGGTCCAGGAAAGGCGCAAAGCTACATAGAGAAACCCAACTCGAAAAACCAAAAAAAAAAGGGGGGGGGGGCTGATTATGGCAACTTTGGGTATTCTAGCAAGTGCTCAACCCTGAGCTACATATACTCCTATCTAAAACAACTAAGAATCTGGAACAACTGAAAGCATTGTTATAGTATCCTCTGATTTTTGTCCTGATTATTTTAGAACCATTATTTAAGGGCAGCAACATCCGGTGCTTAAAAAAAAAAAAAAAAGAAGAAGCAAAAAGCAGGGTGTAGTGGTGTATGACTTTAATTCCAGCACTTAGGAGGCAGAGGCCAGCCTGGTCTACAGAGGGGGTTCCAGGACATCCAGGAATACAGAAAAACCTTGTCTTGAAAAAGGAGGAGGAGGAGGAGGAGGAGGAGAAGGAGGAGAAGGAGGAGAAGGAGGAGAAGGAGGAGGAGAAAAGGGCCGGGAAAGCCTGCTCAGTGATAACAGTGCCTGCCTAGCATGTTATAAAGACCCTGAGTTCATCTCCAGCACCACACACACACAAAGTCAAGTATGTTGACTCTTCTAAAGAAACAATCTGTTTAAGGTTAATTAACAGTACAAAAATATTTTTACATGCAAAAATAAAAACACCCCTACTTTAGGGACCTGTTGTCTAAGTGGGAGGTCTTGACCTCTCACAGAACAGGAACAAGAATCCTGGAGCCTTTCACCCAGCTGTGAGATTGCTTCATTTTGGACAGAAACCAAGTCCTTAAGGATTCTGCTTCCTAAATTTGCTATAAATCCAAGGATTCAGCCTCGGAGAAAAGGGTAATAAAATTAGATCTTTCACACGACTGAAAACTGACTTCCTAAAGGAATGATGTCCAACTCTGACTATGTGGTAGTTTATATTCATTTCTAGATTTTCAAGGTGTAATTAGAACTACAGGGTCTTTCCACATGCCCACCAGGTAGATACAGCTCAGCACTGACATATTTTCACTTTAAGAGAAGGTCTAACACTGCACTGTAAACCTAACCAATAAACTAGTTGATGTTTTCAAATCACCTAAGAAAAACAAAAACAAAATTTACTGATGGTGTCTTTGGGGAATTCTGCATTGTTGATGGGTCAAAATCAAACTTCTTAGAAATTAGAATTTTAGATAGTTCATCTTTTGATAACTATTCAAAATCCTGAATTAAATACAAGAAGGGAAAGTCATTATAATTTGTTACATGTTTACTGATCTTCTCCATAGGGGAGGGGGAAAAGGTTTCATGGTATTTAAAATATATACATGTTGGAATCAGGATATTAATGTGTTGAATGTTTTTTTAAGTAACATACATACACTTTAACTAACAAAATGTCTCTTCCAAGAAACGCTAGAATCAGGGACAGGGATGGTGACTCCCTGTGAAGTCAGGCTTGGTGGTGGACAATCTGAGGACAACCTGAGTTTCAGTCCTGGGGCTCTCACATGGAGAGAGAGAACCAATTCCCTCAAATTGTCCTCTGCCCTCCACTAGCACTCCCTGACACAGGAACACCCACACATTTTTTTTAACCACTAGAATTAAAAGACACTATGTCAAGTAGATCTGATTATTCACCATGTGAAGGACAGTAAGTGCTTACATTGCCTAGAGGAATTAGGCCATCTAATACTGAGAAACCTCAAGTTTACTACTTAGGATAGAAATTAGAGGTTACTCTAAATATGATGAGTACAATTAAGGCAAAATGAGTTTCCTCTATTTTTCTATCAACAAAATGGGAAAACAAGGACTTGGAAAGGTGGCCTTTTCCCCAACGGTAGTGTTCTTCAAATGCACTCAATTTGTAATCTGGCACATCCACTTACTTTCTCTTGGAAGAAAGAAAAGGGGCTGGGGACAAGTTTACCAGCAACCCAATATGGCACTGTCACAAGCAATACCCCACACACGGCAGCCACCATTTTTGAGCAGCAGGATTTAATTAGACTACTCAGGATTTCAAACCAACTAAAAGGAAACAGAGGACGTCAGAATCATTAGGCATCTCTTCCCCTTTAGATTCCTCAAATCATTATCTTTGTAGTCCAATATCATTAAAAAATTTCATCACAAAAATGTTCTTTACATCCATGTTCAAACTTTGTAAACAAACGCTTTGCGGTTTCGTGAAATTCCCAAGTTACATTTTCCTAAAAAACGTGGAGAAGCCCCCGACCTGGAGAACCTACCAACCTACTCACATTGTTTTATAGAGTACCTCCAAAAGCCAACGAGTGGCCCTGGTTTCAGTCTACATTCCCCTTCATTCTCCTAACCCAGCTCTTGAGACCGTTTTAGTTTTCCGATTTCATTAACTCTGCAACAAGAGCAAGTTCCCACGCTTCGTTCATAGGAGAATGCAAATAATATTTCTGGCAAACACAACTGACTTTAAAAACAAAGGTGAGCAAAGACCTCAGGAGTCACCAAATTTAAATCAAGGTTCATGGGGGTGGAGAGGCGATCACAACGGCCAGACCTTCCAATTAAATTACTTTAATTTCGATTATTTTAATTGTAAAGCCACCCACAGAACTGGAAATAAACTGACCAACAGTTTCGTGTACCTTTGTCCCGAGGAAAAAGGTGGTTAAGTCACAACAGAGATTATCACAGGAAAGAAAGCAACTCAACCTGCCAACCAATCATACATTTCACACCTCCATCCAAAAAGAAAAGACGAGGAGATGCTGCTACAGCTGCTGCTGCTTTGGGACATCTTACACATTCCGTTTCCCACACTCCCGCCACTGTCCTTGCCACTCGGACCCTCCGATTTCAGTCCAGTTATCACAAAGCCTCGGGTCTTGAACAGCACCTTCGGCCTGGCCAGAAAGCCATCCCTTTCCTCCTCGCTCGCCCGGGGGGAATAATGGTGGCGAAATCAACTCAGCGAGCAGCGAGCGAGCTCCTCGAACCTAGAGGGCTGCAAGTTCCTCGGAAGAGGAGCTGTTTTTTAAAAAGGGGGGTGGGTGGGGTGTCCCAAACTTTCCTCCACAGCCTCGGCGTCCCGAGCGACGGTGAGCGCCAGGCGGTCCCACCAGGAGAACGCCCCAAGCTCAGGCCCCATCCCCGCCCGCCCAAAGTTGACTGGAAGCGCCGAGAGTTACCGGCCTCCCCAAGTCGGCCAAGTGCGAGCCGGGCGAGCGTCTCCCGAGCAACGCCGACCCTGCCCAGGGCCGCTCCCGCCCGGCCGCGGTGGCCCCCCGCTCGTGCGCCCGCACCCCGTCCCCGTGCCCGTCCCCGTCCCTGCCTGAACAGCTGCTCGCCGCCTCCGAAGCTCCGGGCGGCGGGGAGCGCGCGCGCACTCTCGCCCTCAGGCCCCCCGAGAAGTCCCGGGAGAGCCCCCGGGTCCCGCGCCGACAAAAGCAGGCTCGACCCCCGCCGGCGAGAGCGCGCGGGGCCGCGGGGAGCCCGTGCCCGCCGGCCGCCTCGTGCCCGCCGCCGAGCCCCCCTCGCCGCCCGCTCTCCGCGCCAAGTCGGCGGCCCGCGACTCCCCGCGGGGAAGCGCGGAGAAAGGGGCGCAGCGCCCGCCACTCACCTCGATCTCGAAGTCGGGCAGGCGGAACGCCGTGCGAAAGAGCGAGCAGAAGTGCGCGATGGCCGGGACTTCCCACCAGGAGCGGAGCTCGCCCAGCCCGGCCGCGCCGCCCTCCTCCGGGCGCATCTCCCCGCCGCGCTCGCCCGCTCGCCCGCTCTCCCCTCGCTCCGACTCGGGCCACGGGCAAGCGCCTCTCAGCGCGCGGCGGCTCCCGCCGCTCGGCGTGAGCACAGGCTGAGGCGCGCCGGGCGGGGGGCGGCGGGCCGAGTCGCTGAAGCGGCCGCTGCTCCGGCAGCCGGCGGGGGCCGCGCGCTCGCCCCGTCCCGCCGCGGCCGTGCGGCCGCCCCCAGTCCCATACAATATAATCCACTCAGCGCCGAGGCAAACAGATGGGGATGGGGGTGGGGAGGGGGGCCCAGCGGCAGCCTGGGGGAGGGGCCGCCCACGAGGAGGGGGCGGGGCCGGCGCGCACCACAACAACAACCCCGCCCCCACCCCTGCGCGGACAGCTGCACTCAGGGAGGGGGAGGGGAGCGGGCCGGCCGCGCCCCGGGGAGGGGCCGCGCGCCACGCGGAGGGGGCCGCGCGCAGCCCGCGGGCGGCTGGGGGGCGAGCTCCGCGGTGCAGGTGTTTGGGGCCGGGGAGTGGGGCGACTCGGGTGACGGAGGACAATGAGGGTCTCTCCCACCCCCACGTGGCCCCAGTGGTCGAGTCCTTTTAAAGGGCCCGCTGGGTGGTGCTCTCGCTCGGGGCTAGCTCCGGGAGTGCGCACGTGTGGGATTTCCGTTATTCCTGCCGTGGAGGAGGGTGGTGCAGGAGGGAGTGGGCTGTCCACGCTGGAGCCCGGAGGCCCCGGGAAGCGGAGCGCTTTCCACCTGTTCTCGGGCGCTTTTATTTCCAGCGGAGAACGGGACTTTGGAGGAGCGCGGAAAGTGCCTCTTGTGCTCCCCAGGGAAGAAGGTGGCGGGGCTGGTTAGGCTGGAACCCAGTAGGACGGAGGGTAGAGTGTGGCGGGAAGGGTGGAGTAGGGGGGAGGCACCAATCAGCAGCCTAGCGGGAAGAGCAATTTCCCCCACCCCAGGGAACGGACACGTGCAGCCGCCCTGGAGGAGAAGACTGGCTTGCAGCCCTGGGACTGCCCTCGCCGTCGCCTGGCTGCGGACGGACGCGAGTGCTCGCAATGTGGCTAGGAGGCTGGGGGATGGGGACGAGGCTGGAGACGCTGGGACCGGGGGCCGGGTGGGGGTGGAGACCTGCCCCGGCCAAGGGAATGTGCTCCGGGAGGAGGCTGCTGAGGCCACGGGCCTTAGAAATGGTAACTGCCATTTAGGACGTCGGAATTCTGTCCAACCGGAAGGGAGAAATCGCCTCCAAAGACTACCCAGAAGTTTGGAAGAACTACGTTGAAGGCTTGTCTGTTTGTATTGGTCATTTGTGCTTGAGCAGTTCGACTCTGAGAGTCCTGTGTGGCTCTCTACTCCACTTCTCAAGAAACACCGCCCCTGACGTGCACTCACATTTAGCTATTTACTGAGCGATAGGCACAACCTGGAGAAAATAATAGCAAGGATGAGGAACGAGTTTATATGACAGATGTAGAAGTAGGGTGACTGGATAATTCCACCTTCCTCCACCCTCGCCTTTTCTGATCGTTTTAACAACCTCCTTGTGTCTTTGTACGACGGCGGCACTTTAAAAACAGAATTCTCGGGGCTGGAGAGATGGCTCAGAGGTTAAGAGCACTGCTTGCTCTTCCAAAGGTCCTGAGTTCAATTCCCAGCAACCATATGGTGGCTCACAATCATCCGTAATGAGATCTGGTGCCCTCTTCTGGCCTGCAGGGATATGTGCACTGTATACATAATAAATAATTTTAAAAAAAAAAAAAAAAACAGAATTCTCAAGCTATTTCAAATCAGTCTTGTGAACCAACTAATCTTTAAGAAGATACTTCATCTTCCCGAGCACTGCCCTGTAGGTGGGAGTTAGCAACCCCTAACTAAACGAAGTCTATCCCTGGTTTTTAGGTTGTTTGTTTTTAAAGTTCAGCTACTCTGTAGATTCCTCCTAAATAAATGGAGGGGGGGGGGACTAGCAGGCCACTGTGGAATTCACCCCGTATCTCCTGGAATGTTCTATGGACGTTTTGTTTTGTGACAAGGTTTCCGCTCTATAGCCCAGGCTGGCCTCTCAAACTGAAGAGGCTCCTGCCTCTGTCTTGATCATGAGCCTCCATGCTTGGCTTTCTCTGAACTGCTGTGCCACACCTTTTTTCTTTGAAAAGGGTTTCATAAAGCCCAGACTCTCTAGCAACCAGCTCTCTATCCTGCATATCACCTTGAACTAATTCTGCCTGCACTTCTGGGGTGTTGGGATTACAGACATGCACCTCTGAGTGCTGCTAACATTTCTTCACACTTGTATCTAATCCATTATATTCTGTCTGTTCTCACTCCTTCCTCCTGCTCTCCCATCTATCTTCTCATTTCTGTCTTTATCCTTTTTTTTTTTTTTAATATGGGTTTTTATTTTTTGGTTTTTCCGAGACAAGGTTTCTCTGTGTAGTTTTGGTGCCTGTCCTGGATCTCGCTCTGTAGACCAGGCTGGCCTCAGACTGACAGAGATCTGCCTGGTTCTGCCTCCCGAGTGCTGGGATTAAAGGCGTGTGCCACCGCAGCTGGGCTTTTATGTGGTTTTTTGAAGCAGGGTTTCTGGGTGTAGCCCTTGGCTGTCCTGGAACTCACAGAGACCCCTGGGCCTCTGCCGCCGGAGTGCTGGGATCAAAGGCTTTCGCCACTACCACCAAGCTCTTGTCTTTATCTTTTATCATCATCTAATCTTACTGACATCTCAGTTGTCATTACTGGCCAACCTAGTAATAATAAATTAACAGTACCAGGAAGCAGAAAGGTAAGAGAGATCTGGCTACCCGATAATCACTGTGGTAGTTGAATGCTTGTTACACTCAATTACATACCCCCATTGTAAACTACTCCTCTTATCATCCACACCACAGCCAAAAGTCCGAAAAGTCAACAAAGCTGTTGTGGAACTGGAAGTACTGCACTTCCACCCCCTTACAGGGGTCAGAAATGGTCAGAACCTCCTTCCTCTGGGTGGATTGGCCTCTGAGGCCAGTGTCCGCTTGAGTGTCGCATATGGGTTCATGTGATTTGCACATCGCGGGAGAGTGCTATCATTATGTAACTGCAGTTTGGGCCTGCTTCCTTCTCTCTGCCCTCCTGACCACCCCCAGTCCCACATAAACCTCTACCTGCAGTCTGGATCCCATCCAGGCTCTGAGAGCGAAGGAATTGGAGATGCCTAGGGTCTGACGAGCGGACTAGACTTTACTTCCATTTGGACTTCTGCTTCCTGGAATTGCTGGCTTTTTGCCCCAGCTCTGAACATGCCTATCACCTTTCCCCCTGAGCTCGCCTGCTTCAGGCCTGTTCTCTGAACTAACCTGTAGTCCAGAATAATGACCCCTGTACGAATGTTTAAACACTCCCTCTGTGACTTTCCTCTTGCTTCTGAGTGGCGCTGCACCTCCTGATTTGTCCCAGCATAGACCATAGTGATCTCTCTGATCACTAGGGTTTGCATCTTCCTTACACCATGTCTCTTTTCTACTCATGAGCCAGGGCCTCTAACCTCATGACCCTGATGGTACCTGGAAATAATTCTTTCATAGTCTCTACAACTTTGATTTACATAACCTCTTCTCCCTGAGCATTTTCCATTAAATGGGAAATTGGGCCTGACAACCTGAATTTGAGCCCCTGAACCCACATGGTGGAAAGAAAACCAAGCACCACACCACGAGTATGCTCTGGCACACATGCACACCCACATACGTAGAAAACAAATCGTGGAACCTGCCTTTAATCTCGGCACTTGGGAAGTAGAGGTACAAGAATGATAAGTTTAAGTCCAGCCTCTACTACACAAAACAAATTCAAGGCTAGCCTGGACCACATGAGATCTGTATCAAAACCAAAATACGGCCACAAGAGGCAGGCGGTGGTGGTGCACGACTTTAATCCCAGCACTCAGGAGGCAGAGACAGGCGGATCTCTGAGTTCGAGGCCAGCCTGGTCTACAGAGTGAGTTCCAGGACAGGCTCCAAAGCTACACAAAGAAACCCTGTCTGGAAAAAAAAACAAAAAAAGGGGGGACCACAGGATGACTCAAGGAATAAAGGTGCTGATGACCTGGGTTCCATCACCTGAAATCACATGCTAGAAGGAAAGAACTGACTCCTGCAAGTTGTCCTATGACCTAGACAAGCGTACTGTGGCACACATGCACACAATGTTTTCAAATCTATTGTGCTGTGGCGGCTGCATGCGTGTAATCTCAGCACTCAGGAGAATGAAGCCA
This sequence comes from Peromyscus eremicus, assembly GCF_949786415.1. Classification (NCBI taxonomy): domain Eukaryota; kingdom Metazoa; phylum Chordata; class Mammalia; order Rodentia; family Cricetidae; genus Peromyscus; species Peromyscus eremicus. The sequence goes on from NW_026734352.1 coordinate 416,105, forward strand.
AAAGATCACAAGTTCGAGGCTACCCTGAGCTACATGAATCAAAGACCAGCCTGTTCTAAACAGTGAGACCCTGTCTCAAAAACAAAACAATGGGCCAGCAAGGTGGCTTAGTGAGTAAAGGCACTTGCCACCAAGACTGACGACCTGAGTTCAATCTCTGTCACCCCACGTGATGGAATGAGAGAACCAACTCCTACAAGTTGTCCTCAGATCACACATGGACCTATGGCGTACAGACAAACATGTACACATGAATGCACATGCACACACACATAAATGTAATACAAAATTTTAAACACTAAACAATCCCCCAGTTTTGCTGACTAATTATGTAAAAATATTTACATTACTTCTCATTGAAAAATAAGATATAATGTCAACCATCATTGGGATTCACAGAAATTCCTGAAAATAATTTGGGAAACTACTTTTTAAAAACAGTTTTTTAATTTTGAGACAAGATCTCACTATGTAGCCCTGGCTGGCCTCAAACTCACAGAGATCTACTTTACCTCTAAAGTACTAAAAAGCATGGGGCACCATACCCAGCCTAACTTTTTTTTCACTTTTTTTAAATTTATTTTTCTATTATCATCTTGATACAGTATAAATTCTTATCCTAACTGTGAAATGTTTCATTGAGGTTTGCCCAGTAATTGAGTAAAACCAAAACTTATTATAAGCCACAGTCATCCTAGGGTCCCCCCTTCTAAATATATAGCCTCCCTGGTTCTGTGGGTTGCAGTCTGATTGTTCTTTGCTTTATATCTAGAATCCACTTATGAGTGAGTACATACCATGTTTGTCCTTCTGGGTTTGGGTTACCTCACTCAGGATGATTTTTCCTAGTTCCATCCATTTGCCTGCAAATTTCATGCTGTCATTGTTTTTCTCTGCTGAGTAGTACTCCATTGTGTATATGTACCACATTTTCTTAATCCATTCTTCAGTTGAGGGGCATCTAGGTTGTTTCCTGGCTATTACAAATAGTGCTGCTATGAACATAGTTGAGCATGTATCTTTGTGGTATGATTGAGCATTCCTTGGGTATATGCCCAAGAGTGGTATGCCAGCCTAACTTTTAAAAGTTATTCTATGTGTATGGGTATTTTGCCTACATATTTCTATGTATCATGTGTGTGCTTGGTTCTTTTGGAGGCAAATAAAAGGTGTTGGGTTCCTAGAACTGGCATTACAGATGGTTGTGCTCCACTGTGTAGGTGTTGGGAATCAAACCTGGGTCCTCTGGAAGAGCAGCCAATGCTCCTAACCAATAAACCATCTCTCTATGTATCACCCACCACCACCGCACCCTTCCCTGCTAGTCTTTTTTTAAGGAGCTCTCTATGTATTCCCAGCAATCCTTAAACTCACCATGGCCTCAAACTGACAAAGATTTACCAGCCTCTGGCTCCCAAGTGCTGGGATTAAAAGTATGCACCACGCCGCGTGGCGTGTGAAATGTGGCATACGGAAGACCCACTCCCCGGCGCCGCTCGTGGGGGGGCCCAAGTCCTTCTGATCGAGGCCCAAGAAGAAAAAAAAAAAAGTATGCACCATGCACCACCACCTGGCCAGACAACCTACCTTTATATAAATAGGATGCTGGAGAGATGGCTCATTGGTTAAGAGCACTGGCTGCTCTTGCAGAGCATCTGAGTTCAATTCCCATCACTCACAGGGTGCCTCACAATTGTCTACAACTTCAGTCCCAGGGAAACTACCCCTCTCTTCTCACCTCCATGGGTACCAAGCATGAACATGGTGCTCTTAGATACATGCAGACAAAACACTCATACACATAAAATAAATAAATCTAAATTTAAGTATATATTTGTTTATGTTTATGGGAGTGGGGTGTGTGTGCATTGCATAAGAGCAGGAGCTAAGCCGGGCGGTGGTGGCGCACGCCTTTAATCCCAGCACTTGGGAGGCAGAGCCAGGCGGATCTCTGTGAGTTCGAGGCCAGCCTGGGCTACCAAGTGAGTTCCAGGAAAGGCGCAAATCTACACAGAGAAACCCTGTCTCGAAAAACAAAAAAACAAAAAAACAAAAAAAAAACTTTTAAATGTTTGTTACATGGGCCTAATAAGCATTATTGAGAAAGGAGAGAAGGAGGGAGAGAAATATAAAATACAGAGAGAGGAGAGGAGGAGGAAGGGAGGAAGAGGGGGAAGGAGGGGGAGGGGGAAGGAAGGAAGGAAAAAAGAGAGGAAAGAGGGAAGGAAGAGTTGGGGGAGAAGAGAGGAGGGGACTGAAAGCAGAAGGTAGGATGGGGAGGGAAGGAGAGGGAGGAGACAGGAGGGAAGGGGCACATTGAGAGAGAATAACAAAACTCCTACCAAAAGAGCAATTGCCAAGAGACCATGCACTGTGACCAAGCACTGGAGAGCAGGTGGGAGTGAGCTGAAGGAGTGACCTAAAATTAGCAGCAAAACCCTCGTGGTCCCTGTGCCCCACAGGTATTCCGAGGAGGAGATCCGGCAGAAGGTCGGGACCTTCCGGCAGATGCTGATGGAGAAGGAGGGAGTACTGACCAGGGAGGACCGGCCTGGGGCCCACATGTGAGTACTTGTCTGCATGACAGAAAGGGAGGGGGCATCTCACGCTGCAACTGGGTGCCTGGGGAGCTTGTCCGGATGTGCCATTAGGGCCTGGGGTGAGCGAAGGAGAGATTGTGGACTCTGCCCACTAGAAGCTCTGGCCTTCCCATTTGCTGCCCACCTGGGTCCTGACTATGGGTCAGCAGCAGGAGAGCCCAGATCTCAGAACAAGGATCATGGCTACAAGCCAGGGTGCTTCTGAGATGTCCAGACCCCAACATTGCCACTGACTGAGAGTGTGACCACGGGCAAGCTACAAGTGAGTCTGTGGGTTCGTTACTCCCACCTGTAAAATGTATTCCAGAGTAAGCATGTGACGCACCCTAGATTGTAGAAACCCAAATGCTAAGGGGCTGGGGTGTGGCTCAGTGGTAGAGCACCTGCCTAGAATCCCCCAGTGAGGGGCTGGGGTGTGACTCAGTGGTAGAGCACCTGCCTAGAATCCCCCAGTGAGGGGCTGGGGTGTGACTCAGTGGTAGAGCACCTGCCTAGAATCCCCCAGTGAGGGGCTGGGGTGTGACTCAGTGGTAGAGCACCTGCCTAGAATCCCCAGTGAGGGGCTGCAGGTGTTGTTTGTGGTAGAATGTTTGCCTTGAACCCTCCAGTGTGGGGTTGGGGCTCAGCTTTAGAGCACTCGCCTAGCATGCTGGAGACCCTAAATTCAAGTCCCAGTGTGGGAAGAAAAAAAAAATTTGTGGAAAACGGTGCAGGTTGAGTTGGAGAGATGGTAAAGGGTAGCCCACCCCCGTGCCTGACAGTGTACTCAGCTAATCCTGTGGGACACAATCAGAGGGTGACCCCCTTGCTAATGGTCCTTACCCTCCCCAGCACTGAGGCTGTGCGAAAGGCGGGGGAAAGGCTCCTGGTCTTTCTCTCGACAGTGAGGCCAGCTCAAGAGCAGGTATCTTCCTGAGTCCCCCAACTTCCGTCCACTTTTGTTCCACAAAAACCTAATCAGTAATCAGTGATTTTTAGATTCTGAAACAGAAGGATTGTCATGCTACATAGTGAGTTCAACACCAGCCTGGGATACTTGGGAGGTAGAAACAGGCAGATCTCTGAGCTAAAGGCCAACCTGGTCTACAGAGAGAGTTCCAGGACAGCCAAGGCTACATAGAGAAACCCTGTCTCGAAAGAAAGAGAGAGAGAGAGAGAGAGAGAGAGAGAGAGAGAGAGAGAGAAGAGAAGAGAAGAGAAGAAAAGAAAAGAAAGAAAAGAAAAGAAAAGAAAAGAAAACAGTCTTTAACCAGTCAATGGTTGCTAGAGAATGAAGAGACATTTTGCTTTTGTTTTAACATTTATTTACTCTGTGTGTGTGTGTGTGTGTGTGTGTGTGTGTGTGTGTGTGTGTGTACATGCCAAGTGTGCTTGAGGAGGTCAGAGGACAACTTCTGGGGTCTAGTTCTCTCCCCCCTCCAGGTGGATGCTGCAAACGGAACTCAGGTCATCAGACTCGGCAGCCAGGGCCTTCACCCACAGGCTCATCTTGATAGCTCGTGAAAAAAAAATTTTTTTTTCTTGGAGCTGGAGAATTGGCTCAGCAGTTAACAGCACTCGCTGCTCTTCCAGAGGACCTGGGTTCACGTCTCAGCACCCACATGGCAGCTCACAACTCTGTGTAACTCCAAAATCTGACACCCTCACACAAACGTACATGCAGGCAAACACAGATGCACATAAAATAAAAATGAGTAATTTTAAAAAACATTTTCTAACAAGAAAACCAAAAAACGTTTTCTTTAATGGTGTAGCCACTGATAAGGCACCCATGCCTCTGTAAATAACCCCTCACTCATAGTCCTGTGTGCAACCTTAATGAAACTCACTGGGTCACCAAAAAAGACAGATACCAGAGACTGGAGAGATGGTTCATCAGTTAAGATCCAGAACTGCTCTTGCAGATCAGAGCTCTGTTCCCAGTCCCTTTGTTGAGCTGCTCACATCTGCCTGTAACTCCAACTCCAGGAGATGCCCAGTGCCCTCTCTGATCTCCTAAGGCATCAGCACACTTGTGGCATACATGCACGCAGGCACACACGCATAAATCAAAATGCCAAATCCTATCTGAAAAAGCTTTCTGCGCCTCTGTAAGCTGTCAATAGTTGCTAGGGGAAGAGAGACATTTTCCTTACTTCTTTTTTTTCTTTTTTACTTTTACTACTGTGTGTGTGTGTGTGTGTGTGTGTGTGTGTGTGTGTGTGCGCGTGTCACAGCTCCAGTGTGGCGGTGAGAAGACAAGCTTCTGGGAGTCAATCCTCTCCTTCCACCATGTGTGTGCCGCAGGCTTGGCGGCAAGCACCTTTGCTCTCTGAGCCATCTTGTCGGCCCCATGAGCTCATATCTTTTGGATCTGGGACCTCACACAGCCTGACAACATCTCAGTAAAAAAAAAAAAAAAAAAAAAAAAAAACCCTGCCCTTTTCCTCCTCCATCTCCCATGAGTGAGAACAGGACTTTCTGGATTCTGCCTTTTCCTTCCAACATGCTCTCGGTGACAACCCTCCAGCTCCAGCCAGTTCCTTCCTTTGCAGTCTCCCCTGCTGTCCACATAACAACACGTTCAATCAGGGTGTTACTGAAGAACAGGGTGATTTTTGTGTGTAACGAGTATCCCAAGGTGGCCTGGAATTTGCTATGTAGTTGTGGATGACCTTGAACTTCTTTTTTTTTTTTTTTTTTTTTTTTTTTCCTTTTGGTTTTTCGAGACAGGGTTTCTCTGTGTAGCTTTGCGCCTTTCCTGGGACTCACTTGGTAGCCCAGGCTGGCCTCGAACTCACGGAGATCCGCCTGCCTCTGCCTCCCGAGTGCTGGGATTAAAGGCGTGCGCCACCACCGCCCGGCGACCTTGAACTTTTTTTTAAGATTTTTAAATTTCTTCCTTCCTTCCTTCCTTCCTTCCTTCCTTCCTTCCTTCCTTTCCTTTCTTTCATCTTTCTTTCTTTCACAGCTGGGCATAGTGGTACACACTTCTAATTTCCAGCTTTTAGGAGGCAAGGCCAGTCTGATCTACATAGTGAGTTTCATGACAGCCAGAGCTACGTAGTGAGACCCTATCTCAAAAAGACAAACAAAAAAATTATTAAGGTTTTGTGTGTGTGTGCATGTACTCATGGAAGCCAGGAAAGAGTATCAGATCCCCTGAAACTGGAGTTGCAGGCAGTTGTAAGCCACTTAACATGAGTGCTAGGACCCAAATCGGTCCTCTGCAAGAACAGTAAGTGCTCTTAACCACTGGGCCATCTTTCCAGCCTGCCTTTGAACTTGGCTCTAGGTTCAGTAAAAGACTCTGACTCAAGAAAATAAGACAGAATGATAGAGCAAGGCACCGATGTCCTCCTCCTACACCCACCCACACATGTTCACATACACCATACACACTCACACATAGAACAGCAGGAAAGGAATAATAACAGAACTGCAACAAGTACACCCAGCGGTGGGGGACCGCCTAAAGGCTAGGCTGTCCGTGGTGCTGAACCTATGCTTGCTGTACTTAGGCCTGGGGTATACAGCTGGAGGATAAGGGTGAGGAAGGGCTTGCACTGTCTGGCCACATATGCACCTGGAATCTGAGCCAGTTTTCACATCTTTGATGTGTAAGTGAGAGAGATAGACACTCCAGACATCTGTCAAAATCTCTAAGTCCAAGGATACTGTCCTGGCTGCTGGATCCCAGCTGCACCACACCCCAGCTGTAGGACTTGAGCAGACCCTTGACATCTCTGGCTCTTCATATCTTTATATTTAAGAGGAAGGTACTAATGCCCACCTCATAGGCTAGCCCAGTGGTAGAGCACTTGCCTAGAATCTCCCAGGGAAGGGCTGGGGGTATGAGTCAGCCTAGAATCCCCCACCCCACCTCCATTAAGACTCTGAGGGTGTGCCTCAGCTGTAAAGCCCCTGTGTAGCATGCAGGAGGCTCTGATTTCCATTCCCTGAATGAGGAAAACATAAACGAATATAGTGTGAGGATCAATAGCTGGCACACAGCAAACACACATCACTCCTAGGTGGCCACCGCCATCATCTACGTGTACTGCCAACAATACCATATGCTCAATTATCTTTGACTTATTTCCTTCTGCCTGGCTGTCTCCATGCCTCCTACCAACTGCCAACTGCCAGACTCCATACAGCACCCAGTCCCTGCATTTATGCCTAGGCCTTCAACCTTGATCTTCCATAAATTATAGACTACTGTTTTGGGGGCATGTTAGGTAAGTTCTCTACCATACAAGTATACCCCAGGCCCCAAATTTGGAAGCTCCTATAGTTAAGCAACAAGAGTAGGCGGTTGGAGAGTTGGCCCAGTGATTGGGAACACTGGTTCCAGAGGACCCAGGTTCAATTCCCAGCACCCACATGGTTGCTCATAGCGAGCCATTCCTAACTCTGGTTCCAGGGGATCTGGAGTCCTCTTCTGACCTCTGTGGGATTAAAGCATGCACATGGTGCACATATAGACAGGCAAGCAAGACACGCACACACAAAATAAAATAAATAAATCTAATTCTAAAAAATGTAAACAATGGAGACACACCCAGAATGAAAAGTTCCACCCTGAGAGCCTTTGGGGGTCGTTAGATCACCCCGGTTTCACAACAGAGATGGCATCACTCCTAGAAAGCGATCCCTCCTCACCCTTGGGTTAACAGGCTGACTTGAGTGATTGTTTCTGGTGACGATGTTCTCTCCAGACTGCCATCGGAATATTATACTGCCGCCATGTCGAGAAATGACCCTGCAGAAGTCAGAAGCCAGGAAAAGGCTTGTGACGGAGAGCAGAATTCGATCAGATGTTGTTCGGAGACGTTTCCCTGGAAACGTTGGAAGATGAATCCCTTGGGAGCACTGTGTGTTTCTTTACCTTTCCAGATCTGTGGTCAAAGCACGAGACACAGACAACTCGGGCTGTTTTGTTCCTGGCATCGGAGGTTTAATTCATGGCAGAGGAAACACGTTGAAATAGATGGTATACATCACTGCAGCCAGATCTACTGCAGAGAGACAGGAAAGGAGAAAGGGCAAGACAAGCCCGTCAAAGACATTCCCCACAATGACCCACCTCCTTCAGCAGGCCTCACCTCCCAAATTCACGACCTTCCAATAGTCTACCTATTCATAGTTTGATTTTTTGTTTATTTACTGTGTGTGTGTGAGTGTGAGTGTGTGTGTGTGTGTGTGTGTGTGTGTGTGTGTGTTTAAAAGTGCATGTTCCATGGCATGCATATAGAGGGCAACTTGCCAGGGTCAGTTCTCTCTCTTCACCATGTGGGCACCAGGGATTGAACTCAGATCATCAGACTTGGCAGCAAGCACCTTTACCTTCTGGGCCATCTCACCAGCCAGACACTCTGTTTCAAAAAAAAAAAAAAAAAAAAGAGGGAGTTTCATGGTTATATAATATAGCAAAGTGTTTGGGAAAGCGGGCTTAGAGAGGCAATGTTTACAAGCTACTTTCTAACACAGTGCGAACAAAATCCAGTCATTTTCTCAACACGTCTAATTTTAGATATGGTGTGACCTCCTTGTACCTCATCATTTTATCTGTGAGACGGGAATTTTAATGATGGTTCCTATGTCAAAGGCTTGTTCTGAATACTCAATGATTAAATGAGATAAATACATGGAAAATGCTCGCAATACTGTCTGGCACCCGGACTAGCAATTATCGTAATAGCCATAGGATCAATGTTTGCCCTGCACTTCGAGGCATGAGATAAAAGAATGTAGGCCTGATTCTTCCCTGGTCCTGTGTAAGGCCAGGTGGCATGGTGGCTGAGTGGATGAGCAGAGGAGGAAGACCCTTTGCCCAGAATCCCACCACTATCTCGGCTCACTCCTCTGCTGCTTGGTCCATTATGCTCCTGTCTAGTAGAAAACTAGTAGTAAACAGTGTCGGCATCCCGGCCAGTGAGAAGGCTCAGTGTGTAGAGGTGTTTACCATCACGCCTGATGTCCTGAGTGTGATCCTTGGGACCGATGTAGTGGATAAAGAGAAAAAAATCCAGCCAGTCATCCTCTGCCTTCTACAGGTACATTGTAGCACACATGCTCACACACCACACACACACACACACACACACACACACACACACACAATAAATGGAATAAAAACTACCCCCTCCAAAGTTTCTTTTTGATTAAAAAGAAAAAAGGCTAGCATGAAGACCAGCCAGTGAGAAACAATCTCGTGTGTGTGTGTGTGTGTGTGTGTGTGTGTGTGTACATATGTGTGGAAGCCACAAATCAACATTGGTATCTTCCTCAATTTCTATTTACCTTATATTTGGTGACAGAATCGCTCACTGGCTGGGAGCTCACCATTAGGCTAGACAGGCTGGCCAGCACATTCCAAAGATCCTCCTGTCTGTCTCTCCTCAGTGCTGGGATCACTCGAGCACATCCTTACACTTGGCTTTTTACGTGGGTTCTGAGATCAAACACAGGTTCTCTTGCTGGCCTAACCAGCACTTTACTGACCGAACGATCTCCCCACTCCCCCTCTTGCTTTGATTTCTCATGTAGCCTAGACTGGCCTCGAACTCGCTGACCTTTAACTCCTGATCCTCCTGCCTCCACCTCCCGAACGCTGGGATCACAGGGGAGTACCACTGCATCTGACTCAATACACCCTTTCACTTCAGAGCCTATGTTGGTCACCTCTACGGTGGGATGACACTCCCATCCTCTGGTACCCATCTCCCTATCCCATGGACACAATGAGCCATCAACTAGTTGACAAATATGGATTTAAGAGCAAAACATGTTAAGTAAGTCTGGTGTTCGGCATACGAGGCCACAGCAAAAAGTAAAAGTTAAAAAGTAATGATAAACCAGGAGGTGGTGACGCACGCCTTTAATCCCAGCACCCGGGAGGCAGAGGCAGGTGGATCTCTGTGAGCTTGAGGCCAGCCTGGTCTACAGAGGGAGATCCAGGACAGGCTCCAAAGCTGCAGAGACACCCTGTCAGGAAGATGGAGGCCGGTGGGTAAAATGCTTGCAGCAGACGTGTGAGGAGCTGCATTTGGACTCTCAGCACTCACACGAAAGCCGTGTGTGCTAGCGTGGGTCTGCAAGCTGAGCACTGGAGAGGCAGGAACATGTGGCTCCCAGGGCTTTGCTGGCTGGCTCGCTAGTTCCAGCAGTGAGCTCCGGTTCCGTGAGAGACCTTGTCTCCAAAAGCTAAGGTGGAGGGGCTGGAGGGATGGCTCAGAGCACTTGTTGTTACTCTTTTTTTTATTTATTTTTTTTTTGGTTTTTCGAGACAGGGTTTCTCTGTGTAGCTTTGCGCCTCTCCTGGGACTCACTTGGTAGCCCAGGCTGGCCTCGAACTCACAGAGATCCGCCTGGCTCTGCCTCCCGAGTGCTGGGATTAAAGGCGTGCGCCACCACCGCCCGGCTGTGGTTAGCTCATCCGTAACTTCAGTTCCAGGGAATCCAACGCCCTCTTCTGGCCTCCACAGGCACTGCATGTATATGGTGTGCCTAGGCAGGCAACAATCATACACACAAAATAAACTTCTTTAAATAAAGTTGAGAGGTATAGAGGAAGATACCCTGGAGATGGAGCCATCAGAGAAGGAAGCACAGACAAGGAGGAAGTAGCAGGAAGCGAGGGGTGCGTGAAGGGTATCAGCGGCCGACTTACCTGGGCAGTTACAAAGACCTTGGAAAGGCCCTGTATTAGGCGTTGCCCAAAGGGAGCAACTTGATTTCGTAAATATCCTTCATCATGTTCAAGCCTGTGTCAACTGAAGCTCCCACCTCCCACCAGCTCACCCACAAGCTTCTTGTCACGCCCTTACCTTTAGCAGTTCCACTAAAGACTGTGTTTTACACGTCAGGCATCTGTGTGGCTGAGGAGCTGCGTGGGCGGTGATGAACCTTCGAACTCAGGGGGGCTGGACATGTCAGTGGAGGGAGACCAGAACAGATGGGCGGAAGCCACCAGCTTCACGATGAGGAAGAGCAGAGAGGTTTGAGTTAAGGGATGTGGGGGTGCTTGGGTCTGTGGAGGCAGGAGACTCACATTAGTCTCTCTATTCCCCCCAAACAAGCCTCCCGAATATTTGTGTGGTGACTCCAAGGCTGTCAGGAACAGTCTGGTGTTTGCAAGCTGGACTCCCAGCCCCTCATTGGGGGATTCTAGGCAGGTGCTTTACCACTGGGCCACACCCCAGCCCCTCACTGGAGGATTCTAGGCAGGTGCTCTACCACTGGGCCACACCCCAGCCCCTCACTGGGGGATTCTAGGCAGGTGCTCTACCACTGGGCCACACCCCAGCCCCTCACTGGGGGATTCTAGGCAGGGGCTCTCCCACTGGGTCACCCTCACAGCCATCTTTTTTATTTTAATTTGAGACCAGGTTTCCTCTAAATTGCCAGAGCTTATCTTAAACTCATTCTGGAGCCCAAACAGGCCTTGAATTTGTGATCCTCCTGCCTCAACCTCCTGAGTAGCTGGGATGACAGCTGAGCCACTTTCCCTCTGGATCACATTCTTGAGACTCACCTAAGGGTTAGCTCACCCCATCATAGTTAGCTGCCTACACGCCTTTTTGTTTGTTTTTCTGTTTGTTTGTTCTTTATGTAACCCTAGTGTCTAGATCCTTGCTAAGTAGCCTAGGCTGGCCTCAAACTCACAGAGCTCAGCCTGCCTCCTGGGTGCTGGGATTAAAGGCATGTGCCACCACACATGATTCTATCTTTCTTTTTAAAATATAAAATCAGTCTTCCAATTAATGAGTGTGTCTCTTACTGGAGACTTGTTGGCTTAGAATCTGCCTGTGTGGTATTGCAGATCAAGCCCTGGGCCTCACATGTGCTGGGAAAGCCCGACAATGACCCACGGACCTGGCCTTTGGGGTATTGTGGGTTTTGTTGTTGTGACTGCCGGCCAGAAGAGGGCACCAGATCTCATTACAGATGGTTGTGAGCCACCATGTGGTTGCTGGGAATTGAACTCAGGACCTCTGGAAGAGCAGTCAGTGCTCTTAACCTCTGAGCCATCTCTCCAGCCCAGGGTTTTGTGTTTTAAACACAGAATTTAGTTAGTAATTATTTCAAATTAATGACCTCACAGCTGATTTTATTTCATCTGTGGGGGGGGGGCGGCGTGTGTGTGTGTATGTGTGTATGTGTGTGTGTGTGTGTGTGGGTATGTGTATGTATGTGGGTGTGAATGTGGGTGTGCAGGGGAGTGTGGGGGGGTGTGCTAGTAGAGGTGGTTGCCAGTCCCTCAACATGGTGCTAGAAACGGAACTCTGGTCCTCTGGAAGAGCAGCACACACTCTTAATCACAGAGCCATCTCTGTATTTCCAGGGTTTTGTGTGTGTGTGTGTGTGTGTGTGTGTGTAGATATTCATGGCATATGCATGTGCATTCATGTATGCGAGCATATGCGAGCACCCCTGTGTATCCATGTGTGTGCATGGGGAAGCCAGAGGACAATGGAATGTCCTCCTCTGTTTTTCTCTACCTGAGATTTTTGGGGGCAGGGTATCTCTGTACCTGGTACTCACCACTTCCGTTGGACTGGCTGGAGCCCTGGGGCTCTTCCTGTCTCCACTGTCTACCTCTGGGATTGCAGGTGTGTGCTACCATGCCTGGGTTTTTATGCAGGTGCTGGGGACCCGAACTCCAGTTCTCTGGTTGTGCATCAGCTATCTGCTCAGCCCTAGCCCGCTTCTTACTTTTTACATTGATTTTGAGAGACACAAAGGGAAGAGAAAGGAGGGGGCGGGTAGAGAATGCATGCATCACAGCTTGTGTGTGGAGGTCAGAGGACATTTGCAGGAGTCAGCTCTCTCCCTCCACCATGTGGGAACTGGGGCTCGAACTCAGATCATCAGGCTTGGAAGCAAATGCCTTACCTACTGAGGCATTTTGTCAGCCTCCAGTTATTTGTTTATTTAGCTAGTTAGTTATTGGGACAGGGTTTCTGGAGACTGGATCAAACTTACCCTGAACTTGCTGTGTAGTCCAGCTGACCTCAGACTTGCAATCCTCCTGCCTCCTCTTCCTGAGTGCCGGGATTACAAGTACACGCCACCGTGCCTGGTGTGAAGCCTTTCTTCAGCCCGTCACCACAGCCAATCTCCCTCCCCTCCGGGAAGAGGTGTCTGTGATGTATAAACCAGCAGATGCCCCCTGCGAAGTATCCACTGCTGGGGAATGCCCCAGTCACGGCCCAGGCCTTTGTGTCCGAAGCTTCAGAAGGAGGATCTCCCTTAATCCTCTGCTCCAGGCCAGGGGATTCTCTTTTCCTGTATAGATAAGGCCTCCGGCAGTCAGCCAGCACAGTCATTTCTGGATTCAAATCTGTCTTGAGAATCCAAAGCTGGTACCCTTGTCCTGGCCTCCCTCCTCTGTACAGGAAAGGGTGAGCTGTGTGTGGGCGGCCCCCAAGAGAGTGGGTGTGGGTGTGGGTGTTCTGTTGAAGCCAGGGGACCGTCTCCACCAGCATGGAAGATGAGGAAGGGGGAGGGGAGGGGGAGGGGCCGCCACCCTGGAGCCCATCACTGTGGAGACAGGTCTGTGGAAGGTCATTTGTAGTCTTGTTCAATTAAAAAGAAAGAAAGAAACTTGGGGCTACCGAGATGGCACAGAGAGTAAAGGAGCTTGCCACTAACCCTAACAGTCTGAGTTCGATCCCCAGAGTGCACACGGTGGAAGTAGGGAGTGATGATAGCAGGGCTGTGTTCTGCCTGCCACATTCACAGTGGTATATATGAGCCCCACTCCCACACATAAGTAAATAAATAAATGTTAAAAAATAATGTTTTTAAGGAAAATACTCAAGAAGAAAAAGGAAAGAAAAAAGAAAAATAGTCCAGTTATTATTTTTTAATTTTTTTTGGAGACAGGGTTTCTCTGTGTAATTTTGGTGTCTGTCCTGGATCTCGCTCTGTAGACCAAGCTGGTCTTGAACTCACAGAGATCTGCCTGGGTGCTGGGACTAAAGGCGTGCCACAGCCACCAGCTAAAAAGAATTCTTAAGTTGAAGAAGAGGCTCAGTCGGGGTCCTAATCAGGTCCCAGGTCACAGAGTGGTTTTAGGGACAGAGCCCTCATGACAAGGCTTCCCGTGAGTCCCTGAGGACCAGGCAACCACAAACCAGACCTGTGCAGCAGAGGATGCCTGGAGGTGGGAAGCTGTCGGCGGAGCGGGGAGCAGGGACCGGTGATGGCTGGCTCCTGCTGGGCCGAGTGGAGAGTTCTGAGATCCTGAGACGGATAGGGAGTGGATACAGACCTGGAGGTGGCGGGGAGCTGAAGCCCCCCCCCTCACCCTCCGGCGCCAGCCGTGATTGATGAAGACAGCCGGCAGCTGGAGCTTCGAAGTGCAGAAGGCCTCTGGAGGCTGCGGAGGGGAGGGGGGGTGAGGAGAGGCTATGAATATTTCAGAAGCTGAGGCCAAGACTGAAGGAAAAGAGGAGGGAAGGGAGGGGAGGGGGGTGGGGGGCGCTCAGGGATCTGGAGAGGCAGATGTCAGCGATGGGGGAGGGGCTCTTTGAAAGAGTCGGGAATCCAGCGAGGGACAGGGAGGCCAGTAGGGGCACCGGGGTAGGACGAAGGGGCTAACCTTACCGGGAGGAGACTTGGTGAGGGGTAAGGGGGCCTCAGTGAACGGGACGGATCTAACTGTTTTGTTGTTGTTTGAGACCTCAAGTAATCCAGCTGGCCTCCAAGTCCCAAGTATCAGAGGATGACCTTGAAATCCTCATCCAGCCTCCACCTCCCGAGGACTGGGATTACAGGTGTGCTCTACCACACCCAGTTTAGGCGGCCTTGCACACGGAACCCAGGGCTTCATGAAAGCTAGGCGAGCACTCTACCAACTCTGCATTCCCAGTTCTTTGGTTTGGTTTGATTTGGTTTTGTGTGTGTGTGTGTGTGTGTGTGTGTGTGTGTGTGTGTGTGTGTGTTTTACTGGGGATGGAACCCACGCCTTCCTTATAGGCCAGTGCAATACAGCTGAGACCGCACCCTCGAAGCTGCATTCCCAGCCATTTATTTCTTGTTTGTTTAGTCTTAGGTTGCTCGGACAGGCCTTGAACTTGAAATCCTCCTGCTTTAACATTCTTAGTAGTTGATGTAACAGGCCTGCGCTGCCAGGTTTAGGTTACTCAGCTCTTCATCAGACCCTCCAGGGTTGGGGATGGCAAGCCCCCTGGTCTGCAAGCACAGCCCTCTTCCCCCAGCCGCATATGACCCAGAGGACATAGGCCAGGCCATGGCGCCATGCCCAAGCTGCAGCTGCGGGAAGGCCATTCCTCAGAGGCGGATGGGCAGCACCTCTGTCTCTCCTTAGAGTGGCAGAGACCCCGCGGAGGATGGACGGCTTGGACCGGGCCTGGAGTACCCACCCTTCGATGAGGACGACGGCCCGGTGGATTGCAACTGCCCGGTCGCCTCCTACCGCGGGCACCGGGGGGGGGGGGGTACAGGTGAGCGGCCGCCGCGGCGGAGGGGAGGGCAACACGGGGCCGCCTCCCTCACCGCCCCCGCCGCCCCTTCTCGCCCAGGACCAAGCACTGGTCCAGCAGCTCCGCATCGCCCCCTCCCAAGAAGAAGAAGAAAAAGAAAGGCAGTCATCGGAGAAGCCGGTGAGAGCGGCGCAGGGTCCTAGGACGAGGCGGGGAGGGGCCGTGGGGACACAATGGCCACAGATGCTGCACTTGGGATCGGCGAATTTAAACCAGCCCCACCCCTCTTGAATCCCTAGCCTGCAGCCTAGCCCCTCCACCTCTCAGTCCCACCCATTCGCTAGGCCCCGCCCCGCTCTAAGCCCCACCCCCACTGGGTATGACCATCCTCCCAGGGTTCAAGGAAACCCCATCCCAAGTGTGGGTGTCCCTGGGAAAGGGGTCATTACTGGCCCTCAACTACAACTCCCCCGTTTCTATGTCCTCCCCCTCCTCTGTCCTGAGGTACAAGCTGGGGCCACTAGCTAACCGGGTCCATCTGTCTGTCCTTTCTCTCTGGCATCCACCTTCAGCAAAAAGAGGAGGCTAGAGTCAGAATGCAGGTCAGTGGGGGGGGGGGACAGGAACGGGGAGGGGGGCTGGGGCGCAGGGTGGGGGAACCTGTGGGTGGGAAAGAACGCAAGGCCGTCTTCCAGAGGCGAGAGGCCTGGCACCTCAGGGGTTGAACATTGCTCTTTCTGGTTTGCATAGACCAGAAATCCCCAGGGCTGGAGACATCTCAGAGCTGGTGAGTTTGCTGAGTACAAAGCCCTGGGTTCTGTCTCCAGCCCTGTAAGAAAACCAGACCGGAAAAGCATTTCTTCCCTTCCCCTATACATGACAGGGGGCACACTCTTGTGATCCCACCACTCAGGGGGCTGAGGTAGAAGGACCATGAGTGCAAGGCTAGCCTGGGCTACACAGCAAGTCCTGTCTCCAAAACAAACAAACAAAAATAGCCAAGCAAACAGAGTCGGGATCACTGGCCAGCCTAGTCAAGTCGGCATGTCCCAGAAGTCGGTGAAAGACCCCGACTCAGAAAACACAGGGGCTGGTGAGATGGCTCAGCAGCCAAAGGGACTGCAACCAAGCCTGGTGACCCGTGTAGAGTCACCAGGACCTCCCTGGTGGAAGGAGAGAACTTTTTCAAAGGTTGGCCTTTGAGCTCCGCGCATGTGTGCGCGCGCACACACACAATAAATAAATATATGTGGTTAGTACTTCATAAATGATATCCAAGGTTGACCTCTGGGCTCTCTGTGCACACAGGTGTGCATACACACACACACACACACACACACACACACACACACGCACAATTAGGAAAGGCAATAGTATCAATTTTAGAAGTCTTTGCCAATCTGGTCCATAGGCTTTCTAGACAAGGTCATTCTATACAAGGGGCTCTGGGCTTCATAGCCTGGGACCTCTTCCCGGTTTCCATACCCCAGGCCCCTTCAGCTATGCCCATCCTCTCCCCTCCAGCCCCAGCTCACTAGTACCCACCCCTGTGTCCACAGCTGTGGGAGTGCTTCCCCCCTGCGCAAGAAGAAGGGTGTAAAGAAGCACCGTAGAGATAGGTAATTTGCCCTCTCCTCCCCACCCCACCGCACCCCACCCCACCCCCCTGCAGCCTGTCTCATTCGGGCTCAGGACCTGGGCTGTGCCCCTCGGGGGCCATTCCTAGGGAAACTCACAAGAATTTGTCTATCACCCCACAGGTCTGATTCTGGGTCCCGGAGGAAGAGGCGATACAGGTGAGCTGTGTTTTCCTGAGCAAGCACACAGGAGTGGGGTGGGGGTTCCCCAAGTCCAGTCTGGCTCCATCCTTCACTCCAGGGGTTCTTTCACTTACGCAAATGGTATGGAGGAAAGGTCAGCCTTCGCCTGCCTCAGTTCAGCTTCCATGTAAAAAAAAAAAAACAACCCAAATCTCCAGAGAGAACCGCAAGTCCTGATGTGCCCTCTTCGAAGGTGGAAGCATCAGGACCCCTAATCTCAAGGAAAAGAGGCAGGCCAGGACAAAGTATTTCTGTGAACAGGGGAGGCTCAGTGGGTAGATGGGGGTGGCCAGACTGGAGCTAGAGGCGGAGTTTCTGGAATATAGATTGTTAGCCCTCTACAGGGCTGACTGCCGGGCCGTGGTGCTGGCCTCAGGGATGACTGAGAAGAGGGACCCGGCAGAAGCTAGTAAACGCAGCATCAGGGATCAAAAGTTGCACCCTTACCCTGGGAGCTAGACTCCCTCCCTGCAGCCCTGACTAGGGACAGAGTCTTCAGGCTCTTCCCTTGGCAGAATTTACCAAAGGCCGTTTGTACCTGGTGGTATGGAGGCCTAAATAATTTTCATCTTACCCTTCCTATTTTGTCCATTTCTGCCCTCCTGCTCCCTCCCGGGATGGAAGGCTAGCATGGGCCTCTTCTGCCCCCTAGTGGCCATCATCCTATGTACAGCCCCCTATGACCAGGATTGGACCTCTAAGTGAGCTAGTACTTCTTCCCTGTGAAACTGAGGCCCAAAGCAAGCTGAACCCCTCCATCCCAGCCTTTTCCTAAGTTTCTGTGTTTGTTATATTTGTCTGGGATTTGAAAGGATTTCATGGCATCAGAGAAGTTGCTACATGGGGAGGAGAGGTGGAGTGAGATCACATGTTTACACGGAAAGCAGGTTACAGACTGGGCATGCATTGCTTGGTGGTAGAGGGCCCACTGAAGTGTGAAGTCTATGGATTCTACCCCAGCACCACATGCATACACACTCCTCTGCACGAAGCCTGGCTGTCCCCTATTGGGTGAGATGGGCAGATCCCTCTCAGCCAGGTGTAGAGCTAAGAGAAGAGCAAAGTGAAGTTCCGTATCTGAGCTCAGCTGGGCTCCAGGGCTCTTGGGTCACTCTGGTGCCACCGTGCTCAGACTTGGTCTCTGCTTCCTGCAGATCTCGAAGCCTCAAGAGCAAAAGAAAAGAGAGAAACAAAGAACGCAAGAGGTAAGGACACTCCACTCGCCCCTGCCCCAGAAAACCTGGCCTTTTAGCACCCCAAAACCAACCTCTTGAACTTATCTCGAATCAAACCTCCAAGGCAACTTGAGCTAAAAAGGATAGCTCCCTAATCATGCCAGACAAACAACTTAAAATGTGCTGAGGACCCCCTGTGAGCCAGTGGCCACTTAGGACTGGTGGGGCCTACGCCCCTTGGCACCCATCCATCCTTCCTGCCCTTTGACCTCCTTCACACACACCCCATTCTAAGAAGACCAGGTGAGAGATGAGATGGTCTTTGGAAGTTGGGGCTGTCTCCAGGAAAAGACACTTACCCCTAACTCTCAGAGATGACTTTTGGGGACCCTACACCCAGCCCCAGCCCCAACCCCATTCAGGTAAAAAAAAAAAAAAAAAATTCTTTTGTAGAAGATTGTGCTTGGGGGTGGGGCTGATCCCGCAGTGACCTTCCTCTGGTACTTACACCAAATCCCTGAGGTCAGGCCAGGCAACGCCATGGTCAAGGTAGATAACATTTCAGTTCCGGCTGACTCCCCTTGCCCACACCAGGCCTCACACTGAATCCCCAGGCCGGAGGGCTCACCACCACAGCAGCGTCAGTTCCCACTGCCCCTCGATGACCTCACACTACAGCGATTCCGGATCACCCAGCAGGTAGGCTGAAGCCTTGAGTGGACTCAAGAGGTGATGCTTGGGGGGGGGGGGGAGGCTGGAGATTTATCCCCGATGATAGAGTGCTTGCCTGGCGAATCTCTGGGTTTGACCCCCAAGGACTGCATAATCCAATTGTGGTGGTGCACGCCTGCACGCCCAGCGCTTTAGAGATAGAGATAGGAGGATCAGAAGTTCAAGGTCATTATGACTAGACGTAGAGTTGAAGGACAGCCTGGGCTACACGAGACCCTGTCTCAAAAAAAAAAAAAAATGTATTTAGCTCAACTCGGGGATGGAGGGGAGGGTTGCATCCCTAAGCGCTGGGTGCGGGGCCAGTGCCCAGGACCAAAGTTCATCAGCCAGAAGCAAGCTGGTGCCCACCTGGAGGAAGAGCCTAAATGGGAAGTCAAGACAGTGCAGGGCTAGCTCGCTCGGGTTGCTCTCTCCGTGAAAGCGCGAGTTGGGAACCAGGCGGCCTGCAGAGGGGGCGTCCCACGCCGGCTCCCCCGCCATCCCTCCGCTCCCCCAGGCTGAGCCCCAAGCATCGAGATGACGGGCGGAAGACGGGCAACCAGCGATCCAGCGGGAACCGGTCGCCGTCCCCATCGGGCGGCAGCGGATGGGGGTCGCCCCAACAGAACGGAGGCAGCAGGCAGCGGAGCGGAGCGCACGGGGGCCGCCCCGGCTCGGCGCACAGCCCGCCCGACGTACGTACGCTTGGCTTTGCGGAGGGTTCGCCACTCCGCTTTCGCGGGCTGCGCCGTGCGTGCGGGATGGGGTCCGGGTAGCCGGAGGGGCGGGGCCGTTGATGGGTGACCCGACCCAACACTCTCTCCCTTCCCAGCCCTCCTCCGACCTGTGCTCCGCAAGGGGCATCGGGTGCCGAGAGTCACCTGGAATGCTCCGTTGGGTGTCGGTTGGGTGTTGCTCCCACCTGGGCCTGGTGGTCTGGTGAGGGGTTAGGGGTGGGGACCTGCAGGCCTGGGCCGCTTTCGTGCTTGGCAAAGCGAAGGTCAGACAAGGCCTGACCGTAGGGATAGCTGGGGATGAACCGAGGTTTCTTGCCTTCCGGGAACAGGCGTGGACAGTACACACGTCAGTCAGGAACTGGAGAGAAGTGACTCAAACGCCAGCGGGTGTCACGTGACATCCAAGCCCTTACCCCTTCTCTGAGTCCTTCTGTCCCCTCACCCCTCTCTCTCATTAGCCCTTTCCACTTCGCTCAGGGCCTGTACGAGCTTCTTTTGTATTCGGGCCCCAGCACTGCCCAATTCGGAGTGGTGTCTCAAATCTGCCATCCTCACTTCCCAGGCTTATCACTACCAAGACCCCAAACACCCCTACCATTACGGTCCCCACCACAAACTGTCCCCATCCATCCTAGGGAGGGACACAATCACCTCTAGACCTTCAGGCAGGTGAGGTGATCGTAGGAGCCTGAACAAAACACTAGACCTTTTATTCCACACATGGGCCACACAAAGGTCTCTAGACCCCATCCATCTGTCAATCCCAGTATGAGGTTGAGGCCTCTTAAGAAGAGGGTGCTTCAGTGCTGACAGGGCCGCTGTGTGGGCTCAGGGGCTTTGGGTAGAACAGCAGAGTCCTTTCCACACCCACAATGCATTGCCCAAGAGGCGAGCTACCCTTCTCCAGACCGCAGGTCTTAGCAGCCAACACGAACCTGGACTTGTCGGTTTCGTTTTGATTTGTTTGTTTGTTTTCTTTCGATCCCTTTTCTGAACTATTCTTCCTCCTGTGGTGTCAGAGGAAGGTGAAGGAAGGCTGGGCACAAAGCTTTTGTTCTTAGAATTTGTATGGCAGAGCCTGCCTCTTGACTGCTCTAGAAAGAATGCCTGATTCTTGGCCTGGCTCCTGATGTCCAGTCACTGATGTCCCTTGGATCTCTCTTTGGAGTGTAAGAGGGCACAATGGGGTGTCTTAAAGCAGCCAGCAGGGGCTGGAACTGATGGGCTAACCTAAACAGAAGCATGGCCATCCCCAAACTTCCTGAGCACAAGACCTATGGGCACAGTCTCTTATCTGTGACCTCCTTTAAGACCCCAAAACACAGTTTGTTTTTCCAAACCAGGGCTGAAAGTAGGTCCCATCCTATGTCTCATCCCTTCTGTGGGGTCTTGGAAATCTACCAACTTCCCTGCCCACTGCCCCGTTCCAAGGGTCCTGTACATGTGTAAACAAAATGGATACAGTAACTAGACATGGGGGGCGGGGGTGCAGACAAAATGGCAACAGTACCTAGATGGCTGTGCGGGAGTCAGCAGTTTATATCTCCTGCCCAAAACAGGACTCCATTTTCACACGGCCATGGGGGGTTTCCAAGCACACTGTTTACTCTTATCACAAAGCATAGCTCAGAATCTTATCCCTCACCTTTGCATCCTGCACAGTCTGAGACTTTAAACACTCCAGATCTCCAATCTACACTCGGATCCTCTCTTTTATTTAAAAAAAAAAAAAAAAAAAAGACTTTGGTGGTGGGGGGGTGTTAAAGAGGCTGGTTCTCCTGTACCCAGAAAGGTGAGATGGAGGGAGGGCTGGGGGGAGGGGGTCAATAGCCTTCAGCATTTCAAAAAAAAGTTTTGGGCATAAGTACTGGGGGAAAGAATTTCCGACACTGCCTTTAAGAAAAAGCGAGAGAAAGATACAGAAAACAGAGAAGCTCAGCATTTTTTAATCCCACCTGTGTCTTTGTTTTTTAGCCTCCCATTTGAAACGTGGTAATAATACTATAATTCCATATCTTGTTTAGCTGAGGGTGGGGGAGGTGATGTCATTTTTTCCTGTTACTTTGTTTTTTTTTATTTTTTGTTTGTATTTCCTTTTTCTTTATTTAAAAAAAAAAAAAGCAATCTTGTAATGTACCAAAATGCAAGCTATCTTTCTGGGTTTGTTTTGGGTTTTGTTTTTCCTTCTCTCTCTCTCTCTCTTTCTGTGTTCTAGAACTTTGCTTTTGTGTGTGTTACCGTGGAAACCTTTCTTCTAGTGCAGAGGTGATGTTTGAATTTCAAGTCTACATAGTCATGCCCACATCTGTATATACTTTCTTTCTCTTGTGATCAGAATTTAAAAGGGAACACAACTCCAATACAAATAGCAACCACACCAACAACACCTGCTAAGTAAGGAAGGGTAACTAGCTCTTTTGTTAACCCCCGGGGAACATACTAGAATTAGCTTAAGTTTTAAATTAACAACACTGGTGTTTGAGTCTGTAGAGAACCTTGCAAGAAGCTAGGGACCACACAGAGAGAAGGGATTTGTCCTGGGTCACTGATTGGATGCTGTGGACAGGAAGGGGTAGCCACTGTCAGGCTCCTGCTCCCTAGAAAGCCTGGAGGAGGGGTCTGCAGGCAGCTGCAGAGTTAACTCAGGGAAAGCTGTCTAAGCTGGACAGTCTAGGATAAACAGAAGCACTGCTCTAGTTTGGGGACAAGCTACTGGTGTCTCTGCTCCAGATAACCCTCCATTGAAAAACAGAGCCATGCCTGGTGGTGTCCACGTGGAATCCTAGCACTTGATGAAAGAAGATAGGAAGTTCAAGGCCAGCCAAGGTCACTCTTGGTAACTTAGACTGAGAAAGAAAATCAAAAGTAAAAAAAAAAAGACAACTTGGGATGTAGCCCAGTAACAGAGTGTTGGTCTACCCGTGTGGTTCAACCACTCTAGGAAAAAAAAAAGGGAGAGAGTTATGGATGGGGACGTAGCTGGTAGTGTTTGCCTTGGATCGGATCCCTAGCACCACGTGAGATCTGGGGACAGTGGTGCACACTTGTAATCCCTGCACTTGAGAAGTAGATGCGGGAGAATTGGGTGTTTAAGGCCAGCCTCAACTACATAGTGAGTTCATATGTGAGGATGGCCTATGCTACATGGTCATCTGTCTCAAAAAGCAGTTAAATAAAACGAAGTTATAGGGAAACCGTGGGGCTAATCTGAGAGGCAAGAGCCATCTTCTGAATTGGTTCTTCTAAGTGGTTGTTTTTCCTTTTAAATGTGCTGCTCCTCTCCTACCTTCTTCAGCCTCCCGCACCGGCCTCATTTAGCTAGCCTTTCTCTTCTCTCTGTCTGGCCTTTCTATCCCCCACCCACCCACACACACACACACTCCATCTTCCCACGCCGGTCTATCTTCTCTTTCCGTTTCTCTCCTCCTGGTTTGGACCTCTCTCTCAAGCCCCTTCTCTATCCACCCTGTAGTTTCTGCATTCATTAGCTGCTGCATGCCTGTCCTCTGGGGAGTTCGGTACGTGAAGAATTAAGGAGAGCTTGGCTACTGGAGCCTGTAGTTAAAGATGTTAAAATGCATAAATAATGAATCTAACGGAGTGGCCCCTTCCATCCCTGAGGCGATACCCAGAAGCCACAGGGCACGCTGTTTCCCCCTCTGCTGGCTCAGAGCAGGGGTCCATTTGGATTCACCATTGTCCTGCATTTCCTGTGCAGAGACCTTCTTTTCTTTTCTTTTTTTTATTGTTGCATCCCTGTCCCTGGCCGCTGAGAAGGTAGGTACCCCAGCTCAGCTGCATACTTACTCTCTATTCCTCTCATGTCAGATAAGTCTGGCCACCCTGCTTAGTTTGAATCTCAATCTTTCTTTCTCTCTCTCTCTCTCTCTCTCTCTCTCCCCTCTACTTTGCTCTGGGTTGGGTTTTTTTTTTTATTTTCTCTTTTCTCTCTTTCTCTCTTTAACTAATCTTTCATTTGCTCTTTCTCCGAACGAGCCACCACCTAGCTGTGCCCTGGTCTATGGTTTGGCTCCTGTCACTCTCCCTCTAACCCCTGATGAGTCTACAGGTTCTTCCTTCCTCTCCTTCCCATCTCTCCCCTGCCTCTGCTTCTTCCTCTCCACCTCCTGGTCCTGGTCCCCAAGCCCTGCTTCACACTCATTCTCATTTGGTTGGCTGAACGCATTTGTGTGTGATTTAACATTCAATCTTTGTGTGTCTTCCTGTACTGTGTGCTGGGGGCCAATTTGACTGCTACCGTCTGGCGTGGTTGCTGAACCCTCACCCTTCATCCTTGCCAGCTTCTAGCCAGGGGCTTTGGTCACACACACACACACACACACACACACACACACACACACACACACTGCAGTCCTCTAGGACCCACCTAGACAGTACGCAGTGGAAGAGTGGCCTCGGACAACCTCTTGGCCTCCAGATCTGGAGGGAATTTCTGGCTGAGGGTCAAGTTCCAAGTTAAGTCCCATTGAACCCTTTGGGGCTGACTAGGCCAGGCTGAACTCTAGATGTAGACCGACTCCTTTTATGACAGCACAATGGAGCTCGGAGGCGTAAGTTTCAGGGTCTGGGACGCCAACGGGCATTAGTACCACTGGGACTCACAGCTCCGTGGTTCAGATGTGGCAATGGAGTGGTTCAGAGAGTCTGGAGCAGGCACTAAACTATGAGAACTTACTTGGCCAAAACTCTCCGGGGTGATTTCAGAATGGGATAAAATCAGAGCTTACCTACCCCCAGAACAGGGGCTCCTCCAAGAGCCCAGTGTCTTGTCTTCTTCTGAAGGTCTGAATTGGAGCAGTTCAATGGTATCCCTTGGTGCAGAACGATCGGGAAGAGACAATCACTTATAGCCAAAGTAACTCTGGGTAGAGTAAGCATTATATCGCATGAGATTTATGATTGCCACTCCTGTGCTCAGCTAGCTGCTTGGAAAGTGGCAGAGTCAGAAGTGGGTCTTTCAGGAGACCACCACCCCACCCTCCTTCCACCCGCTTCCTGTTCTACCTGAAGGTAGCCACAGAATTTTGAGCTCCCAATAGCCCAATAGCCATTTCAAGGTCTCGTAACCCTCATCTTCAACTTCAAGGAAAGGGTTAGATGCCTCTCCCCTGTTTATCCCAGGGAAGGTCTGGACAGCTGACTCCTCAGAGCGCTGCAGCTATCTTGGATGGTGCTCGCTGGAAGGGAGGTGACAAAGTTGTTCTTCGCAGGGGACAAGGGCTGCGAGTCTGAAGGGGTGAAGTGTCCCAGCCTGATGAAAACTTGGAGGCTCCACCCTTCAAGACTTCCTAGATATCAACAAGGGAAAACTGAGACAGAGGCAAGCAGGCATCAGTCCTGGGATACGTAGGGGACACAATGCAAAGCAGTCCAGTGTTTTCTCGCCTTTGTCCATCACACTGTCCCCTCTCCCATCCTTCAGTTGTTCCCTTTGACCCTCACATCTTTCTTACACAAGTTAAAAAATGATGTCACCAGCAGAGCCAAGAAAATTACAAGTGTACCAAGTGCTTGGCAAGCGTGAGGACGTGAGTTCAAGCCCCAGAACCCACATTAGAAAGCCAGGGATGGTGGCCTGCGTTTCTAATCTCAGATCTGGGAAGGTAGAGGCAGAACAATGCCCAGGGCTTGCTGGTCAGCCTGCCTCGCTTAATTGACTAGCCCTGGGTCCTCCAAATAGCTCAGTGGGTAAAGGTGCTTGTCACCAAACCTAGTGGCCTGACATCAGTTCCTGGAACTCACACGGTAGAGAGAGAAAACCAGCCTCTTCAAGTTGTCCTCTGCATGTACACACACATACACACACACACACACACACACACACAAAAGAAAGGAACGGAGGGGAGGGAGGGAGGCAAGGAAGGAAGGAAGAAAGAAAGAAAGAAAGAAAGAAAGAAAGAAAGAAAGAAAGGAAGGAAGGAAGGAAGGAAGGAAGGAAGAAAGAAGAAATTCCATATCCCCTGGCTTTCCTTCAACCCCTAGGAAGAATGAGGCCCAGCCAAGCCAAGGATGAGGCACAGCCTCTGGCAGGATCCGGTGACCGTTTCTTGGCAGCTGACTTCTCCCAAGGACTCTCTGACAGCACCATCCTCCCATCTCTGCAGTCTTGGGATGGAGGGGACCGAACCCTTTCCATCTGACCCCAGGCCTTCTTCCTGTTCTAATCCTTTTAGTCTGTTGGGAGCCAAAGAAGCCAATCCCTTTATAGACCAACCCAACAGAGATTCTGGTCATCCTCATTTTATCAGTGGGGAAGCAGAGCCCATCTAGTATGAGACAGCATAAACTCTCATAATCAACTTGGATCCCCTCAGGGGTTCTTCTTGGGCTAGGGGGAGGTCAGTAGACTCTCAAGGGATCAGAGGAGAGTGATAGGGAACTGAGACTTCAAGACCTACAGGTAGGAAGCCACAATCTTGGCTGGAACCTCAATGGTTGGGGACAGAAACATACTGGGAGTATTCAGCTATCCAGTACAGGCCCTTCCTATCCCTAATACTCTACCCCACCTCCAGTAGGAGACATGTAAAGTCAAGATGGTTCTGCATGGGACTGGGGATGTAACTCAGTTGCCGGTGTTTGCCTAGCATGCACGAAACATTGGGTTATAAGCCAAAGAACTCGTAAACCAGGCATGGTGGTTCATGTCTGTAATGCTGGCACTCATGGAGGTGGAGACAGGAAGAACAGAAGTTCAATGTCAGGCAGCATGTGTCCACCAAAGCAGCGGTGGGGTGACAGTCTTGGGGGCAAGCAGCCACCCTCTGCCACCCTGGGGTTGAATTGAGTCCGTCTTCACAAAAGATTTTTTCTTTCTTTCTTTTTAGTTTTAAAGAAAAACATTCAAAAAGTTCAAGGTCAACTTTGAGGAGACATTGAGCCCTAACTGAGCTACATAGAATCTTGTCAAAAGAAAAGTGAGCCGGGCGGTGGTGGCGCACGCCTTTAATCCCAGCACTTGGGAGGCAGAGCCAGGCGGATCTCTGTGAGTTCGAGGCCAGCCTGGGCTACCAAGTGAGTTCCAGGAAAGGCGCAAAGCTACACAGAGAAACCCTGTCTCGAAAAACCAAAAACAAAAAAAAAAAAAAGAAAAAGAAAACAAAAGTGAGAAAGGGGGAGCTGGGACTGTAGCTCAGCGAGAGCAACCTGCCTCGCATGTGTGAGGCCCTAGATTCAACCTCTAGTACTGACAGGGGAAAAAGGTGGGAAGGGGTTCCTGCATGTCTGTGGAAAGGAGCATCGTGGACTTACTTGATCACTCTCCTTGACCCTGTTCTTGCCTTGAGTCAGGTCTTTAGCTCAGACACACAGAGTCTGCTCCTGACCCCAATATGCACTCCTTCACCACTGGCCTTGCTGCCTCCCCTGACCAGAGTAGCCTCAAAGGAGGGGTCTGTGGTGACCCTGAGCTGTGAGTTACCATGCATTTGTTCCGGAGGCTCCCTTACCTGATATCTGCTTACTTAACTAGTTGACCACCCTGGGCATACAATGCATTTGAAGATCCTGGAGATGTCTTTCTCTAGAAGGAAATTCAATGAGAGAACCCTGGTACAGACTAGGGACTGTGAGAGGTTGTCTGCTTGAGGGTGGGAAGGAGAGCAGAAGGTTCTCCTGGGGATGTCTGTTGAGAATGAAACCGTCTTTACAACTGGGCATGGTATAATCTGGGCATGTAATCCAGCACTTGGGATGCAGAGATAGGGATTTTCAGGAGTTCAAGATTATCTTTGGTTACATAGAGAATTTGAGGCCAGCCTGGGCTATGTGAGACCCTTCCTGAATTAAAAAAAAAAAAATGGGACTGGGAATATAGCTCAGACAGCAGAGTGCTTGCCTAGCATTCATGAAGCCCTGGGTTCGATCCCCAGCACTGCGTAAGCACACCTGTAATTCCAGCACTCAAGTAGTGAAGGCAGGAGAGTCAGAAGTTCAACTATATCAAGAGTTCAGAGTTCCAGGCCAGCCTTAGCTACGCGAGACCTTGTCTAAAATAAAGCAAAAATAAGCCTCCAGTTCCCCT
This sequence comes from Peromyscus eremicus, assembly GCF_949786415.1. Lineage (NCBI taxonomy): Eukaryota > Metazoa > Chordata > Mammalia > Rodentia > Cricetidae > Peromyscus > Peromyscus eremicus. The sequence continues at coordinate 443,626 of NW_026734352.1, forward strand.
AGCCAAAGCTGATCAGGAGGCAAAGGCTGCTCTGCGGAGCAAGCGGCTACCAGATCCTACCCACTCTGGACACCTCTGCCTGCCTCTGCTTTGAAAAAAGAGCAGCTCTCCTGAGAGAAGTCTTCATGGCCTCCTTGACTCCCACGGTGTACTCACCGGCTATGGCTAGTATTCATTGGTTGCTTCAGCCGCCAATCACAAACTGGCTGTACATTGCCAGCAGTGGAGCCCACTTCCTGGCTCTAGGTCTTTGTTGAGCTCTATGGAGCCCTTCAGAGAGAGATGTCTGGGCTCCTGATCCCCTCTGCCAGAAACATCCAGGGCCAGGCAAAGGAAATCATGTTTTGTTATCCGTGACTGCAAGGTACCCTGGATGAGTCAAAGAGACAGCAGAATGAACACAGCTCAGACCTCTCCCGGCACCTGGAACTCCCTGATTACCCCGGCCCTTAGTGAGCCCAACGCTTCCTTCCTCCACCAGTAGTCTTAAGGACTCAGTGCCATCTTTTAGGCTAAAAAATGAGATTATGCCCAATGTGGTGGTACACGCCTGTATTCCTAGCATTCAGAGGACTGAGACAAGAGGATCTCAAGTTCAAGGCTATATTGAAAGACCTTGTCTAAAAACAGAAGAAGCTGGGTATGGCGGTGTGCATTTGTAATCGCAGCACTTAAGAGGTGGCAGCCTTAGGATCAGGAGTCCAAGGTCCGAGTCCAAGGTCACCTTGGGCTGCATACTGAATTCTAGATTCCAGGACGGCCTGTGCTACGTGAGATCTGTCAAGAAAGAGAATACAAGGATATCCGTGCATATGGTGGTGCATGGCTGGTGTGGTTGTGCATGCCTTTAATCTCAGCACTGAGAGGCAAAAGCCAGTGGATCTGAAGGCTAGCCAAGGCTACATAGCGAGACTCTGTCTCCAACAAGCAAACCTGAGGTTACAGACAGCAGATCTGGCTGGGTAAAGACTGTGGAAGGGTCAGGGACAGATCTGTAAACAGAATAGTACCATCTGCCCTTGTGAGGTTGGGGCCCAAAGTCAGGAGGGTCCTTCTGTGCAGGGGTGGATGGGGAGGCTGGGGATGGCGCAATCAGAGAATCTCGGACTATTTACCCTGGAAGAGACATTGGGAAGCAAAAAGCCAAACCCTCATTGTGCGGACGGGGAAACTGAGTCCTAGATTGGGGAAATTAATTTGTCCAGGGGCCCCATGGTGCTGAGGTAGTGGTAGGCTCTCAGATTCCTAGTTCCCAGCCAGGGACCTTCGGATGGTGACAGGTTACCTTTCTGGTCCTAACTCACTCTTGGAAAAAATAAAAATAAATTAATAGCCCTATCCAGATGTCAGCCAAGAGCACTGGCTGAGGCCCGTGGAGCTGGACATTGCTGGTCCTCTAGAGGTGAATCGGCCTCCTCTTGGGCCTAGAGTTGGGGTGGTTGCGTTTTTCTCTCTCTCTCTCTCTATCTCTCTTGCATTTTTGTGACTCTAATGATGAACTTATGCTACCACACTTTTCCCTTTTCTTACACAACTCACCTACTAAAGGAGGAAGTGCCACTTTATTGGTAAGTGGACGTTAACCAAGAGGGACTTAAAAAAAAAATCAGAACGTTAAAAAAAAAAAAAAGAAAAGAAAAAAATGAAAAAAAAAAAGGAAAAGAAAAAGAAAAGAGAGAAACAGAAAGACAGTTGGTCAGCTACTGAACACCCCTGAGCTCTTGGCAGGGTCGCAAAACAGAGTCAAATATTAACAGAAAGAAAAAAAAAAAAGTCAGGCTCCCCAGCAGATCATTTTGGTTTGGGTATATAATGACATTTGTGGTTTTTTGTTTTGTTTTGTTTCCGTTATTATTATATGATTATTATTTTAATTTTCTTTTTTGTTTCTGTTTTGACTCCTTTTCTTCGGTTAAATTTTGAGTTCAGTTATCTTGCCCCCTCCCCTATCTGTGTGCCGTGTGACACCCGCCCCCTCCATGCCCTTTACCCTGGTGGGGGGAGCCTGGCCCTGGTGGGCTGGCCCTGGCTTGATGTACCAGTGTCGTCCCTCTCTCTTCTCTCTACTGGGGGGGATCGTCTGTCCCCCATGCGAGGACAATGCCAGCCCCTCTGGTGCCCCATCCTGGAGCTCCCCCCTCCCCCCGCAGCCCCCATCCCCACCGCTCCGTCCCTCTTGTGTTATGCATGCGGAGAACCTTGCATGGTCTGCTATGTTGAGGCCAGAAGGTGAACATTCAGGAGAGGTAGAGGCAGGGCAGGCGCGGGAACCGTGTGTGCGATGCTCCAGGGCTGCAGCCCGCGGCCTAGGTCCGGTGAAAGCCCTCTCTCCTTTTCTCCCCCCACCCCGCTGCCCTCTCACGTTCCCCTCTCGATCCCTCTTCTTTTTCTCTCCACCTCTCTGTCCAGCTTGCACCCCTCCCCACTTTTGCTTCCTCACTGCCCCGCCCCACCCATCCCCCCCGTGTCTGTCTGTCCTCTGCATCCGCAACCCTCCTCTCTGCTCCGGTCCCCTCTGCATCCCTCCCGGCCTCTCTCTCGCCCCCTTTCCGCCCCTCCGTGCCCTTCTCTGCCTCTCTCCCCGTCAGAAGCCTAGTTCGCCCCGGGCCTGCGACAAGGTGGCCGCCGCGCCCACGCCGCCCGCGCGTGGGAAAGACAGTCAGAGCCCGCGCTCCGCGCCATCGTCGCAGGGCCGCGGGGGCCGCGCGGCGGGAGGGGCGGCCAGGCGCCGTCGCCGGCGGAGGAGGAGGCGGCGATCGCGATCCTCGGCCAACGCGCCCCGCCGCAGGGGACGCCGGCGTGCCAAGCCCGCGCCACCCCGGGGCTCGTCCCGCTCGCTCAGCGGGGCTCACTCCAGCAGCGAGTCGGGTGGCGGCGCCCCGGGTCCAGGGCCCGAACCGGGCTCGGAGAGAGGCCACAGCGGCCACGGGAAAAGGTGAGCCGGCCTCCTGCCTGCACCCCACAGGGGAACCCTTTCACTTGTCACCCCCAAACAGAACCTCTTGCTTGTCACTCTATTTATGCAGCCCTCGTGGTCACCCCACATGTAACCCTTCACTGATTACTCCACGTGGGGTTTCTGCTCTCGACATCCCACATGCATCCCTCTCGCTGGACATCCCACATGCATCCCTCTCGCTGGACATCCCACATGCATCCCTCTCGCTGGACATCCCACATGCATCCCTCTCGCTGGACATCTCACATGCATTCCTCTCGCTGGACATCCCACATGCATCCCTCTCGCTGGACATCCCACATGCATCCTTCTCGCTGGACACCCCACATGCATCCCTCTCGCTGGACATCCCACGTGCATCCCTCTCGCTGGACATTCCACATGCATCACCTCCAACGGAGCCTCCCTTGTTAGTTAACCCACATAAAATCTCTAATTCGTCCCTTTGACGCCTCATTTCCTCTGTGCTGGGCTCATGGATCCCCACTGCCACCTACACGTCCTACGTCTCTCCTGCCCTGCAGCCAGCCACTGAGCCCTGCCCCACACTCCCTCCTCTAGGGCAAAGGAGCGACCCCCACGCGCGCGGCCCACAAGCACCTCGCCATCTCCAGGCGCGCACGGCCGGCGGGGTGGCCCGGAGGGGAACAGCTCATCACGCAGCCCCGGCCCCCATCCGGGGTCCTGGAGCTCCAGCCGCTCACCATCCAAATCCCGCTCACGCTCCCCAGACAAAAGGACCCGCAGCCCCAGCCTCTCCCCGTCGCCCAAGAAACCTCTTGGCCGGTAAGTGTCCCTAAGGGGCGGATGGCGGAGAACCCGGGCTTGGGGCTCGGATAGCGGGGATCCCTCACCACGAGCGGGTCCCACAGGGACAAGGACAGCGAAGGCCGTGCGAGGCATGCCGAGGCTGAGGCCGCCCGCACCCGACGTCGCTCCCGCAGCTACTCGCCGATCCGAAAGCGGCGCCGAGACTCGCCCAGTTTCATGGAGCCAAGGCGCATCACCAGGTACAAAGGGGCCTGGGGATGAGGCGGGAATAGGGCTGCTGACTCTAGTTGGTGGCCAGGGATGTCAGAGAGTCAAGACTCACAGGCATGGGGACCTTCTAGAGTGAACTGATTCTGATCCACAGGAAAAAGGCGCGTTTGCCAAGAGGGGACAAACAGAGAGATGGGCTGAGTGAAGAGAAACTAGTGGATTCAGGGGTCATCGAAGACTTGGGGAGGGACGAGGGTGCCAGGGCACCAGACACCTTGGGAAGGAAGGGTGCCATGGACCCGAGCCGGTCTGTACTTGGGAGCCGGTTTGTACTTGGGTCGGGGTGGCCAGGCACAGATATGGAGTTCAGCTCTGGGAGATTCCATTCATCCGTCTGGAGCCCCTCCTTCCCTCCCGGTATCTACCACATCCTCAATGATATGTACTTTCTCCTTCATCTCAAGGAACCTCCTGCTGCGTGGCCTGTGGCCAGGCTGGGGGCCGTGTGGACCGGGCTCCACAGGCAGCCCAAGTGATGCCCATGTGAGCTAGTCTGGTGGTGATCAGCTGTCCGTCGTCTGCGTCTCCTTTTCTCACTAACCTCCCAGCACCCTGGGGAATTGGCGGAGGGGGCAGAGCATCCTAGTACCTGGGGTAGCTGTCTGAGAAACCCCATGCAGAATGGGGAGTGTGGCTGATTTGATGGAAGACAGGAGGGGTCTGAGTCTGCCAAGAAATCACCCTAAAGCTAGGACTGGTGGCTCAGGTCTCTCATCCCAGCTACTGGGTAGGCTGAAGCAGAGGGGGTGGAAAATTCAAGGCCAGCCTAAGGAACCTAGCAAGACCTTGCCTCAAAACAAAAAGATTGATAGAATGTTTGCCTAGAATCTCCCAGTGAAGGATTAAGGCCATAGCTTAGTAATAGAGCACCTGCCTAGAATCTCCCAGTGAGGAGCTGGGGTGTGGCTCAGTGGTAGAGCACCTGCCTAGTACTTGTGAGGCTCTAGATTCAATCCCTACTACCAACAAATTAAAAATCACCCTGCAGGGCTGGAGAGATGGCTCAGAGGTTAAGAGCACTGACTGCTCTTCCAGAGGTCCTGAGTTCAATTCCCAGCACCCACGTGGTGGCTCCCAACCATCTATAATGAGATCTGGTGACCTCTTCTGGCCTGCAGGCATACATGCTTTATACATAATAAATAAATAAATCTTAAAAAATATTTAAAAAAAAAAATTACCCTGCAGCCCAGAATTACCCCAGTCTGAATAGATTGTCATACCCTGAGCCCAGCATTGCCCTGCCTTGCTGAGGAACCTGGGGGAGACTGATGTACCTCAGTGGCCAGATGTGTATAATTAGCTGAAATCCTTAAGAATCTTTTTAATTCCAACTCTTGAATCTCAAATTAGTTCTCCTTTGTCCTTGATAATCTGGGTCTCCAAGAAAGCAGTATGGACTCCTCCTTTACTTAGACCTAAAGTCTAAGACCACACTAGAGATAGCCCCTCAGACAGGTTACACACTCCAGCTATACACTGAGGATCCTAAGATGGCCAGAATCTCACATCTTCCACCCGGCACCCCCTCAGCCCCTCGGTCCCAGGCTGCCTCCTCCCCCCACTAATGCACACCTGTTTTTCTTCCTCAGTTAACCCTTGTGATGGGGCATTATAACCCCCTTAACCACTTTCTTTTCTTCTCTCTGGGTCATAGCCTCCTGCCTTCAAACTAACTCTGGGCCAGCGGGGGTGGGGAGGTGGGGGGTGGTAGCTGAGTGAAGGGTTGGGGTGGAGCAGGGGAAAGGGGGATAGGCTGAAACCGAGACAGCAGTGGTCAGGGGTCTCCTCCTGGTTCTCTTTGAATGACCTTAAAAATCTAAATCTTCAGCCGGAAGATGGTGGCACACGCCTTTAATCCCAGCACTTGGGAGGCAAAGACTGGTGGATCTCTGTGAGTGTGAGGCCAACCTGGTCTACAGAGTGATTCCAGGACAGCCAGGGCTACACAGAGAAACCTTGTCTCAGGGGAAAACACACACACACACACACACACACACACACACACACACACTATATATATATATTCTATTTGGAACAAGGATAAGGGGACAGAAAAGCAAGGCTTGCCCATAATACTTGCAAGACAAGAAGCCATTGCTGGACTTTTTGATGTGAGTTGTCCCTATTTAAAAGCTTCATTCAAAGGTCTATGGATGTGGCTCAGTTAACAGAATGCTTACATAGCACGCATGGAGTCTAATGTTCAGTCCTCAGCATGCAAAAACGGGTAAGATAAACCTGCAGCCCCAACACTCAGGAGGTTAAAGGCAGAAAGATCAGAAGTTCAAGGTCACCCTCTGCTACACAGTAAATTTGAAGTTTGATACATGAAATAATAAAAGTTTTATTCCTGCTGGACATAATGGTGCGTACATACCCGCGGTCCCAGAACTCGGAAGTCGAGGCAGGAAGATTGGAAATGACAGGTTAGCCTGGGCTTCATAGTGACTGTGTCTAAAAGAAAGCAAGAAAAGAAGGAAGGGAGAGAGAGAAAGGAAATCAGGTGTACTGATACATGTCTGTGATTATAGCACTCAGGAGGTCAAAACAGGAGAATCAGGAGTTCAAGGCCAGCCTTGGCTACACAGTGAGAGGCCAGCCTGAGCTATATAAATCCTTCCTCAGAAAATAAAAACAAAATGAAGTTTGGGGTTAGAGAGAGGGCTCAGCAGTTAAGAGCATTTACTGTCCTTTCGGAGGACCTGAGTTCGAGTCCCAAGATACACATGGGAAGCTCAGTGTGGATCAGCTCCAGGGAATCCAACGACCTCCACTCTCCATGGCCCCTGCACATGCTCACATACCCCCACATACAGACACATAATGATAAATAATTTTTTTAAAGAAAAGTAAGTTTCACTCGTAAAGTTCAGGGTGTAGATCAGTGGTACTAGTATTTGTAAGGTCCTGATTTCTTTCTACCCCCAGCATTGACAAACAAAAGAAAAACAAACAGCATTCACACACACACACACACACACACACACACACACACACGCACACCAAAAACCAATAAACTCCCATTTATTCAGAAAATATTTCTTAGCACATATTCAGGTCAATAATGAACTTGGGCTTTTTGCCCTGTGGGCAGACAAGAAAAAAAAATCGACATGAATTTGGTAAGACACAGAAGTTTGGAATTGGAGTTGTCCCTGAGGCCAGGACTCAGAGGAAACAGGCAGGAAGCCCTTACCACTGCTGTGATGGGGACAGAGGCCGAGTGGGAGCCGTGGATGGGCAGAGCTTGGGGCTCTGGGTGGGCTAGGATCTACTTTTTCTCTCTTCCAGTGCCCGAAAGCGTCCCATCCCCTACTACCGACCCAGCCCCTCCTCTTCCTCCAGCTGCTTGAGCAGTGACTACTCCAGCCGGAGCCACAGCCGGAGCCCAAGTCCCGGCCACAGCCACGGAAGCTACAGCAGCCGCAGCCACGGGACTCGCAGCCGCTCATGCAGCGCCTCCCGCAGCCGCAGTCCCAGCTACCACAGCAGCTCCGAGAGTGGGGGCTTCTAAGTCCAGACGGACCCATCTGGGGTTAGGAGGCCCTGGCAAAAGGAGAGGCTGGGGCCCTGAGACCTGGGAAGGAGGGGTCTGTACCCCCATACTGCTACAGAGGTCCCGGGGTGGGGGGCGGGGCAGCACCTGGGCAAGCCGGACTTGGGAAGAGCTTCTTCTTTGGTGGGTGTCCCACCCACAAGGAGGAATCAAATTGTCTTGTCCCTAAAGTGTGCCCATCCCCATGCCCTGCCCACCCACCACGTCCAGGGAACAAAGAGCCTTTGCGAACACAGGGATTAGGTCACCATGCCCCTCTTCTGCCTGAGGCCAGCTTACCAGCCTGGGGCCCATTGCCTGGTTATGGCACAAGAGTCCACTGTTGGCTGTCACCTCACCTCAGCTCAGTGGACCCCTGCACAGCTTGGAAGGTGCCAAGCCCGGGACCTTCCCCTCCTCTTTATCTCCCACGGGGTGAATCTGCAAAGGGCAAAGCAAGCCGGATCTAGAAGGGAAGGACGGCCCACCTAACTCTTGGTGTATTGCCAGGCAGGGTGAGATGTTCACACTTGGCCCCATCTCTCTCCCTTGCCCTCACATCAAGCCGTAGGCCAAGGCCACACCGTCCAGGCCTTCATCAGCACAAGAGGTGGCATAGGCCACCTTTGTATCTAACCCTGAAGTCAACAGTGGAGATTCAGGGGCTGGGGATGTAGCTCAGTTGGTAGAGTGCTTGCCTAGCATGCATGAAGTCCTGGGTTCCACCCCAAACACACTATAAAACCAAGCATGCTGGTGCACGCCTGTAATCCCAGCACTCTGGAGGTAGAGGCAGGGGGACCAGGAGTTCAAGGTCATTTTAGGCTACATAGTGAGTTTGAATTCAGCCTGGGGTACAGGAGACCCTGTCTCAAAAGTGAGAGAGAGAAAGAGAGAGACTGGGGATTCAGGTCAGAAGATAAAAAAGAACACGGGTAGAAAGCCGGGAAATTTTTTTAGCCTGGGTCCAGACAGTGCAGTCAGATGATGAGGCAGGTCAAGGTCGGGAGACAGATAGCAACTGCTGTCGGACTCATGGGCCGAGGGATAGCTCCTGGTCACAAGCCTAGGCTAGCATGCAGTGCACTTCGGAGCCTGCCCGAGGGAGAACTCGCTACCAGGCCTTGATGGGTCAGGGTTGGTCGAGGCTTTCAGAACAGGAGTGGTAGGTTCCAGCCAAAGCCCCCAGCCTGGAGCGTGATGGGAAGCAGTGGTTCCCCCTCTGGCCCTCTTCTGTGGCACCCAGCCCTCCCCCTGCTGGGGCCCTCAGGGATCTCGAAGTCTTCCTTAGCCCAATAGGGCAGATGCCCTGGGCTCTGGTGGGGGAGGGGGGGGAGTCTGGGGTCTGATCCGGGTTCCCCCCCCTCTCTCAGTTTCCCCTTCCCTCTTTCTCCGCAGTGCGGGAAAAAAAAAAATTGGACTGTAATAAATACACTAGGTGCCCGGACGACAGGCCGAGTGGGTCTCTGTGTCTGCAACCCTCGGGGGAGGATTAGGGAGGAGGGAGAAGGACTGGGGTCCATCCCTGGGAGGACCGAATGGGGCTCTCATTCCTCCTGAGAGCCCAGTGATTGTGGCATCAAGGAACCCTGGCCCATCATGTCCAGCCCCCTGTCTCCGCACGAGAGACTGTATAGCCTCCTGAAGCTCGAGTGGGGAGGAAGATGAAGCCATGAGAACTTCCTGTCTGCCCAGAGGCCTTGTGAGCTGTTTGTTTGTTTAAATGTATTGTGTGTGTGTGAGACTGTGGGGTGTGTGTGCCACCGCGTGTGCAGAGGTCAGAGGGCAGCTTTGTGGAGTCAGCTCTCTCCTTCCACGTTTACGTGAGATCCAGCTCTGGTCACTTTTTGGTCACCGGGCAAGTGACCACTGAGCCATCTTGCTAGTCCATGTTTGTTTATTTGAGTCAGGATCTTACTGTGTAACCCTGACTAGCCTAGTAGACCAGACTAGACTAGAATTCTCTGTAATCCTCCTGTCTCACTCTCCTAATTACTGGAATTTCAGTCATGGGCCACCATGCCCTAGGTGGGTTTTTTTCTACCTACTCCTCTTTCTCCTGTTTCTCCCTTTTTTCTCAAAGTGGTGGATTTTAACCTCTGCATGTGTGTGTGTGTGTGTGTGTGTGTGTGCGCTCATGCGTGCGGTGTGTGTATAATATGAGTGTGGTGTGTAGTATGTGTGTGGTATGTAGTGTGTGTAGTGTGTATGGTGTGTATAGTGTGTGTAGTGTGTGTGGTGTGTAGTGTGTGTGATGTGTGGTGTGTATAGTGTATGTGGTGTGTATAGTATATGTGGTGTGTATTGTGTTGTGGTGTATAGTGTGTAGTTGGCGTGTATAGTATGTATGGTGTGTAGTGTGTGTGATGTGTGGTGTGTAGTGTGTGTGTGGTGTGTATAGTGTATTTGGTGTGTATAGTATGTGTGGTGTGTAGTGTATGGGGTATGTAGTGTGTGTGTGGTGTGTAGTGTGCATGCACACTCTATGTGTAAGACAAAGACCAATGTGGATGGTCTTTCCTGTATTTAAGCTTCTCCACCCTGGTTAGCGTCAGGGATTCTCACTGACTCTGGAGCTCACCAACTGGCCATTGAGCTCCTGGGATCCCCTGCCTGCTTCACCACATCACACCCAGCATGAGGGCTAAAGATCCCCGCAACCCTCCCTACACTAGGGTACAGATGTCTGCCACCATAGCTGGCTTTTACGTGAGTGCTGGGGATCCGCACTCAGGTCCTCATCTTGCTCAGTGACGCTTTACCCACAGAGCCGCCTCCCCAGACTGTACCCTGTGCTGAGTCAAGCATTTCCTGGGAATGGGGCTGAAGTGAAGAGCCCGCCTTTCAGCAGAACAGGCCCTAGCCCACACCACATTGGATCTCACAGACACTCTGAAGTGTTTCAAAGCCCGCTTGTCAAGAAAGTTGGTCCAGCTGGGTGTGGTGGTGTCAGACTGTAAGCTCAATGCTCAGAAGGCAGAGACAGGAGGAATGAGAATTGGAGGCCAGTTTGGGGTTTACATGGCAAAGCCATCTTTTAAAAAGAATTACACACATTGCCAGGTGGTGGTGGCGGCCTGTAATCCCAGCACTTGGGAGGCAGAATCAGGTGGATTTTTGTGAGTTGGAGGCCAGCCTGATCTACAGAGCAAGTTCAGGTTAGCCAGGGCTACACAGAGAAACTCCGTATTTAAAAAAAAACAAAAAACAAAACAAAACAAAAACCAACTCACATACACCACACACACACACACACACACACACACACACACACACACACACACCCCCCTCCATCTTGGCTGAGGGTGTAACTAATATGACCCTGCTGGCTACTTGTCTCTGGGTTAGCCAGAAGATGGGAAATGTCCTTTGTGTCCAGTCCCTAGAGCCTGTCAGCACATAAACCTTTATCCAGTTTCTTCCTCTCAAAACTGGAAGGGTCATCTGATATAACTAGAAGCTCTGTTCCTGATCTAAGTTGTCTGAAGAAGCCCTAGTGACAACTTTTTAGCCCTTTAGGTAAATTAAGAAACAAATGAGCTAAGCATGTGGCTCAGTGGTAGAGCCCCTGCCTAGAATCCCCCAGTGAGGGCCTGGGGTGTGGCTCAGTGGTAGAGCCCCTGCCTAGAATCCCCAGTGAGGGGCTAGGGTGTGGCTCAGTGGTAGAGCACCTGCCTAGAATCCCCCAGTGAGGGGCTGGGGTGTGGCTCAGTGGTAGAACACCAGCCTAGAATCTCCCAGTGAGGAGCTGGGGTGTGGCTCAGTGGTAGAGCACTTGCCTAACATTTAGGAGTCCCTGGATTACATCTCAACAACACACACACACACATGCACGGTTTCTCTCCTACTATTTCTTGTCTCTTTTTCTTTTGTTTTTTAATTTATTTATTGTATTCCCTGTGTGGGGGAGTCTGGGCTACATGTGAGTATGTGCACCACATGCCTTGTGATTGCCAAGGTCAGCTCACTGGAGCTGGAGTTATGGATGGTTGTGAACCACCGTGTCGATGTTGGAAATTCAACTCCAGTCCTCTGCAAGAGCAGCAAGTGCTCTTAACCACTGAGCCATCTCTTGAGCCCTTATTTTCTATTTTTAAATTTTATTTGTAGGTTGGGGATTTAGCTCAGTGGTAGAGCACTTGCCTAGCAAGCGCAAGGCCCTGGGTTCGATCCTCAGCTCAAAAAAAAATTATTTGTATGTGTATGGTGGAGCACAAGCCACAGTGTACATGTGGACACCAGAGGACAAACTGTAGAATCAGCTCCCTCTTTCCTTCTACACATGGGTTCCCAGAATCACACTCAAATTATCAAGCTTCTTTTGGAGAGTGCCTTTTCCTGCTGAGCCATCTCAACGGGCCCTACCACTATTTCTTTGAAAGCACAGAGACCTTCATCCTGCCAGATTCCCAGACCAAACAGCCACAGGAAACAGGAAATGCCTCCCACCATCCTTACATTGGTATTTCCAAAAATGCACCCTTAGCTATTCATTTAATTGCTGATCCCCTAAATATTTCTTTAAAAAAAAAAAGACTTTAAAAAAAAAGTGTGTGTGTGTGTGTGTGTGTGTGTGTGTGTGTGTGCATACAGTGCCCATGGCCAGAAAAGGCGTTGGAGCCCCTGGAGGTGGAATCTCATGGAAATGTGAGCCTCTGACTCCTGTGCTGAGAACAGAACTCAAGCAGTGCACCATCTTTACAGATGAACCATCTCTGCAGCCCTCACCCTCCAGCAGTTCTTGAGTCCGTGTGCCCCCCCTTCCCCCTCCCCCAGTACGCAGCTCAGTCCCCACCTCTGGAGATGGCGGTCCATATGAATGACACTAACCTTCCTGCCAGTCTATAACCAAGAAGTTCATAGGCCTTGCAGTAACTCCAACCTTATCTCCCCAACTACCTCAGTCCATCGCTGCCAAAGATGACTCCCGGGCCGTCTCCATGGTCATAGCTCCAAGTGAGCTCATTGCACAATCCCTCCCCCATCCGCTTAGCCAACCTCTCTGGAGCTGTCTAGATGCCAGGATGTAGCTCCTTCTCTGCATTCTTCTGGGCACCTGCTTGGGGCTCCAGACTCTTGTACCAGTTGTTCATACCTATCCCTCCCCAAAGCTCTGAGAGTCTGAGGGAGACGCAACGTCTTCTCTCTGCATCCCTACCCCCACGCCGGTATAGGCACCTTTGAAATGTTTGTTGAATGAGTAACCGAATAAAAGCCAAAGGAACCATTCCAGAAGCCCAAAACCAAAGATAAGAGTGTTGGCAGCGTGAGGGCACTAGAGGGCGACAGAGAGTGAGGGAAAGGTGGTTTAGGGTCCACCTCGCTGCCGGAGACTCCCAGCCAGTCCTCGGAGCCCTCCTTGGCTATTTGCAAGACCAGGAAACTCGGCCCCAGTGCCCCGGGGACTGACTGAGGCTCAGCCTGCCCTCGGCTCTATTCCCTGCAGTGCCGAGAAAATACCACCAGGATCAGAGCACGAAAACAGGAAACATCCATCCCCGCCTCTGTTGCCAGGAGACTGGGAGGGACTGACCTTCCCTAGGATGTTTGGCGTCCCAAGCTCCGGAGCCTGGGACTTCACGGTTTGGGGGTGTAGCCACTCACTCCTGTCTATCTAACGGGGCTCACTAGAAGCGCACCAACGTTTCTGTTCCAACCCACAACAGCAAGAGGCCGTGTGTGTGTGTGTGTGTGTGTGTGTGTGTGTGTGTGTGTGTGTGTGTTCGTTGGGGGAGGGGTTGTAAATGTATATGTATGCGGAAGAGCACAAGTGTGTGTCTATGGAGACCAGAGGACAATCTTGAGTGTCGTTCCTCGGGTGTCATCCTCTTTGTTTTTTGAGAGACCGTCTCTCATTGGTCCAGAGCGTAGCCTGGCTGGCTTCCAAGACCCACGAATCCTGTTTCTACTTCCCTACCACCAGAATTACAAGCATAGGTCACCATGCTCAGTTTTGAGTTTGTGGGGGTTTTTTTTTTGTTTGTTTGCTTGTTTGTTTGGTTTGGTTTTTTTTTTTTTTTTTTTTTTTTTTTTTTTTTTTGGTTTTTTTGAGACAGGGTGGTTTGGGTGCCTGTCCCTGGATCTCGCTCTGTAGACCAGGCTGGTCTAGCTCTCACAGAGCTCCGCCTGCCTCTGCCTGCCGAGCACTGGGATTAACCACGTGTCCCCCCCCAGAGCTGGCTGTGTTGTTCTTGAGATGGGAGTCTCATACAGCCAAAGCTGCCCTCCAGCTTGATACGAATTCCTGATACTCTGGTTTATACACATGCATACCAGCAGGGCCAGCTTATGGTGTATGTGTGGGATTTTTTTTTTAATTTAATTAATTTTTTTTTAAAGATTTACTTATTTTATATGTACGAATGCTTTGCCTGGGTGTGTGCCTGGTGCCTGAGGAGGTCAGAAGAAGGCGTCAGATCGTGCTGTCTGTGGATAACGTGTTGTGTGAACACGCACGGGATCATAGCAACGGGGAAGAGGCCAGGCTTGACTGTGCAGGCAAGTGGGCCAGGGAGCAGGGTCAGGACCGAGTGACGGAAGGTCTCAGAAGAAACTCAGGGTGAAAGGGCAGGAGCTGTAGCTCAGTTGATGGAGGACTCGCCTAGCATGTGTGAAGTCCTGGGTTCGACCCCCAGCACCTAAAACCAGGTGTCCTGGCATATACCTGTAATCTCAAGTGGTGACAGGAGGATTAAAATTTTGAGGTCAGCTTGACCTTGATATCCTCCCTATGCTAGTTCCCTCCTGGGTTTCACCCTCCTGAATGCTTAAGAGAAGTTCCTTGTCTGTGTATCCTGCATATTGGGCGTTAACAGTTTAGATGCAAGATTGTAAAACATCGGTAGCCAACTTCTGCCTTCCGGGGTTCTCCCATTGTACTGTAAGCCTGTATTTAAGACCTCCTCCCTCCTTCAATAAATGGCATTCGGCAAAAAAAAAAAAAAAAATTGAGGTCAGGAGGTACAGTGCCGTACACCTTTAATCCAAGCACTCAGGCGGCAGAGGCAAGCAGAGCTCTCTGAGTTCCAGGCCAGACAGAACTGCATAGTGAGACCTTGTCTGGTGGGGAATCGGGGGTGTGTGTGTGTGTGTGTGTGTGTGTGTGTGTGTGTGTGTGTGTGAAAGTCATCCCCTGGTACAGAATTGAGTTTCAGACTAGGCTAGCCTGGGCTATATGAGACCCTGTTTCAAAAAAAGAAGGGCATGGAACTAGAGAGGTGGCTCAAAGAACTTTTTTTTCTCTTTTTTTTCTTTTTTCTTTTCTTTTTTCTTTTCGAGACAGGGTTTCTCTGTGTAGCTTTGGAGCCTGTCCTGGAACTCACTCTGTAGCCCAGGCTGGCCTCGATCTCACAGAGATCCGCCTGCCTCTGCCTCCCGAGTGCTGGATTAAAGGCGTGGGCCACTACCACCTGGCAGAGTAAGAGCGCTTGCTCTTGCAGAAGACCAGGGTTCAGTTCCCAGTACCCATATGGTGGCTCACTAGTGTCTGCAGTTCCACTTTTAGAGGAGCCAATACCTTCTTCCCCCATGGAATGAACAGAGTGCTCTTATATACACCCTGGCAAAACACTCATACACATACAAATTTTAAATAAAATATGACACTTAAAAAAAAAGACCAAAGTGAACAGGGACATGGTAGACTGTGTCTGTAATCAACTCAGTACTCAGGAGGTGGAGGAGCAGAAATTCACGCTGATCCTTGGCTATATGGGAAGTTAAAGGCTGGACTGGAATGGGGGAGGGAAAAGAAGAAAGAAAGAAACATCAGGAGGATGAAGGCAATTTGAGCAAAGCCAACCTAGAAGGATTCTTAATTATTTTTCTTACATACATTCATTTGTGTGTGCACACTCGTGAGTGTGCGGGTATACTGTGATGCTGCAGGCCGCAGGAATATATCAGAAAAACTCAGCTGTTTATGGCAAAGTCACTACCTGGAGGAATCAGGGAATTCCTCCAGAGGAAGCCAAATCCCAAGGAGTTTTTGGTGTTACTTGGCTTGTTATATATCAGCTGTATTCTGTTATGAAAATCAATTTTCCTAATTGACTTTTCCCTAAGAAGGGCTAACAGTGTGGACTGATCACTCTCTGGACATACACATTCCAGGCATTTGGAGAACAGCCTCAGGAAAGGCTTTCTCTGGAATCAGATATCTCCCTTGGCCTTTTTTTTTTTTTTTTTTTTTTTTTTGGTTTTTCGAGACAGGGTTTCTCTGTGTATCTTTGCGCCTCTCCTGGAACTCACTTGGTAGCCCAGGCTAGCCTCGAACTCACAGAGATCCGCCTGGCTCTGCCTCCTGAGTGCTGGGATTAAAGGCGTGCGCCACCACCGCCCACCTCTCCCCTAGCCATTTTCAAGGACTAAAGGAGACACCACCCAGGTGGTCACCCAACTTCCGAGGACTAACAGTGATAACCACCCACAGGCAAGTCTCCTGACTTAAGGTAAATTCCACAAGGAGACACCGCCTAGGAGAGGTGGACATTAAGTAATAGCTTTACACAATTTAGCTCGGACCCTCCTTTTATATACGGGGACTTCCAGGGCAGAGGACGGAGAAGAGAAAAGAGAATGGAAGAACTAGATGGGTAAGAACTTGAGAGGAACAAACTGAGATGAGGAAGAACTAGATTGAAGGGCTAGAAGAGAGGACTAGAGGAACAAGATGGAAGATGAAGAAGAGCCAGATGGGGAAGAACAAGATGAGGAAGAGCCAGATGAGAGAGAAGGAGACGGGAGAGGAGCTAAGATGGGAAAGAACTAGATGGATGAGAACCTAGAAGGGGCAGAACTAGATGAAGGAATTAAGATAGAACCTAGAGGGGACAGTAGATAAATATAGAGAAATCAGGCAAGAACGGAGCTAGACATGAGAGCAGAATAGAAGCTGTGCAGATAGAGAACTGTCACAGAATAATAAAGTGTATGAACTAAGGAGTTTCGTGTACATAGATTCATTTCTTTTTATCAAAGATTAATTATCAGCTGGTTGTAGATTCTTCCCGGACCCTGGGAGGGGACTGTTGAGGGGCTGGACCCCAATAGTTCCCGATACTGTGAGTGTGTAGGTATACTGCCAGTGTGTGCCCACTCATGAGTGTGGGGGTATACTGCCAGTGTGTTGCACATTCATGAGTGTGCGGGTATACTGTGAGTGTGTGGGTATACTGTGAGTGTGTGTGCGCACTCGTGAGTGTGTGGTATGCTGTGAGTGTGTGCACACTCATGAGTGTGTGGGTATACTGTGAGTGTGGGTATACTGTGAGTGTGTGTGCACACTCATGAGTGTGGTTCTACTGTATGTGGGTATACTGTGAGTGTGTGTGCACACTCATGAGTGTGTGGGTCTACTGTGAGTGTGTGCACATTCATGAGTGTGTGGTATACTGTGAGTGTGTTGCACACTCATGAGTGTGGGTCTACTGTATGTGGGTATACTGTGAGTGTGTGTGCACACTCATGAGTGTGTGAGTATACCACACACACTGTGGCACACATATGAAGGTTAGAGGACCACTTGCAGGAATCTGCTCTCTCCTTTCACTCTGTGAGCCCCAGGAATCAAACTCAGATCTCCAGTCTTAGCAGCAAATGCCTTTCCCTACTGAGCCACCTCAGCGGCCCTTTACCTGGAGTCTGGCTTGAAGGCAGGCTGAGGTGATCCAGAGTGCCTGGGGGTAGCGGAGGGTGAAGCTATGAGGGTCCACACAAAACTCACTCAGCCTGTTTTTGCTAAAACGGAGTTTGACAAGGGAATGTGAAACAGAGCCTAGGAAAGATCCAAGTTTGGTCAAGCCTTCTTTTCTTCAGGCCTGCCCGTATACATACCGGAGTCCTCCAGCCTGCACACAGCACAGGGCAGCGGGCGGGGGTGGGGTTGGGGGTGGGGTGGGGTTTGGTGGGGGAATAGCAGAGGAGAAACTTGATTCACAACCCTGGAGCCTTCCAGAACATCCAGTCCAATGGTCTCATTGTGCAGATGAAGAAAATGAGTCACATTTGATGGCCTCTAGCCAAGGTCAAAAACATTCAGGTCCCTAGACTCCTGAGCTACACAGAGTCTCTCGGCTACCCAGCCAAGAACAGCTGGTGTTGGAGGACGGCTCCGCAGCCCTGTCACCTGGCCCCTCACTGATCCTTTTTCAGGGATGATGGGGGTTGACATCCTCCAGGCCAGGCTAAAATCAGAGGCCTGGGCCTGGCTGGAGGCAGCATTCCGGAAAGGAACTCCCAGAGAGACACGTTGAGATGTTTCTGGAAAGATCCCAGACACCCCCAAGTCGAGTATGCTATACTGATGACTTTGCTTATTTCTGGTCCCCAGTAAAGCTGGTGACTGGTACAATAATCCATCAGCTGTCAGGCCTCTGCCTGGCAGCTCCCTGAAGACTCCAGAGAGTTCTCTGAGGCTGAGCCAGAAAGGGAGGGCCTGGCTGGGGTGCAGCTGGCAGAGGCCTGTCGAGGGCGTGGCTAGCATGGCCAAAAATTCAGGCACTTTTGCAAGGAAGGAGGCGCTCACTGCTCAGACCACCCCAGACATTGAGGTTACAGACAAGAGGAGGGGCCTTTCCATGGAGGAAACCCCAGACCCAGCAGAGGGCGATAAAAGGGATGGGGCTGTGACCTGTTTGCCTCAGAGTTCAGGGAAATCTCTATGTGACAATGTTATTCCTTTTCCTCCCCTCCCCCTTCACCTCCTCTCTCCACATATCTCCGGCTGTCCTGGAATTCCACTCTGTAGGCCAGGCCAGTCTTAAACTCATAGAGATCTGCCTGCTTCTGTCTCCCAGGTGCTGGAATTTACCTCCTCCTTTCTCTCCCATGCTCCCTTTCTTCCCTCTGCGTCTTTTGACTTGTTTTTCCTTAGGTTTATTTATTTTTATTTTATGTGTATGGGTGTTTTGCCTGCACGGATGTCTGTGCACATCATGCCTTCAAGTCCAGAAGAGACCTTGAATTTCTTAGAGCGGCAGTCAGGGACTGCGATTTGAACCCAGGTCCTCTGGAAGAGCAGCCAATGTTCATAACTGCTGAGATAAGCTGTCTCTCAGCCCCCCTTTTTTTGCTTTTTATTTTGAGACATGGTCTCACTCTGTAACCCAAGTAGGCCTTGAACTTTCGACCCACCTGTCTCAGTCTCCAGAGTAGCTGGGACAGCAGGCCTGTGCCTCCAGATTCAGCCCTCATCTAAGAAATGACATTCTTTTTTATGCAATATATATTTTAAATTTATTTATTTTTATTTTATGTACATTGGTATTCTGCCTGCATATATGTCTGTATGAGAGTGTTGGGTCCCCTGGAGCTGGAGTTACAGACAGTTGTGAGCTGCCATGGGGAACTGAACCTGGATCCTCCGGAAGAGCAGCCGGTGTTCTTAACCACTGAGCCATCTCTCCAGCCCAAAAAATGACATTCTTAGAAGCTATTTTGACAAGTCATAAAACACATCCGAAAGCTTCAGTGTCCAAAATGAAAGACCGAAAACTGGGTATGGTAGCACACCCCCACAATTCCAGCACTTGGAAGGCAGAGACAGAAAGATGTTACATGTTTTAGACCAACCTAGTCTACACAGGGAACTCCAGGCCAGCTGGGGCCACATAGTGAGAGCCTATCTCAAAATACAAACAGAACAAAATGAAAGACCCAAATGCTACCAAGAGAGCATGCCAGCACACTGGACACACCTCATGGCATTTGGGACCCAGCACAACTTTGTAAGATGGGCAAATAAGAGCTACTGAGCCATATATATATAAGTATAATATATAATAATATATATTAAAATATATAAATATTATATATATATATATATATATATATATATATATATATATATATATATAAAATAAAAGACAGGGCACCCAGGGACCCACATGATGGAGGGAGAAAACTGACTGGCAAGTTGTCCCTTAGCTTCCAAACGCAGGCCATGGCATATGTGCCCCCCCCTCAAATAAATGTACTTAAAAGAATTTTTAATAGGCAGATGAAGTAACCCTGGTTTTCAGATCATGAAATGTAGGTTTAAGAGGCCATCAGACCAGTACCCAGTTTCAAGCCCAGCCCAGCCTGTCTGACCCCAAAACCCAGTTTCTCCCCCACCTACTTCTCATCTCAGACTTGACGGAACTAACTACCAGGGCCCCACCCTTGTGGCAGGGCAGGTTGATCATAAAACCGGTCTGTGGAAGATGGATAGAACCAGCTGTGGATGCACACTGCTCATCCCAGCACTGGAGAAACTGAGGCAGAAAGGTTCCCACACTAGACACTTGCTTATGTTACATTGTGAAGTTCAGGCTAGCCTGGGCTATGTAAGGAGACATTGTCTCCAAATAAATAAATAAATAAATAAATAAATAAATAAATAAATAAAATAAAATAGAAAACAGAAATGGCTGGGAAGTGGTGGCACTCGCCTTTAATCTCAGCATTCAGGAAGCAGAGGCAGGTGGATCTCTGAATTTGAGGCCAGCCTGGTCTACAGAGTGAGATCCAGGGCAGCCAGGGCTACACAGAGAAACCATGTTTCAAAAAGCAATAACATAGAAGAATGGTAAAAGATCAGTATGTGAAATGCTTGTCGAGCAAGCTCAGAAGCCATCTTAGAAAAGCCAATTGCGGGGCTGGAGAGATGGCTCAGTGGTTAAGAGCACCGACTGCCCTCCCAGAGGTCCTGAGTTCAATTCCCAGCAACCACATGGTGGCTCACAACTATCTGTAATGAGATCTGGCGCCCTCTTCTGTATACATAAAAAAGAAAAGCCAGTTGCCTGGTGCACCCCATCATCCCAGCACCCCATCATCCCAGCACTCCTACAGCAAGGTGGAAAGTACAGACAGCCAGAATGTGAAACCCTGCCTCAAAATCAAGGTGCAAAAGCCTAGCATGCCGGTACATTCCTTTAACCCCAGCACTCAGGAAAGAGAGGCCAACTAGTCTCTGTGATTACGTAATTATCTGTAACCAGTTCCAGGGGTTTTGATGATCTCGTCTAGCTCCATAGACACTCAGTATGCACATATTGCACAGACATACATGCAATCAAGACACCCATACACATAAAATAAAACAATAAAATAAACAAATAAAAGAAGATGAAATACTTTATGTATGAATCTAACAAAAAATGTACAGTAGGCTGGAAGCTGTAAAAAGGTTGGTGAAAGAAATCAAACAAATTTGAAGGAATGGAGAAGCATATCATATTTTCAGACCAGACAACTCTGCCAGGGGGATGGCTTATCAGGTAAGAGAACTTTTTTTCTCTTAAGTATTGCTGCCTGTGGGGTAAGCCCCCAGGAGCACAGGGCTCAAAGGGAATCCACAAAGTTGGCACATACTAGACTTTTCTATCTGAGGAGGTTAGGGGAAAAGGCACTTACACTCTCTCTTGATGGTTTCCTCCCTTATTCTCTATTCTTCATTCTGTGTTCTACATTCTCTTTTTTTTATCTCTATCCAGAGATATCCCTTCTTTTTCTCTTGATGTTTTCCTTCTCCTTCTTACTCTCTTGAAGTTATCCTCCTAATTCTCTCTTTTTTGATGCTTTCCTTCTGACTTTTTCATTCTTGATATTTTCCTTGTAGCCCATTTTAACTCTCTCTAACTCTATCTGTATTCTTTCTCTTACAGCTTATATATCCCAGCAAAATCTTTCAGGCAATATAAAAATTACAATATGGTTACATTCTGTTTTTCAAGGGAATGAATACAAGTAAATAACAGCACGCTCTCCATATCCCTTACATGATTAAACATCTTATGTATTACAGGAGGAAAACAAATTATTTCAAGAACCCATGTACATTCATACCCAAGCAACTTTCTATAGATTAACTGTGTAGGTAAGCAAGATATTCTTCTCAGTCAGGTCTGTTATTGGCAAGCTGTACTTTGCAGTTATATAGAAAGGGCCAATTACTTTATTACTTACCTTGAAAGGTAATCTTATAAGGAATGTTAAAGGAATCACAAATCTAAACTTTTATATATAAAAAAAATCAGTCAGCTCTACTTTAAAACTTTAGGGTGTATACCCAAACATCAATAGTTTTTTTTTTTATATCAAGAGATTGAGGGAAAAATGGGTGTAAGGAATTAATCATCATCTTTGGTTATCAACCAGATCTAGCAAGAAAAGTAAGTGAGCTAGTAATAATTGGGCTGCTGTGTATTTGTTCTCTGACTTTACAGAGTCCCTCACCCATTATAAAATTTTAGATTGTGTTCTTGGGTTTTTCACCTTAAAGCTACTATTAAAACATCTGATCCAACCTGAAGTTATTATAAGGCTTTGTTTTAGGAAATGATACACACTGAAATCTGTGTCTTTCAGCATTAAGACTAAAGGAATTCAAGCCAATCTGGCTCCTGGGACTCTATTGCTTATCTTAATCATTAACTTGAGCTAGAATCTATGCAGCTCTTTAGGTGAAACTCATAGGCCCTAGATGTGTAATATATTTTTATTCATCAAACTAACATTATTATTATTATTATTATCATCATCATCATCATCATCATCATCATCATCAATTAGACAGTATAGCTTAGGAAGGAATCATCTTCACAATAATCCACAATAAAACTGCCCAGTAGAATGGGATGTTTCTATGAGATAAACACACTACATTACAGGCAGTGGGGATCTCCCCACACCCATTCACACCATACCAGATACCAGAGAAAGATGGCAGTGGAAAGCATGTAATGGCACAGCAGAAACAAAAGACATTCTGGAGTCTGTGGCCTTGGGGCCTTGCCTATCCAACTTTCACCCATGCGGGAGTTGCCTCCTGGTGGGCTGACACCTTGAACTTCAGTTGCCACCTGCTGCTCCTCTGATGTGGCCACTGATACTCAAGCATGAGGACCCAAGTTTGAATCCCCAGCACTCACATTAGAAAAAGTTGGGCATGGTTACAGGTGCAATAAATACAGTGCTGAGAACAGAGACAGGTGGATCGAAATAGTTCACTGGTAATCAAGCCAAGATGAAGCAATGAGCTTCTGGTTCAGTGGGAGACCCTATTTCAAGAGAATAAGGCAGGATGATAAAACTGGACACCCAATGTCCTATACTTATGTCTGCATGTGCACACATGGACACATGCATGTAGGCAATACACGCACAACTCAAAGTGCTAAGAACAGTGATTTTCTTCATATTTATCAAAAGATTTAATCCAATTCTGATAGTGTAGGTAAGTGGGGTTTTCATGTGTAGACATCAATAAAGCTTATTCTGAATTTGCATGAAAAGACAATGGAAGAAGGGTAGATATAAAGGATTCTAAAAAAAAAAAAAGAGGAACCAATTGTTGTACCTCATGTGGAGTCACAATGCAGTTACAATAATCAAGAGTGTGTGCTGTTCTGGGAGGGACAGACACAGGACTATGGTACATAACAGTGAATGAGTAGTCCATCCACAGACACAGCCCCAAATGATTTTCATTCTTTCTTGGTCCTCAATACAATCATTAAATCATTGGCTTAATGAATTTACTCTTTGTAGTCTAAACTGATATGATTCTACACCAGAATGTTTTCCCACACCAGAATGTTTTCCCACACCAGAATGTTTTCCCTACTGATTTGTGTGTGTTTATGTGAGTGTGTGTACTTTCTTATGAATGAGTGCATGTGTGTGTGTGTGTGTGTGTGTGTGTGTGTGTGTGTGTGTGTACCATGAAGTGTGTAGAGACCAGAGGAGAATCTTTGGATGTTGATTCACCTTTCCACCTTGTTTGAGACAGTGTCTGCTGTTTCCCAGTGCTTAGGCCAGGGCAGCTAGTCTGCAAGTTTTCACAAATTCTGTCTCTACTTCCATTTCTTCATAGGTGTGTTTTGGGAGTACAGATGTGTGTGCTACTGTGTCCATCTTTTACATGGGTTATGAGGAGCTGAACACAGGCTGTGTTCTAACTGCTTTTATACATTGATCCATCTTCCAAGACCCCAGGTACTTTTTCCCCACAGGTGCAAAAATGATTCAATTATGTAAAAAAAAACCTGGAAACATAACACAAAATAGATCACAGACTTAGATTAAAACTTAAAACTGTAAAGTTTAGTAAAGAAAAACAACCAACCAACAAGGAGGTTTATGGGATGAATTTTCAGACATGTTACAAAAGCATAATCCACAAAGGAAAAATAGATGTATTTGCATCCTTTAAATAAGATTTTCCCCCTCTTACAGAAAGATTCCCATTAAACAAACATTAGTGAAAATACGCTGAAAATGAACTATTGTATCTTACTGGTTGGAATGCTAATCTGTGCAGCTCCCATAGAAACCAGTGTAGAGAAATGTCATAAGCCTGAACACTTAACTCTCATACAATTCATTACACTACTGTTGGGTATAAAAGTAAAGAAATTGAACTCAGTGTACCACAGAGATACCAGTGCACTCATGTTTTTTGGTTTTTCTATTCATAATAGTCATGGTGTAGAATCAGCTTAGGTACTGTTCTAGTTTGCTTTCTGTTGTTGTGACAAATGCCATGACCAGAAGCAACTTGTAGAGGAAAAGGTTTATTTTAGCTTACAGGTTGTAATCCATCACTGAGGGAAGCCAAGTCAGGAACTTAAGTCAAGAGCTTGAAGTAGAAACCAAAAGAGGCATGCTGCTCACTGGCTTGCTCCAAGGCTCATGTTCAGCTACTTTTCTTATATAGTCAAGGTCATTTGGCCTAGGGATGGTACCACTTATAGTGGGCTTCACTCTCCTAAATCAGTTAACAATCAGGAAAATGCCTCATAGACATGCTCATAGGCCTATTGGACAGAGAAAATTCTTCAACTGAAGTTCCCTTTTCTAGCATATGTCAAGTTGACAATCAAGATTAATTATCACAGGTGCCCATCAATAGGTGAATGGATAAAGAAAATGTGACACACACACACACAAATGAAGTTTGTTTCAGTCATAAAGAAGAACAAAATTATGTTATTTGAAGGAAATTGGACGGAACTGGAGATCATCATGTTAAGAGAAACAAGCCAGATTTAGAAATACAAGTATCACATGCTTCTTCTCATATGCAATATCTGCATTAGACTGTTTAAATGCCATGGAAATAGAAGGAGTATATTTGGGAAGAAGACCAGAGGGAGAGGGAGATATAAGATGGTAATGGAAAGATGTTTATAAAGTACATTATATATGGTAAGAAATGTCATAAGAAAACTTATTATTTTGCATAATAAATATATGCTAATAATGAAGAAAATAAGCATAGATTCCCATTAAGAAGAAAAAACAAGCTGTACATGGCCACTTTATCAGCTTAGCACGTGGGAGCCTTATCAACATTGAAGGAACAGTTCTGTCTTGACTGTTGGCTGTTATAGATAGGCACACATGTGTTAATTTTGTATGACATCACACACACACACACATAAAATAAAGACACATAAAATAGATAATTGAATAATATATATGGATTCTATCAATTTCCTGTCACAGAAAGATACTAAATTTACAGTTACTACAGATATTACCATGGAAACAAATGGAGGAAACATAGATGGAACCTTTATGTACATTTTTACTCAATTCCCTATGAAGTTAGAATCACTTCACAATAAAAAACCTAATGCATGAACATGGCACTGGGGAGATGACTCAGTGGGTAAGAGTGCTTGCTTGGTGAGTTCAAATCCCAAGCACCAACTTCAAAAGCTGCGTATTGCCACACATGCCTGTAATTTCAGCTGTGCGAAGGACAGAGACAGGAAAATGTCAGGAGCTTTGGGCTGCCAGATTACCTCCAAGCTCAGTAGGGGATGAGAGAGTAATAGAGCAGGTCATCTCATATGCTTCTCTGGCTTCCTTGTGTGTTTGGGGCAGGGACATCTACACATATGAGTGCATATACTGCACATCTACTACAAAATACTATACACACCCCTCACATGCCCCACTCCACACACACACACACACACACACACACACACACACACACACACACAGACAGAGAGAGAGAGAGAGAGAGAGAGAGAGAGAGAGAGAGAGAGAGAGAAAGAGACCCCAAAAACCTAACAAATGTGTGAATACATGAATAGATGTTTAAATAATTTAAAAAATAGATGCCTACCTGACGGTTTGTGAAAGTAGAATAACATTCCTTCACCAGCACTGTTTTGATTATGTCTGGATCCATGATAGCCAACACAGGCTGTCGGCCCTCATAAAACCTGCATTGGCAAAGCAGAAAGGATTCAATTAATAGTTGAAAGGATTCAACTATTCTGTTCCTGGCATGCCCAGAACCCAGATGCTGATCCAGATGTTACAAGATCCATAATCCAAATTGTGCAATACACAACTATATGAGCTCCTAGTTCAAGTCAGGAATTCTGACCACATATCACATGAGTCTCATGAAATGAAGTATAATGTAGCTCATTATACACAAAATAGTTCTACAAAGAGACCACAATTAAAAATAAATGGGAACATTTGTTAAGTCTGGGTGGTGTATACATGATACTGAATTGAATAGCCAGACACTGGGCAGAAAATCAAGTGAGCCATCCTTGGACCATTAAGTCTGCGAGAATAGTAAAAAATGCAATTTTATCAGACTAATTCAGTCTGTGAACCATGGTACCTGAAGACATATGGGACCTGTGTATTAAAAGCCTCTAAAATACATACAATCATAACTTCAACTCAAGAGGTTATGGGCTATGACCGTCTTCCAGGCACAGAGGTATGTGATGATTTCAAGTAAACAAATGGAAGTTTCCAGAACACTTACCCCCATATTTTCCCATATTTTTTATGGCATTCTCTGTCAAACTCCCAAAATCCCTGGGAAGAGAAAGAAAATGAAAATGCATTATTATTATTTTTACATTTATTTGGTGTGTGTGTGTGTGTGTGTGTGTGTGTGTGTGTGTGTGTGTAGAACAGAGTAGAACAGAAGACCACTTCTGGTAGTCAATTCTCTCCTTCTACCACATGGGTTCTAAGGCCCAAACTCAGGTAGTCAGGATTCTTGGCAGACACATTTACCAATTGAGCTATCTTGCTGCTCCTGACTACTATTTTAAGTAGACTGCCCTTATCTCTAATTGGGATTATCTATATCTAAAAGATTTGAATCTTTCTAAATCAGGTTAACTATCCATCACTGGCAGTAAGAGGAATGTGTTGTTCCTAGGTGTATGAGTGAGAGGGAGAGAGAATATAGGAGATATTTGAAATGGGAGAACTTGAAATTGTTCAGACTTCCCCCCAACATTGTACGTGCATGGCCGTTTACTCTTGTCTGTGAGTAATAGTGAATACGTTGTCTCTTTAAAGTGTGTTTGCTTCCCCACGTGTCATCCTTAAGTGTGCAAGGACTCTAAGTCATTCCTTTCTTAGGTGTAAGAGGAAACAGAAGCTAAGAGAAATCGAGGGAGATTCCCAGGAACAGGCATCATTGTTTATCTCCATATTTAGAGTCCTTTTTGTTTACCTCATAAGCTCTCCCTAGAACACCAGAAGAACTAGGAACAGGAACAAACTCCAGATCTCTTTCAATCTAGAGAGTGGGTGAGTCTCAGGCATGTTGTTGATTGAGAAAACAAGCAAGGGAGGAATGACAGAGACCTTGTTTCCCAGGGTCCCTAATGAACACAGAAAGGCGGAGAGATGTCATAACTACAGGAAACAATGTAATTTAACCATTTCCTTTGACTTTTTACTTCCTGTCCTAGTTTGTTTTAATTATCAACTTGACAGAGCCAATAATATGAGAAGGGAGTCTCCACTGAGAGATTTCCAAGATCAGATTGGCCTGTGGAGCCAATGTCTATGGGGGCTTATCTTGATGGTTAATTGATGTAAGAGACTCAGCTCACTGTTTCCATTCCCTGGGCAGGTAGTTCTGGGCCGTATAAGAAAGATAACTAACAAGAGCCTGAGAGAGTCAGGAAGCAGGTTCCTCCACGGTTTCTGACCCAGGTTCCTGGCCTGATATCTGTCAATAATGAATCCCAAGCAGTAAGATGATAGAAAACCTTTCCTTCCCTAATTTGCACTGCTCACAACATTTTGTTTTAAAGATTTATTTGTATCTTATGTGTATGGGTGCTTTGCCTGCATGTATGTATGTGCCCTGTGTGTAAGCCTTGTGTCCCAGCAGGCAAGAGGTATCAGATCCCCTGGAACTGGAGTTAGGTGCCATGTGGGTGCTGGGAACCAAATTCAGGTTCCCTGTAAGAGCAAATGTTCTGAACCATCTCGCCACCTCCCTTGTTCAGAATGGTTAATTCCAGCCACAGAAAGGAAACTAGAACACTTTCAAAACTGAAAAACAAAATGAAGCAAAACTTCTGCCAAGTTTCAATTGTGATGTTTTCAGCTGTGGAAACAAAAGTGGCCAGTGAGATGGCTCAGTAGGTGAAGGCATCTGCCACCCACGCTTGTTGACTTGAGTTTGATTCCAGTACCCACAAGGTGCAAGAGGAGAATCAACTCTCCTAGTGATTATCTGACCTTCATGTACACACACACACACACACACACACACACACACACACACACACTCACACACTCTAATCAAATGAATGAATGAATGAACGAACAAACAAACAAACAAACAAATATGTATGAACTTAAAAAGGGGTTCCAGAGGCATTACTGTCCCTTGCTAGAATATATACTGGAAAAAAAGCAAAACTTTTTTGAGGCTCATAAATCTGAACAAGTCCCCAAAATGAGGTCTGAGCTGATCAGCTGCACCAAACCACGTCCTCCAAAGACAATAATAATAAAACCTGAGAACTGTCACGTAAGATCTGGCCTTTCTTTCTTTCTTTTTTTTTTCTTTCTTGGTTTTTTGAGACAGGGTTTCTCTGTGTAGCTTTGCGCCTTTCCTGGGACTCACTTGGTAGTCCAGGCTGGCCTCGAACTCACAGAGATCCGCCTGGCTCTGCCTCCCAAGTGCTGGGATTAAAGGCGTGCGCCACCACTGCCTGGCAGATCTGGCCTTTCTAATGAAAGGAACTAAGCTAGTTTTGACAACCACAATAATCCAAGCAGAGCACTCAGTCAACACTTACATTTAAGTATGCAAGAATATTTCCCACGAAAGGCAGTGGTTTGGGTCCAGAAATCCCCAAATTCTTAAAAGTTCCATGTGTATGGGTTCAGTATCTGTAAAGTGGGAGATCAAGTTCTTAGGGATTGTCACTGTATATTGTGCAGGCTTATCAGTTACACACACAGGAACTGTAACATTCAAGCTGGAGTGGGGGATAACATGGAAGCAACAAATAACAACAAAAACTTCAACAGCAGCAATTATTTTTGATCTTCATTTTTAACTCCACATTTATCTGAGAGACTCCCCAGGCCCACAAAGGTTAACTCAAAAAGTAGATGAATTGTTTTGGCTCTAAGTCCTACAGTGAATTATTTACAAATGTCCCCAAACATCACTGTTAATGTGAGATTCAGGCTAGAATACTTCTACATAGTTTCAATTGATCGTGTCATTTAGGAAACTGGACGCCAGTGGGTCTGCCCTTCTGATCTTCAGTGGGGGGGCTGCAACCCAAAAGTGTATCTGAGACTTTGTCCTTGAGAGGAGAGGAGTATTTTCTTACTTTCTCCTAACTCAGTGGTTTTCAACCTTCCTAATGTTGTGACCCTTTAACACAGTTCTTCATGCTGTGGTGACCCCCAACCATAAAACTATTTACTACATTGTAACTGCAATTTTGATACTGCTATGACTCTTAATATAAATACCTGATATGTAGGGTATCTGATATGTGACCCCTAGGAAAGGGTTGCTTGATCCCCTAACGGGGTCACGATCCACAGGTTGAAAACCACTATCCTAACTCATACCTGAAAAGAGTTCATGCCATCACTGTCCCATTCTCTTCCTTATCCACCTACACTGAAAAACTCACATGACCTGATGGACAAGCACAGCAAAAACTGTTGAACTGAAAAAAAAAAAAAAAAAACCTGCTTGCTGAGTTTATTTCGAACCATACGTACAGTCTGTCCCATGTATTTGCTTATGCCTTAGGCTTACATTCCTGACACTTAGAAACAGATGAAGTCACTTCACACAATTTGTTGTCACAAATACTGAGAGCAACAGCCCCATTTTAGCCTTCTGAAAGAAGGCTGCTGGCATATCTCACTGAAGTTTTAGGATCAAATAGAATGAAATGAAATCTTTCAAATAATTGTAAAACATGATCAAATAGGAAAGATATTGCCACAATATCTTAAATATTTTTTCTCCAAGAATAAAACCATGTTCAAAATGTCTGTTTCCATATTACCATGAGTGTTTATCATTTATTAATATTAATTGGTGATAGAAATCAAGTGTGATGTGTTTGGTGAGGAAGGAGCATCTACTATCCATGGACTAATAGGTGTGTCTACACACACACACACAAACACACACATGCACTCACATGCACATGCACACACACACAGAGACAGTAGAATGAGCTGTCTACAGTGGTCTAGGTCACATGTTTGTTATCCTAGGACTCAGGAGGCATCCCAATTAGAAAGGAAGTACAGAGATAGATGTTTTTGACTTATACTCCCAGTAGAACTTAGAGGGAAAATATTTAAAATCCAAATTGTTTCAGAGTGTCTGCCTTTTGAGGATGCCAGTAGATCTCATAGCTGGGGAGGAGTAACTCCTTATACAGATGCTATGAACTTGAAGGGAAACGAGGAAGGGAAAGAATCAAAGTCGGGTCTCCTTTGCCCTAAAGATTCACCACTTAGAAACAAATAATTCTTCACATTATAAAGAAGAACCAAGTTTGGGATACTTAAGGATGAGTAACAAAAAAAAGGAGGCAATCTGAGCCTACCACAGAGCCTGGGGTATACTAGGGTCATTGCATAAATGGTCTTAGAGGTGGGACAAGGGAGCAGAAACTAGTCATGTGCACACAGGGCAACACTATACATCTCCTGCATCAGAGGACACAGGTGAAGATGACACAGAAGCTCCTCCCATCCCCACAATCCCAAGACCTTGCAGAAGAGGCCTCCTCCTATCATACACAGTGACCAGCTATTTGTAATCTGCTTCTGCTGAGCTCTGGTTGGTTAATCTGGGGAAAAACTGAGACTCAATCAGAGGATACCCCAAGTCTCACTGAGGTCACTCAATCCTCCTATCCACAGAAAGTGGAGTTTAGTAGAAGAAGAATGCCTATGTATCCCTTTGGAGGGATTTGCATAAGACCAACAGCAACACTGTAGATCTTAGCATCCCACACACTGAAGCAACATCCCCTTATTTTCTCTTTGGATTTTCCAAACAGGTAGAGGAAAGAATTATCCAATTCACATCCCCAAGTCTTGATCACTGAGGAGAGGAGCCTGGGCAGTTTACTCACAGGTAGAGGAGCACCAGGCTGGTAACCAGGAGCATCCAGGTTTCCATGGAAAAGTTTGGGATCAGGTCCATTGCCGCTTTCTTTAATCAAGTCTCTCTTTTGTGCTTTATTCTCAGCTGTGTGCTGCACCTTGCAGGTCTGAGCCTGATGAGCTCCCTTCCCCACCCAGCTGTGACTCAAGGAGGCCAGCCTGCAGTGCTTAAGGACTGGGAAAGGGGTTGGGCTGGCCTTGCAGCCAATGAAAACACCACTGTGCTCCACCCACAGTTCCATGAGTCAGGTGCACTCTCCACCTCAGCAGTTGGCAAACATGTGTCCACTTGGATCTTTGAATTTGTCTGATAGAAAGATCAATTTAAATACAACCTGTGTTATCACTGGATCCAAAGGTTATTGCTTCTTATCAGAGACTCAGGTGAAGTTATTGGCTTTAACTTCCTGTAGTCTGTCCTTTTGCCCAGGGCTGTTTTTATTTCTCAGTCCTTGAAATTCAGTCAAATGAGCTACACCTACAGGTATTTTATAATTCACTTCCCTCTGCCTACAATATCCTCTGTCTCACAGAAGACCCTCGTTAATCCTTCAAAATCCATTCTTTAAAAACCCATCTGGTAGAATCCTTCCTCACCAACCTCATCAAACAAAAGAAATACTCAGTCTCCTGGAGAAGCTTTATTATGTCCAGGAAAACAATTATATTTTTCTCCCTCCAAGAATGTTATTGGTTTCCATACATGTTTCCATTATCAAGTCATAAGTTTCTGCAAGACATAGTCTAGCTATGACTCTCTTTTGTCTCTAGTCCCTTGTAGAATGCTTACAGAATGCAACAGATGAAGTTGTTTTCTCTGTGTCCATTCCCATAAATGTTTGGTGATCACTTCATGTCCCTATGTCATAGAAACAAGAGTGTTGAGCTAGACCCAGTCTTTTTCCTGACATATGCAGGCAGATCTGTCTTGGAGCTGATTGCTACATCAAATGGAGCTGGAGGGATGTCTCAATACTTTAGATTACTGTCTGCTCTGCCAAAGGACCAGGTTCCAATTCTCAGCACCCACATGGAGACTTAACAACGGTGTGAGGGGGCTGCCCATCATCCCCACATTTCCCCAGAGTGCTCTTGAGTAGGATCAGCAGGAAATATTAGATAGAAGGATTTAGAGGGAGGAGAAACAGATAGAAAATACAGGATAGCCACGAGAGGGCCTGGAACCTATTCCATTGGGCCCTGACTGTCTCTGCCCTAGGGTATTTATAGAAATGCCAAAGGGTGGAGCAAAAGACCTCCCTTCAACACAGCCAAGTGCAGACCATCTCAGACACCTGCACTCAGGCCCGTGGTCCAATCATCTTCTCTATGCAGACCTGTTGGGTAAAACCACCATGAAACCTGAAAATGGTCTCCCACACCATGTCCTGTAACTCAACCTTCAGTGGATCCAACTCCCTCTCTGGCTTCTATGGGCACTGCACACATGTGATGCACAGACATGCAGGCAGAACACCCATATACATAAAATAAAATAATTAAATAACCCGTGAGTGTGTATTGATGTGGTGTGTGTGTCTATGTTCACAATTGTAGGGGTGAGTGAATAAGAATTATACAGATCCCTGATAGACATACAGATAGGGAAAGGTGTCACAGAAATATGATAAAGATGGCAAATATCTGGCTTCTTTCTCACCCTCCTGATATGAAACAAAGACCTAGAAGGCTTTATAACAAGTTGAAAGGTAGGACTAGGGTAAGTTTACCCAAAATTGTAAGCCTTTCAGCTTTTCTTTTTTTTTTTTTGTTTAAATTACCCAATTCTAAATTAGGGGAAGAACCTAATTCTAGCCCACCCACAGCCCTTCAAGCCCCCAGCTCTCTAGGGGATGCTGGACTTTAGCTTCCTGAGTTCCCTTGTGTTTCCAGGGTTCTTTCTCTGTGCATGTCATGCTGCGTCTGTACTTCTTCACCTTCAATAAAAGTAGTTTTCAACTATTGACTCCACTTGCTGGGCTTGAGATTTTCCCCATTGTTACCTGTTACGCTACCAACTTTCCCACCTTCTGAAAATTCTTTTAACTGTCAGACAAAACAACCTAATCTGGAAACTTCGATGGTACTAGGGGTGAGTGTGAGTGTGGGTAGGTCCAGTGCACATGTGTGACTGTGCATGTGGAGGCTGGAAGTGGACAGCAGACATCCTCCTTGACCAACAGCTCACCTTATATAATGAGTCAGTCTTTCTCACTTGAAACCCGGGCTTGCCAGTTTGGTTTATCTAATTGGCCAATTCACTCTGCTGTTCCCCTGGCTCTGCCTCCCACACCCTGGGATTACAGGCAGTCCACTATGCCTGCCAGACATTGTGTGCAGACAGTCGAACTCTGGTCCATATGCTTTCATAGTAGGCACTTTATCTACAGAATCATATCCCCAGTCCCCAAGTTAGTCATAATCCTTTTTTTTCCCCATTCATGGTACATTTGTTTATGTTTCATGCTTTTAGTTTTTATTTGTCTATTTACTTTACATACTAGTTGTAGCCTCTTTCCTCATCCTCCCCTCCCAGTCCCTCTCCCCTACAATCCCCTCCTCTTTTGTCTCCAACCAGGAAAGGTCAGGTCTCCTACGAGTATCATTAAAACATGGTTAGCCACATTCTTAACCAATGAGTGTGAAGTCTCTGAAAAGGCTTCATGTCCAATATGAGTGGGTATGAAAGGGTTGAGAGGTGCACCGGAAGCACTCTGGCCACCAGTCTATGGCAGATGTTACTCCATATAGCATGCAAGGGTGCCCAAGACTCCAAAATAAAATATGATTCCAGCTACAGACTTGGGGGAAAGGAGTGTCAAACAGACATGCCTGCCCCCGCCCTGTACCATCTCCCCCCCTCTGCTTTCAGATAAATGAATTGTTGCCCCATATAGGCTCCAGAAGCTGTATTAGAAATGACAGCTGGAGCTCTGCCTGTGAAGGGTGTATCTTTTTCTACCAGATCATTCAAGTTCCTTTCCTCCTTGTCTCTCCCCTAATCTCCTTCACACCTGCCACTGGGTAAGCCACATGCTCCCTGCCTTGATGTTTTATTCAGACTTTTCACGCACCCAAAGTGATTGAGCAAATGGGAACTCCAGACATTATGAGCTCAAACAAATCTTTTGTCTCCCAGGTTGTTTACCTGTAGGATTTTCTCATGCTCCTGAAATGTTACTACAAATAGCACACAAAATTTGCATAAATAAGCCAGGTTATTATTGTGACTATACATGACTGTGAGACTCAGAAACTCGTGAAACTTGTTTGTGAAGAATAAGAAAAACCTGGGAAAGGAAGCTAGCGCTTAGGTTGCTGTAAGTGGAGACTGATGGATGATTGCAGTCTTAGCAAAGGATGACGACATCATTCTGGACATAAAGTCCTGGCTAATGATGTTTCAGATGAAAATGAAAACTTTGTGGGGAATCAGAGGCCATTCGTGTTACATGCTGGCAACAAACATGCCTGCATTTTTTTTCATGCCCCGAGAATGTTGGAGGCTGAGTTTAAAGGGGAAAAGTAACACAGTGTTATGCTTGTTGGCATGGTTACTGCTGGCGGCTTCTAGCCAGATTTACTGGGAGAACAAGGAATATGATACAAAAGTAAATATATGAAAAGTTTGACCAGGAAAAGAAATGTATATAAAGTCAGGGCCCAAATAGTATGGTTACTAAAGATGTTAGTGGCATTAAAAAAAATGTAGTTTTGATTTGTATTTCTTTGGTGACTAAAGATGTTGAACATTTATTTCTTGATTTTTTTTGAGCCATTTCTATTTCATCATTTGGAAAGTGTACATTTAGTTCCTGTCCTAACTAGTGTTATGTTAACTTGATGCAGAGTAAAGTCATTTTTGAAGTGGAAACTTCAATTGAGAAAATGTCCCTACCAGGTTGGCTTGTGGGCAAGCCTGTAGTGTATTTTCTTAATCAGTGATTGATGTGGGAGAGCCCAGACCATTTTGGGTGGTGTTACATCTGGGTGTTATAGGAAAGCAGACTTAGCAAGCCAGGGGGAATTAGCCAGAAAACAGTGTTCCTCTGTGACCTGTACTTTCCATGCCTCCAAGTTCCTGCCCTTCTTGAGTTCCTGACCTGACTTCTTTCTGTGATAGACTATGACATAGGAATGTGATGGTTTGAACAAGAATGGCCCCCATCTCATAAGTTTGAATACTTGGCTATTAGATGTTGGAACTGTTTGGAAAGAATTAGAAAGTTTGGTCTTGTTGGAGGAAGTGTATCACTGAGGGTAGACTTTGAGGTTTCAAAAGCCCAAGCCATTCCAGTTGGCTCTCTCTCTGCCTGTGGTTGTTTTCTCAACACGTCAGCTCTCAGCTACTGCTCCAGCACCATGCCTGCCTGCCTGCTGCATGTTTCTTGCCACAATGGTCATGGACTAACCCTCTGAAACTATTAGCAAGTCTGTAATAAACTCTTTCTTTTATAGGTTGCCTTGATCATGGTGTCTCTTCACAGCAATAGCAAAGTAACTATGACAACGCCTATGAAATATTGTCTATAAAGTGAATATGAAGAGAGATTTAGAATTGCTTTAATTGGGGCTAGACATGTGGTTTTGTTGGTAGAATGCTTGCTTAACATTCATGAGGTGCTGGGTCTGATCCAAGTGCTCTGTAATGCTGGTTGTAGCTCACATCTAAAATCTCAACACTTGGGAGGTAAGAACCAGAGTATTAGGAGTTCAAGGTCATCTTAGGCTACATAGTAAGTTGGATAACTGCTCAATGGATACATGGAGAAAAAGACTAGGTTCATGGCTCAGTTGGTAAAGAAAGTGTCTGCCATGCAAGCATGAGGATGTGATTTAGGATCTAAAGAACACACGTAGAAATCTAGGCATGGTAATGTGTACCTTTAGCAGTTTCAGGGATAGGAGTGAAAACAGGTAGTTCTCTGAAGCTCACTAGCCTGCCAGCCTAGTGTAATTGATGAGTTTTAGGTTGAATGGGAGACCCTATCTCAAAAAATAAAGGTGGAAGAGCTAGAGAGATCACACAGTGGTTAAAAACACTTGTTGCCAATGTGTAGGACCTGAATTAATTCCCAGCACATCATTGGGTGGCTCACAACAAATCTAACTTAAGTTGCAAGAAAACTTATCCCTTCCTATAGCTACTACAGGCATATGCAAATGCTTGCACACACATAAATATAAAAACCACACATAAATAAAATAAATCTTAAGAGGATAAATGTGGAGAATGAACAAAGAAAGATGCTCGATTTTAACTGTCGGCTTCCACACACAGTCACATATATGTGCATTCACACTTACACACACATA
Source organism: Peromyscus eremicus (assembly GCF_949786415.1). NCBI lineage: Eukaryota > Metazoa > Chordata > Mammalia > Rodentia > Cricetidae > Peromyscus > Peromyscus eremicus. The sequence goes on from NW_026734352.1 coordinate 479,922, forward strand.
CTCTCTCTCTCTGTCTCTCTCTGTCTCTCTGTCTCTCTGTCTCTCTGTCTCTCTCTCTCTCTCTGTCTCTCTGTCTCGCTCTCTGCTCTCTCTCTGTCTCTCTCTGTCTCTGTCTCTGTCTCTGTCTCTCTCTCTCTCTCTCTCTCACACACACACACACACACACACACACACACACAAATGCAACAGACACACTAACATACATATAAGAAAATATAAATCCTTTCTGGAACTAACACATTTTACTCTGCAAAACTTAATTTAGTTAAGTGGATCTTGTAATGAGGCATAGTTAGGCCTTGAGCTGCCCTATTCATCTGTAGGCCTCTAGTCTATCTATGTGGGATAGTCTAGTCATTTCTTGAGACCAGCACTGTGGCCAATCCAGAGCAAAAGGTCTTAGTCTACAAAGGGTCATAAAAGGAGATATACTTTTTTTGAAATTTGCCCTATAAGGCAGTATCCTTAAACATGAAAAGACATGAACATCAATAATTGAGCTGCAAGAGCAGATGCAGACACTCTGTATCAGAAGTACATCCTGATTACCTCTGTACTGCACACCCTGTCTGCCTTCAATGGCCTGCTATGAATAAACAGATGTCTCACAGACAGACAGAGGACATAGATCACTAACAGCCAGATTCTATTTTGGTTGCAGATAGAGAGACAAGGTGATAATTATAGCCTTGAGCTAAAATTAACCATATAATCTAAAACCTTTATCAGTCTTAGTGTGTTTATCTTTTTCAATTTCCCTGAAAAGTTAAAGTTCAACTTGAGATAACTGTAAAGGAAGCAATTAAGCTCATAAATGGTCATGCTATCAATGTTACAATGTTGTGAGCCCCCATGTGGATGAAGGGAACCCAAACCAGGTCCTCTGTAGGAACAGCCAGTGTTCTTAACCACCAAGTCATCTCTCCAGCCCAGAGCTTTATTAAAAACTCACTTTTACTGGTCTCTTGAATTTTTTCTTTTACCACAGGGCAAGAGTCTTGTTTATCCCCAAAGGAAGGTGACACATAATTACCCTATAGAGATGGGGATTTTTTAGGAAAAAGGACCTTGAGTCCATGGTTAAGGCGGGAGGGCATTAGAAAGAAAAGTATAGTATATTAAAAACACCATTCCAGGACCTTGGAGAGAAGGGGAAGCTTCCATTTACAGGGTGGAGAGGTTTGTGCTGTGGCCCTATAGCAGAAAGGGTCTGATTTGATGTCTGTGGCTCCTGATGCCAGTGAAGACCACGTCAATGCCGGGGGTCTGGGCAGCCACCTGGAGTCACGCTGAAGTCCAAGAGCCACACTGCTGTGGGGGACATGGCGAACTAGGTGGCCTGCACTGTCACCTGGGGCCATGATGACATCTGAGCCCTGACTGTAACCTAGGATCATGTCTGGGTGCATGGTCCTGCCACAGCCAGGGTCTGTGTTGAACTGTGGCCCATGTTGCCACCAGAGGCCACAGGGAAGCCCAGGGTCTAGGCCACAACCTGTGGTCATATGGGTGTCAGAGGGCCATGTTGCCACTGCTGATCTGAGTGGCCTGGGCTGTCACCCGGGACCATAGTGTCATAAGGGCCAAGTCTGCTTCCAAGAGCCATGTCTGGGTCCATGGCTCTACAGCAGCCAGGGTCTAAGTTGATGTCCATGGCTTCCATTATTGCTGAAGACTATGGGGATGCCTGAAGTCTGGTCAGCCACCAGAGACCATGTTGATGTCTCAGGGTCATGCTGCTATCAGGGTCATACTGATCTGGGTGCCCAGTGCTGCCACCAGGGCCATGGTAATGCCCAGGTCCCAGCTGCTGCTGAGGGCCATGTCTAGGTCTGTGGTCCTGCTGCTGCTAGGGTCTGTGTTGATGTCCATGGCTCATGTCACCACAGGGGTCAAGGTAACCAAGTGTGTTGAAATCTGAGGGCTCTCCTGAGCTGGCCCTGCCCCTCATTGGCTCTGTCCTTTGCTGGATACTGTCTCAGGAGAGCTGGCTCCCTTCAATCAGGAAAGAAGGCCCCACCTCTCATCACTGGTGTGGCACCTCACCTGGGCAGCACATTAGAGCTGACCCTGTTATCGGGGACATAGGTGAGCTGGCCCTGAGAACAGCATAGGTGATATGTCCGCTCCCGCCCCTCCCCCTCCCCTGTCTGCCATGTGGTGGCATGGGTGAGGAAAAGTTTCCCTCCCCACCCCTTGCTGTCTGAGGCAGGAGAGAGAGCTGGTACCCAGGTCATGAGAGTGCGAGAAGTAGCCCTGTCCCTCACCAGCTTCAGCACACAGGAGAGCAGCTCCTGCACCCTGCCAGGACAGTACACTAGTGCTCACCCTGTTGTTGGGGATGAAGGTGAGCCAGCCCTGAGGGCATGAGAGCAGGAGAGCTGACTGCTCCCCATCTCCCCATGCCTCCTACAACAACCAAGAGAGAGGGCCTGCACCTTGCCTGAGTAAGACAGTGGAGTTGGTTCTGATCGTTTGAGCGTCAGTGAGTGAGACCTGAGGGCTTGAGAAGAGAATTGGTACCACTCCTCTTGCAGGCTGCATTGGGTGAACTAGCTGAGGCAGAGCTCGCCCCGGCTGGTGACAACTGGGGAAAGCTGGTGGGCTGACCAGCCTAGCTACTACCTAGGTCCAGAACCAGGGCTATGATTTGGCACACTGTAACATCCACCTTGTCTTTGAACTGTTAGAGCATGTGAAGGGGACGGACCTACAGATCCAAAACTGAGGGATCCCTATGACACAGGACAACAGGATATCCAAGAGGAGCTCTAATGAGAGCCCATTATTGAGGCTGTAGCAGAAGCCAGGGGCCTTGAGCCAGACCAATGACTCACGGCAGTGAACACTTGCGAGTTATGAAGAACGGACTAAAGGGTAAATGGTGTGACTCAACGGTCTACACCAAAGCTTCCACGATGAGATTCTTCTCCTTTTTGTTTTGGTTGGTTGTTGCTTTCTGTTTTGTATTTTGTCGTTTCTTTTCGTTTGTTTTGTTTGTTTGTTTTTTGTTTTTTTCTTTTAAATTTTGTGCGGTTTTTTTGGGAGGGTTGCATGGGGGCGGAGGGCGAATTTGGGGGTGGGGTGTGGAGATGGATGGGATCGAGTTGCATGATGTGAAATCCTCAAAGAATCAATTAAAGCAAAAAAAGAAAGATAAAAACACATTGCACACACACATGGAATTTTCAGGGTTAATACAGGCAAGGCACTGTATATATATATATATATATATATATATATATATATATATATATATATATATATGATGAAAATAAGATACATGGGCAGAAATTCTTCTTAATGGCATTTTATGTCCTAAGTGTTTGGGGCATGTGGCAAGCGCTAATGAGAAGAGAGATTCTGAAACTTTGTTTTCATGAAGCTCTACTTTTCATAAGGAAAACAGAAATGAACTAAACACACTCAAATCAATGCAGATTTGGATAAATGTTATGAAATAAAATAACTCTTATGGATGTTGTTTTTTCATGCTTTTATTGCCATAAAAGTTCCTTAACATATAGCTTAATGTTTTCCACTGTCGTTTTGGGGTCATTTAACAGCCTACAGTCATATTCTTAAAAGTGTTTGTCCTGAAATAGAAAATGATATTCAGTATCCATTAGCAGTCACTGCTCACCCACAGCAATGACATTTTGACTGTTGTCGCTGATAGTTCTTTATAAATCACATGCAAACCAATTTCACTTTTCTGTAGGCCTTTCCTGCACACTCTTTGAGTGACTAGGGTCCCTGGGAGAATAATACAGCATCCTTTTGAAACTCTCTACTCAGAAATAGTTTCAAACATTGCAAGAATACTGCAAAGTCCACCTGTATAGACTTGACACAGATCCCTCAGCTGTAACACTTTACTACTACATTTGTTCTTTGTTTCCTGTGTGTATTTATGTACATTGTTTTTCTGAAGGTTTTGGCAGGAGTTTAAAAACATAATGTCCTATTATCTCCTAATCCTTTAATATGTAGGCCCTAAAAAAAGAAGAGCATCCTTCCTTAAAATTACATTACAAATGCTTTTTATCACACTACCGTCTAATTCACAAACAACATTACACTCTTACTGTCTATCAAAATTATATCCTTAGTGGGTCCACAATGCAATCCAGTATCAAGCAATGAATTTAGTTTTAATGTCTCATTTACCTTCTTTAATTTGGAAGTGTTTCAGCCTTGTCCTGTCATTGACATTTTTGGTAATTATTTTATTGAAAATAGAGTTTTTAATACAATATATTGTCGTTATAGTTCCCATCCCCCAACTTATCCCAGATCTTCTCCACTTCTCCATCTACCCAAATCTATACCCTTTCTTTCTCTTTCTCATTACAATACAAGTAGGAATCTGAAAACACACATAATAAGATAAAATAAAAACAAACAGAATGAAAAGAGCCAAAGAAAAAGTACAAACAAACCCACAAAAGACTCTGAGACACACATATTCAAACACACAGAAAACCCATTAAACAAAATCAGAGAACATAATATATAAGAAAAAGATCTGTAAGGACAAAAAAAGGCCCAGATAAACACTGTGAGGTTAAAAAAAAAAAAACCAAAAAAACCCCAAAGACACAACAAGCAAACAAAAACTCCTCTAAAAACACCATTGAGTTGGTTGGCCATGTACTGCTTGGCATGAAGGCCACCCTTAAGCATGGCAGTGAGACTCTTTTGGAGAAAACTAATTTTTCACTTGGAAGCAGTTACCAATTGGAGATGGCTCTAGGTTAGGAATGGTGGCTCAAGTCCATTTCCCCTCTCAGAGCTCAGACTTCATCTGACTTAGACCTGTGCAGTCCCTGTACACGCTGCCAGACTCTACAAGTTCATGTGTGCATCAGTCCTGTTGTGTCCAGACGGCCTTGTTCACTTGGTGTCTTTCATTCTCACTGGCTCTGGCAATCTTTCTGCCTCCTCTTCCGGAGAGTGCCCTGAACCCTGACAGGAGGGATTTGATGGAGACATCCCATTCAGAACTGAATGTTCCACGGTCTCACTCTCTGAACATTGTCTAGTTGTGGGTCTCTATATTTGTTCCCATCTACTGCAAGAGGAAGCTTCTCTGATGATAGCTGAGTGAGATATTGATCTATGAGTATAGCAGAATGTTGTTAGGAGTCATTTTATTGGTATGTTCCTTTAGCAGAACAGTAGTGTTTGGTTTTCCCCTAGGTCCATGGCCTATCTAGTCTCAGATTCTTGGTCACGTGGACAGTGTTGGTCAAAGGTTCCATCTCATGGAGTGGGTCTTATAGCTAATCAGATAATGGCTGATTACTCCACAACTTTGTGCCACTACTACAGCAGTGTGTCTTGCAGGCAGGGCACTATTATAGATCACAGGGTTTGTAGCTGGGTTGGTGTTTACCTTTCTCCTCTTGTAGTGTACAGAGTGTCTTCCAGTACCATGAACACTAGTCAGTAGGGGGTCAAGGCTCTCTTTCTTCATGTTCAGCAGGTTATGTAGGTGTTGTCTTCAGCAATAGGGCCTTACCATTAGTTTGTGGAGAACAACCCATAGCCTTGTCAATAGCCCAGATTGTTTGGGGGTTTCCATGAGACCCCTTTATCCAAAAATAGATTAGATGTAACACATTCCTGGCACTGAAGATTTCATTTTATGGCAAGTGATGTCTAGTTTTACACACACACACACACACACACACACACACACACACACTTTTGATTGGAACTAAACCCCATTCTACGAGATGTAACCCACACTTGCCACTGCTAAAATAGCCAAGAACGTGAGACCAGATAGGTCATGAGCCTAAGGGAAAAGCAAATATTATTATTCTGCTAAAGAAATATAGCAATAAAATGACTCCTAATGACATATTGCTATATCCATTTGTCTGAGCATTGATAATTCTCTTAATTCAACTTTGTTTTGCAGTAGATGGTAATTAACAAAAAGATTCACAACTGGATAATGTTGATAAAGTGAGAAACTTTGGAGCACTCACTGCTAAATGCATGTCTTCATCAAACCCTTTTCTTTTCTTTCTTTCTTTTTTTTTTTTTAGAGACAGGGTTTCTCTGTGTAGTTTTGGAGCCTGTCCTGGATCTTGCTCTATAGACCAGGCTGACCTCGAATTCACAGAGATCCACCTGGCTCTGTGTAGGGCCTTGGCCCCCATTTTTGGTAGCTGCCGCCTTGCTTGCCGACCTTGACCTTGATGTCCTCCCTATGCTAATTCCCTGCCGGTTTCCACCCTCCTGAATGCTTAAGGGAGGTTCCTTGTTTGTGTATCCTGCATATTGGGCTTAATAGAGCTTAGATGCTGTTGTGCCCAGATCGTGACCCCCAGAGAGACCACCAAAGACAAGCATGCCGGAATGCAAAAGCATGGTTTAATTTTGGATATCCAAAGCAATACAAGCCTAGGCAGGGACTTCGTCCAATACATCCAACACAGTGGAGGCTGGAGGAAGCGCCCACCTATCTGCAAGCTCAGCTTTTAAAGGGAAAAGTCACAAGGTTACATCGTTTAGGGGTGCTAGTATGGGTACAATTCTGATTGGCTCGCTTCTAGGGGCTTCTGGAAATTACTTCTAAGGGAGTGGTTGCCCACCACCATTTCTCATTGGCTGCCCTCAGGTGGGGGCATTTTTATGGTCAGTTACGCTGGAAACCAGGGAGAGGACATTCCATAGTCTGGCAGGCATTACCTCGTGACTATCTTGTGACTCTGTACTTTTACACTTCCTGGTTTCTGGAATCTGAACTGACTGGTTTCAGTAACTAATGGCCTATTCCCAAAAGGAAAAATCTTAGGCCTTAATTTTAGAGTGAAAGCATTCTGGTCTTATTTCTAAGATGGCTCATTTTGGTCTCACAGATGCAAGATTGTAAACATCAGTAGCGAACTTCTGCCCTCTGGGGTTCTCCTATTGTGCTGTAAGCCTGTATTTAAGGTTTCCTCCCTCTTTCAATAAACGGCATTCAGCATTCGGCATTCTGCTGAGGCGAATGACCCGCTGTCTTTTGTCTCTGTTTTTCGATCCACGGCCCCTCGCTCAGACATGGTGAACAGGTGGTGGTAGCGTGGACATTATTGCTACAGCTCTGCCTCCTGAGTGCTGGAATTAAAGGCATGCACCACCACCTCCCGGCATTTAAAAAAAATTTATTTGACTTTATTTTATGTACATTGATTTGAAGGTGTTAGTTCTCCTGGAACTGGAGTTACAGACAATTGTGAACTGCCATTTGGGTGCTGGGAATTGAACCTGGGTCCTCTGGAAAAACACCAGTGCTCTTAACTACTGAGCCATCTCTCCAGCTCTATCAAACCCTTTTTAAAGGCTCAGGGATCTATGGAGAAAAGGATCTGGGAAGATTGTAAGAGCAAGGGTTGGTGAATGACTCCAAGGAAACTGTTTTCCAGACACAACAGGACTGAACTCACAAAAAATATGGCAGCATGCATAGGACCTACATAGGTCCAAGCCAATTGGGGTTCTAGCTCTGAGAACAGGAAGTGGACACACAGGGTCCCATGAAGTGGACACAGAGTCCCATCACTAATCACAGGTTTTTGCAATTAATACCTGCTAGGAATAGAAAAATCAATTTTCTTCAATGGGCTGTCATTGGATAAATCAAGATCATCCACACTCCAATGTAGGCCCCATGCTCAGGAGTAGCTGGCCAACACCAAAGGACTATATTTATTTCCTTTTTGTGCATTTTTGTTTTGTTTTGATATTTTTGTTTTATTGATTTTGCTTTTTTTAAGTTATTTGTCTGTTTTGATTTTTTTTTTAGAAAGAATATGAAGTTTTGTGGGTAGGAATGTGGGAAAGATCTGGGAGGAATGGGCAGGAGAAAGAATAAGATCAAAATATATTGTATGAAAAAATATTTTAATAAAAATAAAAAAGCACTGGGTAGGGGTGGCGGCACATGTCTTTAATCCCAGCACTCAGGGCGGGCAGAGCCAGGCAGATCTCTGTGAGTTCAAGGCCAACCTGGTCTACAAGGCGAGATCCATGATAGGCACCAAAACTGCACAGAGATACCCTGTCTTGAAAAACAAAACAAAAACAAAACAAAACAAAAACAAAAAATAGTAAAGGAAATTTGTCAAGAAACAGAATATTTACATCATGCTTATTATTTCCCTATTAAGAAGCACAAAATGCTTACTAATTAACTTATCTGAAGAGAAACTTGGCAGACATCATCTTACCTAATACTACCACTGTGTGAAGGTCAATATGTGATTTTAATTATAGTACTGTTCTTTTGTTCTAATGAACTTGGGTGATCTTGCATTTAATACATAAATATTTAGTATTATAATATCCTCTTAGTTGATTTTTCCTTTAATAAGTATGCAGTGTCCTTTATCTCTTCTGATTAATTTTGGTTTGAATTATTTTTTTCAGATATTAAAATAGCTACCCTTGCTTGCTTCTTGGTTCAATTGCTTATAATACCTTTCCCGATCCTTTTACCCTAAGATGATGTCTGTGATGGTGAGTTGTGTTTCTTAGATGTGGCAGAAAGATGGATTCTGTTTTCTAGTCCAATCTGTTTGACAGTTAATTTTTATTGGGAAAACTGAGACCATTAATATTGGTATTTATTAATGAGCAGTGACCCCGGTAGAGAGCTGTCCTCCAGGTCAGTGGGGAGTCAAAAAGGGATGGAGATAAGCTAGAGGGAACTTCAGAGAGGAGCCAGAACTAAAGGAGAGTCTGGGATCTGCACCAGAACAACAAACCTAGTCTCAAAGGGATGGAGATGGGCTGGGAGGAAGGTCTCTGGCAAACAGGCTGCAGCCGGACTAAGTGTAAAATGAGATACCAGAAGGGGGGACAGGAAGAAGGATGGGTGTTCCCTACATGAGTCCCAGCCTAGAGTGGCAGCTGTGGGTTCCTGGAAGAGGGAGGTTCTATATATTGGTGGATAGAGTCACAAAGAAACAGAGATGGGCTAGAAGAAAAAGCTGAAAGGGGTGTTATCAAGAGGCTGAGTCTCTAGAAGATGGTAAAAGAGCTTCTCATTCTTTTCCTTTTTAAATTATTAAGAGATTTTTCTATTCATTTTACATACCAACCACAGATTCCCCTCTCCTTACTCCCCCCCCAGCCTTCCTCACCAACCCCCCCCCCCGATTCTGAGGAGCCCCCGTGGTATTGGACTAGGCCCTCTGGATAGGCAAGACAGTTGTTAGCTTGAACTGTTTAGGGGGCCCCCAGGCAGTGGGATCGGGACCTGTCCTTAGTGTATGAGTCAGCTTTTTGGAGCCTAGTGCCTATGGTGGGACACTTTACACAGACTTGGTGCAGGGAGGAGGGACTTAGACCTGCCTCAACTGAATGTACCAGGCTCTGCATCACGATCTCTGACTTTAAGCTCTTCTATAGAGCTATAGTAATAAAACAGCTTGGTACTGGCATTAAAAACCAGTATGTGTACTAATAGAATTGAATTGAAGACCCGACATTAATCTGCACATGTATGAACATCTGATTTTTGACAAAGAAGCCAAAACTGTACAATGGAAAAAAGAAAGCATCTTCAACAAATGGTGCTGGCATAACTGGATGTCAACATGTAGAAGATTGCAAATAGATCCATTTCTATCTCCATGCACAAAACTCAAGTCCAAGTGGATCAAAGACCTCAACGTAAGTCCAGTTATACTGAACTTGATAAAAGAAAAAGTAGGAAGTAGTCTTGAACAAGTTGGCACAGGAGACCACTTCCTAAATATAACACGAGTAGCACAGACACTGAGAGCCACAATTAATAAAGGGGACCTCCTGAAACTGAGAAGCTTTTGTAGAGCAAAGGACATGGTCAATAAGATAAAATGACAACCTACAGAATTTGAAAAGATTTTATTTCTTTTTTAAAAATTGAAAGTAGATTGTTCTCACATAACATGCATATAGACCACAGTTTCCCCTTGGTTAAGAATGTGGTTAACCATGTTTTACAGATATTCGTAGGAGACTTGCCCTTTCCTGGTTGGAGACAAAAGAAGAGGGGATTGTAGGGTGGGAGGGAGAGTGGGGGAGAGGGACTGGAAGGGTAGGATGAGGAAAGAGGCTACAACTAGTATGTAAAATAAATAGACAAATAAAAAATAAAAGAATGAAACATAAACAAATGTATCATGAATGGGAAAAAAAAGAATGTGACTAACTTGAGGACTGGGGATATGATTCTGTAGATAAAGTGCCTACTATGAAAGCATATGGACCAGAGTTCGACTGTCTGCACACAATGTCTGGCAGGCATAGTGGACTGCCTGTAATCCCACGGTTAGGGAGGCAGAGCCAGGGGAACAGCAGAGTGAATTGGCCAATTAGATAAACCAAACTGGCAAGCCCGGGTTTCAAGTGAGAAAGACTGACTCAATATATAAGGTGAGCTGTTGGTCAAGGAGGATGTCTGCTGTCCACTTCCAGCCTCCACATGCACAGTCACACATGTGCACTGCACATACCCACACTCACACTCACCCCTAGTACCATCGAGGTTTCCAGATCAGGTTGTTTTGTCTGACAGTTAAAAGATTTAGAAGGTAGGAGAGTTGGGAGCATGACAGGTAACAATGGGGAAAATCTCAGGCCCAGCAAGTGGAGTCAATAGTTGAAAACCACTTTTATTGAAGGTGAAGAAGTACAGACGCAGCATGGCATGCACAGAGAAAGAACCCTGGAAACACAAGGGAACTCAGGAAGCTAAAGTCCAGCATCCCCTAGAGAGCTGGGGGCTTGAAAGGCTGTGGGTGGGCTAGAATTAGGTTCTTCCCCTAATTTAGAATTGGGTAATTTAAACAAAAAAAGCGGGGGAAGCTTAAAGGCTTACAAGTTTGAATAAACTTACCCTAGTCCTACCTTTCAACTTGTTGTAAAGCCTTCTAGGTCTTTGTTTCATATCAGGAGGGTGAGAAAGAAGCCAGATATTTGCCATCTTTATCATATTTCTGTGACACCTTTTCCTATCTGTATGTCTATCAGGAATCTGTATAATCCTTATTCCCTCACCCCTACAATTGTGAACATAGACACACACACCACATCTATACATACTCACGGGTTATTTAATTATTTTATTTTATGTATATGGGTGTTCTGTCTGCATGTCTGTCTGTGCATCACATGTGTGCAGTGCCCATAGAAGCCAGAGAGGGAGTTGGATCCACTGAAGGTTGAGTTACAGGACATGGTGTGGGAGACCATTTTCAGGTTTCCTAGGGGCTTTACCCAACAGGTCTGCATAGAGTGGATGATTGGACCACGGGCCTGAGTGCAGGTGTCTGAGATGGTCTGCACTTGGCTATGCTGAGGGGAGATCTTTGGCTCCACCCCTTGGCATTTCTATAAATACCCTAGGGCAGAGACCGTCAGGGCCTGATGGAATAGGTTCCAGGCCCTCTCGTGGCTATCCTGTATTTTCTATCTGTTTCTCCTCCCTCTAAATCCTTCTATCTAATATTTCCTGCTGATCCTACTCAAGAGCACTCTGGGGAAATGTGGGGATGATGGGCAGCCCTCTCACACCGTTGTTAAGTCTCCATGTGGGTGCTGAGAATTGGAACCTGGTCCTTTGGCAGAGCAGACAGTAATCTAAAGTATTGAGACATCCCTCCAGCTCCATTTGATGTAGCAATCAGCTCCAAGACAGATCTGCCTGCATATGTCAGGAAAAAGACTGGGTCTAGCTCAACACTCTTGTTTCTATGACATAGGGACACAAAGTGATCACCAAACATTCATGGGAATGGACACAGAGAAGACAACTTCATCTGTTGCATTCTGTAAGCATTCTACAGGGGACTAGAGACATAAAAGAGAGTCATAGCCGGACTATGTCTTGCAGAAACTTATGACTTGATAATGGAAACATGTATGGAAACCAATAACGTTCTTGGAGGGAGAAAAATATAATTGTTTTCCTGGACATAATAAAGCTTCTCCAGGAGACTGAGTATTTCTATTGTTTGATGAGGTTGGTGAGGAAGGATTCTACCAGATGGGTTTTTAAAGAATGGATTTTTGAAGGATGAATAAGGGTCTTCTGTGAGACAGAGGATATTGTAGGCAGAGGGAAGTGAATTAAAAAATACCTGTAGATATAGCTCATTTGACTGAATTTCAAGGACTGAGAAATAAAAACAGCCCTGGGCAAAAGGACAGACTACAGGAAGTTAAAGTCAATAACTTCACATGAGTCTCTGATACGAAGCAATAACCTTTAGACCCAGTGATAACATAGGTTGTTGCTGTGGGATGTTCTGTATGGCAAATGTGTTGCTAATTAGTCAATAAATAAAACACTGATTGGCCATTGGCTAGGCAGGAAGTGTAGGCAGGACAAGGAGGAGAATAAAGCTGGGAAGTGGAAGGCTGAGTCAGAGAGACACTGCCAGCCGCCAAGATGAGAAACAGCATATGAAGATGCCGGTAAGCCACGAGTCACGTGGCAAGGTATAGATTTATAGAAATGGATTAATTTAAGCTATAAGAACAGTTAGCAAGAAGCCTGCCACGGCCATACAGTTGAAAGCAACATAAGTCTTTGTGTTTACTTGGTCGGGTCTGAGAGGCTGTGGGACTGGCAGGTGAAAGAGATTTGCCCTGACTGTGGGCCAGGCAGGAAAACTCTAGCTACAGGTTGTATTTAAATTGATCTTTCTATCAGACAAATTCAAAGATCCAAGTGGACACATGTTTGCCAACTGCTGAGGAGGAGAGTGCACCTGACTCATGGAACTGTGGGTGGAGCACTCTGGTGTTTTCATTGGCTGCAAGGCCAGCCCAACCCCTTTCCCAGTCCTTAAGCACTGCAGGCTGGCCTCCTTGAGTCACAGCTGGGTGGGGAAGGGAGCTCATCAGGCTCAGACTTTCAAGGTGCAGCACACAGCTGAGAATAAAGCACAAAAGAGAGACTTGATTAAAGAAAGCGGCAATGGATCTGATCCCAAACTTTTCCATGGAAACCTGGATATGGTTACCAGCCTGGTGCTCCTCTACCTGTGAGTAAATTGCTCAGGCTCCTCTCCTCGGTGATCAAGACTTGGGGATGCAAATTGGATAATTTCCTCTACCTTTTTGGAAAATCCAAAGAGAAAATAAGGGGATGTTGCTTCAGTGTGTGGGATGCTAAGATCTACAGTGTTGCTATTGGTCTTGTGCAAATCCCTCCATGGGGATAAGCAGGCCTTCCCCTTATACTAAACTCCACTTTCTGTGGATAGAAGAATAGAATGACCTCAGTGAGACTTGGGGTATCCTCTGATTGAGTCTTGGTTTTTCCCCAGATTAACCAACCAGAGCTCAGCAGAAGCAGATTACAAATAGCTGGTCACTGTGATGGGAGGAGCTTCTGCAAAGTCGGGATTGGGGGGATGGGAGGAGCTTCTGTGTCATCTTCACCTAGTTTCTGCTCCCTTGTCCCACCTCTAAGACCATTTATGCAATGCCCCTAGTATACCCCAGGCTCTGTGGTAGGCTCAGATTGCCTATTTTTTTTTTTTTTGTTACTCATCCTTAAGTATCCCAAACTTGGTTCTTCTTTATAATGTGAAGAATTATTTGCTAAGTGGTGAATCTTTAGGGCAAAGGAGACCCGACTTTGATTTTTTTCCCTTCCTGGTTTCCCTTCAAGTTCATAGCATCTGTATAAGGAGTTACTCCTCCCCAGCTATGAGATCTACTGGCATCCTCAAAAGGCAGACACTCTGAAACAATTTTGATTTTAAATATTTTCCCTCTATGTTCCACTGGGAGTATCAGTCAAAACATCTATCTCTGTACTTCCTTTCTAATTGGGATGCCTTCATAAGGGTACAAGTGAAGAAGGAAGTTATCCTGAGTCCCAGGATAACAAACATGTGACCTAGACCACTGTAGACAGCTCATTCTACTGTCTCTGTGTGTGTGTGCATTCAAGTGCATGCGCATGTGTGTGTGTGTGTGTGTGTGTGTGTAGACACACCTATTAGTCCATGGATAGTAGATGCTCCTTCCTCACCAAACACATCACACTTGATTTCTATCACCAATTAATATTAATAAATGATAAACACTCATGGTAATATGGAAACAGACATTTCGAACATGGTTTTATTCTTGGAGAAAAAATATTTAAGATATCATGGCAATATCTTTCCCATTTGATCATGTTTTACAATTATTTGAAAGGTTTCATTTCATTCTATTTGATCCTAAAACTTCAGTGAGATATGCCAGCAGCCTTCTTTCAGAAGGCTAAAATGGGGCTGTTGCTCTCAGTATTTGTGACAACAAATTGTGTGAAGTGACTTCATCTGTTTCTAAGTGTCAGGAATGTAAGCCTAAGGCATAAGCAAATACATGGGACAGACTGTACGTATGGTTCGAAATAAACTCAGCGAGCAGGTTTTTTGTTTTTCAGTTCAACAGTTTTTGCTGTGCTTGTCCATCAGGTCATGTGAGTTTTTCAGTGTAGGTGGATAAGGAAGAGAATGGGACAGTGATGGCATGAACTCTTTTCAGGTATGAGTTAGGATAGTGGTTTTCAACCTGTGGATCGTGACCCCGTTAGGGGATCAAGCAACCCTTTCCTAGGGGTCACATATCAGATACCCTACATATCAGGTATTTATATTAATAGTCATAACAGTATCAAAATTGCAGTTACAATGTAGTAAATAGTTTTATGGTTGGGGGTCACCACAGCATGAAGAACTGTGTTAAAGGGTCACAACATTAGGAAGGTTGAAAACCACTGAGTTAGGAGAAAGTAAGAAAATACTCCTCTCCTCTCAAGGATAAAGTCTCAGATACACTTTTGGGTTGCAGCCCCCCCACTGAAGATCAGAAGGGCATACCCATTGGCGTCCAGTTTCCTAAATGACACGATCAAATGAAACTATGTAGAAGTATTCTAGCCTGAATCTCACATTAACAGTGATGTTTGGGGACATTTGTAAATAATTCACTGTAGGACTTAGAGCCAAAACAATTCATCTACTTTTTGAGTTAACCTTTGTGGGCCTGGGGAGTCTCTCAGATAAATGTGGAGTTAAAAATGAAGATCAAAAATAATTGCTGCTGTTGAAGGTTTTGTTGTTATTTGTTGCTTCCATGTTATCCCCCACTCCAGCTTGAATGTTACAGTTCCTGTGTGTGTAACTGATAAGCCTGCACAATATACAGTGACAATCCCTAAGAACTTGATCTCCCACTTTACAGATACTGAACCTATACACATGGAACTTTTAAGAATTTGGGGATTTCTGGACCCAAACCACTGCCTTTCGTGGGAAATATTCTTGCATACCGAAATGTAAGTGTTGACTGAGTGCTCTACTTGGATTATTGTGGTTGCCAAAACTAGCTTAGTTCCTTTCATTAGAAAGGCCAGATCTTGCCGGGCGGTGGTGGCGCACGCCTTTAATCCCAGCACTCGGGAGGCAGAGCCAGGTGGATCTCTGTGAGTTCGAGGCCAACCTGGGCTACCAAGTGAGTCCCAGGAAAGGCGCAAAGCTACACAGAGAAACCCTGTCTCGAAAAACCAAAAAAAAAAAAAAAAAAAAAAAGAAAGGCCAGATCTTGGGTGACAGTTCTCAGGTTTTACTATTATTGTCTTTGGAGGACGTGGTTTGGTGCAGCTGATCAGCTCAGACCTCGTGTTGGGGACTTGTTCAGATTTGTGAGCCTCAAAAAAGTTTGCTTTTTTTCCAGTACATATTCTAGCAAGGGACAGTAATGCCTCTGGAACCTCTTTTTAAGTTCACACATAGTTGTTTGTTTGTTCCTTCGTTTGTTCGTTCATTTGTTTATTTAGAGTGTGTGAGTGTGTGTGTGTGTGTGTGTGTGTGTGTGTGTGTGTGTGTGTACATGAAGGTCAGATAATCACTATGAGAGTTGATTCTCTTCTTGCACCTTGTGGGTACTGGAATCAAACTCAAGTCAACAAGCGTGGGTGGCAGATGCCTTCACCTACTGAGCCATCTCACTGGCCACTTTTGTTTCCACAGCTGAAAACATCACAATTGAAACTTGGCAGAAGTTTTGCTTCATTTCGTTTCTCAGTTTTGAAAGTGTTCTAGTTTCCTTTCTGTGGCTGGAATTAACCATTCTGAACAAGGGAGGTGGCAAGATGGTTCAGAACATTTGCTCTTACAGGGAACCTGAGTTTGGTTCCCAGCACACAAATGGCACCTAACAACGTCTGTGACTCCAGTTCCAGGGTATCTGACACCTTCTTGCCTGATGGGACACAAGGATTGCACACAGGACACACACATACATGCAGGCAAAGCACTCATACAGGTAAGATACAAATAAATCTTTAAAACAAAATGTTGTGAACACATTTTGAAGGAAAGGTTTTCTTTCATCTTACTAGTTGGGATTCATCATTGACAGATATCAGGCCAGGAAACTGGGTCAGAAACCATGGAGGAACCTGCTTCCTGACTCTCTCAGGCTTTTGTTAGATATCTTTCTTATACGGCCCAGAACTACCTGCCCAGGGAATGGAAACAGTGAGCAGGGTCTCTGACATCAATTAACCATCAAGATAAGCCCCCATAGACATTGGCTCCACAGGCCAATCTGATCTTGGAAATCTCTCAGTGGAAACTCCCTTCTCATATTTTTGGCTCTGTCAAGTTGATAATTAAAACAAACTAGGACCAGAAGTATAAAGTCAAAGAAAACGGTTAAATTACATTGTTTCCTGTAGTTATGACATCTCTCCACCTTTCTGTGTTCAGTAGGGACCCTGGGAAACAAGGTCTCTGTCATTCCTCCCTTGCTTGTTTTCTCAATCAACAACATGCCTGAGACTTACCCACTCTCTAGATTAAAAGAGGCCCGGAGTTTGTTCCAGTTTCTAATTTCTCTGGTGTTCTAGAGAGAGCTTATGAGGTAAACAAAAAGGACTCTAAATATGGAGATAAACAATGATGCCTGTTCCTGGGAATCTCCCTCGATTTCTCTTAGCTTCTGTTTCCTCTTACACCTAAGAAAGGAATGACTTAGAGTCCTTGCACACTTAAGGATGACATGTGGGGAAGCAAACACACTTTAAAGAGACAACGTATTCACTATTATTCATAGACAAGAGTAAGCAGCCATGCATGTACAATGTTGGGGGGGAAATGTGAATGATTACAAGTTCCCCCATTTCAGACATCTCCTATATTCTCTCTCCCTCTCACTCATACACCTAGGAACAACAACATTCCTCTTACTGCCAATGATGGATAGTTAGCCTGATTTAGTAAGATTCAAATCATTTAGATATAGATAATCCCAATTAGAGATAAGGACAGTCTACTTAAAATAGGAGGCAGGAGCAGCAAGATGGCCCAACTGGTAAACGTGTCTGCCTCCAATCCTGACCACCTGAGTTTTATCCTTAGAACCCACGTGGTGGAAGGAGAGAATTGACTACCAGAAGTGGTCCTCTGTTCTATACAAACACACACACACACACACACACACACACACACACATCAAATAAATGTAAAAATAATAATAATGCATTTTCATTTTCTTTCTCTTTCCAGGGATTTTGGGAGTTTGACAGAGAATGCCATAAAAAATATGGGAAAATATGGGGGTAAGTGTTCTGGAAACTTCCACTCGTTTACTTGAAATCATCACGTACCTCAGTGCCTGGAAGACATCCACAGCCCATAGCCTCTTGAGTTGAATTTATGATTGTATGTATTTTAAATGCTTTTATACACAGGTCCCATATGTCTTCAGGTACCATTGGTTCACAGACTAAATTAGTCTAAAAAAAGTTGCATTTTTTACTTTTCTCCCAGACTTAATGGTCCAGGGATGGCTCACTTGATTTTCTGCCCAGTATCTGGCTATTCAATTCAATATCATGTATACACCACCCAGACTTAACAAATGTTCCCATTTATTTCTAACTGTGATCTCTTTGTAGAACTATTTTGTGTATAATGAGCTACATTATACTTCATTTCATGAGACTCATGTGATATGTGGTCAGAATTCCTGACTTGAACTAGGATCTCATATAGTTGTGTATTGCACAATTTGGATTATGAATCTTGTAACATCTGGATCAGTATCTGGGTTCTGGGCATGCCAGGAACAGAATAGTTGAATCCTTTCAACTATTAATTGAATCCAGAATTGAATTCTGCTTTGCCAATGCAGGTTTTATGAGGGCCGACAGCCTGTGTTGGCTATCATGGATCCAGACATAATCAAAACAGTGCTGGTGAAGGAATGTTATTCTACTTTCACAAACCGTCGGGTAAGCATCTATTTTTTAATTATTTCAGCATCTATTCATGTATTCACACATTTGTTAGGTCTTTTTGGTCTCTCTCTCTCTCTCTCTCTCTCTCTTTCTCTCTGTGTGTGTGTGTGTGGGTGGAGGGGGGCATGTGAGGGGTGTGTATAGTATTGTGTAGTAGATGTGCAGTATATGCACACATGTGTATAGATGTCCCTGCCCAAAACACATAAGGAAGCCAGAGAAGCATATGAGATGACCTGCTCTATCACTTTTCACGCCCTTAAGATGGAGTCTCTACTGAGCTTGGAGCTAATCTGGCAGCCCAAAGCTCCTGACATTTTCCTGTCTCTGTCCTTCGCACAGCTGAAATTACAGGCATGTGTGGCAATACGCAGCTTTTGAAGTTGGTGCTTGGGATTTGAACTCACCAAGCAAGCGCTCTTACCCACTGAGTCATCTCCCCAGTGCCATGTTCATGCATTAGGTTTTTTATTGTGAAGTGATTCTAACTTCATAGGGAATTGAGTAAAAATGTACATGAAGATTCCATCTATGTTTCCTCCATTTGTTCCCATGGTAATATCTGTAGTAACTGTAAATTTAGTATGTTTCTGTGACAGGAAATTGATAGAATCCATATATATTATTCAATTATCATCTATTTTATGTGCCTTTATTGTGTGTGTGTATATGTGTAATGTCATACAAAATTAACACATGTGTACCTATCTATAACAGCCAACAGACAAGACAGAACTGTTCCTTCAGTGTTGATGAGGCTCCCACTTGCTAAGCTGATAGAGTGGCCATGTACAGCTTGTCTTTTCTTCTTAATGGGAATCTATGCTTATTTTCTTCATTATTAGCATACATTTATTATGCAAAATAATGAGTTTTCTTATGATGTTTCTTACCGTATATAATGTACTTTATAAACATCTTTCCATTACCATCTTATATCTCCCTCTCCCTCTGATCTTCTTCCCAAATATACCCCTTCTATTTCCATGGCATTTAAACAGTCTAATACAGATATTGCATATGAGAAGAAGCATGTGATACTTGTATTTCTAAATCTGGCTTGTTTCTCTTAACATGATGATCTCCAGTTCCATCTAATTTCCTTCAAATAACATAATTTTGTTCTTCTTTATGACTAAAACAAACTCCATTTGTGTGTGTGTCACATTTTCTTTATCCATTCACCTATTGATGGGCACCTGTAATAACTAATCTTGATTGTCAACTTGACATGTGCTAGAAAAGGGAACTTCAGTTGAAGAATTTTCTCTGTCCAATAGGCCTATGAGCATGTCTGTGAGGCATTTTCCTGATTGTTAACTGATTTAGGAGGGTGAAGCCCACTATGAGTGGTACCATCCCTAGGCCGAATGACCTTGACTATATAAGAAAGATAGCTGAACATGAGCCTTGGAGCAAGCCAGTGAGCAGCATGCCTCTTTTGGTTTCTACTTCAAGCTCTTGACTTAAGTTCCTGACTTGGCTTCCCTCAGTGATGGATTACAACCTGTAAGCTAAAATAAACCTTTTCCTCTACAAGTTGCTTCTGGTCATGGCATTTGTCACAACAACAGAAAGCAAACTACAACAGTACCTAAGCTGATTCTACACCATGGCTATTATGAATAGAAAAACCAAAAAACATGAGTGCACTGGTATCTCTGTGGTACACTGAGTTCAATTTCTTTACTTTTATACCCAACCGTAGTGTAATGAATTGTGTAATAGTTAAATGTTCAGGCTTATGACATTTCTCTACACTGGTTTCTATGGTGGCTGCACAGATTAGCATTCTAACCAGTAAGATACAATAGTTCATTTCCAGCGTATCTTCACTAATGTTTGTTTAATGGGAATCTTTCTGTAAGAGGAGGGAAAAAATCTTATTTGAAGGATGTAAATACATCTATTTTTCCTTTTGTGGATTATGCTTTGGTAGCATGTCTGAAAATTCTTCCCATAAACCTCCTTGTTGGTTGCTTGTTTTTCTTTAAACTTCTTCACAGTTTTAAGTTTTAATCTGTGATCTATTTTGTGTTATGTTTCCAGTTTTTCTGACATAATTGAATCACTTTTGCACCTGTGGGGAAAAAGTACCTGGGGTCTTGGAAGATGGATCAATGTATAAAAGCAGTTAGAACACAGCCTGTGTTCAGCTCCTCATAACCCATGTAAAAGATGGACACAGTAGCATATACATCTGTACTCCCAGTACATACCTATGAAGAAATGGAAGTAGAGACAGAATTTGTGAAAACTTGCAGACTAGCTGCCCTGGCCTAAGCACTGGGAAACAGCAGACACTGTCTCAAACAAGGTGGAAAGGTGAAGATCAACATCCAAAGATTCTCCTCTGGTCTCTACACACTTCATGGTATACACACACACACATGTGCACTCATTCATAAGAAAGTACACACACACCGGGCGGTGGTGGTGCCCGCCTTTAATCCCAGCACTCGGGAGGCAGAGCCAGGCGGATCTCTGTGAGTTCGAGGCCAGCCTGGGCTACCAAGTGAGTTCCAGGAAAGGTGCAAAGCTACACAGAGAAACCCTGTCTCGAAAAACAAAAACAAAAACAAAAAAAAAAAAAAAAAAAAAAAAAGAAAGTACACACACTCACATAAACACATACAAATCAATAGGGAAAACATTCTGGTGTAGGAAAACATTCTGGTGTAAAATCATATCAGTTTAGACTACCAAGAGTAAATTCATTAAGCCAATGATTTAATAATTGTATTGAGGACCAAGAAAGAATGAAAATCATTTGAGGCTGTGTCTGTGGATGGACTACTCATTCACTGTTATGTACTATAGTCCTGTGTCTGTCCCTCCCAGAACAGCACACACTCTTGATTATTGTAACTGCATTGTGACTCCACATGAGGTACAACAATTGGTTCCTCTTTTTTTTTCAGAATCCTTCCTACCTACCCTTCTTTCATTGTCTTTTCATGCAAATTCAGAATAAGCTTTATTGATGTCTACACATGAAAACCCCACTTACCTACACTATCAAAATTGGATTAAATCTTTTGATAAATATGAAGAAAATCACTGTTCTTAGCACTTTGAGTTGTGCGTGTATTGCCTACATGCATGTGTCCATGTGTGCACATGCAGACATAAGTGTAGGACATTGGGTGTCCAGTTTTATCATCCTGCCTTACTCTATTGAAATAGGGTCTCCCACTGAACCAGAAGCTCATTGCTTCATCTTGGCTTGATTACCAGTGAACTATTTCGATCCCCCTGTCTCTGTTCTCAGCACTGCATTTATTGCACCTGTAGCCATGCCCAACTTTTTCTAATGTGAGTGCTGGGGATTCAAACTTGGGTCCTCATGCTTGAGTGTCAGTGGCCACATCAGAGGAGCAGCAGGTGGCAACTGAAGTTCAAGGTGTCAGCCCACCAGGAGGCAACTCCCGCATGGGTGAAAGTTGGATAGGCAAGGCCCCAAGGCCACAGACTCCAGAATGTCTTTTGTTTCTGCTGTGCCATTACATGCTTTCCACTGCCATCTTTCTCTGGTGTCTGGTATGGTGTGAATGGGTGTGGGGAGATCCCCACTGCCTGTAATGTAGTGTGTTTATCTCATAGAAACATCCCATTCTACTGGGCAGTTTTACTTGTGGATTATTGTGAAGATGATTCCTTCCTAAGCTATACTGTCTAATTGATGATGATGATGATGATGATAATAATAATAATAATAATAATAATAATGTTAGTTTGATGAATAAAAATATATACAAGTAAATGTTACACATCTAGGGCCTATGAGTTTCACCTAAAGAGCTGCATAGATTCTAGCTCAAGTTAATGATTAAGATAAGCAATAGAGTCCCAGGAGCCAGATTGGCTTGAATTCCTTTAGTCTTAATGCTGAAAGACACAGATTTCAGTGTGTATCATTTCCTAAAACAAAGCCTTATAATAACTTCAGGTTGGATCAGATGTTTTAATAGTAGCTTTAAGGTGAAAAACCCAAGAACACAATCTAAAATTTTATAATGGGTGAGGGACTCTGTAAAGTCAGAGAACAAATACACAGCAGCCCAATTATTACTAGCTCACTTACTTTTCTTGCTAGAACTGGTTGATAACCAAAGATGATGATTAATTCCTTACACCCATTTTTCCCTCAATCTCTTGATATAAAAAAAAAAAAAACTATTGATGTTTGGGTATACACCCTAAAGTTTTAAAGTAGAGCTGACTGATTTTTTTTATATATAAAAGTTTAGATTTGTGATTCCTTTAACATTCCTTATAAGATTACCTTTCAAGGTAAGTAATAAAGTAATTGGCCCTTTCTATATAACTGCAAAGTACAGCTTGCCAATAACAGACCTGACTGAGAAGAATATCTTGCTTACCTACACAGTTAATCTATAGAAAGTTGCTTGGGTATGAATGTACATGGGTTCTTGAAATAATTTGTTTTCCTCCTGTAATACATAAGATGTTTAATCATGTAAGGGATATGGAGAGCGTGCTGTTATTTGCTTGTATTCATTCCCTTGAAAAACAGAATGTAACCATATTGTAATTTTTATATTGCCTGAAAGATTTTGCTGGGATATATAAGCTGTAAGAGAAAGAATACAGATAGAGTTAGAGAGAGTTAAAATGGGCTACAAGGAAAATATCAAGAATGAAAAAGTCAGAAGGAAAGCATCAAAAAAGAGAGAATTAGGAGGATAACTTCAAGAGAGTAAGAAGGAGAAGGAAAACATCAAGAGAAAAAGAAGGGATATCTCTGGATAGAGATAAAAAAAAGAGAATGTAGAACACAGAATGAAGAATAGAGAATAAGGGAGGAAACCATCAAGAGAGAGTGTAAGTGCCTTTTCCCCTAACCCCCTCAGATAGAAAAGTCTAGTATGTGCCAACTTTGTGGATTCCCTTTGAGCCCTGTGCTCCTGGGGGCTTACCCCACAGGCAGCAATACTTAAGAGAAAAAAAGTTCTCTTACCTGATAAGCCATCCCCCTGGCAGAGTTGTCTGGTCTGAAAATATGATGTGCTTCTCCATTCCTTCAAATTTGTTTGATTTCTTTCACCAACCTTTTTACAGCTTCCAGCCTACTGTACATTTTTTGTTAGATTCATACATAAAGTATTTCATCTTCTTTTATTTGTTTATTTTATTGTTTTATTTTATGTGTATGGGTGTCTTGATTGCATGTATGTCTGTGCAATATGTGCATACTGAGTGTCTATGGAGCTAGACGAGATCATCAAAACCCCTGGAACTGGTTACAGATAATTACGAGTTGCCATGAAGATGACTGAATCAAATCCTGGCCATCCCATCTCTCTAAGATGTGTTTTAGGAATCCTAGACCTTTGTTCCCAGCCCCACCCATGCCCAGCGCCATAAATCTCTGGTGAGGTCAGAAGGCTTTGAGGAGGCTCACCAGCCCTTGCTTGCCCACCTTAGCCCAGACTGGAGTTCAAGGGGCCCCACCCTAGAGGGTGCTGTCAAGTGTGGTCATGGATGCTTTTAAATGTCACCCTGCCCGGCCTAGCCTGGCTTGGGAGGTGGGGGCTGCCAGCTCTTTGTAGACACACGCTTCCTTCATCTTGCTTTAAACCAGGACAAGACGTAGTCATGCTGGATGCCGTGGCCAAGACAGGTTGTGCAAACGAGGGGCGGGACTCCCAGCTGCTGTGCTCACTCATTTGGAATCCAAACCCTTTTTTTTTTTAAGGCTCCTGCTGTTCCTTCCCAAGCACGGGGATCACAGGCATGAACCAGCACACCCGGCTTTCTTTTTTTCAGGGGAGAAATGATTCCCCCTGGTTGTCCCCTGACCTTCACATGTGTACCATGGCGTACACACCCACGTGTGCACACACAAACACACACAAGGAGATGGCAGGACCAAAGGAAACGTGTAATTGTTGTTGTGTACATGTGTGATGTGTGATTTATACACGTGATAGCCTTGGTGTGGAGATCAGAGGACCGCTTCCATGAGTCCGTTCTCTTCATCCACCATTTTTGTTTATTTTATTTTATTTTTTTTTTTGTAGGTCTTGGAATTTGGTTTATTGTTTGTTTTGGAAACAGTATCTGACTAGGTAGCCATAAGGCCTGGAATTCGTTACTTAGAACAGGGTGGACTCGAACTCACAGAGACTAGTTGGCCTCTCTTTCCTGAGTGCTGGGGTTAAAGGAATGTACCGGCATGCTAGGGTTTTGCACCTTGATTTTGAGGCAGGGTTTCACATTCTGGCTGTCTGTACTTTCCACCTTGCTGTAGGAGTGCTGGGATGATGGGGTGCTGGGATGATGGGGTGCACCAGGCAACTGGCTTTTCTTTTTTATGTATACAGAAGAGGGCGCCAGATCTCATTACAGATAGTTGTGAGCCACCATGTGGTTGCTGGGAATTGAACTCAGGACCTCTGGGAGGGCAGTCGGTGCTCTTAACCACTGAGCCATCTCTCCAGCCCCGCAATTGGCTTTTCTAAGATGGCTTCTGAGCTTGCTCGACAAGCATTTCACATACTGATCTTTTATCATTCTTCTATGTTATTGCTTTTTGAAACATGGTTTCTCTGTGTAGCCCTGGCTGCCCTGGATCTCACTCTGTAGACCAGGCTGGCCTCAAATTCAGAGATCCACCTGCCTCTGCTTCCTGAATGCTGAGATTAAAGGCGAGTGCCACCACTTCCCAGCCATTTCTGTTTTCTATTTTATTTTATTTATTTATTTATTTATTTATTTATTTATTTATTTATTTATTTATTTATTTATTTGGAGACAATGTCTCCTTACATAGCCCAGGCTAGCCTGAACTTCACAATGTAACATAAGCAAGTGTCTAGTGTGGGAACCTTTCTGCCTCAGTTTCTCCAGTGCTGGGATGAGCAGTGTGCATCCACAGCTGGTTCTATCCATCTTCCACAGACCGGTTTTATGATCAACCTGCCCTGCCACAAGGGTGGGGCCCTGGTAGTTAGTTCCGTCAAGTCTGAGATGAGAAGTAGGTGGGGGAGAAACTGGGTTTTGGGGTCAGACAGGCTGGGCTGGGCTTGAAACTGGGTACTGGTCTGATGGCCTCTTAAACCTACATTTCATGATCTGAAAACCAGGGTTACTTCATCTGCCTATTAAAAATTCTTTTAAGTACATTTATTTGAGGGGGGGGCACATATGCCATGGCCTGCGTTTGGAAGCTAAGGGACAACTTGCCAGTCAGTTTTCTCCCTCCATCATGTGGGTCCCTGGGTGCCCTGTCTTTTATTTTATATATATATATAATATTTATATATTTTAATATATATTATTATATATTATACTTATATATATATGGCTCAGTAGCTCTTATTTGCCCATCTTACAAAGTTGTGCTGGGTCCCAAATGCCATGAGGTGTGTCCAGTGTGCTGGCATGCTCTCTTGGTAGCATTTGGGTCTTTCATTTTGTTCTGTTTGTATTTTGAGATAGGCTCTCACTATGTGGCCCCAGCTGGCCTGGAGTTCCCTGTGTAGACTAGGTTGGTCTAAATCATGTAACATCTTTCTGTCTCTGCGTTCCAAGTGCTGGAATTGTGGGGGTGTGCTACCATACCCAGTTTTCGGTCTTTCATTTTGGACACTGAAGCTTTCGGATGTGTTTTATGACTTGTCAAAATAGCTTCTAAGAATGTCATTTTTTGGGCTGGAGAGATGGCTCAGTGGTTAAGAACACCGGCTGCTCTTCCGGAGGATCCAGGTTCAGTTCCCCATGGCAGCTCACAACTGTCTGTAACTCCAGCTCCAGGGGACCCAACACTCTCATACAGACATATATGCAGGCAGAATACCAATGTACATAAAATAAAAATAAATAAATTTAAAATATATATTGTATAAAAAAGAATGTCATTTCTTAGATGAGGGCTGAGTCTGGAGGCACAGGCCTGCTGTCCCAGCTACTCTGGAGACTGAGACAGGTGGGTCGAAAGTTCAAGGCCTACTTGGGTTACAGAGTGAGACCATGTCTCAAAATAAAAAGCAAAAAAAGGGGGGCTGAGAGACAGCTTATCTCAGCAGTTATGAACATTGGCTGCTCTTCCAGAGGACCTGGGTTCAAATCCCAGTCCCTGACTGCAGCTCTAAGAAATTCAAGGTCTCTTCTGGACTGGAACGCATGATGTGCACAGACATCCGTGCAGGCAAAACACCCATACACATAAAATAAAAATAAATAAACCTAAGAAAAAACAAGTCAAAAGACGCAGAGGGAAGAAAGGGAGCATGGGAGAGAAAGGAGGAGGTAAATTCCAGCAGCTGGGAGACAGAAGCAGGCAGATCTCTATGAGTTTAAGACTGGCCTGGCCTACAGAGTGGAATTCCAGGACAGCCAGAGATATGTGGAGAGAGGAGGTGAAGGGGGAGGGGAGGAAAAGGAATAACATTGTCATGTAGAGATTTCCCTGAACTCTGAGGCAAACAGGTCACAGCCCCATCCCTTTTATCGCCCTCTGCTGGGTCTGGGGTTTCCTCCATGGAAAGGCCCCTCCTCTTGTCTGTAACCCCAATGTCTGGGGTGGTCTGAGCAGTGAGCCTCTCCTTCCTTGCAAAAGTGCCTGAATTTTTGGCCATGCTAGCCACGCCCTCGACAGGCCTCTGCCAGCTGCACCCCAGCCAGCCCCTCCCTTTCTGGCTCAGCCTCAGAGAACTCTCTGGAGTCTTCAGGGAGCTGCCAGGCGGAGGCCTGACAGCTGATGGATTATTGTACCAGTCACCAGCTTTACTGGGGACCAGAAATAAGCAAAGTCATCAGTATAGCATACTCGACTTGGGGGTGTCTGGGATCTTTCCAGAAACATCTCAACGTGTCTCTCTGGGAGTTCCTTTCCGGAATGCTGCCTCCAGCCAGGCCCAGGCCTCTGATTTTAGCCTGGCCTGGAGGACGTCAACCCCCATCATCCCTGAAAAAGGATCAGTGAGGGGCCAGGTGACAGGGCTGCGGAGCCGTCCTCCAACACCAGCTGTTCTTGGCTGGGTAGCCGAGAGACTCTGTGTAGCTCAGGAGTCTAGGGACCTGAATGTTTTTGACCTTGGCTAGAGGCCATCAAATGTGACTCATTTTCTTCATCTGCACAATGAGACCATTGGACTGGATGTTCTGGAAGGCTCCAGGGTTGTGAATCAAGTTTCTCCTCTGCTATTCCCCCACCAAACCCCACCCCACCCCCAACCCCACCCCCGCCCGCTGCCCTGTGCTGTGTGCAGGCTGGAGGACTCCGGTATGTATACGGGCAGGCCTGAAGAAAAGAAGGCTTGACCAAACTTGGATCTTTCCTAGGCTCTGTTTCACATTCCCTTGTCAAACTCCGTTTTAGCAAAAACAGGCTGAGTGAGTTTTGTGTGGACCCTCATAGCTTCACCCTCCGCTACCCCCAGGCACTCTGGATCACCTCAGCCTGCCTTCAAGCCAGACTCCAGGTAAAGGGCCGCTGAGGTGGCTCAGTAGGGAAAGGCATTTGCTGCTAAGACTGGAGATCTGAGTTCGATTCCTGGGGCTCACAGAGTGAAAGGAGAGAGCAGATTCCTGCAAGTGGTCCTCTAACCTTCATATGTGTGCCACAGTGTGTGTGGTATACTCACACACTCATGAGTGTGCACACACACTCACAGTAGACCCACATACTCACAGTAGACCCACACTCATGAGTGTGCAACACACTCACAGTATACCACACACTCATGAATGTGCACACACTCACAGTAGACCCACACACTCATGAGTGCGCACACACACTCACAGTATATCCACATACAGTAGACCCACACTCATGAGTGTGCACACACACTCACAGTATACCCACACTCACAGTATACCCACACACCCATGAGTGTGCACACACTCACAGCATACCACACACTCACGAGTGCGCACACACACTCACAGTATACCCACACACTCACAGTATACCCGCACACTCATGAATGTGCAACACACTGGCAGTATACCCCCACACTCATGAGTGGGCACACACTGGCAGTATACCTACACACTCACAGTATCGGGGACTATTGGGGTCCAGCCCCTCAATAGTCCCCTCCCAGGGTCCGGGAAGAATCTACAACCAGCTGATAATTAATCTTTGATAAAAAGAAATGAATCTATGTACACGAAACTCCTTAGTTCATACACTTTATTATTGTGTGACAGTTCTCTATCTGCACAGCTTCTATTCTGCTCTCATGTCTAGCTCCGTTCTTGCCTGATTTCTCTATATTTATCTACTGTCCCCTCTAGGTTCTATCTTAATTCCTTCATCTAGTTCTGCCCCTTCTAGGTTCTCATCCATCTAGTTCTTTCCTCTATCAGCTCCTCTCCCGTCTCCTTCTCTCTCATCTGGCTCTTCCTCATCTTGTTCTTCCCCATCTGGCTCTTCCTCATCTTCCATCTCATTCCTCTAGTCCTCTCCTCTAGCCCTTCAATCTAGTTCTTCCTCATCTCAGTTTGTTCCTCTCAAGTTCTTACCCATCTAGTTCTTCCATTCTCTTTTCTCTTCTCCGTCCTCTGCCCTGGAAGTCCCCGTATGTAAAAGGAGGGTCCGAGCTAAATTGTGTAAAGCTATTACTTAACGTCCACCTCTCCTAGGTGGTGTCTCCTTGTGGAATTTACCTTAAGTCAGGAGACTTGTATGTGGGCTGTTATCACTGTTAGTCCTCGGAAATTGGGCGACCACCTGGGCGGTGTCTCCTTGTGGAATTTACCTTAAGTCAGGAGACTTGCCTGTGGGTGGTTATCACTGTTAGTCCTCGGAAGTTGGGTGACCACCTGGGTGGTGTCTCCTTTAGTCCTTGAAAATGGCTAGGGGAGAGCCGGGCGGTGGTGGCGCACGCCTTTAATCCCAGCACTTGGGAGGCAGAGCCAGGTGGATCTCTGTGAGTTCGAGGCTAGCCTGGGCTACCAAGTGAGTTCCAGGAGAGGCGCAAAGATACACAGAGAAACCCTGTCTCGAAAAACCAAAAAAAAAAAAAAAAAAAAAAAAAAAAAAAAAAAAAAAGGCTAGGGGAGATACCTGATTCCAGAGAAAGCCTTTCCTGAGGCTGTTCTCCAAACACCTGGAATGTGTATGTCCAGAGAGTGATCAGTCCACACTGTTAGCCCTTCTGAGGGAAAAGTCAATTAGGAAAATTGATTTTCATAACAGAATACAGCTGATATATAACAAGCCAAGTAACACCAAAAACTCCGTGGGATTTGGCTTCCTCTGGAGGAATTCCCTGATTCCTCCAGGTAGTGACTTTGCCATAAACAGCTGAGTTTTTCTGATATATTCCTGCGGCCTGCAGCATCACAGTATACCCGCACACTCACGAGTGTGCACACACAAATGAATGTATGTAAGAAAAATAATTAAGAATCCTTTTAGGTTGGCTTTGCTCAAATTGCCTTCATCCTCCTGATGTTTCTTTCTTTCCTCTTTTCCCTCCCCCATTCCAGTCCAGCCTTTAACTTCCCATATAGCCAAGGATGAGCGTGAATTTCTGCTCCGCCACCTCCTGAGTACTGAGTTGATTACAGACACAGTCTACCATGTCCCTGTTCACTTTGGTCTTTTTTTTTAAGTGTCATATTTTATTTAAAATTTGTATGTGTATGAGTGTTTTGCCAGGGTGTATATAAGAGCACTCTGTTCATTCCATGGGGGAAGAAGGTATTGGCTCCTCTAAAAGTGGAACTGCAGACACTAGTGAGCCACCATATGGGTACTGGGAACTGAACCCTGGTCTTCTGCAAGAGCAAGCGCTCTTACTCTGCCGGGTGGTAGTGGCGCACACCTTTAATCCAGCACTCGGGAGGCAGAGGCAGGCAGATCTCTGTGAGATCGAGGCCAGCCTGGGCTACAGAGTGAGTTCCAGGACAGGCTCCAAAGCTACACAGAGAAACCCTGTCTCGAAAAGAAAAGAAAAGAAAGAAAAGAAAAGAAAAGAAAAGAAAAGAAAAAAGAAAAGAAAAGAGAAAAAAAAGTTCTTTGAGCCACCTCTCTAGTTCCATGCCCTTCTTTTTTTGAAACAGGGTCTCATATAGCCCAGGCTAGCCTAGTCTGAAACTCAATTCTGTACCAGGGGATGACTTTCACACACACACACACACACACACACACACACACACACACACACACCCGATTCCCCACCAGACAAGGTCTCACTATGCAGTTCTGTCTGGCCTGGAACTCAGAGAGCTCTGCTTGCCTCTGCCGCCTGAGTGCTTGGATTAAAGGTGTACGGCACTGTACCTCCTGACCTCAATTTTTTTTTTTTTTTTTGCCGAATGCCATTTATTGAAGGAGGGAGGAGGTCTTAAATACAGGCTTACAGTACAATGGGAGAACCCCGGAAGGCAGAAGTTGGCTACCGATGTTTTACAATCTTGCATCTAAACTGTTAACGCCCAATATGCAGGATACACAGACAAGGAACTTCTCTTAAGCATTCAGGAGGGTGAAACCCAGGAGGGAACTAGCATAGGGAGGATATCAAGGTCAAGCTGACCTCAAAATTTTAATCCTCCTGTCACCACTTGAGATTACAGGTATATGCCAGGAGACCTGGTTTTAGGTGCTGGGGGTCGAACCCAGGACTTCACACATGCTAGGCAAGTCCTCCATCAACTGAGCTACAGCTCCTGCCCTTCCACCCTGAGTTTCTTCTGAGACCTTCCGTCACTCGGTCCTGACCCTGCTCCCTGGCCCACTTGCCTGCACAGTCAAGCCGGGCCTCTTCCCCGTTGCTATGATCCCGTGCGTGTTCACACAACAACACGTTATCCACAGACAGCACGATCTGACGCCTTCTTCTGACCTCCTCAGG
This sequence comes from Peromyscus eremicus, assembly GCF_949786415.1. Classification (NCBI taxonomy): domain Eukaryota; kingdom Metazoa; phylum Chordata; class Mammalia; order Rodentia; family Cricetidae; genus Peromyscus; species Peromyscus eremicus. Next base: position 511,050 of record NW_026734352.1, read on the forward strand.
CACCAGGCACACACGCAGGCAAAGCATTCGTACATATAAAATAAGTAAATCTTTAAAAAAAATTAATTAAATTAAAAAAAAAATCCCACACATACACCATAAGCTGGCCCTGCTGGTATGCATGTGTATAAACCAGAGTATCAGGAATTCGTATCAAGCTGGAGGGCAGCTTTGGCTGTATGAGACTCCCATCTCAAGAACAACACAGCCAGCTCTGGGGGGTGGGGGGGGGGCACACGTGGCTAATCCCAGTGCTCGGCAGGCAGAGGCAGGCGGAGCTCTGTGAGAGCTAGACCAGCCTGGTCTACAGAGCGAGATCCAGGGACAGGCACCAAAACCACCCTGTCTCGAAAAACAAAAACAAAAACAAAAAACAAACAAACAAACAAACAAGCAAACAACAACAACAAAAAAAACCCCACAAACCCAAAGCTGAGCATGGTGACCTATGCTTGTAATTCTGGTGGTAGGGAGGTAGAAACAGGATTCGTGGGTCTTGGAAGCCAGCCAGGCTACGCTCTGGACCAATGAGAGACGGTCTCTCAAAAAACACCCGAGGAACGACACTCAAGATTGTCCTCTGGTCTCCATAGACACACACTTGTGCTCTTCCGCATACATATACATTTACAACCCCTCCCCCAACGAACACACACACACACACACACACACACACACACACACACACACACGGCCTCTTGCTGTTGTGGGTTGGAACAGAAACGTTGGTGCGCTTCTTGTGAGCTCCGTTAGATAGACAGGAGTGAGTGGCTACACCCCCAAACCGTGAAGTCCCAGGCTCCGGAGCTTGGGATGCCAAACATCCTAGGGAAGGTCAGTCCCTCCCAGTCTCCTGGCAACAGAGGCGGGGATGGATGTTTCCTGTTTTCGTGCTCTGATCCTGGTGGTATTTTCTCGGCACTGCAGGGAATAGAGCCGAGGGCAGGCTGAGCCTCAGTCAGTCCCCGGGGCACTGGGGCTGAGTTTCCTGGTCTTGCAAATAGCCAAGGAGGGCTCCGAGGACTGCCTGGGAGTCTCCGGCAGGGAGGTGGACCCTAAACCACCTTTCCCTCACTCTCTGTCGCCCTCTAGTGCCCTCACGCTGCCAACACTCATCTTTGGTTTTGGGCTTCTGGAATGGTTCCTTTGGCTTTTATTCGGTTACTCATTCAACAAACATTTCAAAGGTAGAGTCTATACCGGCGTGGGGGTAGGGATGCAGAGAGAAGACGTTGTGTCTCCCTCAGACTCTCAGGGCTTTGGGGAGGGATAGGTATGAACAACTGGTACAAGAGTCTGGAGCCCCAAGCAGGTGCCCAGAAGAATGCAGAGAAGGAGCTACATCCTGGCATCTAGACAGATCTAGAGAGGTTGGCTAAGCGGATGGGGGAGGGATTGTGCAATGAGCTCACTTGGAGCTATGACCATGGAGACGGCCCGGGAGTCATCTTTGGCAGCGATGGACTGAGGTAGTTGGGAGATAAGGTTGGAGTTACTGCAAGGAACTTCTTGGTTATAGACCGGCAGGAAGGTTAGTGTCATTCATTTGGACCGCCATCTCCAGAGGTGGGGACTGAGCTGCGTACTGGGGGGGGGGGGGAGTGGGGGGGGCACACGGACTCAAGAACTGCTGGAGGGTGAGGGCTGCAGAGATGGTTCATCTGTAAAGACGGTGCACTGCTTGAGTTCTGTTCTCAGCACAGGAGTCAGAGGCTCACATTTCCATGAGATTCCACCTCCAGGGGCTCCAACGCCTTTTCTGGCCATGGGCACTGTATGCACGCACACACACACACACACATACACACACACACACACACACACACACACTTTTTTTAAAGTCTTTTTTTTTTTAAAGAAATATTTAGGGGATCAGCAATTAAATGAATAGCTAAGGGTGCATTTTTGGAAATACCAATGTAAGGATGGTGGGAGGCATTTCCTGTTTCCTGTGGCTGTTTGGTCTGGGAATCTGGCAGGATGAAGGTCTCTGTGCTTTCAAAGAAATAGTGGTAGGGCCCGTTGAGATGGCTCAGCAGGAAAAGGCACTCTCCAAAAGAAGCTTGATAATTTGAGTGTGATTCTGGGAACCCATGTGTAGATGGAAAGAGGGAGCTGATTCCACAGTTTGTCCTCTGGTGTCCACATGTACACTGTGGCTTGTGCTCCACCATACAAATACAAATAATTTTTTTTTGAGCTGAGGATCGAACCCAGGGCCTTGCGCTTGCTAGGCAAGTGCTCTACCACTGAGCTAAATCCCCAACCTACAAATAAAATTTAAAAATAGAAAATAAGGGCTCAAGAGATGGCTCAGTGGTTAAGAGCACTTGCTGCTCTTGCAGAGGACTGGAGTTGAATTTCCAACATCGACACGGTGGTTCACAACCATCCATAACTCCAGCTCCAGTGAGCTGACCTTGGCAATCACAATGCATGTGGTGCACATACTCACATGTAGCCCAGACTCCCCCACACAGGAAATACAATAAATAAATTAAAAAACAAAAGAAAAAGAGACAAGAAATAGTAGGAGAGAAACCGTATATGTGTGTGTGTGTGTGTGTGTTGTTGGGATGTAATCCAGGGACTCCTAAATGTTAGGCAAGTGCTCTACCACTGAGCCACACCCCAGCCCCTCACTGGGGGATTCTAGGCAGGTGCTCTACCACTGAGCCACACCCCAGCCCCTCACTGGGGGATTCCAGGCAGGTGCTCTACCACTGAGCCACACCCCAGCCCCTCACTGGGGGATTCCAGGCAGGTGTTCTACCACTGAGCCACACCCCAGCCCCTCACTGGGGGATTCTAGGCAGGTGCTCTACCACTGAGCTACACCCCAGCCCCTCACTGGGGGATTCTAGGAAGGTACTCTACCACTGAGCCACACCCCAGCCCCTCACTGGGGGAGTCTAGGCAGGTGCTCTACCACTGAGCCACACCCCAGCCCCTCACTGGGGGAGTCTAGGCAGGGGCTCTACCACTGAGCCACATGCTTAGCTCATTTGTTTCTTAATTTACCTAAAGGGCTAAAAAGCTGTCACTAGGGCTTCTTCAGACAACTTAGATCAGGAACAGAGCTTCTGGTTATATCAGATGACCCTTCCAGTTTTGAGAGGAAGAAACCGGATAAAGGTTTATGTGCTGACAGGCTCTAGGGACTGGACACAAAGGACATTTCCCATCTTCTGCTAACCCAGAGATAAGTAGCCAGCAGGGTCATATTAGTTACACCCTCAGCCAAGATGGAGGTGTGTGTGTGTGTGTGTGTGTGTGTGTGTGTGTGTGGTGTATGTGAGTTGGTTTTTGTTTTGTTTTGTTTTTTGTTTTTTTTTAAATACGGAGTTTCTCTGTGTAGCCCTGGCTGTCCTGAACTCGCTCTGTAAATCAGGCTGGCCTCCAACTCACAAAAATCCACCTGATTCTGCCTCCCAAGTGCTGGGATTACAGGCCGCCACCACCACCTGGCAATGTGTGTAATTCTTTTTAAAAGATGGCTTTGCCATGTAAACCCCAAACTGGCCTCCAATTCTCATTCCTCCTGTCTCTGCCTTCTGAGCATTGAGCTTACAGTCCGACACCACCACACCCAGCTGGACCAACTTTCTTGACAAGCGGGCTTTGAAACACTTCAGAGTGTCTGTGAGATCCAATGTGATGTGGGCAAGGGCCTGTTCTGCTGAAAGGCGGGCTCTTCACTTCAGCCCCATTCCCAGGAAATGCTTGACTCAGCACAGGGTACAGTCTGGGGAGGCGGCTCTGTGGGTAAAGCGTCACTGAGCAAGATGAGGACCTGAGTGCGGATCCCCAGCACTCACGTAAAAGCCAGCTATGGTGGCAGACATCTGTACCCTAGTGTAGGGAGGGTTGTGAGGATCTTTAGCCCTCATGCTGGGTGTGATGTGGTGAAGCAGGCAGGGGATCCCAGGAGCTCAATGGCCAGTTGGTGAGCTCCAGAGTCAGTGAGAATCCCTGACTCTAACCAGGGTGGAGAAACTTAAATACAGGAAAGACCATCCACGTTGGTCTTTTGTCTTACACATAGAGTGTGCATGCACACTACACACCACACACACACTACATACCCCATACACTACACACCACACATACTATACACACCAAATACACTATACACACCACACACACACTACACACCACACATCACACACACTACACACCATACATACTATACACGCCAACTACACACTATACACCACAACACAATACACACCACATATACTATACACACCACATACACTATACACACCACACATCACACACACTACACACCACACACACTACACACACTATACACACCATACACATTATATACCACACACATACTACACACCACAGTCACATTACACACACACTGCACGCATCAGCGCGCGCGCGCGCGCACACACACACACACACACACACACACATGCAGAGGTTAAAATCCACCACTTTGAGAAAAAAGGGAGAAAGAGGAGTAGGTAGAAAAAAACCCACCTAGGGCATGGTGGCCCATGACTGAAATCCCAGTAATTAGGAGAGTGAGACAGGAGGATTACAGAGAATTCTAGTCTAGTCTGGTCTACTAGGCTAGTCAGGGTTACACAGTAAGATCCTGACTCAAATAAACAAACATGGACTAGCAAGATGGCTCAGTGGTCACTTGCCCAGTGACCAAAAAGTGACCAGAGCTGGATCTCACGTAAACGTGGAAGGAGAGAGCTGACTCCACAAAGCTGCCCTCTGACCTCTGCACACACGCGGTGGCACACACACCCCACAGTCTCACACACACACAATACATTTAAACAAACAAACAGCTCACAAGGCCTCTGGGCAGACAGGAAGTTCTCATGGCTTCATCTTCCTCCCCACTCGAGCTTCAGGAGGCTATACAGTCTCTCACGCGGAGACAGGGGGCTGGGCATGATGGGCCAGGGTTCCTTGATGCCACAATCACTGGGCTCTCAGGAGGAATGAGAGCCCCACTCAGTCCTCCCAGGGACGGACCCCAGTCCTTCTCCCTCCTCCCTAATCCTCCCCCGAGGGTTGCAGACACAGAGACCCACTCGGCCTGTCGTCCGGGCACCTAGTGTATTTATTACAGTCCAATTTTTTTTTTCCCCCCGCACTGCGGAGAAAGAGGGAAGGGGAAACTGAGAGAGGGTGGGAACCCGGATCAGACCCCAGACTCCCCCCCTCCCCCACCAGAGCCCAGGGCATCTGCCCTATTGGGCTAAGGAAGACTTCGAGATCCCTGAGGGCCCCAGCAGGGGGAGGGCTGGGTGCCACAGAAGAGGGCCAGAGGAGGAACCACTGCTTCCCCATCACGCTCCAGGCTGGGGGCTTTGGCTGGAAACTACCACTCCTGTTCTGAAATCCTCGACCAACCCTGACCCATCAAGGCCTGGTAGTGAGTTCTCCCTCGGGCAGGCTCCGAAGTGCACTGCATGCTAGCCTAGGCTTGTGACCAGGAGCTATCCCTTGGCCCATGAGTCCCACAGCAGGTGCTATCTGTCTCCCGACCTTGACCTGCCTCATCATCTGACTGCACTGTCTGGACCCAGGCTAAAAAAATTTCCCGGCTTTCTACCCGTGTTCTTTTTTATCTTCTGACCTGAATCCCCAGTCTCTCTCTTTCTCTCTCTCACTTTTGAGACAGGGTCTCCTGTACCCCAGGCTGAATTCAAACTCACTATGTAGCCTAAAATGACCTTGAACTCCTGGTCCCCCTGCCTCTACCTCCAGAGTGCTGGGATTACAGGCGTGCACCAGCATGCTTGGTTTTATAGTGTGTTTGGGGTGGAACCCAGGACTTCATGCATGCTAGGCAAGCACTCTACCAACTGAGCTACATCCCCAGCCCCTGAATCTCCACTGTTGACTTCAGGGTTAGATACAAAGGTGGCCTATGCCACCTCTTGTGCTGATGAAGGCCTGGACGGTGTGGCCTTGGCCTACGGCTTGATGTGAGGGCAAGGGAGAGAGATGGGGCCAAGTGTGAACATCTCACCCTGCCTGGCAATACACTAAGAGTTAGGTAGGCCGTCCTTCCCTTCTAGATCCAGCTTGCTTTGCCCTTTGCAGATTCACCCCGTGGGAGATAAAGAGGAGGGGAAGGTCCCGGGCTTGGCACCTTCCAAGCTGTGCAGGGGTCCACTGAGCTGAGGTGAGGTGACAGCCAACAGTGGACTCTTGTGCCATAACCAGGCAATGGGCCCCAGGCTGGTAAGCTGGCCTCAGGCAGAAGAGGGGCATGGTGACCTAATCCCTGTGTTCGCAAAGGCTCTTTGTTCCCTGGACGTGGTGGGTGGGCAGGGCATGGGGATGGGCACACTTTAGGGACAAGAAAATTTGATTCCTCCTTGTGGGTGGAACACCCACCAAAGAAGAAGCTCTTCCCGAGTCCCGCTTGCCCAGGTGCTGCCCCGCCCCCCACCCCAGGATCTCTGTAGCAGTATGGGGGTACAGACCCCTCCTTCCCAGGTCTCAGGGCCTTGTGCCAGGGCCTCCTAACCCCAGATGGGTCCGTCTGGACTTAGAAGCCCCCACTCTCGGAGCTGCTGTGGTAGCTGGGACTGCGGCTGCGGGAGGCGCTGCATGAGCGGCTGCGAGTCCCGTGGCTGCGGCTGCTGTAGCTTCCGTGGCTGTGGCCGGGACTTGGGCTCCGGCTGTGGCTCCGGCTGGAGTAGTCACTGCTCAAGCAGCTGGAGGAAGAGGAGGGGCTGGGTCGGTAGTAGGGGATGGGACGCTTTCGGGCACTGGAAGAGAGAAAAAGTAGATCCTAGCCCACCCAGAGCCCCAAGCTCTGCCCATCCACGGCTCCCACTCGGCCTCTGTCCCCATCACAGCAGTGGTAAGGGCTTCCTGCCTGTTTCCTCTGAGTCCTGGCCTCAGGGACAACTCCAATTCCAAACTTCTGTGTCTTACCAAATTCATGTCGATTTTTTTTTTTTTTGGATTCTTGAAAATTTATTTATATACACAACCAATAGCTAAGCATATCTTCTAGCTGATACTTTGAGACAATTAAATATAAGAGCCATTCTTCTGTCCATTCACTCATCATTTAATCAAAATTGTGATGACATGCAGCCTGAAGAACTTTAAATCCAGACTAGTAGACACTGTGGATTTTTTTTTTCTTGTCTGCCCACAGGGCAAAAAGCCCAAGTTCATTATTGACCTGAATATGTGCTAAGAAATATTTTCTGAATAAATGGGAGTTTATTGGTTTTTGGTGTGCGTGTGTGTGTGTGTGTGTGTGTGTGTGTGTGTGTGAATGCTGTTTGTTTTTCTTTTGTTTGTCAATGCTGGGGGTAGAAAGAAATCAGGACCTTACAAATACTAGTACCACTGATCTACACCCTGAACTTTACGAGTGAAACTTACTTTTCTTTAAAAAAATTATTTATCATTATGTGTCTGTATGTGGGGGTATGTGAGCATGTGCAGGGGCCATGGAGAGTGGAGGTCGTTGGATTCCCTGGAGCTGATCCACACTGAGCTTCCCATGTGTATCTTGGGACTCGAACTCAGGTCCTCCGAAAGGACAGTAAATGCTCTTAACTGCTGAGCCCTCTCTCTAACCCCAAACTTCATTTTGTTTTTATTTTCTGAGGAAGGATTTATATAGCTCAGGCTGGCCTCTCACTGTGTAGCCAAGGCTGGCCTTGAACTCCTGATTCTCCTGTTTTGACCTCCTGAGTGCTATAATCACAGACATGTATCAGTACACCTGATTTCCTTTCTCTCTCTCCCTTCCTTCTTTTCTTGCTTTCTTTTAGACACAGTCACTATGAAGCCCAGGCTAACCTGTCATTTCCAATCTTCCTGCCTCGACTTCCGAGTTCTGGGACCGCGGGTATGTACGCACCATTATGTCCAGCAGGAATAAAACTTTTATTATTTCATGTATCAAACTTCAAATTTACTGTGTAGCAGAGGGTGACCTTGAACTTCTGATCTTTCTGCCTTTAACCTCCTGAGTGTTGGGGCTGCAGGTTTATCTCACCCGTTTTTGCATGCTGAGGACTGAACATTAGACCCCATGCGTGCTATGTAAGCATTCTGTTAACTGAGCCACATCCATAGACCTTTAAATGAAGCTTTTAAATAGGGACAACTCACATCAAAAAGTCCAGCAATGGCTTCTTGGCTTGCAAGTATTATGGGCAAGCCCTGCATTTCTGTCCCCTTATCCTTGTTCCAAATAGAAGATATATATATATATATATAGTGTGTGTGTGTGTGTGTGTGTGTGTTTTCCCCTGAGACAAGGTTTCTCTGTGTAGCCCTGGCTGTCCTGGAATCACTCTGTAGACCAGGTTGGCCTCACACTCACAGAGATCTACCAGTCTTTGCCTCCCAAGTGCTGGGATTAAAGGCGTGTGCCACCATCTTCCGGCTGAAGATTTAGATTTTTAAGGTCATTCAAAGAGAACCAGGAGGAGACCCCTGACCACTGCTGTCTCGGTTTCAGCCTATCCCCCTTTCCCCTGCTCCACCCCAACCCTTCACTCAGCTACCACCCCCCACCTCCCCACCCCCGCTGGCCCAGAGTTAGTTTGAAGGCAGGAGGCTATGACCCAGAGAGAAGAAAAGAAAGTGGTTAAGGGGGTTATAATGCCCCATCACAAGGGTTAACTGAGGAAGAAAAACAGGTGTGCATTAGTGGGGGGAGGAGGCAGCCTGGGACCGAGGGGCTGAGGGGGTGCCAGGTGGAAGATGTGAGATTCTGGCCATCTTAGGATCCTCAGTGTATAGCTGGAGTGTGTAACCTGTCTGAGGGGCTATCTCTAGTGTGGTCTTAGACTTTAGGTCTAAGTAAAGGAGGAGTCCATACTGCTTTCTTGGAGACCCAGATTATCAAGGACAAAGGAGAACTAATTTGAGATTCAAGAGTTGGAATTAAAAAGATTCTTTTTTTTTTTTTTTTTTTGGTTTTTCGAGACAGGGTTTCTCTGTGTAGCTTTGTGCCTTTCCTGGAACTCACTTGGTAGCCCAGGCTGGCCTCGAACTCACAGAGATCCGCCTGGCTCTGCCTCCCGAGTGCTGGGATTAAAGGCGTGCGCCACGACCGCCCGGCTGAATTAAAAAGATTCTTAAGGATTTCAGCTAATTATACACATCTGGCCACTGAGGTACATCAGTCTCCCCCAGGTTCCTCAGCAAGGCAGGGCAATGCTGGGCTCAGGGTATGACAATCTATTCAGACTGGGGTAATTCTGGGCTGCAGGGTGATTTTTTTTTTAAATATTTTTTAAGATTTATTTATTTATTATGTATACAGCATGTATGCCTGGGCCAGAAGAGGGCACCAGATCTTATTATAGATGGTTGGGAGCCACCATGTGGGTGCTGGGAATTGAACTCAGGACCTCTGGAAGAGCAGTCAGTGCTCTTAACCTCTGAGCCATCTCTCCAGCCCTGCAGGGTGATTTTTAATTTGTTGGTAGTAGGGATTGAATCTAGAGTCTCACAAGTACTAGGCAGGGGCTCTACCACTGAGCCACACCCCCAGCCCCTCACTGGGGGATTCTAGGCTGGTGATCTACCACTGAGCCACACCCCCAGCCCCTCACTGTGGGATTCTAGGCAGGTGCTCTACCACTGAGCCACACCCGCAGCCTCTCACTGGGGAATTCTAGGAAGATGCTCTACCACTGAGCCACACCCCAGCCCTCACTGGGGGATTCTAGACAGGTGCTCTACCACTGAGCCACACCCCAGCCCCTCACTGGGAGATTCTAGGCAGGTGCTCTATTACTAAGCTATGGCCTTAATCCTTCACTGGGAGATTCTAGGCAAACATTCTATCAATCTTTTTGTTTTGAGGCAAGGTCTTGCTAGGTTCCTTAGGCTGGCCTTGAATTTTCCACCCCCTCTGCTTCAGCCTACCCAGTAGCTGGGATGAGAGACCTGAGCCACCAGTCCCAGCTTTAGGGTGATTTCATTGGCAGACTCAGACCCCTCCTGTCTTCCATCAAATCAGCCACACTCCCCATTCTGCATGGGGTTTCTCAGACAGCTACCCCAGGTACTAGGATGCTCTGCCCCCTCCGCCAATTCCCCAGGGTGCTGGGAGGTTAGTGAGAAAAGGAGACGCAGACGACGGACAGCTGATCACCACCAGACTAGCTCACATGGGCATCACTTGGGCTGCCTGTGGAGCCCGGTCCACACGGCCCCCAGCCTGGCCACAGGCCACGCAGCAGGAGGTTCCTTGAGATGAAGGAGAAAGTACATATTATTGAGGATGTGGTAGATACCGGGAGGGAAGGAGGGGCTCCAGACGGATGAATAGAATCTCCCAGAGCTGAACTCCGTATCTGTGCCTGGCCACCCCGACCCAAGTACAGACTGGCTCCCAAGTACAGACCGGCTCGGGTCCATGGCACCCTTCCTTCCCAAGGTGTCTGGTGCCCTGGCACCCTCGTCCCTCCCCAAGTCTTCGATGACCCCTGAATCCACTAGTTTCTCTTCACTCAGCCCATCTCTCTGTTTGTCCCCTCTTGGCAAGCCCGCCTTTTTCCTGTGGATCAGAATCAGTTCACTCTAGAAGGTCCCCATGCCTGTGAGTCTTGACTCTCTGACATCCCTGGCCACCAACTAGAGTCAGCAGCCCTATTCCCGCCTCATCCCCAGGCCCCTTTGTACCTGGTGATGCGCCTTGGCTCCATGAAACTGGGCGAGTCTCGGCGCCGCTTTCGGATCGGCGAGTAGCTGCGGGAGCGACGTCGGGTGCGGGCGGCCTCAGCCTCGGCATGCCTCGCACGGCCTTCGCTGTCCTTGTCCCTGTGGGACCCGCTCGTGGTGAGGGATCCCCGCTATCTGAGCCCCAAGCCCGGGTTCTCCGCCATCCGCCCCTTAGGGACACTTACCGGCCAAGAGGTTTCTTGGGCGACGGGGAGAGGCTGGGGCTGCGGGTCCTTTTGTCTGGGGAGCGTGAGCGGGATTTGGACGGTGAGCGGCTGGAGCTCCAGGACCCCGGATGGGGGCCAGGGCTGCGTGATGAGCTGTTACCCTCCGGGCCACCCCGCCGGCCGTGCGCGCCTGGAGATGGCGAGGTGCTTGTGGGCCGCGCGCGTGGGGGTCGCTCCTTTGCCCTAGAGGAGGGAGTGTGGGGCAGGGCTCAGTGGCTGGCTGCAGGGCAGGAGAGACGTAGGTCGTGTAGGTGGCAGTGGGGATCCATGAGCCCAGCACAGAGGAAATGAGGCGTCAAAGGGACGAATTAGAGATTTTATGTGGGTTAACTAACAAGGGAGGCTCCGTTGGAGGTGATGCATGTGGGATGTCCAGCGAGAGGGATGCATGTGGGATGTCCAGTGAGAGGGATGCACGTGGCATGTCCAGCGAGAGGAATGCATGTGAGATGTCCAGCGAGAGGAATGCATGTGAGATGTCCAGCGAGAGGGATGCATGTGGGATGTCCAGTGAGAGGGATGCATGTGGGATGTCCAGTGAGAGGGATGCACGTGGGATGTCCAGCGAGAGGAATGCATGTGAGATGTCCAGCGAGAGGAATGCATGTGAGATGTCCAGCGAGAGGGATGCATGTGGGATGTCCAGCGAGAGGGATGCATGTGGGATGTCCAGGGATGCATGTGGGATGTCCAGCGAGAGGGATGCACGTGGGATGTCCAGCGAGAGGAATGCACGTGGGTGTCCAGCGAGAGGGATGCATGTGGGATGTCCAGCGAGAGGAATGCACGTGGGTGTCCAGCGAGAGGAATGCATGTGGGGTGTCCAGCGAGAGGGATGCATGTGGGATGTCCAGCGAGAGGGTTGCATGTGGGATGTCCAGCGAGAAGGATGCATGTGGGATGTCCAGCGAGAGGGATGCATGTGGGATGTCCAGCGAGAGGGATGCATGTGGGATGTCCAGCGAGAGGGTTGCATGTGGGATGTCCAGCGAGAGGGATGCATGTGGGATGTCCAGCGAGAGGGATGCATGTGGGATGTCCAGCGAGAGGGATGCATGTGGGATGTCGAGAGCAGAAACCCCACGTGGAGTAATCAGCGAAGGGTTACATGTGGGGTGACCACGAGGGCTGCATAAATAGAGTGACAAGCAAGAGGTTCTGTTTGGGGGTGACAAGTGAAAGGGTTCCCCTGTGGGGTGCAGGCAGGAGGCCGGCTCACCTTTTCCCGTGGCCGCTGTGGCCTCTCTCCGAGCCCGGTTCGGGCCCTGGACCCGGCGCGCCGCCACCCGACTCGCTGCTGGAGTGAGCCCCGCTGAGCGAGCGGGACGAGCCCCGGGGTGGCGCGGGCTTGGCACGCCGGCGTCCCCTGCGGCGGGGCGCGTTGGCCGAGGATCGCGATCGCCGCCTCCTCCTCCGCCGGCGACGGCGCCTGGCCGCCCCTCCCGCCGCGCGGCCCCCGCGGCCCTGCGACGACGGCGCGGAGCACGGGCTCTGACTGTCTTTCCCACGCGCGGGCGGCGTGGGCGCGGCGGCCACCTTGTCGCAGGCCCGGGGCGAACTAGGCTTCTGACGGGGAGAGAGGCAGAGAAGGGCACGGAGGGGCGGAGAGGGGGCGAGAGAGAGGCCGGGAGGGATGCAGAGGGGACCGGAGCAGAGAGGAGGGTTGCGGATGCAGAGGACAGACAGACACGGGGGGGGGGATGGGTGGGGCGGGGCAGTGAGGAAGCAAAAGTGGGGAGGGGTGCAAGCCGGACAGAGAGGTGGAGAGAAAAAGAAGAGGGATCGAGAGGGGAACGTGAGAGGGCAGCGGGGTGGGGGGAGAAAAGGAGAGAGGGCTTTCACCGGGCCTAGGCCGCGGGCTGCAGCCCTGGAGCATCGCACACACGGTTCCCGCGCCTGCCCTGCCTCTACCTCTCCTGAATGTTCACCTTCTGGCCTCAACATAGCAGACCATGCAAGGTTCTCCGCATGCATAACACAAGAGGGACGGAGCGGTGGGGATGGGGGCTGCGGGGGGAGGGGGGAGCTCCAGGATGGGGCACCAGAGGGGCTGGCATTGTCCTCGCATGGGGGACAGACGATCCCCCCCCAGTAGAGAGAAGAGAGAGGGACGACACTGGTACGTCAAGCCAGGGCCAGCCCACCAGGGCCAGGTTCCCCCCACCAGGGTAAAGGGCATGGAGGGGGCGGGTGTCACACGGCACACAGATAGGGGAGGGGGCAAGATAACTGAACTCAAAATTTAACCGAAGAAAAGGAGTCAAAACAGAAACAAAAAAGAAAACTAAAATAATAATCATATAATAATAACGGAAACAAAACAAAACAAAAAACCACAAATGTCATTATATACCCAAACCAAAATGATCTGCTGGGGAGCCTGACTTTTTTTTTTTTCTTTCTGTTAATATTTGACTCTGTTTTGCGACCCTGCCAAGAGCTCAGGGGTGTTCAGTAGCTGACCAACTGTCTTTCTGTTTCTCTCTTTTCTTTTTCTTTTCCTTTTTTTTTCATTTTTTTCTTTTCTTTTTTTTTTTTTAACGTTCTGATTTTTTTTTTTAAGTCCCTCTTGGTTAACGTCCACTTACCAATAAAGTGGCACTTCCTCCTTTAGTAGGTGAGTTGTGTAAGAAAAGGGAAAAGTGTGGTAGCATAAGTTCATCATTAGAGTCACAAAAATGCAAGAGAGATAGAGAGAGAGAGAGAAAAACGCAACCACCCCAACTCTAGGCCCAAGAGGAGGCCGATTCACCTCTAGAGGACCAGCAATGTCCAGCTCCACGGGCCTCAGCCAGTGCTCTTGGCTGACATCTGGATAGGGCTATTAATTTATTTTTTTTTTTCCAAGAGTGAGTTAGGACCAGAAAGGTAACCTGTCACCATCCGAAGGTCCCTGGCTGGGAACTAGGAATCTGAGAGCCTACCACTACCTCAGCACCATGGGGCCCCTGGACAAATTAATTTCCCCAATCTAGGAGTCAGTTTCCCCGTCCGCACAATGAGGGTTTGGCTTTTTGCTTCCCAATGTCTCTTCCAGGGTAAATAGTCCGAGATTCTCTGATTGCACCATCCCCAGCCTCCCCATCCACCCCTGCACAGAAGGACCCTCCTGACTTTGGGCCCCAACCTCACAAGGGCAGATGGTACTATTCTGTTTACAGATCTGTCCCTGACCCTTCCACAGTCTTTACCCAGCCAGATCTGCTGTCTGTAACCTCAGGTTTGCTTGTTGGAGACAGAGTCTCGCTATGTAGCCTTGGCTAGCCTTCAGATCCACTGGCTTTTGCCTCTCAGTGCTGAGATTAAAGGCATGCACAACCACACCAGCCATGCACCACCATATGCACGGATATCCTTGTATTCTCTTTCTTGACAGATCTCATGTAGCACAGGCCGTCCTGGAATCTAGAATTCAGTATGCAGCCCAAGGTGACCTTGGACTCCTGATCCTACGGCTGCCACCTCTTGAGTGCTGCGATTACAAATGCACACCGCCATACCCAGCTTCTTCTGTTTTTAGACAAGGTCTTTCAATATAGCCTTGAACTTGAGATCCTCTTGTCTCAGTCCTCTGAATGCTAGGAATACAGGCATGTACCACCACATTGGGCATAATCTCATTTTTTAGCATAAAAGATGGCACTGAGTCCTTAAGACTACTGGTGGAGGAAGGAAGCTTTGGGCTCACTAAGGGCCGGGGTAATCAGGGAGTTCCAGGTGCCGGGAGAGGTCTGAGCTGTGTTCATTCTGCTGTCTCTTTGACTCATCCAGGGTACCTTGCAGTCACGGATAACAAAACATGATTTCCTTTGCCTGGCCCTGGATGTTTCTGGCAGAGGGGATCAGGAGCCCAGACATCTCTCTCTGAAGGGCTCCATAGAGCTCAACAAAGACCTAGAGCCAGGAAGTGGGCTCCACTGCTGGCAATGTACAGCCAGTTTGTGATTGGCGGCTGAAGCAACCAATGAATACTAGCCATAGCCGGTGAGTACACCGTGGGAGTCAAGGAGGCCATGAAGACTTCTCTCAGGAGAGCTGCTCTTTTTTCAAAGCAGAGGCAGGCAGAGGTGTCCAGAGTGGGTAGGATCTGGTAGCCGCTTGCTCCGCAGAGCAGCCTTTGCCTCCTGATCAGCTTTGGCTAGGGGAACTGGAGGCTTACTTTTGCTTTATTTTAGACAAGGTCTCGCGTAGCTAAGGCTGGCCTGGAACTCTGAACTCTTGATATAGTTGAACTTCTGACTCTCCTGCCTTCACTACTTGAGTGCTGGAATTACAGGTGTGCTTACGCAGTGCTGGGGATCGAACCCAGGGCTTCATGAATGCTAGGCAAGCACTCTGCTGTCTGAGCTATATTCCCAGTCCTATTTTTTTTTTTTTTTTTAATTCAAGAAGGGTCTCACATAGCCCAGGCTGGCCTCAAATTCTCTATGTAACCAAAGATAATCTTGAACTCCTGAAAATCCCTATCTCTGCATCCCAAGTGCTGGATTACATGCCCAGATTATACCATGCCCAGTTGTAAAGACGGTTTCATTCTCAACAGACATCCCCAGGAGAACCTTCTGCTCTCCTTCCCACCCTCAAGCAGACAACCTCTCACAGTCCCTAGTCTGTACCAGGGTTCTCTCATTGAATTTCCTTCTAGAGAAAGACATCTCCAGGATCTTCAAATGCATTGTATGCCCAGGGTGGTCAACTAGTTAAGTAAGCAGATATAAGGTAAGGGAGCCTCTGGAACAAATGCATGGTAACTCACAGCTCAGGGTCACCACAGACCCCTCCTTTGAGGCTACTCTGGTCAGGGGAGGCAGCAAGGCCAGTGGTGAAGGAGTGCATATTGGGGTCAGGAGCAGACTCTGTGTGTCTGAGCTAAAGACCTGACTCAAGGCAAGGACAGGGTCAAGGAGGGTGATCAAGTAAGTCCACGATGCTCCTTTCCACAGACATGCAGGAACCCCTTCCCACCTTTTTCCCCTGTCAGTACTAGAGGTTGAATCTAGGGCCTCACACATGCGAGGCAGGTTGCTCTCGCTGAACTACAGTCCCAGCTCCCCCTTTCTCACTTTTTTTTCTTTTTTTTTTTTTTTTTGGTTTTCCGAGACAGGGTTTCTCTGTGTAGCTTTGCGCCTTTCCTGGAACTCACTTGGTAGCCCAGGCTGGCCTCGAACTCACAGAGATCCGCCTGGCTCTGCCTCCCGAGTGCTGGGATTAAAGGCGTGCGCCACCACCGCCCGGCTCACTTTTCTTTTGACAAGATTCTATGTAGCTCAGTTAGGGCTCAATGTCTCCTCAAAGTTGATCTTGAACTTTTTGAATGTTTTTCTTTAAAACCAAAAAGAAAGAAAGAAAAAATCTTTTGTGAAGACGGACTCAATTCAACCCCAGGGTGGCAGAGGGTGGCTGCTTGCCCCCAAGATTGTCACCCCACCGCTGCTTTGGTGGACACATGCTGCCTGACATTGAACTTCTGTTCTTCCTGTCTCCACCTCCATGAGTGCCAGCATTACAGACATGAACCACCATGCCTGGTTTACGAGTTCTTTGGCTTATAACCCAATGTTTCGTGCATGCTAGGCAAACACCGGCAACTGAGTTACATCCCCAGTCCCATGCAGAACCATCTTGACTTTACATGTCTCGTACTGGAGGTGGGGTAGAGTATTAGGGATAGGAAGGGCCTGTACTGGATAGCTGAATACTCCCAGTATGTTTCTGTCCCCAACCATTGAGGTTCCAGCCAAGATTGTGGCTTCCTACCTGTAGGTCTTGAAGTCTCAGTTCCCTATCACTCTCCTCTGATCCCTTGAGAGTCTACTGACCTCCCCCTAGCCCAAGAAGATCCCCTGAGGGGATCCAAGTTGATTATGAGAGTTTATGCTGTCTCATACTAGATGGGCTCTGCTTCCCCACTGATAAAATGAGGATGACCAGAATCTCTGTTGGGTTGGTCTATAAAGGGATTGGCTTCTTTGGCTCCCAACAGACTAAAAGGATTAGAACAGGAAGAAGGCCTGGGGTCAGATGGAAAGGGTTCGGTCCCCTCCATCCCAAGACTGCAGAGATGGGAGGATGGTGCTGTCAGAGAGTCCTTGGGGGAGGTCAGCTGCCAAGAAACGGTCACCGGATCCTGCCAGAGGCTGTGCCTCATCCTTGGCTTGGCTGGGCCTCATTCTTCCTAGGGGTTGAAGGAAAGCCAGGGGATATGGACTTTCTCCTTCCTTCCTTCCTTCCTTCCTTCCTTTCTTTCTTTCTTTCTTTCTTTCTTTCTTTCTTTCTTTCTTTCTTCCTTCCTTCCTTCCTTGCCTCCCTCCCTCCCCTCCGTTCCTTTCTTTTGTGTGTGTGTGTGTGTGTGTGTGTGTGTGTGTGTGTGTGTGTGTACATGCAGAGGACAACTTGAAGAGGCTGGTTTTCTCTCTCTACCGTGTGAGTTCCAGGAACTGATGTCAGGCCACTAGGTTTGGTGACAAGCACCTTTACCCACTGAGCTATTTGGAGGACCCAGGGCTAGTCAATTAAGCGAGGCAGGCTGACCAGCAAGCCCTGGGCATTGTTCTGCCTCTACCTTCCCAGATCTGAGATTAGAAACGCAGGCCACCATCCCTGGCTTTCTAATGTGGGTTCTGGGGCTTGAACTCACGTCCTCACGCTTGCCAAGCACTTGGTACACTTGTAATTTTCTTGGCTCTGCTGGTGACATCATTTTTTAACTTGTGTAAGAAAGATGTGAGGGTCAAAGGGAACAACTGAAGGATGGGAGAGGGGACAGTGTGATGGACAAAGGCGAGAAAACACTAGACTGCTTTGCATTGTGTCCCCTACGTATCCCAGGACTGGTGCCTGCTTGCCTCTGTCTCAGTTTTCCCTTGTTGATATCTAGGAAGTCTTGAAGGGTGGAGCCTCCAAGTTTTCATCAGGCTGGGACACTTCACCCCTTCAGACTCGCAGCCCTTGTCCCCTGCGAAGAACAACTTTGTCACCTCCCTTCCAGCGAGCACCATCCAAGATAGCTGCAGCGCTCTGAGGAGTCAGCTGTCCAGACCTTCCCTGGGATAAACAGGGGAGCGGCATCTAACCCTTTCCTTGAAGTTGAAGATGAGGGTTACGAGACCTTGAAATGGCTATTGGGCTATTGGGAGCTCAAAATTCTGTGGCTACCTTCAGGTAGAACAGGAAGCAGGTGGAAGGAGGGTGGGGTGGTGGTCTCCTGAAAGACCCACTTCTGACTCTGCCACTTTCCAAGCACCTAGCTGAGCACAGGAGTGGCAATCATAAATCTCATGCGATATAATGCTTACTCTACCCAGAGTTACTTTGGCTATAAGTGATTGTCTCTTCCCGATCGTTCTGCACCAAGGGATACCATTGAACTGCTCCAATTCAGACCTTCAGAAGAAGACAAGACACTGGGCTCTTGGAGGAGCCCCTGTTCTGGGGGTAGGTAAGCTCTGATTTTATCCCATTCTGAAATCACCCCGGAGAGTTTTGGCCGAGTAAGTTCTCATAGTTTAGTGCCTGCTCCAGACTCTCTGAACCACTCCATTGCCACATCGGAACCACGGAGCTGTGAGTCCCAGTGGTACTAATGCCCGTTGGTGTCCCAGACCCTGAAACTTGCACCTCCGAGCTCCATTGTGCTGTCATAAAAGGAGTCGGTCTACATCTAGAGTTCAGCCTGGCCTAGTCAGCCCCAAAGGGTTCAATGGGACTTAACTTGGAACTTGACCCTCAGCCAGAAATTCCCTCCAGATCTGGAGGCCAAGAGGTTGTCCGAGGCCACTCTTCCACTGCGTACTGTCTAGGTGGGTCCTAGAGGACTGGAGTGTGTGTGTGTGTGTGTGTGTGTGTGACCAAAGCCCCTGGCTAGAAGCTGGCAAGGATGAAGGGTGAGGGTTCAGCAACCACGCCAGACGGTAGCAGTCAAATTGGCCCCCAGCACACAGTACAGGAAGACACACAAAGATTGAATGTTAAATCACACACAAATGCGTTCAGCCAACCAAATGAGAATGAGTGTGAAGCAGGGCTTGGGGACCAGGACCAGGAGGTGGAGAGGAAGAAGCAGAGGCAGGGGAGAGATGGGAAGGAGAGGAAGGAAGAACCTGTAGACTCATCAGGGGTTAGAGGGAGAGTGACAGGAGCCAAACCATAGACCAGGGCACAGCTAGGTGGTGGCTCGTTCGGAGAAAGAGCAAATGAAAGATTAGTTAAAGAGAGAAAGAGAGAAAAAAGAAAATAAAAAAAAACCCAACCCAGAGCAAAGTAGAGGAGAGAGAGAGAGAGAGAGAGAGAGAGAGAGAGAGAGAGAGAGAAAGAAAGATTGAGATTCAAACTAAGCAGGGTGGCCAGACTTATCTGACATGAGAGGAATAGAGAGTAAGTACGCAGCTGAGCTGGGGTACCTACCTTCTCAGCGGCCAGGGACAGGGATGCAACAATAAAAAAAAGAAAAGAAAAGAAGGTCTCTGCACAGGAAATGCAGGACAATGGTGAATCCAAATGGACCCCTGCTCTGAGCCAGCAGAGGGGGAAACAGCGTGCCCTGTGGCTTCTGGGTATCGCCTCAGGGATGGAAGGGGCCACTCCGTTAGATTCATTATTTATGCATTTTAACATCTTTAACTACAGGCTCCAGTAGCCAAGCTCTCCTTAATTCTTCACGTACCGAACTCCCCAGAGGACAGGCATGCAGCAGCTAATGAATGCAGAAACTACAGGGTGGATAGAGAAGGGGCTTGGGAGAGAGGTCCAAACCAGGAGGAGAGAAACGGAAAGAGAAGATAGACCGGCGTGGAAAGATGGAGTGTGTGTGTGTGGGGGGGGGGGGGATAGAAAGGCCAGACAGAGAGAAGAGAAAGACTAGCTAAATGAGGCCGGTGCGGGAGGCTGAAGAAGGTAGGAGAGGAGCAGCACATTTAAAAGGAAAAACAACCACTTAGAAGAACCAATTCAGAAGATGGCTCTTGCCTCTCAGATTAGCCCCACGGTTTCCCTATAACTTCGTTTTATTTAACTGCTTTTTGAGACAGATGACCATGTAGCATAGGCCATCCTTGAACTCACTATGTAGTTGAGGCTGGCCTTAAACACCCAATTCTCCCGCATCTACTTCTCAAGTGCAGGGATTACAAGTGTGCACCACTGTCCCCAGATCTCACGTGGTGCTAGGGATCCGATCCAAGGCAAACACTACCAGCTACGTCCCCATCCATAACTCTCTCCCTTTTTTTTTTCCTAGAGTGGTTGAACCACACGGGTAGACCAACACTCTGTTACTGGGCTACATCCCAAGTTGTCTTTTTTTTTTCACTTTTGATTTTGATTTTCTTTCTCAGTCTAAGTTACCAAGAGTGACCTTGGCTGGCCTTGAACTTCCTATCTTCTTTCATCAAGTGCTAGGATTCCACGTGGACACCACCAGGCCTGGCTCTGTTTTTCAATGGAGGATTATCTAGAGCAGAGACACCAGTAGCTTGTCCCCAAACTAGAGCAGTGCTTCTGTTTACCCTAGACTGTCCAGCTTAGACAGCTTTCCCTGAGTTAACTCTGCAGCTGCCTGCAGACCCCTCCTCCAGGCTTTCTAGGGAGCAGGAGCCTGACAGTGGCTACCCCTTCCTGTCCACAGCATCCAGTCAGTGACCCAGGACAAATCCCTTCTCTCTGTGTGGTCCCTAGCTTCTTGCAAGGTTCTCTACAGACTCAAACACCAGTGTTGTTAATTTAAAACTTAAGCTAATTCTAGTGTGTTCCCCGGGGGTTAACAAAAGAGCTAGTTACCCTTCCTTACTTAGCAGGTGTTGTTGGTGTGGCTGCTATTTGTATTGGAGTTGTGTTCCCTTTTAAATTCTGATCACAAGAGAAAGAAAGTATATACAGATGTGGGCATGACTATGTAGACTTGAAATTCAAACATCACCTCTGCACTAGAAGAAAGGTTTCCACGGTAACACACACAAAAGCAAAGTTCTAGAACACAGAAAGAGAGAGAGAGAGAGAAGGAAAAACAAAACCCAAAACAAACCCAGAAAGATAGCTTGCATTTTGGTACATTACAAGATTGCTTTTTTTTTTTTTAAATAAAGAAAAAGGAAATACAAACAAAAAATAAAAAAAACAAAGTAACAGGAAAAAATGACATCACCTCCCCCACCCTCAGCTAAACAAGATATGGAATTATAGTATTATTACCACGTTTCAAATGGGAGGCTAAAAAACAAAGACACAGGTGGGATTAAAAAATGCTGAGCTTCTCTGTTTTCTGTATCTTTCTCTCGCTTTTTCTTAAAGGCAGTGTCGGAAATTCTTTCCCCCAGTACTTATGCCCAAAACTTTTTTTTGAAATGCTGAAGGCTATTGACCCCCTCCCCCCAGCCCTCCCTCCATCTCACCTTTCTGGGTACAGGAGAACCAGCCTCTTTAACACCCCCCCACCACCAAAGTCTTTTTTTTTTTTTTTTTTTAAATAAAAGAGAGGATCCGAGTGTAGATTGGAGATCTGGAGTGTTTAAAGTCTCAGACTGTGCAGGATGCAAAGGTGAGGGATAAGATTCTGAGCTATGCTTTGTGATAAGAGTAAACAGTGTGCTTGGAAACCCCCCATGGCCGTGTGAAAATGGAGTCCTGTTTTGGGCAGGAGATATAAACTGCTGACTCCCGCACAGCCATCTAGGTACTGTTGCCATTTTGTCTGCACCCCCGCCCCCCATGTCTAGTTACTGTATCCATTTTGTTTACATATGTACAGGACCCTTGGAACGGGGCAGTGGGCAGGGAAGTTGGTAGATTTCCAAGACCCCACAGAAGGGATCAGACATAGGATGGGACCTACTTTCAGCCCTGGTTTGGAAAAACAAACTGTGTTTTGGGGTCTTAAAGGAGGTCACAGATAAGAGACTGTGCCCATAGGTCTTGTGCTCAGGAAGTTTGGGGATGGCCATGCTTCTGTTTAGGTTAGCCCATCAGTTCCAGCCCCTGCTGGCTGCTTTAAGACACCCCATTGTGCCCTCTTACACTCCAAAGAGAGATCCAAGGGACATCAGTGACTGGACATCAGGAGCCAGGCCAAGAATCAGGCATTCTTTCTAGAGCAGTCAAGAGGCAGGCTCTGCCATACAAATTCTAAGAACAAAAGCTTTGTGCCCAGCCTTCCTTCACCTTCCTCTGACACCACAGGAGGAAGAATAGTTCAGAAAAGGGATCGAAAGAAAACAAACAAACAAACAAATCAAAACGAAACCGACAAGTCCAGGTTCGTGTTGGCTGCTAAGACCTGCGGTCTGGAGAAGGGTAGCTCGCCTCTTGGGCAATGCATTGTGGGTGTGGAAAGGACTCTGCTGTTCTACCCAAAGCCCCTGAGCCCACACAGCGGCCCTGTCAGCACTGAAGCACCCTCTTCTTAAGAGGCCTCAACCTCATACTGGGATTGACAGATGGATGGGGTCTAGAGACCTTTGTGTGGCCCATGTGTGGAATAAAAGGACTAGTGTTTTGTTCAGGCTCCTACGATCACCTCACCTGCCTGAAGGTCTAGAGGTGATTGTGTCCCTCCCTAGGATGGATGGGGACAGTTTGTGGTGGGGACCGTAATGGTAGGGGTGTTTGGGGTCTTGGTAGTGATAAGCCTGGGAAGTGAGGATGGCAGATTTGAGACACCACTCCGAATTGGGCAGTGCTGGGGCCCGAGTACAAAAGAAGCTCGTACAGGCCCTGAGCGAAGTGGAAAGGGCTAATGAGAGAGAGGGGTGAGGGGACAGAAGGACTCAGAGAAGGGGTAAGGGCTTGGATGTCACGTGACACCCGCTGGCGTTTGAGTCACTTCTCTCCAGTTCCTGACTGACGTGTGTACTGTCCACGCCTGTTCCCGGAAGGCAAGAAACCTCGGTTCATCCCCAGCTATCCCTACGGTCAGGCCTTGTCTGACCTTCGCTTTGCCAAGCACGAAAGCGGCCCAGGCCTGCAGGTCCCCACCCCTAACCCCTCACCAGACCACCAGGCCCAGGTGGGAGCAACACCCAACCGACACCCAAGGGAGCATTCCAGGTGACTCTCGGCACCCGATGCCCCTTGCGGAGCACAGGTCGGAGGAGGGCTGGGAAGGGAGAGAGTGTTGGGTCGGGTCACCCATCAACGGCCCCGCCCCTCCGGCTACCCGGACCCCATCCCGCACGCACGGCGCAGCCCGCGAAAGCGGAGTGGCGAACCCTCCGCAAAGCCAAGCGTACGTACATCGGGCGGGCTGTGCGCCGAGCCGGGGCGGCCCCCGTGCGCTCCGCTCCGCTGCCTGCTGCCTCCGTTCTGTTGGGGCGACCCCCATCCGCTGCCGCCCGATGGGGACGGCGACCGGCTCCCGCTGGATCGCTGGTTGCCCGTCTTCCGCCCGTCATCTCGATGCTTGGGGCTCAGCCTGGGGGAGCGGAGGGATGGCGGGGGAGCCGGCGTGGGACGCCCCCTCTGCAGGCCGCCTGGTTCCCAACTCGCGCTAGCCCTGCACTGCCTTGACTTCCCATTTAGGCTCTTCCTCCAGGTGGGCACCAGCTTGCTTCTGGCTGATGAACTTTGGTCCTGGGCACTGGCCCTGCACCCAGCGCTTAGGGATGCAACCCTCCCCTCCATCCCCGAGTTGAGCTAAATACATTTTTTTTTGAGACAGGGTCTCGTGTAGCCCAGGCTGTCCTTCAACTCTACGTCTAGTCATAATGACCTTGAACTTCTGATCCTCCTATCTCTATCTCTAAAGCGCTGGGCGTGCAGGCGTGCACCACCACAATTGGATTATGCAGTCCTTGGGGGTCAAACCCAGAGATTCGCCAGGCAAGCACTCTATCATCGGGGATAAATCTCCAGCCTCCCCCCCCCCCCAAGCATCACCTCTTGTGTCCACCCAAGGCTTCAGCCTACCTGCTGGGTGATCCGGAATCGCTGTAGTGTGAGGTCATCGAGGGGCAGTGGGAACTGACACTGCTGTGGTGGTGAGCCCTCCGGCCTGGGGATTCAGTGTGAGGCCTGGTGTGGGCAAGGGGAGTCAGCCGGAACTGAAATGTTATCTACCTTGACCATGGCGTTGCCTGGCCTGACCTCAGGGATTTGGTGTAAGTACCAGAGGAAGGTCACTGCGGGATCAGCCCCACCCCCAAGCACAATCTTCTACAAAAGAATTTTTTTTTTTACCTGAATGGGGTTGGGGCTGGGGCTGGGTGTAGGGTCCCCAAAAGTCATCTCTGAGAGTTAGGGGTAAGTGTCTTTTCCTGGAGACAGCCCCAACTTCCAAAGACCATCTCATCTCTCACCTGGTCTTCTTAGAATGGGGTGTGTGTGAAGGAGGTCAAAGGGCAGGAAGGATGGATGGGTGCCAAGGGGCGTAGGCCCTACCAGTCCTAAGTGGCCACTGGCTCACAGGGGGTCCTCAGCACATTTTAAGTTGTTTGTCTGGCATGATTAGGGAGCTATCCTTTTTACCTCAAGTTGCCTTGGAGGTTTGATTCGAGATAAGTTCAAGAGGTTGGTTTTGGGGTGCTAAAAGGCCAGGTTTTCTGGGGCAGGGGCGAGTGGGGTGTCCTTACCTCTTGCGTTCTTTGTTTCTCTCTTTTCTTTTGCTCTTGAGGCTTCGAGATCTGCAGGAAGCAGAGACCAAGTCTGAGCACGGTGGCACCAGAGTGACCCAAGAGCCCTGGAGCCCAGCTGAGCTCAGATACGGAACTTCACTTTGCTCTTCTCTTAGCTCTACACCTGGCTGAGAGGGATCTGTCCATCTCACCCAACAGGGGACAGCCAGGCTTCGTGCAGAGGAGTGTGTATGCATGTGGTGCTGGGGTAGAATCCATAGACTTCACACTTCAGTGGGCCCTCTACCACCAAGCAATGCATGCCCAGTCTGTAACCTGCTTTCCGTGTAAACATGTGATCTCACTCCACCTCTCCTCCCCATGTAGCAACTTCTCTGATGCCATGAAATCCTTTCAAATCCCAGACAAATATAACAAACACAGAAACTTAGGAAAAGGCTGGGATGGAGGGGTTCAGCTTGCTTTGGGCCTCAGTTTCACAGGGAAGAAGTACTAGCTCACTTAGAGGTCCAATCCTGGTCGTAGGGGGCTGTACATAGGATGATGGCCACTAGGGGGCAGAAGAGGCCCATGCTAGCCTTCCATCCCGGGAGGGAGCAGGAGGGCAGAAATGGACAAAATAGGAAGGGTAAGATGAAAATTATTTAGGCCTCCATACCACCAGGTACAAACGGCCTTTGGTAAATTCTGCCAAGGGAAGAGCCTGAAGACTCTGTCCCTAGTCAGGGCTGCAGGGAGGGAGTCTAGCTCCCAGGGTAAGGGTGCAACTTTTGATCCCTGATGCTGCGTTTACTAGCTTCTGCCGGGTCCCTCTTCTCAGTCATCCCTGAGGCCAGCACCACGGCCCGGCAGTCAGCCCTGTAGAGGGCTAACAATCTATATGCCAGAAACTCCGCCTCTAGCTCCAGTCTGGCCACCCCCATCTACCCACTGAGCCTCCCCTGTTCACAGAAATACTTTGTCCTGGCCTGCCTCTTTTCCTTGCGATTAGGGGTCCTGATGCTTCCACCTTCGAAGAGGGCACATCAGGACTTGCGGTTCTCTCTGGAAATTTGGGTTGTTTTTTTTTTTTTACATGGAAGCTGAACTGAGGCAGGCGAAGGCTGACCTTTCCTCCATACCATTTGCGTAAGTGAAAGAACCCCTGGAGTGAAGGATGGAGCCAGACTGGACTTGGGGAACCCCCACCCCACTCCTGTGTGCTTGCTCAGGAAAACACAGCTCACCTGTATCGCCTCTTCCTCCGGGACCCAGAATCAGACCTGTGGGGTGATAGACAAATTCTTGTGAGTTTCCCTAGGAATGGCCCCCGAGGGGCACAGCCCAGGTCCTGAGCCCGAATGAGACAGGCTGCAGGGGGGTGGGGTGGGGTGCGGTGGGGTGGGGAGGAGAGGGCAAATTACCTATCTCTACGGTGCTTCTTTACACCCTTCTTCTTCTTGCGCAGGGGGGAAGCACTCCCACAGCTGTGGACACAGGGGTGGGTACTAGTGAGCTGGGGCTGGAGGGGAGAGGATGGGCATGGCTGAAGGGGCCTGGGGTATGGAAACCGGGAAGAGGTCCCAGGCTATGAAGCCCAGAGCCCCTTGTATAGAATGACCTTGTCTAGAAAGCCTATGGACCAGATTGGCAAAGACTTCTAAAATTGATACTATTGCCTGTCCCTTAGTCACCTTTCCTAATTGTGCGTGTGTGTGTGTGTGTGTGTGTGCAGATGCACACCTGTGTGCACAGAGAGCCCAGAGGTCAACCTTGGATATCATTTATGAAGTACTAACCACATATATTTATTTATTGTGTGTGCGCGCACACACATGCACGGAGCTCAAAGGCCAACCTTTGAAAAAGTTCTCTCCTTCCACCAGGGAGGTCCTGGTGACTCTACACGCGTCACCAGGCTTGGTTGCAGTCCCTTTGGCTGCTGAGCCATCTCACCAGCCCCTGTGTTTTCTGAGTTGGGGTCTTTCACCGACTTCTGGGACATGCCGACTTGACTAGGCTGGCCAGTGATCCCGACTCTGTTTGCTTGGCTATTTTTGTTTGTTTGTTTTGGAGACAGGACTTGCTGTGTAGCCCAGGCTAGCCTTGCACTCATGGTCCTTCTACCTCAGCCCCCTGAGTGGTGGGATCACAAGAGTGTGCCCCCTGTCATGTATAGGGGAAGGGAAGAAATGCTTTTCCGGTCTGGTTTTCTTACAGGGCTGGAGACAGAACCCAGGGCTTTGTACTCAGCAAACTCACCAGCTCTGAGATGTCTCCAGCCCTGGGGATTTCTGGGCTATGCAAACCAGAAAGAGCAATGTTCAACCCCTGAGGTGCCAGGCCTCTTGCCTCTGGAAGACGGCCTTGCGTTCTTTCCCACCCACAGGTTCCCCCACCCTGCGCCCCAGCCCCCCTCCCCGTTCCTTTGACTCCTGCAAATGTCCTCTGACCTCCACACACAAGCTGTGATGCATGCATTCTCTACACGCCCCCTCCTTTCTCTTCCCTTTGTGTCTCTCAAAATCAATGTAAAAAGTAAGAAGCGGGCTAGGGCTGAGCAGATAGCTGATGCACAACCAGAGAACTGGAGTTCGGGTCCCCAGCACCTGCATAAAAACCCAGGCATGGTAGCACACACCTGCAATCCCAGAAGTAGACAGTGGAGACAGGAAGAGCCCCAGGGCTCCAGCCAGTCCAACGGAAGTGGTGAGTACCAGGTACAGAGATACCCTGCCCCCAAAAATCTCAGGTAGAGAAAAACAGAGGAGGTCATTCCATTGTCCTCTGGCTTCCCCATGCGCACACATGGATACACAGGGGTGCTCGCATATGCTCGCATACATGAATGCACATGCATATGCCATGAATATCTACACACACACACACACACACACACACACACACACACACACACACAAAACCCTGGGGATGCAGAGATGACTCTGTGATTAAGAGTGTGTGCTGCTCTTCCAGAGGACCAGAGTTCCGTTTCTAGCACCATGTTGAGGGACTGGCAACCACCTCTACTGGCACACCCCCACACACTCCCTCGCACACCCACATTCACACCCACATACATACACATACACACACACACACACACACACACACACCGCCCCCCCTCCCACAGATGAAATAAAATCAGCTGTGAGGTCATTAATTTGAAATAATTACTAACTAAATTCTGTGTTTAAAACACAAAACCCTGGGCTGGAGAGATGGCTCAGAGGTTAAGAGCACTGACTGCTCTTCCAGAGGTCCTGAGTTCAATTCCCAGCAACCACATGGTGGCTCACAACCATCTATAATGAGATCTGGTGCCCTCTTCTGGCCGGCAGTCATACATGCTATATACATAATAAATAAATCTTAAATATATATATATATATATATATATATATATATATATATATATATCAACAACAACAACAACAACAACAAAAACCCCACAAAACCCCAAAGGCCAGGTCCATGGGTCAGTGTCGGGCTTTCCCAGCACATGTGAGGCCCAGGGCTTGATCTGCAATACCACACAGGCAGATTCTAAGCCAACAAGTCTCCAGTAAGAGACACACTCATTAATTGGAAGACTGATTTTATATTTTAAAAAGAAAGATAGAATCATGTGTGGTGGCACATGCCTTTAATCCCAGCACCCAGGAGGCAAAGGCAGGCTGAGCTCTGTGAGTTTGAGGCCAGCCTAGGCTACTTAGCAAGGATCTAGACACTAGGGTTGCATAAAGAACAAACAAACAGAAAAACAAACAAAAAGGCGTGTAGGCAGCTAACTATGATGGGGTGAGCTAACCCTTAGGTGAGTCTCAAGAATGTGATCCAGAGGGAAAGTGGCTCAGCTGTCATCCCAGCTACTCAGGAGGTTGAGGCAGGAGGATCACAAATTCAAGGCCTGTTTGGGCTCCAGAATGAGTTTAAGACAAGCTCTGGCAATTTAGAGGAAACCTGGTTTCAAATTAAAATAAAAAAGATGACTGTGAGGGTGACCCAGTGGGAGAGCCCCTGCCTAGAATCCCCCAGTGAGGGGCTGGGGTGTGGCCCAGTGGTAAAGCACCTGCCTAGAATCCCCCAATGAGGGGCTGGGAGTCCAGCTTGCAAACAACAGACTGTCCCTGACAGCCTTGGAGTCACCACACAAATATTCGGGAGGCTTGTTTGGGGGGAATAGAGAGACTAATGTGAGTCTCCTGCCTCCACAGACCCAAGCACCCCCACATCCCTTAACTCTGCTCTTCCTCATCGTGAAGCTGGTCGCTTCCGCCCATCTGTTCTGGTCTCCCTCCACTGACATGTCCAGCCCCCCTGAGTTCGAAGGTCCATCACCGCCCACGCAGCTCCTCAGCCACACAGATGCCTGATGTGTAAAACACAGTCTTTAGTGGAACTGCTAAAGGTAAGGGCGTGACAAGAAGCTTGTGGGTGAGCTGGTGGGAGCTGGGAGCTTCAGTTGACACAGGCTTGAACATGATGAAGGGTATTTACGAAATCAAGTTGCTCCCTTTGGGCAACGCCTAATACAGGGCCTTTCCGGTCTTTGTAACTGCCCAGGTAAGTCGGCCGCTGATACCCTTCACGCACCCCTAGCTTCCTGCTACTTCCTCCTTGTCTGTGCTTCCTTCTCTGATGGCTCCATCTCCAGGGTATCTTCCTCTATACCTCTCAACTTTATTTAAAGAAGTTTATTTTGTGTGTATGATTGTTGCCTGCCTAGGCACACCATATACATGCAGTGCCTGTGGAGGCCAGAAGAGGGCGTTGGATTCTCTGGAACTGAAGTTACGGATGAGCTAACCTATGGCTGCTGGAGCCAAAGCCTGGTTCTCTGCAAGAGTAACAACAAGTGCTCTGAGCCATCCCTCCAGCCCCTCCACCTTAGCTTTTGGAGACAAGGTCTCTCACGGAACCGGAGCTCACTGCTGGAACTAGCGAGCCAGCCAGCAAAGCCCTGGGAGCCACATGTTCCTGCCTCTCCAGTGCTCAGCTTGCAGACCCACGCTAGCACACACGGCTTTCGTGTGAGTGCTGAGAGTCCAAATGCAGCTCCTCACACGTCTGCTGCAAGCATTTTACCCACCGGCCTCCATCTTCCCGACAGGGTGTCTCTGCAGCTTTGGAGCCTGTCCTGGATCTCCCTCTGTAGACCAGGCTGGCCTCAAGCTCACAGAGATCCACCTGCCTCTGCCTCCCGGGTGCTGGGATTAAAGGCGTGCGTCACCACCTCCTGGTTTATCATTACTTTTTAACTTTTACTTTTTGCTGTGGCCTCGTATGCCGAACACCAGACTTACTTAACATGTTTTGCTCTTAAATCCATATTTGTCAACTAGTTGATGGCTCATTGTGTCCATGGGATAGGGAGATGGGTACCAGAGGATGGGAGTGTCATCCCACCGTAGAGGTGACCAACATAGGCTCTGAAGTGAAAGGGTGTATTGAGTCAGATGCAGTGGTACTCCCCTGTGATCCCAGCGTTCGGGAGGTGGAGGCAGGAGGATCAGGAGTTAAAGGTCAGCGAGTTCGAGGCCAGTCTAGGCTACATGAGAAATCAAAGCAAGAGGGGGAGTGGGGAGATCGTTCGGTCAGTAAAGTGCTGGTTAGGCCAGCAAGAGAACCTGTGTTTGATCTCAGAACCCACGTAAAAAGCCAAGTGTAAGGATGTGCTCGAGTGATCCCAGCACTGAGGAGAGACAGACAGGAGGATCTTTGGAATGTGCTGGCCAGCCTGTCTAGCCTAATGGTGAGCTCCCAGCCAGTGAGCGATTCTGTCACCAAATATAAGGTAAATAGAAATTGAGGAAGATACCAATGTTGATTTGTGGCTTCCACACATATGTACACACACACACACACACACACACACACACACACACACACACGAGATTGTTTCTCACTGGCTGGTCTTCATGCTAGCCTTTTTTCTTTTTAATCAAAAAGAAACTTTGGAGGGGGTAGTTTTTATTCCATTTATTGTGTGTGTGTGTGTGTGTGTGTGTGTGTGTGGTGTGTGAGCATGTGTGCTACAATGTACCTGTAGAAGGCAGAGGATGACTGGCTGGATTTTTTTCTCTTTATCCACTACATCGGTCCCAAGGATCACACTCAGGACATCAGGCGTGATGGTAAACACCTCTACACACTGAGCCTTCTCACTGGCCGGGATGCCGACACTGTTTACTACTAGTTTTCTACTAGACAGGAGCATAATGGACCAAGCAGCAGAGGAGTGAGCCGAGATAGTGGTGGGATTCTGGGCAAAGGGTCTTCCTCCTCTGCTCATCCACTCAGCCACCATGCCACCTGGCCTTACACAGGACCAGGGAAGAATCAGGCCTACATTCTTTTATCTCATGCCTCGAAGTGCAGGGCAAACATTGATCCTATGGCTATTACGATAATTGCTAGTCCGGGTGCCAGACAGTATTGCGAGCATTTTCCATGTATTTATCTCATTTAATCATTGAGTATTCAGAACAAGCCTTTGACATAGGAACCATCATTAAAATTCCCGTCTCACAGATAAAATGATGAGGTACAGGGAGGTCACACCATGTCTAAAATTAGATGTGTTGAGAAAATGACTGGATTTTGTTCGCACTGTATTAGAAAGTAGCTTGTAAACATTGCCTCTCTAAGCCCGCTTTCCCAAACACTTTGCTATATTATATAACCATGAAACTCCCTCTTTTTTTTTTTTTTTTTGGAAACAGAGTGTCTGGCTGGTGAGATGGCCCAGAAGGTAAAGGTGCTTGCTGCCAAGTCTGATGATCTGAGTTCAATCCCTGGTGCCCACATGGTGAAGAGAGAGAACTGACCCCGGCAAGTTGCCCTCTATATGCATGCCATGGAACATGCACTTTTAAACACACACACACACACACACACACACTCACACTCACACACACACAGTAAATAAACAAAAAATCAAACTATGAATAGGTAGGCTATTGGAAGGTCGTGAATTTGGTAGGTGAGGCCCGCTGAAGGATGTGGGTCATTGTGGGGAATGTCTTTGACGGGCTTGTCTTGCCCTTTGTCCTTTCCTGTCTCTCTGCAGTAGATCTGGCTGCAGTGATGTATACCATCTATTTCAACGTGTTTCCTCTGCCATGAATTAAACCTCCGATGCCAGGAACAAAACAGCCCGAGTTGTCTGTGTCTCGTGCTTTGACCACAGATCTGGAAAGGTAAAGAAACACACAGTGCTCCCAAGGGATTCATCTTCCAACGTTTCCAGGGAAACGTCTCCGAACAACATCTGATCGAATTCTGCTCTCCGTCACAAGCCTTTTCCTGGTTTCTGACTTCTGCAGGGTCATTTCTCGACATGGCGGCAGTATAATATTCCGATGGCAGTCTGGAGAGAACATCGTCACCAGAAACAATCACTCAAGTCAGCCTGTTAACCCAAGGGTGAGGAGGGATCGCTTTCTAGGAGTGATGCCATCTCTGTTGTGAAACCGGGGTGATCTAACGACCCCCAAAGGCTCTCAGGGTGGAACTTTTCATTCTGGGTGTGTCTCCATTGTTTACATTTTTTTAGAATTAGATTTATTTATTTTATTTTGTGTGTGCGTGTCTTGCTTGCCTGTCTATATGTGCACCATGTGCATGCTTTAATCCCACAGAGGTCAGAAGAGGACTCCAGATCCCCTGGAACCAGAGTTAGGAATGGCTCGCTATGAGCAACCATGTGGGTGCTGGGAATTGAACCTGGGTCCTCTGGAACCAGTGTTCCCAATCACTGGGCCAACTCTCCAACCGCCTACTCTTGTTGCTTAACTATAGGAGCTTCCAAATTTGGGGCCTGGGGTATACTTGTATGGTATAGAACTTACCTAACATGCCCCCAAAACAGTAGTCTATAATTTATGGAAGATCAAGGTTGAAGGCCTAGGCATAAATGCAGGGACTTGGTGCTGTATGGAGTCTGGCAGTTGGCAGTTGGTAGGAGGCATGGAGACAGCCAGGCAGAAGGAAATAAGTCAAAGATAATTGAGCATATGGTATTGTTGGCAGTATACGTAGATGATGGCGGGGGCCACCTAGGAGTGATGTGTGTTTGCTGTGTGCCAGCTATTGATCCTCACACTATATTCGTTTATGTTTTCCTCATTCAGGGAATGGAAATCAGAGCCTCCTGCATGCTACACAGGGGCTTTACAGCTGAGGCACACCCTCAGAGTCTTAATGGAGGTGGGGTGGGGGATTCTAGGCTGACTCATACCCCCAGCCCTTCCCTGGGAGATTCTAGGCAAGTGCTCTACCACTGGGCTAGCCTATGAGGTGGGCATTAGTACCTTCCTCTTAAATATAAAGATATGAAGAGCCAGAGATGTCAAGGGTCTGCTCAAGTCCTACAGCTGGGGTGTGGTGCAGCTGGGATCCAGCAGCCAGGACAGTATCCTGGGACTTGGAGATTTTGACAGATGTCTGGAGTGTCTATCTCTCTCACTTACACATCAAAGATGTGAAAACTGGCTCAGATTCCAGGTGCATATGTGGCCAGACAGTGCAAGCCCTTCCTCACCCTTATCCTCCAGCTGTATACCCCAGGCCTAAGTACAGCAAGCATAGGTTCAGCACCACGGACAGCCTAGCCTTTAGGCGGTCCCCCACCGCTGGGTGTACTTGTTGCAGTTCTGTTATTATTCCTTTCCTGCTGTTCTATGTGTGAGTGTGTATGGTGTATGTGAACATGTGTGGGTGGGTGTAGGAGGAGGACATCGGTGCCTTGCTCTATCATTCTGTCTTATTTTCTTGAGTCAGAGTCTTTTACTGAACCTAGAGCCAAGTTCAAAGGCAGGCTGGAAAGATGGCCCAGTGGTTAAGAGCACTTACTGTTCTTGCAGAGGACCGATTTGGGTCCTAGCACTCATGTTAAGTGGCTTACAACTGCCTGCAACTCCAGTTTCAGGGGATCTGATACTCTTTCCTGGCTTCCATGAGTACATGCACACACACACAAAACCTTAATAATTTTTTTGTTTGTCTTTTTGAGATAGGGTCTCACTACGTAGCTCTGGCTGTCATGAAACTCACTATGTAGATCAGACTGGCCTTGCCTCCTAAAAGCTGGAAATTAGAAGTGTGTACCACTATGCCCAGCTGTGAAAGAAAAAAAGGAAAGAGGAAAGAAAGGAAAGGAAAGGAAGGAAGGAAGGAAGGAAGGAAGGAAGGAAGGAAGGAAGGAAGAAATTTAAAAATCTTAAAAAAAAGAAGTTCAAGGTCGCCGGGCGGTGGTGGCGCACGCCTTTAATCTCAGCACTCGGGAGGCAGAGGCAGGCGGATCTCCGTGAGTTCGAGGCCAGCCTGGGCTACCAAGTGAGTCCCAGGAAAGGCGCAAAGCTACACAGAGAAACCCTGTCTCGAAAAACCAAAAGGAAAAAAAAAAAAAAAAAAGAAGTTCAAGGTCATCCACAACTACATAGCAAATTCCAGGCCACCTTGGGATACTCGTTACACACAAAAATCACCCTGTTCTTCAGTAACACCCTGATTGAACGTGTTGTTATGTGGACAGCAGGGGAGACTGCAAAGGAAGGAACTGGCTGGAGCTGGAGGGTTGTCACCGAGAACATGTTGGAAGGAAAAGGCAGAATCCAGAAAGCCCTGTTCTCACTCATGGGAGATGGAGGAGGAAAAGGGCAGGGTTTTTTTTTTTTTTGTTGTTGTTTTTTTTTTTTACTGAGATGTTGTCAGGCTGTGTGAGGTCCCAGATCCAAAAGATATGAGCTCATGGGGCCGACAAGATGGCTCAGAGAGCAAAGGTGCTTGCCGCCAAGCCTGTGGCACACACATGGTGGAAGGAGAGGATTGACTCCCAGAAGTTTGTCTTCTCACCGCCACACTGGAGCTGTGACACGCGCGCGCACACACACACACACACACACAGTAGTAAAAGTAAAAAAGAAAAAAAAGAAGTAAGGAAAATGTCTCTCTTCCCCTAGCAACTATTGACAGCTTACAGAGGCGCAGAAAGCTTTTTCAGATAGGATTTGGCATTTTGATTTATGCGTGTGTGCCTGCGTGCGTGTGTGCCTGCGTGCATGTATGCCACAAGTGTGCTGATGCCTTAGGAGATCAGAGAGGGCACTGGGCGTCTCCTGGAGTTGGAGTTACAGGCAGATGTGAGCAGCTCAACAAAGGGACTGGGAACAGAGCTCTGATCTGCAAGAGCAGTTCTGGATCTTAACTGATGAACCATCTCTCCAGTCTCTGGTATCTGTCTTTTTTGGTGACCCAGTGAGTTTCATTAAGGTTGCACACAGGACTATGAGTGAGGGGTTATTTACAGAGGCATGGGTGACTTATCAGTGGCTACACCATTAAAGAAAACGTTTTTTGGTTTTCTTGTTAGAAAATGTTTTTTAAAATTACTTATTTTTATTTTATGTGCATCTGTGTTTGCCTGCATGTACATTTGTGTGAGGGTGTCAGATTTTGGAGTTACACAGAGTTGTGAGCTGCCATGTGGGTGCTGAGACTTGAACCCAGGTCCTCTGGAAGAGCAGCGAGTGCTGTTAACTGCTGAGCCATCTCTCCAGCTCCAAGAAAAAAAATTTTTTTTTTCACGGGCTATCAAGATGAGTCTGTGGGTGAAGGCCCTGGCTGCCGAGTCTGATGACCTGAGTTCCATTTGCAGCATCCACCTGGAGTGAGGAGAGAACTAGACCCCAGAAGTTGTCCTCTGACCTCCACAAGCACACTTGGCATGTACACACACACACACACACACACACACACACACACACAGAGTAAATAAATGTTAAAACAAAAGCAAAATGTCTCTTCATTCTCTAGCAACCATTGACTGGTTAAAGACTGTTTTCTTTTCTTTTCTTTTCTTTTCTTTTCTTTTCTTTTCTTTTCTTTTCTTCTCTTCTCTTCTCTTCTCTCTCTCTCTCTCTCTCTCTCTCTCTCTCTCTCTCTCTCTCTCTTTCTTTCGAGACAGGGTTTCTCTATGTAGCCTTGGCTGTCCTGGAACTCTCTCTGTAGACCAGGTTGGCCTTTAGCTCAGAGATCTGCCTGTTTCTACCTCCCAAGTATCCCAGGCTGGTGTTGAACTCACTATGTAGCATGACAATCCTTCTGTTTCAGAATCTAAAAATCACTGATTACTGATTAGGTTTTTGTGGAACAAAAGTGGACGGAAGTTGGGGGACTCAGGAAGATACCTGCTCTTGAGCTGGCCTCACTGTCGAGAGAAAGACCAGGAGCCTTTCCCCCGCCTTTCGCACAGCCTCAGTGCTGGGGAGGGTAAGGACCATTAGCAAGGGGGTCACCCTCTGATTGTGTCCCACAGGATTAGCTGAGTACACTGTCAGGCACGGGGGTGGGCTACCCTTTACCATCTCTCCAACTCAACCTGCACCGTTTTCCACAATTTTTTTTCTTCCCACGCTGGGACTTGAATTTAGGGTCTCCAGCATGCTAGGCGAGTGCTCTAAAGCTGAGCCCCAACCCCACACTGGAGGGTTCAAGGCAAACATTCTACCACAAACAACACCTGCAGCCCCTCACTGGGGATTCTAGGCAGGTGCTCTCCCACTGAGTCACACCCCAGCCCCTCACTGGGGGATTCTAGGCAGGTGCTCTCCCACTGAGTCACACCCCAGCCCCTCACTGGGGGATTCTAGGCAGGGGCTCTACCACTGAGTCACACCCCAGCCCCTCACTGGGGGATTCTAGGCAGGTGCTCTACCACTGAGTCACACCCCAGCCCCTCACTGGGGGATTCTAGGCAGGTGCTCTACCACTGAGTCACACCCCAGCCCCTCACTGGGGGATTCTAGGCAGGTGCTCTACCACTGAGCCACACCCCAGCCCCTTAGCATTTAGGTTTCTACAATCTAGGGTGCGTCACATGCTTACTCTGGAGTACATTTTACAGGTGGGAGTAACGAACCCACAGACTCACTTGTAGCTTGCCCGTGGTCACACTCTCAGTCAGTGGCAATGTTGGGGTCTGGACATCTCAGAAGCACCCTGGCTTGTAGCCATGATCCTTGTTCTGAGATCTGGGCTCTCCTGCTGCTGACCCATAGTCAGGACCCAGGTGGGCAGCAAATGGGCCAGGCCAGAGCTTCTAGTGGGCAGAGTCCACAATCTCTCCTTCGCTCACCCCAGGCCCTAATGGCACATCCGGACAAGCTCCCCAGGCACCCAGTTGCAGCGTGAGATGCCCCCTCCCTTTCTGTCATGCAGACAAGTACTCACATGTGGGCCCCAGGCCGGTCCTCCCTGGTCAGTACTCCCTCCTTCTCCATCAGCATCTGCCGGAAGGTCCCGACCTTCTGCCGGATCTCCTCCTCGGAATACCTGTGGGGCACAGGGACCATGAGGGTTTTGCTGCTAATTTTAGGTCACTCCTTCAGCTCACTCCCACCTGCTCTCCAGTGCTTGGTCACAGTGCATGGTCTCTTGGCAATTGCTCTTTTGGTAGGAGTTTTGTTATTCTCTCTCAATGTGCCCCTTCCCTCCTGTCTCCTCCCTCCCCTTCCCTCCCCATCCTACCTTCTGCTTTCAGTCCCCTCCTCTCTTCTCCCCCCACTCTTCCTTCCCTCTTTGCTCTCTTTTTTCCTTCCTTCCTTCCCCCTCCCCCTCCTTCCCCCTCTTCCTCCCTTCCTCCTCCTCTCCTCTCTCTGTATTTTATATTTCTCTCCCTCCTTCTCTCCTTTCTCAATAATGCTTATTAGGCCCATGTAACAAACATTTAAAAGTTTTTTTTGTTTTTTTGTTTTTTTGTTTTTTTGTTTTTTTGTTTTTCGAGACAGGGTTTCTCTGTGTAGATTTGCGCCTTTCCTGGAACTCACTTGGTAGCCCAGGCTGGCCTCGAACTCACAGAGCTCCGCCTGGCTCTGCCTCCCAAGTGCTGGGATTAAAGGCGTGCGCCACCACCGCCCGGCTTAGCTCCTGCTCTTATGCAATGCACACACACCCCACTCCCATAAACATAAACAAATATATACTTAAATTTAGATTTATTTATTTTATGTGTATGAGTGTTTTGTCTGCATGTATCTAAGAGCACCATGTTCATGCTTGGTACCCATGGAGGTGAGAAGAGAGGGGTAGTTTCCCTGGGACTGAAGTTGTAGACAATTGTGAGGCACCCTGTGAGTGATGGGAATTGAACTCAGATGCTCTGCAAGAGCAGCCAGTGCTCTTAACCAATGAGCCATCTCTCCAGCATCCTATTTATATAAAGGTAGGTTGTCTGGCCAGGTGGTGGTGCATGGTGCATACTTTTTTTTTTTCTTCTTGGGCCTCGATCAGAAGGACTTGGGCCCCCCCACGAGCGGCGCCGGGGAGTGGGTCTTCCGTATGCCACATTTCACACGCCACGCGGCGTGGTGCATACTTTTAATCCCAGCACTTGGGAGCCAGAGGCTGGTAAATCTTTGTCAGTTTGAGGCCATGGTGAGTTTAAGGATTGCTGGGAATACATAGAGAGCTCCTTAAAAAAAGACTAGCAGGGAAGGGTGCGGTGGTGGTGGGTGATACATAGAGAGATGGTTTATTGGTTAGGAGCATTGGCTGCTCTTCCAGAGGACCCAGGTTTGATTCCCAACACCTACACAGTGGAGCACAACCATCTGTAATGCCAGTTCTAGGAACCCAACACCTTTTATTTGCCTCCAAAAGAACCAAGCACACACATGATACATAGAAATATGTAGGCAAAATACCCATACACATAGAATAACTTTTAAAAGTTAGGCTGGCATACCACTCTTGGGCATATACCCAAGGAATGCTCAATCATACCACAAAGATACATGCTCAACTATGTTCATAGCAGCACTATTTGTAATAGCCAGGAAACAACCTAGATGCCCCTCAACTGAAGAATGGATTAAGAAAATGTGGTACATATACACAATGGAGTACTACTCAGCAGAGAAAAACAATGACAGCATGAAATTTGCAGGCAAATGGATGGAACTAGGAAAAATCATCCTGAGTGAGGTAACCCAAACCCAGAAGGACAAACATGGTATGTACTCACTCATAAGTGGATTCTAGATATAAAGCAAAGAACAATCAGACTGCAACCCACAGAACCAGGGAGGCTATATATTTAGAAGGGGGGACCCTAGGATGACTGTGGCTTATAATAAGTTTTGGTTTTACTCAATTACTGGGCAAACCTCAATGAAACATTTCACAGTTAGGATAAGAATTTATACTGTATCAAGATGATAATAGAAAAATAAATTTTAAAAAAGTGAAAAAAAAGTTAGGCTGGGTATGGTGCCCCATGCTTTTTAGTACTTTAGAGGTAAAGTAGATCTCTGTGAGTTTGAGGCCAGCCAGGGCTACATAGTGAGATCTTGTCTCAAAATTTAAAAACTGTTTTTAAAAAGTAGTTTCCCAAATTATTTTCAGGAATTTCTGTGAATCCCAATGATGGTTGACATTATATCTTATTTTTCAATGAGAAGTAATGTAAATATTTTTACATAATTAGTCAGCAAAACTGGGGGATTGTTTAGTGTTTAAAATTTTGTATTACATTTATGTGTGTGTGCATGTGCATTCATGTGTACATGTTTGTCTGTACGCCATAGGTCCATGTGTGATCTGAGGACAACTTGTAGGAGTTGGTTCTCTCATTCCATCACGTGGGGTGACAGAGATTGAACTCAGGTCGTCAGTCTTGGTGGCAAGTGCCTTTACTCACTAAGCCACCTTGCTGGCCCATTGTTTTGTTTTTGAGACAGGGTCTCACTGTTAAGAACAGGCTGGTCTTTGATTCATGTAGCTCAGGGTAGCCTCGAACTTGTGATCTTTTGGCTTCATTCTCCCGAGTGCTGAGATTACACGCATGCAGCCGCCACAGCACAATAGATTTGAAAACATTGTGTGCATGTGTGCCACAGTACGCTTGTCTAGGTCATAGGACAACTTGCAGGAGTCAGTTCTTTCCTTCTAGCATGTGATTCCAGGTGATGGAACCCAGGTCATCAGCACCTTTATTCCTTGAGTCATCCTGTGGTCCCCCCTTTTTTTGTTTTTTTTTTCCAGACAGGGTTTCTCTGTGTAGCTTTGGAGCCTGTCCTGGAACTCACTCTGTAGACCAGGCTGGCCTCGAACTCAGAGATCCGCCTGTCTCTGCCTCCTGAGTGCTGGGATTAAAGTCGTGCACCACCACCGCCTGCCTCTTGTGGCCGTATTTTGGTTTTGATACAGATCTCATGTGGTCCAGGCTAGCCTTGAATTTGTTTTGTGTAGTAGAGGCTGGACTTAAACTTATCATTCTTGTACCTCTACTTCCCAAGTGCCGAGATTAAAGGCAGGTTCCACGATTTGTTTTCTACGTATGTGGGTGTGCATGTGTGCCAGAGCATACTCGTGGTGTGGTGCTTGGTTTTCTTTCCACCATGTGGGTTCAGGGGCTCAAATTCAGGTTGTCAGGCCCAATTTCCCATTTAATGGAAAATGCTCAGGGAGAAGAGGTTATGTAAATCAAAGTTGTAGAGACTATGAAAGAATTATTTCCAGGTACCATCAGGGTCATGAGGTTAGAGGCCCTGGCTCATGAGTAGAAAAGAGACATGGTGTAAGGAAGATGCAAACCCTAGTGATCAGAGAGATCACTATGGTCTATGCTGGGACAAATCAGGAGGTGCAGCGCCACTCAGAAGCAAGAGGAAAGTCACAGAGGGAGTGTTTAAACA
The DNA here is from genome assembly GCF_949786415.1 of Peromyscus eremicus. Taxonomy (NCBI): domain Eukaryota; kingdom Metazoa; phylum Chordata; class Mammalia; order Rodentia; family Cricetidae; genus Peromyscus; species Peromyscus eremicus. Next base: position 551,208 of record NW_026734352.1, read on the forward strand.
TTCATACAGGGGTCATTATTCTGGACTACAGGTTAGTTCAGAGAACAGGCCTGAAGCAGGCGAGCTCAGGGGCAAAGGTGATAGGCATGTTCAGAGCTGGGGCAAAAAGCCAGCAATTCCAGGAAGCAGAAGTCCAAATGGAAGTAAAGTCTAGTCCGCTCGTCAGACCCTAGGCATCTCCAATTCCTTCGCTCTCAGAGCCTGGATGGGATCCAGACTGCAGGTAGAGGTTTAGGTGGGACTGGGGGTGGTCAGGAGGGCAGAGAGAAGGAAGCAGGCCCAAACTGCAGTTACATAATGATAGCACTCTCCCGCGATGTGCAAATCACATGAACCCATATGCGACACTCAAGCGGACACTGGCCTCAGAGGCCAATCCACCCAGAGGAAGGAGGTTCTGACCATTTCTGACCCCTGTAAGGGGGTGGAAGTGCAGTACTTCCAGTTCCACAACAGCTTTGTTGACTTTTCGGACTTTTGGCTGTGGTGTGGATGATAAGAGGAGTAGTTTACAATGGGGGTGTGTAATTGAGTGTAACAAGCATTCAACTACCACAGTGATTATCGGGTAGCCAGATCTCTCTTACCTTTCTGCTTCCTGGTACTGTTAATTTATTATTACTAGGTTGGCCAGTAATGACAACTGAGATGTCAGTAAGATTAGATGATGATAAAAGATAAAGACAAGAGCTTGGTGGTAGTGGCGAAAGCCTTTGATCCCAGCACTCCGGCGGCAGAGGCCCAGGGGTCTCTGTGAGTTCCAGGACAGCCAAGGGCTACACCCAGAAACCCTGCTTCAAAAAACCACATAAAAGCCCAGCTGCGGTGGCACACGCCTTTAATCCCAGCACTCGGGAGGCAGAACCAGGCAGATCTCTGTCAGTCTGAGGCCAGCCTGGTCTACAGAGCGAGATCCAGGACAGGCACCAAAACTACACAGAGAAACCTTGTCTCGAAAAACCAAAAAATAAAAACCCATATTAAAAAAAAAAAAAAAAAGGATAAAGACAGAAATGAGAAGATAGATGGGAGAGCAGGAGGAAGGAGTGAGAACAGACAGAATATAATGGATTAGATACAAGTGTGAAGAAATGTTAGCAGCACTCAGAGGTGCATGTCTGTAATCCCAACACCCCAGAAGTGCAGGCAGAAGAATTAGTTCAAGGTGATATGCAGGATAGAGAGCTGGTTGCTAGAGAGTCTGGGCTTTATGAAACCCTTTTCAAAGAAAAAAGGTGTGGCACAGCAGTTTAGAGAAAGCCAAGCATGGAGGCTCATGATCAAGACAGAGGCAGGAGCCTCTTCAGTTTGAGAGGCCAGCCTGGGCTATAGAGCGGAAACCTTGTCACAAAACAAAACGTCCATAGCACATTCCAGGAGATACGGGGTGAATTCCACAGTGGCCTGCTAGTCCCCCCCCCCCTCCATTTATTTAGGAGGCATCTACAGAGTAGCTGAACTTTAAAAACAAACAACCTAAAAACCAGGGATAGACTTCGTTTAGTTAGGGGTTGCTAACTCCCACCTACAGGGCAGTGCTCGGGAAGATGAAGTATCTTCTTAAAGATTAGTTGGTTCACAAGACTGATTTGAAATAGCTTGAGAATTCTGTTTTTAAAGTGCCGCCGCCGTACAAAGACACAAGGAGGTTGTTAAAACGATCAGAAAAGGCGAGGGTGGAGGAGGTGGAATTATCCAGTCACCCTACTTCTACATCTGTCATATAAACTCGTTCCTCATCCTTGCTATTATTTTCTCCAGGTTGTGCCTATCGCTCAGTAAATAGCTAAATGTGAGTGCACGTCAGGGGCGGTGTTTCTTGAGAAGTGGAGTAGAGAGCCACACAGGACTCTCAGAGTCGAACTGCTCAAGCACAAATGACCAATACAAACAGACAAGCCTTCAACGTAGTTCTTCCAAACTTCTGGGTAGTCTTTGGAGGCGATTTCTCCCTTCCGGTTGGACAGAATTCCGACGTCCTAAATGGCAGTTACCATTTCTAAGGCCCGTGGCCTCAGCAGCCTCCTCCCGGAGCACATTCCCTTGGCCGGGGCAGGTCTCCACCCCCACCCGGCCCCCGGTCCCAGCGTCTCCAGCCTCGTCCCCATCCCCCAGCCTCCTAGCCACATTGCGAGCACTCGCGTCCGTCCGCAGCCAGGCGACGGCGAGGGCAGTCCCAGGGCTGCAAGCCAGTCTTCTCCTCCAGGGCGGCTGCACGTGTCCGTTCCCTGGGGTGGGGGAAATTGCTCTTCCCGCTAGGCTGCTGATTGGTGCCTCCCCCCTACTCCACCCTTCCCGCCACACTCTACCCTCCGTCCTACTCGGTTCCAGCCTAACCAGCCCCGCCACCTTCTTCCCTGGGGAGCACAAGAGGCACTTTCCGCGCTCCTCCAAAGTCCCGTTCTCCGCTGGAAATAAAAGCGCCCGAGAACAGGTGGAAAGCGCTCCGCTTCCCGGGGCCTCCGGGCTCCAGCGTGGACAGCCCACTCCCTCCTGCACCACCCTCCTCCACGGCAGGAATAGCCGAAATCCCACACGTGCGCACTCCCGGAGCTAGCCCCGAGCGAGAGCACCACCCAGCGGGCCCTTTAAAAGGACTCGACCACTGGGGCCACGTGGGGGTGGGAGAGACCCTCATTGTCCTCCGTCACCCGAGTCGCCCCACTCCCCGGCCCCAAACACCTGCACCGCGGAGCTCGCCCCCCAGCCGCCCGCGGGCTGCGCGCGGCCCCCTCCGCGTGGCGCGCGGCCCCTCCCCCGGGCGCGGCCGGCCCGCTCCCCTCCCCCTCCCTGAGTGCAGCTGTCCGCGCAGGGGTGGGGGCGGGGTTGTTGTTGTGGTGCGCGCCGGCCCCGCCCCCTCCTCGTGGGCGGCCCCTCCCCCAGGCTGCCGCTGGGCCCCCCTCCCCACCCCCATCCCCATCTGTTTGCCTCGGCGCTGAGTGGATTATATTGTATGGGACTGGGGGCGGCCGCACGGCCGCGGCGGGACGGGGCGAGCGCGCGGCCCCCGCCGGCTGCCGGAGCAGCGGCCGCTTCAGCGACTCGGCCCGCCGCCCCCCGCCCGGCGCGCCTCAGCCTGTGCTCACGCCGAGCGGCGGGAGCCGCCGCGCGCTGAGAGGCGCTTGCCCGTGGCCGGAGTCGGAGCGAGGGGAGAGCGGGCGAGCGGGCGAGCGCGGCGGGGAGATGCGCCCGGAGGAGGGCGGCGCGGCCGGGCTGGGCGAGCTCCGCTCCTGGTGGGAAGTCCCGGCCATCGCGCACTTCTGCTCGCTCTTTCGCACGGCGTTCCGCCTGCCCGACTTCGAGATCGAGGTGAGTGGCGGGCGCTGCGCCCCTTTCTCCGCGCTTCCCCGCGGGGAGTCGCGGGCCGCCGACTTGGCGCGGAGAGCGGGCGGCGAGGGGGGCTCGGCGGCGGGCACGAGGCGGCCGGCGGGCACGGGCTCCCCGCGGCCCCGCGCGCTCTCGCCGCCGGGGGTCGAGCCTGCTTTTGTCGGCGCGGGACCCGGGGGTTCTCCCGGGACTTCTCGGGCGGCCTGAGGGCGAGAGTGCGCGCGCGCTCCCCGCCGCCCGGAGCTTCGGAGGCGGCGAGCAGCTGTTCAGGCGGGGACGGGGACGGGGACGGGGACGGGCACGGGGACGGGGTGCGGGCGCACGAGCGGGGGGCCACCGCGGCCGGGCGGGAGCGGCCCTGGGCAGGGTCGGCGTTGCTCGGGAGACGCTCGCCCGGCTCGCACCTGGCCGACTTGGGGAGGCCGGTAACTCTCGGCGCTTCCAGTCAACTTTGGGCGGGCGGGGATGGGGCCTGAGCTTGGGGCGTTCTCCTGGTGGGACCGCCTGGCGCTCACCGTCGCTCGGGACGCCGAGGCTGTGGAGGAAAGTTTGGGACACCCCACCCACCCCCCTTTTTAAGAAACAGCTCCTCTTCCGAGGAACTTGCAGCCCTCTAGGTTCGAGGAGCTCGCTCGCTGCTCGCTGAGTTGATTTCGCCACCATTATGCCCCCCGGGCGAGCGAGGAGGAAAGGGATGGCTTTCTGGCCAGGCCGAAGGTGCTGTTCAAGACCCGAGGCTTTGTGATAACTGGACTGAAATCGGAGGGTCCGAGTGGCAAGGACAGTGGCGGGAGTTTGGTTAACGGAATGTGTAAGATGTCCCAAAGCAGCAGCAGCTGTAGCAGCATCTCCTCGTCTTTTCTTTTTGGATGGAGGTGTGAAATGTATGATTGGTTGGCAGGTTGAGTTGCTTTCTTTCCTGTGATAATCTCTGTTGTGACTTAACCACCTTTTTCCTCGGGACAAAGGTACACGAAACTGTTGGTCAGTTTATTGTTTCCAGTTCTGTGGGTGGCTTTACAATTAAAATAATCGAAATTAAAGTAATTTAATTGGAAGGTCTGGCCGTGTGATCGCCTCTCCACCCCCATGAACCTTGATTTAAATTTGGTGACTCCTGAGGTCTTTGCTCACCTTTGTTTTTAAAGTCAGTTGTGTTTGCAGAAATATTATTTGCATTCTCCTATGAACGAAGCGTGGGAACTTGCTCTTGTTGCAGAGTTAATGAAATCGGAAAACTAAAACGGTCTCAAGAGCTGGGTTAGGAGAATGAAGGGGAATGTAGACTGAAACCAGGGCCACTCGTTGGCTTTTGGAGGTACTCTATAAAACAATGTGAGTAGGTTGGTAGGTTCTCCAGGTCGGGGGCTTCTCCACGTTTTTTAGGAAAATGTAACTTGGGAATTTCATGAAACCGCAAAGCGTTTGTTTACAAAGTTTGAACATGGATGTAAAGAACATTTTTGTGATGAAATTTTTTAATGATATTGGACTACAAAGATAATGATTTGAGGAATCTAAAGGGGAAGAGATGCCTAATGATTCTGACGTCCTCTGTTTCCTTTTAGTTGGTTTGAAATCCTGAGTAGTCTAATTAAATCCTGCTGCTCAAAATGGTGGCTGCCGTGTGTGGGGTATTGCTTGTGACAGTGCCATATTGGGTTGCTGGTAAACTTGTCCCCAGCCCCTTTTCTTTCTTCCAAGAGAAAGTAAGTGGATGTGCCAGATTACAAATTGAGTGCATTTGAAGAACACTACCGTTGGGGAAAAGGCCACCTTTCCAAGTCCTTGTTTTCCCATTTTGTTGATAGAAAAATAGAGGAAACTCATTTTGCCTTAATTGTACTCATCATATTTAGAGTAACCTCTAATTTCTATCCTAAGTAGTAAACTTGAGGTTTCTCAGTATTAGATGGCCTAATTCCTCTAGGCAATGTAAGCACTTACTGTCCTTCACATGGTGAATAATCAGATCTACTTGACATAGTGTCTTTTAATTCTAGTGGTTAAAAAAAATGTGTGGGTGTTCCTGTGTCAGGGAGTGCTAGTGGAGGGCAGAGGACAATTTGAGGGAATTGGTTCTCTCTCTCCATGTGAGAGCCCCAGGACTGAAACTCAGGTTGTCCTCAGATTGTCCACCACCAAGCCTGACTTCACAGGGAGTCACCATCCCTGTCCCTGATTCTAGCGTTTCTTGGAAGAGACATTTTGTTAGTTAAAGTGTATGTATGTTACTTAAAAAAACATTCAACACATTAATATCCTGATTCCAACATGTATATATTTTAAATACCATGAAACCTTTTCCCCCTCCCCTATGGAGAAGATCAGTAAACATGTAACAAATTATAATGACTTTCCCTTCTTGTATTTAATTCAGGATTTTGAATAGTTATCAAAAGATGAACTATCTAAAATTCTAATTTCTAAGAAGTTTGATTTTGACCCATCAACAATGCAGAATTCCCCAAAGACACCATCAGTAAATTTTGTTTTTGTTTTTCTTAGGTGATTTGAAAACATCAACTAGTTTATTGGTTAGGTTTACAGTGCAGTGTTAGACCTTCTCTTAAAGTGAAAATATGTCAGTGCTGAGCTGTATCTACCTGGTGGGCATGTGGAAAGACCCTGTAGTTCTAATTACACCTTGAAAATCTAGAAATGGATATAAACTACCACATAGTCAGAGTTGGACATCATTCCTTTAGGAAGTCAGTTTTCAGTCGTGTGAAAGATCTAATTTTATTACCCTTTTCTCCGAGGCTGAATCCTTGGATTTATAGCAAATTTAGGAAGCAGAATCCTTAAGGACTTGGTTTCTGTCCAAAATGAAGCAATCTCACAGCTGGGTGAGAGGCTCCAGGATTCTTGTTCCTGTTCTGTGAGAGGTCAAGACCTCCCACTTAGACAACAGGTCCCTAAAGTAGGGGTGTTTTTATTTTTGCATGTAAAAATATTTTTGTACTGTTAATTAACCTTAAACAGATTGTTTCTTTAGAAGAGTCAACATACTTGACTTTGTGTGTGTGTGGTGCTGGAGATGAACTCAGGGTCTTTATAACATGCTAGGCAGGCACTGTTATCACTGAGCAGGCTTTCCCGGCCCTTTTCTCCTCCTCCTTCTCCTCCTTCTCCTCCTTCTCCTCCTCCTCCTCCTCCTCCTCCTCCTCCTCCTCCTCCTCCTCCTCCTTTTTCAAGACAAGGTTTTTCTGTATTCCTGGATGTCCTGGAACCCCCTCTGTAGACCAGGCTGGCCTCTGCCTCCTAAGTGCTGGAATTAAAGTCATACACCACTACACCCTGCTTTTTGCTTCTTTTTTTTTTTTTTTTTTAAGCACCGGATGTTGCTGCCCTTAAATAATGGTTCTAAAATAATCAGGACAAAAATCAGAGGATACTATAACAATGCTTTCAGTTGTTCCAGATTCTTAGTTGTTTTAGATAGGAGTATATGTAGCTCAGGGTTGAGCACTTGCTAGAATACCCAAAGTTGCCATAATCAGCTCCCCCCCCCCTTTTTTTTTTGGTTTTTCGAGTTGGGTTTCTCTATGTAGCTTTGCGCCTTTCCTGGACCTCGATCTGTAGACCAGGCTGGCCTCAAACTCAAAAAGATCCGCCTGCCTCTGCCTCCCGAGTGCTGGGATTAAAGGCATGAGCCATCACTGCCTGGCATCCCCTGGTTTTTAAAAACAATACATGATTATTATATAAAGCTTAAGTTTTTGCAAAATACAAATAAAAGAATTAAAATAACTCAATCACCAGTTGGTTTTAGGCATACTCAGAAATGGTCCCTCCTAGGACACAGCAAGGAATCATCTAGCCTGAAATCTCCATGTTACAAATCTGGAACCAAAGTAGTCTTCCTAAAATCACAACTTTATGTCAAGGGCGAGGATGAACAAACCACAATCCAGGTGTCTAACACCTTTTGAAAATGTCTTCAAGAATTGAAATGCAGTAGTAGAGCTGGGCTTGGCCTGTAGGAGGCTCTAGATCCAACAGTCTACACACTACACTTTGCCTCTGCAAACTCGTTAACATATTTAGAAATTCCTATATTCCTGATTGGTTTGTGCTATAGATTAGGTGTGGCTTTTATTTTTCAGAAGAGGCTAGGGTGTAGTTAGACATGAATAGATTAAAGACATTGCATTCAGTAGTTGGTTATCATTAAATACTATATGTTGTTTTTTGATGTAATGGGACTGAACCCAGGGTTTTAACACATGCTAGGCATTGAGCTACAACCAACTAACTCTACCTAGCCCTTATTTATTATTGTTTTGTAAGAGTCTCACTCTGTAGCCAGGGTTGGTGGATTTAGTAAGTAGCTAAGCAGGCTTTCTATCCCAGTGCAGCTTCCCTAGTAGTTTGGGTTATAGGCATACAACCCATCTAGTCATCAAAGCAGCTTATAGCCGGCCTCCTTTGGCCACATTAGCTGATGATAGAATCCACAGTTATATATGATTTAGTAAAAGCCAAATATTTTGTATTTAATATTGTATTGAATTAGATTAGTTAAGTTTGTCCTGATTTGGAACAAAGATATTTAGCCTCTTTAAAGATTTAATGCTTGCTCTAAACTGAAGTAAGGCAAAGGAGGACATAATGGTTTTCCATAACCTTATAGAGCAGCAACTCTTGACCTGTGCGTGGGGTACGATTTGGGGTCACCTCATAAGACCATTGAAAAACACAGACATTTACATTGAAATTCCTAACAGCAAAATTAGTTATGAAGTAGCAACGAAAATAATTTTGTGGCTGGGGTGTCATCACAACATGAGGAACTGTATTAAAGGGTCTCAGCATTAGGAAGGTTAAGAACCACTGTTATAGAGAGCTGGGCAGAGCTAGAGTGGTGCCTCCAAGTAGATATTTGGAATTGTTTACATGGATTTGAGTGATTTGTATAGTAGCTGAAGTTTGATCAAATTAATTTAATTGTTTCTGTCTACCTTTCTTTCCTAAGATACTTGCTTTTTTTTTTTTTACTCTTAATGTTTCCTGCCATGTGTCTTCTTCCTGTGGTTGTGTGTGCCTGAAGTCCCTTCCTCAATAGCATAATGTGGGGCCAGTGTACATAGAGCTTTGTATTCTAACCTTGGTATTTCTGTTTCTAGACCCTGTGGTGATATTTGTAATCTAAGAAATAAAGCTTGCCTGAAGATCAGAGGACAGAGCCAGCCACAGAGTTAAACATAGAGGTCAGGCAGTGGTGGCACACACCTTTAACCCCAGTATCTGCAGTATGTGGGAAGCACACAAGCCACCAGCACTAGGAAGGTTGAGATAGGAAGTGAAATGGCTGGGCAGAGAAAGGCATATAAAGCATGAGAGACAGGAACTAGGGCCCTTTTGGCTGAGAACTCAGAGGCATTCTGTCTGGATTCGTGGGGACAGGATCAGCTGAGGAGTTGACAAGGTGAGAAATGGCTGTGGCTTGCTGCTCTGTCTCTGATCTTTCAGCATTTACCCCAATATCATCTGGCTTCAGATTTTTCTTGTAAGACCATTTAGGATTCGTGCAACAAGCCCCTTCATCAAGAGAATGAGCCGTGAATTATAATTAACACAAGTAATATAATTTGCTGAAACTTAAACATATGTTAGTTGTATCCAGTGTGTTCAGGGATGGGTCATACAGATTTTGTTGATGTACAGGTATGAATGCTATCAGGGTAGGGATTAGAGTTAACATTTTAATCAAATTCTAAACTATTCTAAGGTTAAATGATTCGGATTGGAGCTGGTAGTTCTATCACTCTGTAGACTGAGGCTGGTGGACTGACTATCTGTTCTAGAACAGCCTAGATCAAAAAAAGCAAAACAAGAAAGAGGAAATAGGAAAGAATAGTTTTGTCCTGATTAAGGGAATCAGAAGCTGTTTCTTGAGTTCAGGCCCTGGACTAGGAATTATAAACGTGTTTGTTTGGAAGTATGAGGGATCAATTCTAGGGCCTGGGCATAATCAGGCCTCTAATTGGGCCTATTCCCTTCCAGGAAACTTGGATTGTAATGGTGCCCTTAACTAGCCTTGTGACCTGGAGGAGGTTAAAGTAATGTAGGGTATGAGACATACAGTATTGTACATTTAAAAAATAGCAACTCTGCCGGGTGGTGGTGGTGGCGGCGGTGGCGGCGGCGGCGGCGGCGGCGGCGGCGGCGGCGGCGGCGGCGGCGGCGCACGCCTTTAATCCCAGCACTCAGGAGGCAGAGCCAGGCGGATTTCCGTGATTTATTTCAAGGCCAGCCTGGACTACAGAGTAAGATCCAGGACAGGCACAAAAACTACACAGAGAAACCCTGTCTTGGGAAAAAAAAATCCAACTCATCCTGAGCTGCTCATAACCAGTGGGTAGAGATTACCCTCATCTTACAGATGTGGAAATTGAAAGCTTGTCAAGGCTGGGTGTTTGTACAAGGATTCCCACCAGGGTCCAGGAGCTTTTACAAGTCTTTGTTGCCGCTCTGTCCAAGTTTTGTGGAGGTTTCTGTCTTGACGACAGAGATTGCATAGTGCAAGTCTGGAGTTTCTTGTTGACAAGATACTTTGTTGTTCATTAGGTGTGTGTGCATGATGCATATGTGTGGCATATGTGGCGGTCAGAGAACAAGCTGGGGTGTTGGTGCCTCTCACCTTGTTTGAAGTGTCTGACGGCTTTAAGATGTATGTTCTGGGGAATCTCCATTCAGGTCTTAAGGCTTTTGTGGCAAGTGTTTTACCCACTGAGCCGTCTCCTGACCCAACTCTTTTATTTTGTTTTTGAGACCTTTTGTTTTTAAGACAGGGTTTCTCTGTAAACCTGGCTGTTCTGGAACTCACTTGTGTAGACCAGGCTGACCTCAACTCAGATCTGCCTGCCTCTGTCTCCCAAGTGCTGGGATTAAAGGTGTGTGTCACCACTGCCTGGTGAGACAGGCTTGTGTTTTTACTCTGTAACCCAGGCTGGCTTAGAACTTGACATAATTCTCTTGTCTTAGCCTTTGGAATGCTGAGTTACAAGTGTGAGTCCCATTGTCTGGCAGAAGATTATTTTTAAATCTTCTGCTGAAATAAGTGCAAAGAGCCAAGTTAATGTAATAATTTCTGTCGACAAATGTCTATAAAGCATCTATGTGCTAGTCAGGGTACTAGCTGTTGGAGGTACAGCTAAGTGTATAACACACAAAAAATACATGATCTCTGGGTGGGTTAGATGCCTCAGTGGATGAAGGGGTGTGCTACCAAGCTTGAAGACTTGAATTTAACCCTTGAACCAACATGGTAGGAGAGAATTAACGTCTTCAAGTTTTTCCTCTGACCTCCACATGTTTTCAGTGGTACACACACACACACACACACACACACACACACACACACACAATTTTTTTTTCCGGGACAGGGTTTCCCTGTTTAGTCCTCACTGTCCTGGAACTCAAGATATCTGCCTGCCTCTGTTCCCAATGCAGAGATAACACAAAATAATTTAATAAAAATAAAATTTAGATTGTTCCTGCCCTCTTCTTAGTGAACTGGTACAATATGTCACAGGGTCTAAGAAATGAAGTCTAGGGAAGCTTGAAAAGAGTCATGGTAAGGGATGGCTACTGTAATTTAAGAGAGGGATAGGGATTGATGGCTTGCTGAGATAGCATTTGAGTGGAACTGAGATAAGTGATTTAAAATGATTTAAAGGTGGGTGTGATGGCACAAGCCTTTAATTCCAGCACTCTGGAGCAGAGGCAGGTGGGTCTCTTGAGTTAATGCCAGCCTGATCTGTATACGGAGTGAGATCTAAGCCAGCCAGGACTATACAAGACCCTGTCTCAAAAACAGAAACAAAACAAGTTTTATTTTTTAATTATTTTTGTGTGTATAGGTGTTTTGCCTGCATGCATGTTTGTGCCTGGTGCCCTCAGATGCCAGAAGAGGATGTAGGATTCCTGGACGCTGGAGTTACAGAACCCTGCTAGCCACGATACGGGTGCTGGGAATTGAACCTGGGTTCCGGGGAAGAGCAGGGAGGGCTCTTACTACTGAGGCATCTCCACAACAGGAACAAAACAAACAAGTTTTTAAAATAACTTACATTTTTTCTTGTTTTTTCATACTAGTGTATTTTTTATGATTAATTTATTTTTATTTTATGTGGTTTGGTATTTTGCCTGCATGAATGTCTGTGTGAAAGTGTTGGATCCCCTGGAGGTGGAGTTACAGGCAATTGTAGGCTGCCATGTGGATGCTGGGAATTGAACCCAGGTCCTCTGGAAGAACCGCTGAGCCATCTGTCCAGCCCCCTCATACACTGTATTTAATGTATCCTGGATTGGCCTGGAACGTGCAGCTATCATCTTATTACAGTTGTGTACTATCTTGGTCCATAGAAGATCCTTTTTTAAACCTTCTGCTTTCTATCTTTTGAAGAGTCAGAGTCCCCTCTTCCTCAATGGAGGCAAGATAAGAACAGGATGTGAGTTACAGAAGGGCAAATCCATAATGCAGTTTGGGTCCTGAAAGTGGGCGACGTCCTTTTGTAATGGAATTGTCACAGAATAATAGGCAGTCACCTTTCTGGTTGGAAACATTTTAAGAGGAGAGGCTTTCTAGCTCCCTACCCACCCCGCCCCCCTTTCCCTTCTTTCTCACCACAAAGAGCTTCGGAGGAGAAATTGGGACCTCTTAACAGTTATAGAAAGGTTGATTTCCCCTCTCATCCATGAAGGACGCTCCATGTTGGTTTGGTATTGGCTTGCCTTATAACTGATGGTAAATTCAGCCTTACTTTATTTTCTGGAACACAATTAGGAAGGCCTAAAATTCAACCTGGGTAGTATAGCTCTTGATAGCAAAGTCTTTTTTTTTTTTTTTTTTTTTGTTTTTTGTTTTTTTGTTTTTCGAGACAGGGTTTCTCTGTGTAGCTTTGTGCCTTTCCTGGGACTCACTTGGTAGCCCAGGTTGGCCTCGAACTCATAGAGATCGGCCTGGCTCTGCTTCCCGAGTGCTGAGATTAAAGGCGTGCGCCACTACCGCCCGGCGATAGCAAAGTCTTAAGGTTGGCTTCCTAGGATATTAAGGATCCAGAGTGAGGAATTCTGGCAGTGTGGAAACCACCAATGTAGAGGCAAAGTAGTGTGTAGACTGCTGGATCTAGAGCCTCCTACAGGCCAAGTCCAGCTCTACTACTGCATTTCAATTCTTGAAGACATTTTCAAAAGGTGTTAGACACCAGGATTGTGGCTCATCTTCGCCCTTGACATAAAGTTGTGATTTTAGGAAGATTACTTTGGTTCCAGATTTGTAACATGGGGATTTCAGGCTAGATGATTCCTGGCTGTGTCCTAGGAGGGACCATTTCTGAGGATGCTTTGTACCATTGACTCAAGCAAATCATCATAGGCAGCCTGGGTTATTACCTATACTCTACAAATTAATTGTGCCAAATAGAAGCTGCAAATCCATACTTGTCTGGTGTTTGTAAATTATATGGATGTCTTTCTCTTTCAGTGGAAACTTGCCTGCAAATAATCTTCTTTGATAGGAGCTTCTGTTTGAGATTTGAAGGGGTGCCTTGAATTATGTTCACTACTTTGCAAGGGGGGGGGCGGGAGGTGTTGAGACAGAGTTTCTCTGTGTAACAGCCCTGGCTGTCTTGGAACTGGCCTCAGACTCAGAGATCTGCCTGTCTCTGCCTCCCAAGAGCTGGAATGAGAGGCATGGGCCACCTTGCTGGCATTTCTTCACCCTTTTTTTTAAAAAAAAAACAAAAAAACAAAAAACAAAACAGGCTCTCACTGTAGTTCAGGCCAGTCTGTCACTCATCTGTGTATTCTAGGCTGGCCTTCAGCTCATGACAGTCTTGCTGTCCAGTCTGGAGACCAAACTAGCTTCAAACTCAGATCTTCCTGCTTGACTCCCCATTGCTGGGACTAAAGGAGTATGCCACCACATCTGAAGGAGGTTTTGAAGGGAGTACTGCAGTGTCAGACAGAAAGCTGGTAAACAGATACTTGGGTTAGCATCTCCTCTCCCCTTCTTCCTTTCTCTCTAGAATGGCTCTCACTATGTAGACCAGGTTGCCCTCAAAAATCACAGAGAACTACTGCCTCTGTCTCTTCAGTGCTAGAATTAAAGGTGTGTGCCACCATACCCAGTGATAAGTGGGTTATTTTGGTTTGGATAGAAGATAGCATTGTGATGCTGACTAAACTAGTCTACTGTACTTTGGAGTGCTCTGATTTCCTCTGATGAAAGACGAGAAACACAGGGCAGTGGTGGCACACGCCATTAATCCCAGCACTCCGGAGGCAGAGGCAGGTGGATGTCTGTGAGTTCAAGGCCAGCCTGGTCTACAGAGCTAGTTCCAGGAAATCCATGGCAGTTACACAGAGAAACCCTGTCTTGGAAGAAAAAAATGAACTATTTTAACCTGTTCACCTATCTGTGGCTTTTGACTTTATCTTGGTTGGTAGCCCTTCCCTTCCTTCAGTCTCTTCACATCGGGCTGGAACCTGATGGGCAAGCACTGACTACTGAGCCACACCTCCAGCCTGCTGAGCCTTCTTAACATTCTCTTTTAACTTGGGCCTGCGACTTGGCCACCTTCCTTTGTTTTTCTATTACTCTGTTGTGCTCAACTCCTGATGTGTCCTAGGGCTTGCTCTGGGCATGTGTGGAGGAGGGGTAGAATTTTGGGTCTGCATCAAGGTGCTAAATCTCAGAATTCCTATAAATAAGCTGCTGTGAAGTCAGTCTCTTCTCTGCAACTTAAAGGCTTTTTTTTTCCTTTTCCTTTTCCTTTTTTTTTTTTTTTAAATACACTTTGAATTCTGAAGGCATATGATCTCTCAGAATAATGCTCTTGTGTCCTGTGTCTTGTACTTCATTAGCCACACAGGTTTCAAATGTAATTACATAACAATACATGAGGGCTACTATTCATTTTCACATTTAAAGTCTCTGACCTCATCCAACCTTTATCGGGGTCTACTTTTTTCCTGTGGTAGGTTTGCTGGGGTAACTGTGACTTGAAATGTAGTAGAGCATGTGCTCACCTTAAGTATACTTTGGTACTGTGTGTGTTCTCCTGCTTATCCCATCAGAAAGTCAGTGTGAAAATAGAGCAGTGATTTGGCCACGATGATACCAACTATTTCACTACTAATTTCCAAGAGCGGAGTAAGTTTTTCCGAACTGAGAAAGCTGTTAAGCAGTCTTGTTGACTGGAACAGTAATTGTCTGTCTTCTGGCTAGTTCCTTTTAATGAACACCCCTTCCCTGAATGTTTATTGTTTCTGCAACAATGGCACTTGGGACAGGTTATTTGCCTGACAGAAAGTGTGTTAACAGATCTGCTCCTTTGGGGAATCCTTTTTCTTCTCATTTCCTTTGTGTCTCTTCTCTCATCCTCAAAGGTTACTCCTGGGTTCTTTGGGTATGCACAGTTTTAATGCCCTAGAGTTCCTTGTTCAGAGAACTTTGTTTTACAGAACATAGAGAATTTCACTTGGTATAATTATTGGAACTTTTTTGTTTGTTTGTTTTTTGAGACAGGGTTTCTCTGTGTAGCTTTGTGCCTTTCCTGGGACTCACTTGGTAGCCCAGGCTGGCCTCGAACTCACAGAGATCCGCTTGGTTCTTCCTCCCGAGTGCTGGGATTAAAGGCGTGCGCCACCACCGCCCGGCAATTATTGGAACTTTTGACCCACTCTTTGAGTGGTATTGGTTTGGGCTAGTATCCCATACACATGCACTACTACTACTATTACTACTACTACTAATTATGTGTGTGTGTGTGTGTGTGTGTGTGTGTGTGTGTGTGTGTGTGTGTTGGCGGAGACATAAACAGAGAGCTGTGTGGAGGCCAGAGGTCACCTTATGGATGCTCTCAATTGCTTTCCAACTTTAAAAAGTAAAAAAGGGCCGGGCAGTGGTGGCGCACGCCTTTAATCCCAGCACTCGGGAGGCAGAGCCAGGCGGATCTCTGTGAGTTCCAGGCCAGCCTGGGCTACCAAGTGAGTTCCAGGAAAGGCGCAAAGCTACACAGAGAAACCCTGTCTCGAAAAAATAAAAAAAAAATAAAAAGTAAAAAAAGTTTTACTTTTACTTTATTTTTAATTTAAACGATTTATTTATTTATTTTGTTTTTCCTGACAGGGTTTCTGTGTGTAGTCCTGGCTATCCTGGAACTCATTCTGTAGAACAGGCTGGCCTTGAATTTAGAGATCAGCCTGCCTCTGCCTCCCAAGTACTGGGATTAAAGACATACACCACCACTGCCCTGCGATTTATTTATTTTTATTGTATGTGCATTGGTGTTTTGCCTGCATGTGTCTGTGTAAGGGTGTCCCCTGGAACTGAAGTTACAGACAATTGTGAGCTGCCATGTGGTTGTTGGGAATTGAACCTGGGGTCCTCTGGAAGAGCTACCAGTGCTTTTAACCACTGAGCCATCTCTCTAGCCCCTTATTTATTTTTGAGACATTGTTTACTCTGTAGTCCTGGCTGGCCTGAACTTGCTATGTAGACCAGACTGGCCTTGAATTTACAGGGATCTTTCTGCCTCTGTCTCAAGTGTTGGGATTCCAGGTGTGTGTAACCACAGCCAATAATAATAGTAATAATAAACAATAATTTAATTTTTGATTATTAATTATAAAGTTTTTTTGTTGTTTGTTTTGTTTGTTTTCGAGACAGGGTTTCTCTGAGTAGCTTTGGAGCCTGTCCTGGAACTCACTTTGTAGACCAGGCTGGCCTTGAACTCACAGAGATCCGCCTGGCTCAGTTTCCCGAGTGCTGGGATTAAAGGTGTGTGCCACCACCACCTGGCTATAAGTTATTAGTTTTACTTTTGTTTTTGAGACAGCATCTCACTATGTGTTTCCTTAGATGTCTTGGAAATCAACTGGCTTCAGACTCATAGAGATCCGCCTGCCTCTGCTTCCAGTGTGCTAGGATTAAAAGTGTGTACCACCACTCCATCTTATTATTACTATTTTAAATTTATTTTGTGTGCCCGATCATATGCCATAGCATATGTATGGAGGACAGAATTCAACTTTCTGGAGTCAGTTTTCTCCTTCCACATGTGTGTCCTTGGGATAGAATTCAGGTCACCAGGATTAGTAGTATGTTAACTTGGTGAACCATCTCCCTGGCTCCTTAATTTTTTTTTTTTTAATTTTTAACTTAATTTGAGTGGAATGTGTGGCACACACCTTTAATCTCAGCACTTGGGAAACAGAGGCAGGTGGATCTCTGCATTGGAGGCTAGCCTGGTCTGCATAGTGAGTTCTAGGACAGCCAGAACTACAAAGAAAAAAAAAGACTTAAATTATTATATATCTGTGTGTTTATATGTGCATTACGAGTACAGCTACCCTCAGCAGAAGATGGCATCGGATTCCCTTGGAGCTTGGTGGTACAGGCAATTGTGAGCTGTGCATTTTGGGTGCTGGGAACTGAATTTGAGTCCTATGTAAGAGCAGTAGGTTCTCTGTAGACAGATTTTTCTTTGGGCTGTCAGCTCACAAAAAAATGATGTGGAGATATTTAATTATAAAAGCTCAGCCTATAGCTTAGCGTGCCCTATTAGCTCTTAAAACTTAAATTAACCCATTTCTATTCATCTGCATGTTGCCACGTGACTCGTGGCTTTTACCTCTCCTACATGTCTTGTTCCTTCTGCATCAGGCTGGCAACTCCACCTTTCTTCTTCCCAGAGCTCTCTGTCCAGAAGTCTGTGCTATACCTCCTGCCTAGCTATTGGCTGTTTAGCTTTCATAATTAATAATAAATCTCCATGTTGGAGCTTTTTTTGTGAACTGGCAGCCCAAAGAAAAATTCCTCTACAAATGGCACCCAATGTGGGGCTGATAAATCTTTACAGAGAATAATCAAATATCTCACAACAGTTCTTAACCACTGAACTATCTTTCTAGCTCCCTTATCCTTAAGAATTGTTTTAAAAGTACTTTATTTATTTACTTGGGGATAGACACACATGTCACGGTGCATGTGTAGAGCGGTCAGAGGATAATTTATGGGAGTGGGTTCTCCCATTGCAAAATTCATGTAAGGTCCCAGAGATTGAATTAAAGTTGTCAGGCAAGTATCTGTACCTGCTAAGCCATCTTGCCAGCCCTTTTTTTTTTATTAGTATTATGTTTTTAGACAGAGTTGAATGCAGCTCAAGTTGCCTCAGACTTGCCATGTAGCCTAGGATTTTGTTTGGTTTTGGTTTTTGAGACAAGGTTTCTCTGTGTAGTTCTGGCTGTCCTGGAACTTGCTCTGTAGACCAGACTGGACCCAAACTCAGAGGCCCAACTGCTTCTGCCTCTTGAATGTTGGGATTAGGTGTGTACCATCATTCCTGGCTCTACAAGTATAAATTTGAACACAGTTTACGTTCTTTCTGCTTAATGTTGCCCTTATTAAAGTTGCTGAGATTTGTGAATCAAGTTGTTATTTTATTGTTTTTCTGGGGAGGGCAGTGATAATACAGTGTAAAACCTTTATTTGCAAAGCAGTTGATAGTAGAGAATGGGCACAGTAGAAGTTCAGAGACAGGTAGTTATGCTGTGAGGGAAGTGTTCCGGGACTTGGGGCTCATGCCAAGTCAGCATGGCTAGTCAGATAATGGGAGTTCTTCTCTTATGGAACCTCATTAGAAAATGAGGTTGGTCGAAGTGATATAGGCAGCATTGCATCAAGTCTCGATTGTCAGGCTCGTTGGCCATAATTCTTCAGGAAGCAGGCAAGCAAGGTTTTAGAAGAGTTCTTTTGTGCAAAATGTGATGTTTTGTTTGTTTTGGGATTTCTTTTAGACAGGATCTCTGTATGTAACACATAAATCCAAGAAAGTTCCTGGCCTGTGTGACAGCACAGTTATGGATGTTAATAAGCAGTCACATGGTCACAAATGAATTCTTTATTCCCCAATGGTGCAGGAAAGTATAGGAAAATACCAGTGGAGAGCTGCCGTTACTTGAGACTTGCAGCAGGTTATATATGAGTGAATGTGAAGGGTGGATGGAAGGTTTAAGGATCATGAGAAGGGAGGAGAGGATGGCAGGCAGGCAGAGACAGAGACTAAAAATACTACCCCCCCAAAAAAAAAGGTGGCGGGAAAAAGAATTCCCGGGGAAAAGTTTTAAGAGGATGAAGAATTACTCTCCCCCATAACTGTCATGACTGGTGTAGGGGTGTGTGTGTGCATGCTCAGGTGCTGAGGGTATGCACTCACGTGTGTGGTGGGGGCCAGAAGTGGACGTCAAGTGTCTTCCTCTCTTTTTCTCCACCATAGTTTGGGACACAGGTGCTTGAGATCTGAACTCAGGTCCTCAGGCTCCCACAGCAAGCACTTTAACTCATCCGGCTCTTTCTCCAGCCTCTAGACAGTGTCTGTAACAAGGGTTGTCAGCTTACCAGGTGAGTGCTTTTACTGCTGAGCTAGTTCATCAGCCCCACTTGTGCAGTTTCAGGGTTAATTGTTGAGTTATTGAAGCTTGGAATAGTTCCTTTTTTTAGTTTCTTTCTGTTCAATATTTGTGAGACTACTGCTTTTTTTATTGTTTGTTTTTGAGACTGAGCCTCACTGTGTATGTAGTTCCTGGTTGGCCTTGAACACAGCCATCTTCAATCATTTTGTGCCTTAAAGGCATTGTCTTATATAACCATAGTACAGTTATCAAAGTCAAGGAATTAAAAATGAGTAAGATCTATAGACAGTAGTATATCAAGTGCTGCCAGTTGACTTAATATGTGCAATTTATATAACATATATAAAAATAATTGTAAAATGACAACTCAGATGCATTTCAAACTTGCTATGTAGCCAAAGACCACCTTAAATTTTGACTCTCCTGCTTCCACTTCTTCAGTGCTGGAATTTTCAGGCATGTGCTACTACAGTATTTGATTTTTATTGTTGTTTTGAGACAGGGTTTCTCTGTGTAACAGCCCTGGCTGTTCTGGAACTCATTTTGTAAATCAGGCTGGCTTTGAATTCACAGAGATTCACCTGTTTTTGCCTCTCTGGTGCTGGGATTAAAGGCATGTGCCACCACACTCACTGGCTTTTATTTTTTAAATTTTTTTTTAAGGACTGGTTGTGTACTATGTAGCTTTGGGTATCCTGGTCCAGGCTGGCTTCCAGCTCCCAAGAATCTGCTTCTGCCTCCCATAGTGCTGGGATTAAAGGTGTATGCCATCACATCCACCTCTCCTTTATAAAAACAAGGTGGCAGTGTCTCAGGTCTGGTGGAGCACGCATTTAATTCTGGCACTCAAGAGGCAGAGGCAGGTGGATCTTTTTGAATTCAAGGCCAGCCAGGGCTACATAGAGAGACACTGCCCCAAAACAAATGAACAAAGAAACAGACAAAAAAAGCTGATTTTTTTTTTAAAAAGTGTTTGAAGTATCAGCTCTTTTTAGTGTCTGAATATAATTAATAAAAAAAACTTTCTTGGAAGATTCATTTAGCCCTATTACAGAGCTCAATTCTCATTTTTCCTTTTTGTTTTGAAGAATTTTAAGCATGCAGGGAAATTAAAAAACAAACATAATTGAGCCTTTTTATGTTTTTTAACTTTAGATTCACCAGTTATTATTAACATTTTGAGACTTCAGCTTTTGTTTTGCTTTTGTGAACCAGGTTGCGAATTGACACTTCACCTTTCAATAATTTGGCATGCACGTCTGAGAATAAGAACCTTCTATTTTCACCATGGCCATAAAATCATGTTCACATTTGGCAAAGTAACAATAAGTATAGTGACATGTAGTTAGCAATCTATATTCAAATATCCTGAGACGTTCTCACAGTATTTTAGTAGATACTTCCACCTTGGCTTTTTTATTGAGTTACAGAAGAAGCCCTCTAATTTGGGATCACAGTTTCAGAGGGTGATTCCATGACTGTCATGGTAGGAACATGGCACTAGGCAAGCATGGTGCTGGAGCAGTAGCCAAGAGCGTGTTTACATTTTGAGCTAGAAATATGAAGTGAGAGAGAGCTAACTGGGAATGGCCTAGGCTTTTGAAACCTCAAAACCTGCCCCTAGTGAGAACTTCCTCCAACAATACTACACCTCCTAATCCTTTCCAAACAGTTCCACTAACTGGGGACCAAGCATTCAAAAATGTGAGCCTGTGGGGCCATTCTCATTCCAACCACTACAGGAAGCATACACCTATTACCTAGCTGCCTCACTAGTTCTTTGTTCTTTATGACTGAAAAAAAAAAAAAAACCTCTTGCCTATATACCATATCTTTTTGTTCATTCCTCTGTTGTTGGACATCTAGGTTGGTTCCACAGTTTGGCAAATGTGAGTATCCTAGTTCTCCTGGGTCCACCTCCCCTCCCTTGTGATCTCCCCCCAAAAAAGAAGGAAGAAAGAAGAAGGACGGAAGAAGAAGAAGAAGAAGAAGAAGAAGAAGAAGAAGAAGAAGAAGAAGAAGAACAACAACAACAACAACAACAACAACAACAACAACAACAACAAAGTCTAATTTGTGTGGCCCATATTCTCACTGGAGCATGGTCTAACTCCTGGTGGCCAGCCCCTTAAAGAAAACTGAGTCCTTCCCCTGCCCCTCTTCTTGCCAGAAGCCATTAATTGTGGAGAGCTACACTTCAGCATTCATCCTTGTCACAGTTTTTAAAAGTTTTCTTCAGGGCTGGAGAAATGGCTCAGCAGTTAATAGCACTGGCTGCTTTTCCAGAGGACCCGGTTCAAATCCCAGGACCCGCATGGCAACTCATAGAACTGTCTGTAACTCCAGTTCCAAGAGGATCCGATATCCTCACACAGATAGATATACACCCAGGCAAAAACCTATGCACATGAAATAAAAAAAAAAAAAGAAAGAAAGAAAAAGAAAACAACAACAACAGAACTATTCTCTTCCATGGCTGTCTAGGCTGGTTCTTTTTTTGGAATGGGGTGGGGTAGGGTTATCACAGAAGCCTTCTGTGTCTCTCTCCTCATCTGTGAGTCTGTGTCATCAATACCACTGCAGAAGTAGCTTAGAATAGTTTTAAGTGGGTTGAAGTAAAGTTGGTTATTCTCATAATAGGTAAAATGGGTAGGATGATTTGTACTTCAAGTTGTAGAAACCATTGCTGATTGGAGTAACACTACTGCACACAATGCTCAAGTTCAGGACAAACTGTTTGCTTTCTGAGTCTCAGCTTTTTTATTGGCATAGTTGTTCATTGCTTACTTACTCCTTGGAGTTACAATGAGATTTGAAACAACACAGATCTCAATAAACTTAGTAGTACTAATAATTAGTAATAGTATGTGATTCCTAAATATTTGTTTAAAACTAAATTTATTTATTTTTTTGTATTTGACTTTTGCCTGCATGGATGTATATGCAGTGTGTGGGAGCCTGGTGCCTTTGGAGATCAGAAGCCCCCAAATCTGGAACTAGAATTGGGGATGATTGTGAGCTGCTGGGTGTATGCTGGGAATACATAGTTCCATGTGGTGGTTTGAATGAAAATGGCAATCCAGATGTTGAACTCTTAGTTCCTTTCCTTTTCCAGCACCATGCACACTTTCTGCGCACCACCATACTTCCTGCCATGATGACAGTGGACTAAACCTTTGAATTGTAAGCTAGCCCCAATTAAATGTTTTCCGTTATAAGAGTTGCCGTGGTCATGGTGTCTCTACACAGCAGTAGAAACCCTAACTAAGATACTCCATTATTCTGTTTTTATTTATTTGTATATGAGTGCCTGAGGGGACCAGAAGAGGCTGTTGTATCCCTTGGATCTAGAGTTACAGTTGGTTGTGAGGCCTCCAGTGTAGGTGTTGGGAATCAAACTCAGGTCCTTAGGAAAAGCAGGAAATGTTTTGTTTTTAGTTTTTCCAAAACAGGGTTTCTCTGGGGAACAGCCATGGCTGTTCTAGAACTCAGAGATCCTCCTGCCTCTGCCTTCCTAGTGCTGGGATTAAAGGCATGTGCCCCCACCGCCCAGTTTGGGTAGTGATATTACATTTCTCTTCAGTTACTTGACCTTAAGAAAGATAGCTTCTGCAGGGTGGTGGTAGCATGTGCCTTTAATCTCTCAGCACTGGGGAGATAGAGGCAGGCGAATCTCTGTGCGTTCCAGGACAGCCTGGTCTACAGAGTGAGTTCCAGGACAGCCAGGGCTGTTAGATATAGAAACCCTGCCTCAAAAAACAAACAAACAAACAAACAAACAAAGGAACCATAGTGGGGGCTGAGAGTCGTGACGCACACCTTTGATCCCAGTGCTGCATAAACCAGGTGTAGTGGTACACACCTATAATCTTAGCATTAAGGAGACTCAAAGAGTTGAAAGTCATCTTTAGCTGTATAGTGAGTTTGAGGGCAGCCTGGGATGATATACTAGACCTTGTTTCAAAAATAGCCACAGGCTGGGTGTGGTGGTGCACACCTTCAATCCTAGCACTGGGAGGCAGAGGCAAGTCTAATTTCTGTGAGTTCAAGGACAGCCTGGTTTACATAGGGAGTTCTAGGCCAGCCAAGGTTTCATAGAGAGACTCAGTCTCAAACCAGAACAAGACACAAGACAAACAGACAAGCAAAACACCAACCAAACCTCAAATCCCTAAATATATAAAATGGATAGGGTTAGAAACATTGTTTGAAAATTGCTGTACACGGTAGCAGTTGAAGTTTAAGCAAGGGACAGCAATGAAATCTATTTGAAGCAGGCCTAGGGTGTAGTCTGTATACAGTGTAAATATTTGTTTATTAAGTACAAACTAATCTTTGTAGCATAGAAAGTTCACTTTGCTATAGAATGGGCAAAGAACAAGGCTACGTGAGATGGTGGCCTGAGAAGTACAGGTCATGTTAAGATTCTTAGGGGACAGTTTAATTCTAATTTTGCAGTAGGTGGTTGTGAATACAGACTTGGCATTGAAAGAGTTGTTACCTGAAGGAGTGGCAGTTTATAGAGATTTCAGACCATTGGGATGCACTTGCTTTACAACTCTGTGGAAGGAGAAGAGCAGCTTCACTCACACATGCCGTGCATATACACAATAATCAGTAAAAAAATTTAAAACTCACCTAAAATTAGAATGGATTCTGGAAAGTTGTCCTCGGACCTCTACACACTCTCTCCAATCACAAACAAGTGCACTTGGACACAATATTAGCTGTTATTAGTCACCAGACATTCAGTATGTGCCAGGGGTTGTGAATATATGAATTGTCTCATTTGGTGTTTATAAGACAATATTTTTATGATATTGTAGCTTGTAGGATTTGATACAGGCTAAGAAATCATAAATAATGAGCCAGAATTGGACAGAACTGAACCAGATGCTATTATTCCACCTGTAGTCTTCAGAAAATCTTAAGTGAGCCTGTGAGATGTTATTGTCTAGGCCTCCTTCTGGAGCTACTGAGTTTGGTTCAGCATTTAAACACAGTGTCCATGTGATTTGAATGCACATTAAAGTAGGAAGACCACAGACAGGAACCTGAACTGTGAGCTGATGAGGTCATCCTGGGTGGGACATGGACAGACCTCTTTTGTGGTGTAGGAAAAGGCTTAGAGTAGAACACCAGTCCCAATTATCCTACCTCCAAGCTTGCACCTTTGCATTTCTCTTTTCTCTATATCTGTTTTTTATCTTTAGGTGAGGTAAAACACCAATGCACATAAAAATAAATGTTCAACAGGGCACATTACATTCAATTGTCTCCTTAGTCTGCCCTTGTCACAGTGGATTTGTCTGTCGATGGTACTTTATTTTCTGGGCTTTATAATATACTATTTCTTTACTTAAAAAATCTAGACACTCATATTCTAGTGTCCGCTGGGCATTCTTCAGGTGTGTGTCCTTTAGGTATACCATCCTTTCCCCCTTTGTGTATATTCAGTTTCTGACTAAATGTTATTCCTTGGTTGGCTTTGCTGCTATTTATTTATTTGCTAGATTTTTTTGGTGTGTGTGGGGGGGGGGCGGGGGGGGGGGTAAGACAGGGTTTCTCTGTATATCCCTGGCTGTCCTGAAACTCACTCTGTAGACTAGGCTGGTCTCGAACTCAGAGTTCTGTCTGCCTCTGCCTCCTGAGTGCTAGAATTAAAGGCGTTTACCACCACAACCCGGCCCAGATATTTTTATTTTCTCCTACTTTGGGGTGTTATGGATAATTAAATGAATTTGTTAATGTCCTTTTCTTTGTCTGCCTGCCTGCCCACCCACCGCCCCTCCCCTCTCCTCCCTTTCCTTCTTCCTCTCCCCTTCCCTCTTCTCTCCTCTTTTCACTTTCCTTTCCTGTCTCCTCTACTTTCTCCTTTCCTTTCCTTTAAGACCTAGGTCTTCTGTAGACCAGGCTGACCTTGAACTCAAATCTGCTTGCCCCTGCCTCCTAAGGGCAGGGATGGTGGCATCACCATGCTGATCCTGACTCTGTATCAGTTCTCTGATCCTGACTTCAATTAGCCTGTTTGAACCCTACTATCTCTTTAACCCCTCTGTAGCCATTTTGTAACGTCAATATTGTGTGAAATGTGTGTAACATGACAACGATATTAATAATTCATATTGTGGAAAAAGAACCCCTGATTGCCCATGGCCATGTCTATAAAGTAAAATCAGTAGTACCTGAATTATAGCCTCAATAAAATTGAGGTAACTTGTAAATTGATTGTTACTCAATATATTCTGACACTGGAAAACAAACATTTCAGAGCTCTTTTGACACTCCATAAAAGTTAATACCTTACCTTTCTTTCTTTCTTTTAACTTTTAACTTTTCTTGTGTTTATTAGCTACTCACCTGTCTGGTGAAATGTGAATTAACTTTTTTTTTTTGGTTATGTCTTAAGATTTATTTTTTAAATTATTTTTTTAGTTTTTGAGATTATAATACTACTATACCATTGCCTCCTTCCCCTTTTTTCCTCTAAACATTTCCAAATACCCCTCCTTGCCCTTGTTCAAATTCTTGGCCTTTTTCCCCCCATTAATTGTTGTTAAATACATATATATTCCTAAATACACAGGCACAGCCTGCTCAGTCTGTGTAGTGTCACTTACATGTATGGTTTGGACTATTTGGTATTAGATAACCAGTTGGTGTGCTGGAGAAGACACTTCTGCCACTCTTGGCATTCCCTAGTTTGTAAGTCTTTGTAGAGAACCGATTAGATGCATTGTCAGCTCAGCATGGTGACACACACCTTTAATCCCAGCATTCAGGATGCAGAGGCAGGTAGATGTCTGTTAAGTTTAAGGCCAGCTTGGTCTGGTCTATGTAGAGTTCTAGGACAGCAAGAGCTACATAGAGAACCCCTGTCTTACAGAGAATCTCTATAAGTATCTGGATATTATTAATGAACTCAGTCACAGAGCTCTTGAGGAGGCAAAGAGCCTGCCTCAAAAGCACGGAGCCAAGTCTAGACCTAGAGGTAGAGGCCTCAGAGCTTTCCCCTGTTCACATTAGCATTTTTTGTGCAGCTCATGTTTAGGTAGTCATGTTGGTGAGACTTCATGGGTGTAGGTTCTGACATTTGTAGGAGACACAGTCTCACAGTAAATTTCCTGATCCTCTGACTCTTACAGTCTTTCCACCCTCTCAGTGATCCCAGAGTCTTAGGTTCAGGAGTTGTGTTATAGATGATCCATTAGGACTGGGTTCTATGTCTTGGTTGATTGTGGTTAAAGATTTGTCGTCGTCCCTGGAGCTGAGGACTGAACCCAGGGCTTGGCGCTTGCTAGACAAGCGCTCTACCACTGAGCTAAATCCCCAACCCCTAAAGATTTGTTTTATGTGTATGACTATTTAACCTGCATGTGTGTCTGTGCACCAAGTACATGCTTGGATGCCAGATGAGGTCACCCAGAACTGAAATTATAAGATGGTGTGAGCCAACAGAATTTGTAATTCATTCTATAATTTCTCTTGCGCCTGGGATGTTTTCTCATCTCCCTCCCTCACTGAATTTCAGGCATTGACATAAGTACATACACTATACTTGGTGATTCACCCATTCTGAACTCCTTTTCCAAGTACTGAAATAGTACCCTTAGATTGATGTGCTTAGAGTCATAAATTAATGTATCAGCTCAGGTAAAGATGTTGTCAAAATACTAATTCTTCCTTTGCTAAATAGATATATTTTAGGCTACTTTAGTGTTTGTATTTATTACATTGGAATTAAAACCACCAGGGAATATAAGAACTGAGGATTTGATTCAGTGGTAGAAGACTTGTTTACCATGTGGGAAGTCCTGAGTCTGATCTCAGGTAAATAAGCAAATCCCACAAAAGCAAATGTAGACCCATTTTTCTTTTTTTTTTTTACTTTGCTGAAGTTGAAAGTGAGCCTCACTCATGCTAAGCACGAGCTTCACCCTTAGACCACAGCAAATAGATTTCTTCTCAAAACCTCACAATGACTTTCTTTTACATTAGAATGCAAGCCAGATCCATGAAATACTGCTCACCTGTGCCATACTCTCTTAAATTCATCCTCTACCTACATCAGTTTTGTTACTCTCATAAACGGAGTGCCATAGGGGCTGTTAGTGGTTTTCAGGTCTCAGTGAGAGGCCATCTCAGTGATTGAAACATGTCCTGATTGTCTGTCTCAACGCTCTATAGCTCAGTTTTATATCTGTAAATAGCATTGCAGAGAGAGTAATATAACAGATTCTTACTACCTAGCTTCAAAAATATTAATGTGTTTGTTTAAAATCGTACCCCTGTTTTCCCAATCCAATAATTCCCTGGCATTTTATTATTATATTTTCTTGTTCTGGAGTTATCTTTGTAAGTTTATTGTATGTTTTCTCTCAAAGTTGAGTTTTATAAGATCAGGGATCAGATCATGATAGGATAGGTCATTTGTATACCCAATAGCTATCATTGTCTCAATATCTCTATATATCCTAGTTACAAAAAAAAAAAAATACTGCATAGTTGGAAGAAGAAACAGAATAAACTTCCTAAAAGGACAAACTGCCCACTATGTGGCCACACCTGTGATTTCAGCTCACTATTCAGCTTAGGTGAGCTTAGTCTACATAGGACCTTTCCTCCAAAGTAACTAAAACAACAACAAAAATGAATGAGCAGATAAAGCACAATCTCTGCTTGCTTTATTTATCTATATTTGTATTCTTAATGGTTAGCTGTCTGGCCAAGTGCTTCTTTAGATATAATGGACAGCAGATATTTGTATAATTTCCATAGTAAACCTCTCAAGGACAGGCACACGTACACACAAACATACCCCCCTCTTTCCTTTCTGTCCTTATGAGACAGAGTACCACAGGCTGGCCTCAGATCTGATCTGTAGCCAAGGATGACTTGAACTTTTGATCCTCTAGTCTCTACCTCCCAAATGCTGGGTTTGTAAGTGACCATGTCCAGTTTATGTGGAGCTCGGGATGGAACCCAGAGTTTCATGCATTGCTAGGCAAGCATGTGGTGATCTGAGTTACAACCTCAGCCCTCTTCTCATTTTTTGTGAATCCCAGAACTGACATGAAACTTACAGTGTAGCTCTATTTCTGGAAGAATAATGTACCTTCCCTCCCTTCATCTCTTCTTCCCATCTGTCCTTCTGTTCTTCCATTACCTCCATCCTTCCTGTTTCAACACAAGGTCTCACTGTGTAGCTGTGGCTGGCCTGGGACTCTCCATGTAGACTAGACAGACCTGGAACTCACAGAGATCCACCTGCCTCTGCCTCCAGAGGGCTGGATCACCATGCCTGTCATTTATTTATTTAGTTTCTAATCATTATACTTATATAATAAAAATAACCTTTTATTGCTGGCATGTCTTTTCTTTGCTGAACTCAGCCCCCCTTCTCCCAGTTTTTATGAGCCAGGTTTTTCCTATGTAGCCCAGACTCAGCCTGACAAGTGCTAGGATTGATTGAGAACGTTCGTCTGTCTTACTCCTTATGCCTTTTTAAAATTTCTGTGTTGTCTCTTTATAGTGAATTTGTAATATATTCTGGAAAGTACACATTTATCTTTCTATTCTCTCTGTTCCATTGTTAGAGAACTATAGAAGGTACTAGCTGCAAAGGATGTTAGAGATAATTTAAGTCTAGTTGAATTGTGATTAGAACCAGGAAAGCCAGACCTAGCAGTCAGTAGGTAGCCTGAATCAGCACTTAAAGCCAGTTTGTGAGCGTGCATGCCTGTGGGTGTGGTCTGTATTGATAAAATGTTACATGGTGCTTGTGTGGAGGTCAGGGGAGAATGGGGGAGAGGTCTGTTATCAGGTTTGCTCTGTAAGCATTTTTACTCACTGAGCCATCTAACTGGCTTCCCTTGTTTGGACATCTATGTCTGTGTTGTACTTTGTGGTGCCTAATTTGGCTTGTAGCATTAGATACAGTAATATTTTTGGATGATGAGAATAATATAAAGGCATTACTTGTTTTGGGGATAATAATCATTTTTCCTGTACTAATGGGAAGGAAACTGATTACTTGTGCAATGGGTATATGTAAAAAATTGGGAATAGGGCAGAAGGGATGGAGAGAATTGACAGAAGGCTGCAGATGGAGGCTTAGCACTTTGGAATGAGTCCATTGGTTCCTGCTGTCCATTGCAGTGTGAAAGATCCATCTGGGCCTCCTAAATGCAAAAATGGAATGTAATGGAAATAGAATATCTGCTTGGATCAAAAAGACTTGGAAATGTTAGGTATAGACTAGATGGAAGAATGGAAGACTTGTTGAAGACTTGGCAACATCTTTAGTTTGTAATTTCTCCTCCCATGTATCCACTCAATTCTAGACCCTGGTAATTGGTGTGCTCTCTCTTTTTCAGTTTCTGGGGTTTGTATTGCAGTGTCCTCAAGCTCGGCTCATACTGTTTTCTTATCCAGCTGTTTCCAAGCCAATGAACCGGTCAAAGGCCTTCCTCAGTTTTGTTACATTGTTACTCAAGGGATATAGTTGTTTTAGTTTTTCCTTAGAATGCTACATCTCTCTGCCAACCTTGTCCATCTGTTCTTGCAGCTGTCTTTTTTTCTTAGAGTTCTTTTTGTTTGCTTATTTGTTTTTTCAAGACAGGGTTTCTCTGTAGCAGTGGCTGTCCTGGAACTCTGCAGACCAAACTCATAGAGATCCTCCAGCCTCTGTCTCCTGAGTGATGGGATTAAAGGAGTGCACCACCACTTGTGGCCTCCAGCAAGAGTTCTTAACTTTCACTTGTAATATTTCCCAAAACTCTGCTGTATCTGTGTCTGGTTCCAAGGCTGGTGGGACTGTGCCTTCTAGACTGTCTTAGAATTTGCCATTTTCCAATTACCTTCAAGGTCTTGCTGGGCAGCTTAGGGTAGCATGAAACTCTAGATCCTCTTGCCTCAGCTGCTGCTGCTTTTCTTTCTTTCCCTTTTTTTTTTTTTTTTTTTTTTTTTTTGGTTTTAGAGACAGGGTTTCTCTGTGTGGTTTTGGTGCCTGTCCTGGATCTTGCTCTGTAGACCAGGTTGGCCTTGAATTCACAGAGATCCACCTGGCTCTGCCTCCTGAGTGCTGGGATTAAAGTGCTGAGCCACCACCTCCCGGCTCCTGTTGCCATTTTTTTAAAAAAATCTGCCATATATCTTCCATAGGTTGGGTGTATTAAACTGGCCAACTTTCTTCAATGTGGTCCTATATGATAAAATGTACACAAACCATATATTCACATTGGATTTTTTGTTTTTCTGTTATTTTGAATTAAACAAAGGGCCTTGTGTGTTCTAGGGAAGTGCTGTACTGACCTGCATTCTTGATCACATTTTGGTGGTGGTGCATGCCTTTAATCCCAGCACTCTTGTGAGGCAAAGGCAGCCGGATAACTGAGTTTGAGGCCAGCCTGGTCTATAAAGTTCCAGGACAGCCAGAGCCACACAGAGAAACTCTGCCTTTTAAACAAAAATAAAGAACAAACCCCACCCCTGACCCCCACCCCCTGGGATTGAAGGTTCCTAAGAAAGGTTGTACACACTCATCTACAAAAGTAGCCCTACCTTTCTGCACCTGATCCCCCTAGCTTAGCACACCCACCCACCCCACCCCCCATTCTGTGTCCACATGTCCTTTGTAGTTCTTCCATCTGGCATGCTTTGTTTTCCTCCTAATTCTTCATGCTGGTCTATCAGCCAATTTATCTTCCATCAACCCTTGTAGTTCATCACACTCAATTATCTCTGATCCTTTCCCACCTCCACCCACTGCACCCACCCCAGTGCTCTATCTCTCAGACTGTGATTGATTGCTTTTCCTCTCCTGCCCTCTTTCTCTTTGAGCTAGGCTTTTCATTCAGATATTAATACTGAGGAAGTGTTCCAGTTCAAGACTAAATTGTACTTTTTGCATCCTGACTGGTTTCTCAACTTGAACCTCCGAACCAGTGAAAACAGCCAGTGGGGAGGAAAAGAGAAATTTACATCACCTTTGTGCATTGGAGCTTTGGAGTCTTGCAGAGTTACTACTGAGTTCTCAAGTGACTTTGGGAATAATTACAGCTGCATAAGTCAAATCATTGTAGTCAACCACTGCCTGTTATTTTTATGTTTTGAATTATTTAGCATCATTACATTGTTGCATGCTGAAAAACAGATTAACTGCTTTATTTGATTGAGCATAAATTAATTTGTTTTTAAGTTGTAGCATTTGTTGCTATGCTGTTAATTGGTTACAACATAAAACTCTGGTCAGCATGACAGAACTGCTGATCTTAAATATTGCTCTCACTGTGATCTTCTATACATTTTGCTAACTTTCCAAGTGCATCATCTGTTTTTGCTAAAAACAGATAAAAGAATTTAAAATCTGAGTGTCTGTCTAATCAGGGGTGAGATGTACTTAACATCATTCAGCTCTTTAAATTTGAATGCCTTTTTATTTCTTTCATAGACCAGAAAACTGAAGTTAAAAATTAAATTATTTTCTTCTGGTCTTGGGTATTCGGTTTTGAGCTATTTCAAATAAAGACCATGATATTTATGCTTCAAGGCTATTGAATTACAAAAGATCTGTTAGTCAGGTTTTTTTTTTTTTAAACAAATTTGGGGCGTGTGTGTGTGTGTGTGTGTGTGTGTGTGTGTGTGTGTGTGTATGTATGTATGTGTGTATGTATGTATATATATACACGTACACGCGCGTGTGCGGGCACACATTCGATGGCATTGGTGTGTTCTTTGACCCAAGAACAATTTTAGGAGTCATTCAAGAGGAGTTTCACTTTGTTGAAAACAGGGTCTCTCCTGTTTCTGCCATGTAGAAACTAGCTTGCCCTCCAGTCCCTAGGTGATTTCCCCCCTCTGTCTCCTTTCTTGCTGTAGGAGTGCTGGGATTACAGATGAATGTCACTACGTCCAGTCCTCCCTTCTTTTTTCCCCCCTTCAAACTATTTGTTATGTGTATGAGTGTTTAGCTTGCATGTGTGTATGTGCATCTTTTGTGTGCACAGTACTTAAGGGGGTTGGAAGAAGGCATAGGATTTTTCTGGGACTGGAATTTTACAGATGGTTGTAAGCTGCCATATGAGTGCTGTGGTGCTGTGCATTGAACCCAGGTCCTCTAGAAGATCAGTAAGTGCTCTTAAGCTCAGAGTCATCTCTCCAGTCCCCAAGTCCAGCTTTTTATGTGGGTCCAGGGGATGGAACTCAGGTTATCAGGCCTATGTGGCAAGTGCTTTTACCCACTGAGCCATCTTGCTCACTCCTAGTCAGGGTTCTATGGGGAAGCAAAACCAATAGAATGAATATATATATGAAAAGAGGACTTATTAGATTGGCTTATGTGTGCCCATGGAGGTCAGAAGAGGATGTTGGATCCCCCGGAACTGGGTTACAAATGGTTATAAGCCACCATCATGTAGGTTTTGAGAACTGAATGAACCTTAGTCCTCTGCAAGACTTTTAACCATTGAGCCATCTTTCCAGCCCCTAGAAACAATAAGTAGTGTTTCTTGGCACTTGTAACAGTAATCACATTTTTCTGGCATCTCACAGATTTTAATAATTTTTCTTTTTGGATACTTTATTGAGATACCAAACTTAATTTCACTCTTTTGTTTTGTTTTGTTTTTGAGACAGAGTTTCTCTGTGTAGCCTTGGTTGTCCTGGAACTCACTCTGTAGACCAGGCCAGCTTTGAACTCACAGAGATCTGTCTGCTCTGCCTCCCAAGTGCTGGAATTAAAGACGTGGGCAGCCACTGGTTGGCTAATTTGACCTATTAATAGTACATTTTATTGGTTTTAATGTACTCTTAAGTGTGTAACCATCACAGTCAAATTTAAAGACATTTTCATCAACTGTAAAATAAACTTCAAAGTCTTTTAGCAGTCAGGCTGTAATCCAGTCCCTACCTGCTATCTTCTGGAAACCACTAATCTGGTGTGTCTTTGAAATTTGCTGAGTGAACTTTTCCCATGAGTAGAATTATTCAAAATGTGCATTCTTGTGACTGACATCTGTTGCTTTTAGCAGAGTGTTTTGAATGCCCATTCATGTTTCAGCAGGTATTCTAGTTTGCTTTCTGTTGCTGTGATTGAACACCTCAGCACAGTCCATTATTGAGGGAACTCAGGACAGGAACTCTAGAAGGACCTTGGAGGCAGGAACTCAAGCAGGGACCACAGAGAACTATGACTGATTAATGGCTTGCTCAGCCTGCTTTCTTTTCTTTTCTTTTCTTTTCTTTTCTTTTCTTTTCTTTTCTTTTCTTTTCTTTCTTTCTTTTTTTTTAAGATTTATTTATTTTTATGTGCATTGGTGTTTTGCCTGCATGTATGTCTGTGAGAGGGTACCAGATTCCCTGGAACTGGGGTTACGGACAGTTGTGAGCTGCTATGTGGGTGCTGAGAATTGAACCCCCGTCCTTTGGAAGAGCAACCAGTGCTCTTAACCACTGAGCCATCACCAGCTCCTCAGCCTGCTTTCCTTTTTAAAAAAAAAAAAACATTTTTTTTTCTTATTTATTTATATGTATACAGTGTTCTGCCTGCATGTGTCCCTGCAGGCCAGAAGAGGGCATCATTACAGTTGGTTGTGAGCCACAATGTGGTTGCTGGGAATTGAACTCAGGACCTCTGGAAGAGCAGTCAGTGCTCTTAACTGCTGAGCCATCTCTCCAGAGCTATCAGCCTGCTTTCTAATACAACCCAGGGCTGCTTGCCCATTGGCACCACTAACAGTAGGCTGTGCCCTCCCACATCAATCATTAATCAAGAAAATGCCCAACAAGCTTGTCCACAGGCAGGTCTGATGAAGGCATATTCTTAGTTCAGATGTCTTCCCAGATAACCTTCGTGGTGGTCTGAGTGAAAATGGCTCCCATAAGCTCATGTGTTAGAATGCTTGGTCCCTGTTTGGAAAGGATTAGGAGGTCTGGCCTTGGAGGAGGTGTGTCACTGGGTGTGGACTTCCAGGTTTCAAAAGTCCAGGCTATTCCCAGTTATCTTTCTCTGTGCCTGTGCTTGTGGATCAGAGGTGAGCTCTCAGCTACTGCTCCAGTGCCCTGCCTGCTTGCTTATTGTCATTCTCCCCATGATGGTCATATACTGTAACCTTCTGGAATTGTGAGCCCCCAAATTGAATACTTTCCTTTATATGTTCATCACATCTCTTCACATAGCAATAGAAAAGTAACTACCCTAATTTATGTCAATGACAAAAACCTAGATCATCACAAGTTTTAAAAAATACTTCACTCCTTTATTGCCATATATATTCCATTTATAGATAAACTTAAATTTTGTATAAACATTTATTAGTTGACAGACCTTTGAGTTGTATATACTTTTTGGCTATTGCACATCATGCTCCGAATGTTTCTGTTGGCGCTTGTGTGAGGGCATAGGCCTGAACATGTATCAGGAGTGGAATTTAAATAATTCATTAACTAGTTTTATTGAGACTCACTATGTACTCTTTACTACACTGGAACTAGCTATATAGATCAGGGTGGCCTCAAACTCAGAGATCGGATTGTCTCTGCCTCTTGAGTGCTGGGATTACAGGTTTGTGTCACCAGCCCAGCTGCGTGGAATTTCTCATTCCACGTGGTTTTTGTGTAACCTTTTGAGGAATTGCTAGACTTTCAAGATTGCCTCACCATCTCACATCACCACCACTTGGTGACCGGGGTTCCAGTCCCTCCACATCCTCACCAACACTTGGTTCTTAAGCCTGTCTTTTTATTTTTTATTTATTTATTTTTTTTTGGTTTTTCGAGACAGGGTTTCTCTGTGTAGCTTTGTGCCTTTCCTGGAACTCACTTTGGAGACCAGGCTGGCCTCGAACTCACAAAGAGGCCTCTGCCTCCCGAGTGCTGGGATTAAAGGCGTGCGCCACCACCGCCCGGCTTCCTGTCTTTTTAAAAATAATTAATTTTATTTTACTTATTTTAATTATTTTTGGTTTTGGATTTTTGAGATGGGGTCTAGCCTGGCCTTGAACTTGTTAGGTAGCCAAGGCTGGCCCTGAACTCTGATTGTCCTGCCTCCACCTCTCCAGTTTAGGGATGAGAAGAGTGCTGGAATTACAGGCATGTGACACCATACCTAGCTTTGTCATCCTGAATATGGTTTTCTGACTTTTCATGTCAGCCTGCATGGCAGATATATGTTAGTGATAGCCACAAATGTGCTATACTGACCTTTGGGTGAAATTTTGTAGGCTGGTACGGTGTGTGTGTGTGTGTGTGTGTGTGTGTGTGTGTGTGTGTGTGTGTGTGTAAGTCTGGTTTGCTCTAGACATTATTAGAAAACTTCTTTTTTGGGAAGTGTCTTAGGGATCAGCTCTTCTGCCCTGGCCATGCTAAACACATTCTTTCTCCCTGAATTAATACTGCTAGCCCTAAAAACACTTGCTATTGTCTCCATAATAGTTCATAGGTTTAAGAGGAATGCTTTATGTTTGTGTAATAAACATCTTGAGTAATTTATATGTGGGATAGTATTTTAAATTTCATACTTACTGCATGTTAAATTGTATGTTGATTCGGTCAGGTAGGTTGTGAGATCTTCCTCTCATTGCATTGTTAACTGTGGGTATCCAAATACTGTTCATTACTGCCTCAAGGGACTAACTGATGATGCCTCCATAGGTTATAAAGTCAATTCTGTTGTAAGAGTCCTGATTTGGGAACAGCTTGGTGGGAAGATTTAAAATTCCTTAAGGGAGTAGTAATGAAAGTAAGTTGAAATAGTTTTCTGCTGTTTAACTATTAGATTGTAGAGAACTTTAGAAATTCAGAGCTCATTCTGAAGTGTTTGAAGAAACAAGTGGCTACAGTGTGCCAAGACTCCAGCTATCTGATAGGGAAAAGTAAAATGAAGAGATCCTTTGGCTGGGGCTGGGGTGTTTCTTTATAAACAGTCGGACATAATGACTTTAGTTGAGGAGGTGTGTTTAAGGTGAGTGAGGAGAGCTCACCTCAATTTTAGAGAGACTGGAAAGGATTCTAAAGGAGTTGTGGGAAAAGTTTGTATGTTGAGACCAGGTTTTACTATGCAGCAGCCTTGGCTGGTATGGAACTTGCTGTGTAGACTAAGCTGGCCTAAAATTTATAGAGATCCACCTGCTTCTGCATCCCAACCAAGTGCTGTAATCAGAGGCTTGTGCCACTACTTCCAGCTGGGGAAAGATTTGAGCCAACACTTTAGAATACTTTAGAACTCTTAGCTTGCTTGGGCTTTTGTTGTTTTATGTTAGTTTTTTTTTTCTTGCATTTTACATTTATTTATTTGTGTTTGTGGGCACATTTGTTGTGGGCACAGAGAGCGAGAGAGCGAGACAGAGACAGAGACAAATTTCTAAATGGTCTTATTAAATAAAAAACACGGAGCCAGCAGGATACTAGATGTGGAACAAGGATGACTGGATTGCTACTCACATCACCAGGGAGGCTACCTGGAAAACAGGACCCCAAGAAAGACACGGGGATCGCCCAATGACAGAGAAATGGAATGAGATCTACATGAACAGCCTGGACATGAGTGGAGGTAGTGAAGGGCGAGGGTTGAGGGAAAGAGAGCTTGGGTGAGCGGGAGATCCCAGCTGGATCAACAACAGAGAGGGAGAACAAGGAATAGGAGACCATGGTAAATGAAGACCACA
The DNA here is from genome assembly GCF_949786415.1 of Peromyscus eremicus. Taxonomy (NCBI): domain Eukaryota; kingdom Metazoa; phylum Chordata; class Mammalia; order Rodentia; family Cricetidae; genus Peromyscus; species Peromyscus eremicus. The sequence goes on from NW_026734352.1 coordinate 587,624, forward strand.
TGAGAATAGGAAGAAGCAAAGTGCTAGAGAGGCCCACAGAAATCCACAGAGATACCTCCACAACAGACTGCTGTCAATGGTCGAGAGACAGTCCGAACTGACCTACTCTGGTGATGGGATGGCCAAACACCCTAATTGTCGTGCTAGAAACCTCATCCAACTACTGAGGGATCTGGATGCAGAGATCCATGACTAGGCCCTGAGTGGATCTCTGGGAGTCCAATTATCGAGAATGAGAAGGGTTTATATGAGCGAGAATTGTTGAGACCAAGGTTGGATAAAGCACAGAGACAAATAGCCAAACGAATGGAAACACATGAAATATGAACCAATGGCTGAGGGGTCACCAACTGGATCAGGCCCTCTGAGTGGGTGAGACAGTTGATTGGCCTGATCTGTTTGGGAGGCATCCAGGCAGTGAGACCTGTGCTCATTGAATGAGTCGGCTGTTTGAAACCTGGGGCCTATGCAGGGTCCCTTGGCTCGGCCTGGGAGGAGGGGACTGGACCTACCTGGACTGAGTCTACCAGGTTGATCTCAGTCTGTGGGGAAGGCTTTGCCCTGGAGGAGATGGGAATGGGGGGCGGGCTGGGGGGAAGGTGAGGGGGGCAGGAGGGGGGAGAACAAGGGAATCTGTGGCTGATATGTAGAACTGAATTGTATTGCAAAATAAAAATTAAAAAAAAAAAAAAACAAAACGGAGCCAAATATAGGGGTGAAAGCCTTAGAGATCAGGGAAATAGGGAGAGCCACCAGCCAACCTTACCTCACCAGCTCTGCAGCTTCCAAATATGAACCACTTCCTGTCTTGCCCGGGCCTTTATTGCCTTGCTGTTCGCCCTCTCATTGGCTACCTTAGCCTAGCTACCTCACTTTCTTGTCACTGTCTGTCTGTACAGACCTCCAGGTCTCTATGGTTGGTACTGGGATTAAAGGCGTGTGTCACCATGCTTGGCTCTGTTCCCTAGTATGGCCTTAAACACACAGAGAGCCTTTCTGCTAAGTGATTAAGGACATATGCTATCACTGCTTGACTTTTATGTTTACTTAAAATAGCTTGCTATTTCAAATACTCTGATTTCCAGGCAAACTTTATTAAAGCAAAAATAAAATATCACCACATTTTAACACAAATAAAATATCACCACCACCACCACCACCACCACCCACCCCACCCACCAACCCCACGGCATTTGTGTGGATCTAGGAATCATACTTGGATTGTAAGGCTTGACAGCAAATGCCTTTTCTTGCTGAATTTTTTTGGTCAGCCCTTTTTGTGTCTTTTTGAGGCAAGTATACTTACTCTCTGACCCATTTTGGCCCTGACCTCATGGCAGCCCAATGCCTGAGCCTCCTAAGTACTGGGGTTGCGTGATTGAGCCATCACAACCAGTTGCTTGCTTAGCCTTTTTAGAGGGTGGTGTTGTTGATTGTTTTTAAACTCCTGTACTCAAGCAATAGGCCTGTTTCAGCCTCCCATGAAGTTGGGACTTCTGGCAGCCCACCACTCATGGCTTGATTGCTTGATTAGAATGCAGCTCCTGAATTTTTTGCTTTAGGATAAACAATGACAATAAAAAATCCCCAGTTAACCATTGATCTAACCTTTCTTTGTGCCCATTGGGTTAGTACGTTCCATTCCCTTCTTTAAAAGGATTCATTTTTAATTGTGTATATGTGTTTGCATACACGGGTATGTGGATGTGTGTACACAAATTCAGGTGTCAGTGGAGATTGGATTCCCCTGGAGCTAGAGTTGTAGGCCACCTGAAGTGGGTGCTAGGAACTGAAATCAGGTCCTCTGTAAAGAGCAGTATGTGTATTTATTTGACTGCTCACTGAATCATCCCCCTTTGAGGCAGGGTCCCAGGTATTCCAGACTGACCTGGAACTCACATTGTAGGATTTTAGTTTCTGATTTTCCTATCTGGAAGCACTGGGGTTACAGGCATTCACCACCATGCTGGCTTTATGCTATGCAGAAGAATGAACTCAGGTCTTAATCCCTTAATCGCCTTTAATACCAGCACTTGAGGCAGAGGAAGTTGGATCTCTGAGTTTGAAGCCAGCCTGGTCTACAGAGAGAGTTCTAGGATAGCCAATGCTACATAGACAGACTGTCTTGTGTGATTATTTTTTGCCCTCATGCGTGCATGTACCTGGTGCCCAAGGTAGTCAGAATGCATCAGGTCTTGTATGGTTTTATGTGGGGGTTGTGAACAGAACTTGGTCTTCTTGTAAGAGGAAGAAGTTTCTCCAGTCTTTCCAGCCCCAAACAGTTCATTTAACTGGTTGGAATATTGTATCAATTAAATCCTGAGCATTACAGGCAAAAGGAGAATGTCAAGACTTACAGAATGTCAGTATTATCTATGACCACTGGGAAAAAAGGTTAATGAGCGTTTTTAGTACAAGCTAACCTGCCACTCATTGAGGTTGTCAATGTGAAAGCTCACTGAGAATCAGATGGGTAACCTGTACCTGGCTGGTCTGAAAGGGAGCAGTCATTCATAACCCCAGCAGACCCATGTTTAGAAGAACTATGAGGGGCTGGAGAGGTGGCTCAGCGGTTAAGAGCTTTGACCGCTGTTCCAGAGGACCTGGTTTCAATTCCCGGCACCCACATGGCATCTCATAACTGTCTGTAACTCCAAGATCTGACACCCTCACACAAACATATATGCAGGCAAAACACCAGTGCAATTAAATAAAAATAAATTATTTAGAAAAAACTATAAATCAGAACCATAGCTGCTAATGTTTCAAAAGAGGGGAGGCATTCAGTTTTTGTTTTCTATAATTTTTTTTTTTCAAATGGCAAACCAGAGCTTTGATTTTTACATGCTGTGAACTTTTGTAGTTTCTTATGCATCAGATGAAACTTGAATTTGTAGCAGTCATCCTGCCTCAGCATCTTGAATGTTAGGATTACAATGTTTGCTGTTGAGCCCTTCACTTTTGTGAATTGCTGATTAGAGTTAATCTTAATGAGATTCGTGATGTGATACCTTTTCTCTTTGTCTACAATGTCGGAAATGTGTCCTGATGAGGAGGCGATTTGGGAAGTTAGCAAGTGAGGTCCTTCACAGAACAGCCATTTTTATGTAATGGAATCTAAGCAATTTCTTGACAGACCATACATACATTTTTCTAGAAAAATTCCCTAGGTATTTTTACTTTCAAGAAAAATTAGGAACAAGACCTTCCAACTCAACCCTGTTAAGTAGTGATTTTTCTCCTGGTTTTCCTGTTATTGTTCAGAACGCCTCTTTAATTGGTATTTAATATCGTTATAACTGGTAGTTAATACAGCTGATGTTCTGGGTCAGCCACCATGCCTGGTTTGTAATTGTCTTATTACAGTCAAAAGTTAATTTGGCCTTCATAGAATTTCTTTTGCACATCAGTACAATATATAATATTTTTATTACAGCAGCATTATCTAGCCCAGCAAGTTAAAAGTTTGAAGTGACATAAGAAAGACTTGGTCAGTTGAAAGCTCTTTATGTTACGTTACTTGCTTGTTCTTGCCTTTGACATATTTTAATGAACTGGCTTATGTAGCAGGAATCTTAAAAGTTCTTATTAATAAAATCAAACCTGGGGCCAGTTATTGGGGTGAATACTGGAAGATCAGAGAAGCAGAACAAGCCACAGCTACCTCACTTTGTCAGTTCCTCAGCTGATCCTGTTTCCTCAGACTGGAACCTCTGAGTCCTCATCCAGAATGAATCTCAGCTGAACTGCTGCTCGAAAGCCTGAAAGCTTAACCAGCCAAATGCTTCTAGTTTCTGGTCTTCACGCCTTATATATCTTTCTGCCTTCTGCCATCACTCCCTGGGATTAAAGGCTCACTTCTTGGGATTAAAGGTGTGTGTCACATGCCTGGCTGTTTCCAATGTGGCCTTGAACTCACAGAGATCCAGAGGGATTTCTGCCTCTGGAATGCTAGGATTAAAGGCGTAAGTGCCACCATTTTCTAGCCTAAGTATCTAGTGGCTTTTCTGTTCTCTGACCCCAGATAAGTTTATTAGGGTACACAATATTTTGGGGAACACAATACCACCACAGGCTTATTTTTTTGGTCTTTGATCAGTTGCTGAGACTACAAGAGTTTTTTTGACTCAATTACCTACTCTTTGGGTAGTAACACTTTTTTTTTTCTCAGTAGAGATGTTCATCGTGTGTTGGCTGAATTTGTCACCAATGCCTTTGAAACCTATGCCAGTTTTTAGTCAGGAAGAGATTGTACTCACCTTAAAGGAAAGAAAAGAGGAAAATTAAGGGCAAATGGGAACTTCTAAAATTTTCAAAATATTGATTGATTGATTGATTGAAAACAATTGTTTTCTTAAGTTGAGTAAGCTTTGGGGCCTTGTGCCTCTCCCTCAGGTCTGAATCAGGGTCTTCAGGTGTGAAGTAGGGGAAAAGGAATTTGTATTTTTCATGTCATTCCTAAATGAGCAAAAGCTTTCTTAAGCTTGGAGTTAAGGCAGGAAGATGGGTTGTGGAAGGTAGAAAGTTTCTCCCTTAAATCGAAATAGCTTAGGAAGGACCAGACTGCTAGGTTTCTGGCTACATGCTAACATGGAGGAAGCTTCAGTTGTTAAAACTGTGGAGTTTTGCAGTGTTGTCTTAAGGTTTTGATGATCTCTTTGCCGTTCTGCACCACCCCCTCCTAAATTAGATACATCCCCCCTCTGCTTCCAGACGTCTCCATCTCTTGGTCTCTTGACAGAGCAATCATTTATCAAGTTGTTTCTCTAGTTGTCGGGAGGGGCCCTGGGAACTTGAGTTTGTTTCGTCCTTTTGTTGGAGCGCCACAGGATCTTCCAGCTCAGTCTCCAGCCAACTGCTGAGAGTTGCTGGACTCCAGGAGCAAATGTTACAGAGGCCGCCTTTCATCTGGCTTCTGCTTCAACCTTCATCTTAAATTGCAGCTTATTGGGATTCTAATCACCCTGTATTGGCATATATACTCTTCCTTATGGGTGCAAAAATGAGAATTCTGTTTTCCTTATCAAGTTTCTCTTTTCATATCCAGCCATTGAGTATCTTGAGTTAAACACCACATACCCTTCCTTGTGGATGCCTGAGTGTGTGTGTGTGTGTGTGTGTGTGTGTGTGTGTATTGCTTGTTCATTTTCTATTTTCCCTTCATTCTTGCCCTATTTCGTCTCTTAATGGCAGCAAATCATCATAGATATATAAAAGTAGGCTCTCTTGCTTTTTATAAGCCATATTATTTTTTGATACTTTTTTAAAAACTTAACAAGGTGTCTCTTCTTGATGTCACACTGTACATAAGTAAAATTTACTAAATAGTATAAGGATTTTAAAAAGATTTGAAGTTTGAAATTTTGTAAAGCCGTAAAGAATAAGATAAATATTACTGCTTGTTACTTTTGAAGCCAAGTAAGTTTTTTTTTCTAAGTACCTGAAAAGGCAAAGGTTTTTATACCTAAGGACGTTATATGAGTAATGTTAACCAGTATTTTTGACCATGAATTTGAAAGACAAGTGTTGCTTATTGTAATTTAATAGTTTGGAACAAATTTCACGTTACTGGTAAATGGAATAAAGATGTAATGTTAACGAGATTTTTTTTTCCCTGTGATCCTAGAATATTTCCTGCAATAATTTATAATAAAACTTTTAAACAAGGGGCTGGAGAGAGAACTCTAGGTTAAGAACACTGGCTGCTCTTCAAGGGGACCTGGGTTCGAATCGTACCATCTGTATGGTGGCTCACAACCGTAACTCTGTTTCAGGGGATCTGATGCCATATTCTGACCTCCATGGAATCCTGCACACAGGTAGTAAACATACATACATACATACATGTGCACACTCGCATACCAACACAATTTTTATTTTTATTTATTTATTTTTTTTGGTTTTTCGAGACAGGGTTTCTCTGTGTAGCTTTGCGCCTTTCCTGGGACTCACTTGGTAGCCCAGGCTGGCCTCGAACTTACAGAGATCCGCCTGGCTCTGCCTCCCGAGTGCTGGGATTAAAGGCGTGCGCCACCACCACCCGGCCCAACACAATTTTTAAAAGGTTAAAAATTAACAGGAAAGTTGAAAGAATTGATACATTAATGATATTTTGGTTTTCTAAAAAATGTCTCTTTATAAATGAAATAAAGTATGCTTTATACCAGATAGAATATTTTATAATCTTGATTCTCAAATGAGTCTATTTTATCAAGAGTACATCTGAGTCCAGAATCCTTGGTATGGAAAATCATAAAGTTAAGTAAGGATGGTTTCCTCTGTTCTCATCAGATGTTTTAGCTTGAAAATATTTAAACAGGGGCTAGAGAGAGGACTGGCTGTTCAATTCCCAGCACCCACATGGTGGCTCACAACCATCTGTAATTCCAGTTATAGATCTCCTCTTCTGGCCTTCAGGGGAGTTATTATGATTTAGCTCCTGCATACAAAGTATCTTTTAAACTATTAATTAAATTTTTTTGTTTTTTGTTTTTCCAGACAAGGTTTCTCTGTGTAGTTTTGTTCCTGTCCTGGATCTCACTGTGTAGACCAGGCTGGCCTCGAACTCACAGAGATCCACCTGGCTCTGCCCATCGCACTCCTTTAAGGTTTATTTTAATTTAAAGTTTTTTTAAATTAAAAAAATTTTTTAAATTTAATTTTAAATTAATTTTTTTTTAAATTTAAGGTTTATTTTATTATTTTAAGTGTGTTTGTTAGTGTGGGTGTCTGTGCATGTGAGTGTAATTGTCCACAGGGGCCAGAAGAGGGTGTTGGATCCTCTGGTGCTTGTGAGCAGCCCTACAAGGGTGCTGGGAACCAAACTGGATCCTCTACAAGAATAGTATGTGCTCTTAACCACAGAACCATCACTCTAGTCACCTTTAATTTTTTCTTTTACTGGGTAAGGTGTATACTTTTAATCCAGCATTCTGGCAGAAGTCAGACTTGAAGCAAGTCTGGTCTACATACAAGGTTCCAGGGCAGCCAGGGGTACATAATGAGACTCTGTCTAGAAAAATTAATTAAGTGTAGTACATATTTTTAAAAACGATATTTTATTTTGTGTGTTGTGTTGTGTGTGTAAAGGGGAGCACTCATTGCCACAGTGTACATGTGGAAGTTAGAAGACAGCTTGGAGGAACTGGTTCTTTCCTTCCACCATATGAGTCCCCGGGGTTTCAGTCCTTCCGTCTGTCTGTCATGATACTGGGGATTGAACCTAGGGTTTGCAGGTGCTAGCTTAACTTGTTCTGTGAGCAATATCCCCAACAAATTACTGACTTTTAATACAAAAATGAGCCCTCAGTGTTTGCCTATAAGATATAGTCTTATTGCTAAATGCATTAGTCCATAGTTATTTTTCACAATAAAACTTAACAAAATTATATATCTTAAGAAAAATATTTCCTTATATTAGCAGTACTATTCAAACATCATTATCACTTAAGCCATTTGATATTAGGTCTAAGGAAACAGGACCTTGTTAATTTTAAAAGTTTAGTAGGTAACTGTCAATTTTGACCATCCTACTGTTTCAACCCCCTAAGTGCTGGCCCAAGACAGAATGCCTAGCTAGTAGGGTTTTTGTTACTCTTTTTAAAAAATTTTTTTTTAGATTTATTTATTAATTATGTATACAGTGTTCTGCCTGCATGTATGCCTGAAGGCCAGAAGGGGGGACCTGATCTCATTATAGATGGTTGTGAGCCACCGTGTGGTTGCTGGGGATTGAACTCAGGACCTACTGGAAAAGCAGCCTGTGCTCTTAACCTCTGAGCCATCTCTCCAGCCCAGGTTTTTGTTATTCTTACTGTCTTGTTTATTCTCTCAGGAAAAGTTAAGATCGTCACAAAAGCCCAATGTTGAAGGACTTCCTAGATACACTTGGTGAAAAAATAAGACTTAACCTTTTTGGGGGCTGGGGGTGGGGCTTACTTTGGTTTTCAAGCATAGCTCTGGCTGTCCTGAAACTCACTCTGTAGATCAGGCTGGCCTTGAACTCTTAGATTTGACTGCCTCTGCCTCCCAAGTGCTGGATTAAAGGTGTATGCTGCTGTGACCAGCATCCTTTTCTTGGCCCAAAACCTTTAAGGAAAAGACCAAAGGTGTTTTCAGAAGTAGGTCTCTTTAAGTCACACAACATCTAACTGATGGAGCTTCATCTAAGGTTTACACTTTCTATGACATATCAAGCTCTTGTCTGATCCTCCTCTCCTGGCATACTTTTCTTGTGACCTGGCTGGCTGTTAGCTATAAAATGTAGCTTTCTTTATAAGAAATGAGAGTTGAAATTTACACAGCAAAGAGATGCAAGGAAAAGCAGACAATTTTGATTTTTGTAGAGTCAAAACAGATTTATCAGGAATGGTAATTAGCTTACTCCCCTTCCAGATACTTCTTGACAAGACAGTCACATAGCCATTACAGATCCACTTTGTCTACTAGACTATAGACTAAATGGCCAAAGAACTTAGTACTCTGTGTCTCTACTGATGGTTGTATTTTTCTCCCCCTCCTCCTCCTCCTCCTCCTCCTCCTCCTCCTCCTCCTCCTCTTCTTCTTCTCTTGTTTTTTTTTTTTTTTTTTCAAGATATGGTCTCAGTATGTAGCTCTGGCTGTCCTGGAACTTGCTCTGTAGAACAGGCTGGCTTTCAACTTGCAGAAATCTGCCTGCGCCACCACTGCCACCTCCCAGGTAATGGTTATGTTTCTACTTCATAACTGTCTAGAGGATTTGAGGACTTTCTAGTATGTTAAAAGGATGCTGGTCAAGATAGCAAGTCCTGGCTCTTCATCTGACGTACGCAGGAAGGATGGTTGGATCTTTGCCCTTTGCTACTGTCGGGAAATTGAGAGTACCATAGTGTACTCTGGTGATAATCTTTTTTTTTTTTTTTTTTTTTTAAATTTATTTATTATGTATACAGTGTTCTGTTTGCATGTGTCCCTGCAGGCCAGAAGAGGGCACCAGATCTCATTACAGATAGCTGTGAGCCACCATGTGGTTGCTGGGAATTGAACTCAGGAACTCTGGATGAGCAGCCAGTGCTCTTAACCTCTGAGCCATCTCTCCAGCCCTCTGGTGATAATCTTATAAATAGAGCCACTTCATTTTAGTTCAGTGTATGTAGTCAATAGTATTGTATTGCAGTATGCCAGTTAGAAACCAGGTATCATTATTTATATAGAATAATGCATCATTTATTCAAATAATAATGTATCATTTATTCAAATCTTTTGAAAGCTTCTTTTAAAAAGCCCCTAGGGACACTCTCGAGTTGTTAATGGTTTCCTGTGTACTGTTCTGTGGCCTTCCTTTTGAAGGAGTGAATGCTTTTTTTTTTTTTTTTTTTTGAGACTATTACCAGAGGATAAGTTAAGTTGAGGTCTCCATTTTGGATCTTTGGGTTTTTCTGTTTTAATAGATAATGCATTTGTAGATTGAAGACTTTTATGTGAAACAAGAAGATTAAGATATAATTATTTGGCTAAAGTTCTTTGTGAAGCAACTCCAGAAATGTGATTGATGTAACTGAACCTGTGGTAAGAATTTTGTGGATAATAAAATTCTATGAGAAGGTCGTACCAAGGGAAAAAAAAAATAGCGTGGTGTTGTGGCCTGCAATTCCAGCAGAGGATCATCCACCACACATTTCATGCAAGGCTGCTCTACATAGTGAGTTCTATGACTTTCCAGGCCAGCCTGGGCTACAGAGTGGGAACTTCCTTTAACATCAATAACAAAAGAAAAACAAAAATAAACCAACCCCACAAAGTTCTGGGGAGTTCCGTCAGAGGTTGGTGTTTGCTGCAATTCCATTCTCAGAAGGCAGAGGCAGCCTCAAAGACTAAGATAAAAGAGGAATCCAGGAAAATTTCTGATACCAACTTATATTACAGCCCACTCCTTCCCCCAACCCCCCCCACACCAAAAACAAAACAACCTACCGTACACAATCCTCCAGTCCCCCACAGAAACCACATATATACACGAATCCCCACAAACCCACACAATTACCCTATAAAAACCCACATACACATGAAAAGAAGAAAAAAAGTTGTTTCAAAAATGAGTATAGAAAGGTAGTGTAACACGGTCTATAGACCTTATTTCAGGAAACTACTTACGAGCAAATTCATCACATACTAAATTCAAGAAGCTAATTAGTGAGGCTTGTTTTCTTTTCAGTTCAGTAGATTCCAGGAGGAAGAAAAGACAGGACTGAGAGCCAAAAACCAAAAACTCAAACCAGAAGAGTTTTATGTACAAGTTCAGAGTTTGTTTCTACTAGACTTTTTTGGTTTTTCGAGACAGGGTTTCTCTGTGTAGCTTTGCGCCTTTCCTGGAACTCACTTGGTAGCCCAGGCTGGCCTCGAACTCGCAGAGATCCGCCTGCCTCTGCCTCCCGAGTGCTGGGATTAAAGGCGTGCGCCACCACCGCCCGGCTCTACTAGACTTCTTACTGTGGTTTGGTGCTCATGTGATACTCCCGAGGGAAGCTTATTCATAGGGCTGTGAAGATGGGTCAGCAGTTAAAGTGATTGCTGCTCTTGGATGGAGAGTTCCTTTCCCACCATCTGCATTGGGTGGCTTAGAACTGCCTGTGACTCCAGCTCCAGGTAATCTGTTGCTACTAGCCCCTAAAGGCACCTACACTTCACATGCACATATGGACACATAATAAAAAAGAACATCTTTAAAAAAAAAAAAAGATTGCTAGCTGTTATCTGCAGTATTGTGATTCAGCAGGAGGCTTGAGAGTTGCATTTTAAGGAGATGGGTGATTTGGTCCATAGACCACTTAACTGAAAAATAATTTATCAGAAACATTTTCAAGTTTTAAGAATGCGCTTCTGAAAAAGAAGTAAACCAAAATAAGCCCTTCCTTAAAAATGAAGCCAGGTGGTCTCAAGGTCTGGTACCAACTTCATCAGAATCTCTTTGTCAAAAATGTCAACTCCCACCTAGCTGGGCAGTAGTGGCACACTTTAATCTCGGCTCTTGGGATGCAGAGGCAGGTGGATCTCTGTGAGTTTGAGGCCAGCCTGGTCTACAGAGTGAGTTCCAGGACAGCTAGGGCTACACAGAGAAACCCTGTCTCGAAAAACAGAAACAAACCAAACAAAAATAAATAAAAATGAACAAAATTCTAATAACTGCAGCCCTGGTGCTAAAACAAAAATCTCATGGTAGCACACTTCAGAGTGCTTTCTCATAAAAACAAAACCTATTCTGATGTTTGAATACTTTTTTTTTTTTTTTGTTCAGAAACATAATGTTTGTTTGGTTGATTGGTTTTTTGAGACAAGGTTTCTCTGTGTAACAGCTCTGGCTGTCCTGGAGCTCACTCTGTAGACCAGGTTGGCCTCAAACTCACAGAAATCCAGCTGCCTCTGCCTCCTAAGTGCTGACATTAAAGATGTGCACCGCCATGCCTGGCACATAACATTTTTATTATAGAAATATTAGTGGCAAAAGTGGAGGGAATTTCTCAAATGTAATGAATAGACTCATGTCCACATTCTTGTCTCCATCAAAGAGAGCATAGAGATGAGACAATAAGGAGGAATTTGTCATAACAAAGGTAGGTCTCAAATGACAGGTGGGGAGTAGGCCTCTCGAGAGCTAGCTGCTTGACTTGCAGAAAACTTGAATGGGGGTTGTTTATGAATGGGAAGAGGTGGAGAATTTCAGGAAAGGACTTTTTTCCAGAACAGTATTTATTTCCCTTTTCTGCACAAGTATCTTAAGCAGGCCTCTTAAGATTCCCTGGGTGTGTAGTGTCCTCAGATTTTTGATGTGAGAGAGCAGTTTTCCAAGGCTAATGAGTTGGAGATGTCATTATAATGAAGCACAGAACTTTGGTGGTCATTTCAGTAGCATGATATCTCGCTGTTCCAAAGTTTGTGATTATATCATCCTTTAGTTACCTTGAAGTTTGCCTCTTTCCCTAATGGTTAGCTAGTCTGTGGATTCTTAAACTTTTTCCATTAAGGACTGCTTTATATGATCTAGATAGATGAATATATAAAATAGGTATACAAGCCAAAATTTACTGATTATAAACCATAAAAATGCATTATAAATCAGTGCTATGTTACTTAACATTTTACCATTTATTAAACACAAGATCAAATTTGTATTCTAATAAAATTGATTGGCTAGTTTATTTTTACTTGATGATGCTGTGGGATGGTCTGTATGTCAAATTACTCTGATTGGTCAATAAATAAAACACTGATTGGCCAGTGGCTAGGCAGGAAGTATAGGTGGGACTAACAGAGAGGAGAAAAGAAAGAACAGGAAGGCGGAAGGAGTCACTGCCAGCCGCCACCATGACAAGCAGCGTATGAAGATGCCAGTAAGCCACAAGCCACGTGGCAAGGTATAGATTTATAAAAATGGATTAATTTAAGATATAAGAACAGTGAGCAGGAAGCCTGGTATGGCCATACAGTTTGTAAGCAATATAAGTCTCTGTGTTTACTTGGTTGGGTCTGAGCGGCTGTGGGACTGGCGGGTGAGAGAGATTTGTCCTGACTGTGGGCCAGGCAGGAAAACTCTAGCTACACAACTTTCTTCAAAGTGAGGTCACAGGTCCGGATCATAGAAGGATGTATTGTCAAGATTGTCAGTGGGCCACAGGAGTGAGAGGACTCAAGGGCCTGGGGTCTCTTTTTCTAGGGTCTAATAAGAGAAGCGCTGATTACTAAGGACTGTGGTTTGGATGGTTCTCTATTTTGTTCAGTAGATTAGTTCATATATTATTATTTTTTTACCACTGTACATACCCCTTCCCAAAATGCATCTGATTTTAACCTTGTGCTCTTGTGCACACCCAATTATGCACAGATTTAAGATGGTCAATAGAGGATTCTCCCTAAAGCTTACTTGAAGGACGCAGTTTGCCTCACTGGCATGTACCCAAAGCCAGTTCAGGCTGGATCAGCCATTCAGTTTTTCTTCTTGGATACTTGGAAATATACTTGAGTAGGAACCGTTGAAATTTTATTGTTAGGGACAGAGAAATCTATACTTTTGCTCAGAAATAGGAGTGTGTAGCCTGATGTAGGTGGGATTCAAGGGGCTCTGATGTTGCTAGGTGCTCTGTTTGGAGAGGTGTGTAGGGGTGTGTGTGCATATTGTGCAGAAGTGAAGGAGCCAGGCTGCCAAATGCATTATTACAAAAGAGTTGTGTCCAAAACCCAAAATCAAACAGGCGCGAGGGTGCTAAACTGTCTCCTTTGCTTGTCTCAGAAACAGCTCCCCAAACTCAATGTTCAGGAAACAGCCAAGGGCTTGGAGAGATAGTGAAGCACTTGCTGCTGATGACCTGAATTTAGAATGCTTATGTCTACATAAAAAATCAGGTGTAGTGCTGTGTGCCTGTAATTCCAGTACTGGGGAGGCAGAGACAGGAGGATCCCATGAGCTCGCTGACCAGATAACATAGCTGAATCTGTGAGCTCCAGGTTTAGGGAGAGACCCTGTCTCAAAAGACAAAGTGAAGAAGACACTCAACCTCTGGCCTTCACACATGCACACACACACACACACACACACACACACACACACACACATACAGTGATTTGAGACCACTCTGACACTGTCTCAGAAAAAATCCCATGCTTGTCCATCTCCTAGAAAGACAGTTTTATTGGATGCTAATTTTAAAAAGTAGGGCTAAGTGTAAGCATTGCTCTTGCACAGAACCAGACTGTGGGATTCCCAGCGCCCGTGTTGGGTATCTCACAAGTGCCTACAACTCCACACTGAGGGGCTCTGTGGGCAACTGTGTTCACATGCGCATAAAATACAAAAGCAAATATTAAGAAATTAGTAATGCAAAGAAGGAAAACACCAAAGATGACTGGAAGACGAGGCAGTTTGGAGTACCAAGCAAAAGTGGGTATAGAGATGTAAAAACTTGACTGTCCCAAAGGACTATGATATAAATGATGAGAGAAGTGGGCATGGATGTGTTTGGCAAGATAGGGAGATGCTTTTGGAAGAAGCTGGAAGGAACCTGGGGCAGAGGCTCTGGGGGTCATGACTGTAGAGGCACAGTCTGGGAGAAGAGAGTGAAGGACTGGAGAAGTCAGGTCAATGTCAAATTGTAAAGACATCTCAGTGTCTGGGGAAATATTTCTGTCTAGTTCTTTGGGGGAAGGAGTGGTTGCAGATATTAATCAGCCAAGTTGCTCAGCCAAGGCTACTCCGTTTCTTTAGATTTATTTTTTACTATGTGTGTATGTGGGTGTCTATGTACATGAGTACAGTTGCTCATGGAGTCCAGAGAGCTAGAGTTACAGGAGGTTGCGAGCTGCCCAACATGGGTGCTAAGAAAGGAACTCGAGTGTTCTCCAAGCGCAGTACTTGCTTTAAGAACTGAGCTGTCTCTCCAGCCTGGGTTACCCCATTTTGTAGGACTCTTCCATTAACTTGTTTTTTGCAGATTCTTGCCCTCCCTAATGTCATAGGCAATTCTGCATACAGATCCCAGGCTGACAGACCATCTCTCCCTGGCCAGCCAGAAATCAGAGGCAGCCTGACTGCCTATCAGTCACATGGCATAGAGCCTGCTCTGTTCTCTGCTCTTAAGAAGGCATTCACACTCTGTGGTGTGAGCCAGCGCTCTCCTCCGTGCCCTGCCACGGTGCGTCTGCCTGTCCTTCTATGCTGTTAATATCTACTTTAATAGATCATTTATTAAAAGGAAATCTGTCTTGGAGTCCCCTTTGAGCCCTGAATTGCAATCTTTCAACGGTCGGTGATTCTCTCGGCCCCCAGCCCCCTTTGAGCCCCAAATTTGCAATCTTTCAACTGTCGGTGATTCTCTCAGCCCCCAAACCCAGGAGGACGGAACCCCAAATAGTCAAAGTTTGCTGGAAGTGTCTGGGGGTAAAAGAGACTGCAAAAACATTTCTTAAGATAGTCATTTATAAAATCCTTTGGTTAAGTTTACAAATGAGACCCTCTATAAAACACCATATTCACTAGGGAAATAATTCCAGGATTGATCTAAATCCTTTAGTCTCATAGTATTTATGTAAACATCTGTCTCAGTCGGGTCCCTGCAGGAAACAGATGGCATACTCCAAAGGAGAAGCTGAAGGGAGTGGAGAGACAGGACTATTTACACAGATGTGGGCCGGGTTAAGCCAGCTGCCAGAGGCAGTCAAATGTCTAGGCTGTTACCACCTCTGGGTCAGAATTAAGAATGTACGTGTGTGTGTGTGTGTGTGTGTGTGTGTGTGTGTGTGTGTGTGTGTGTCGGCTGGGGGGGTGGGGCGCGTTTCTGCATTCTGCAGGACCTGATTCCATCAGAGGAGCCCTCCATCTCTGGATGAAGGTCCAACACCCTAGAAACCCCATCTGTCCCAGGCAGAATAAAAAGACTGAGAAAATGAAGGGAATGTAGGAAAGGAATGAAACCCCTCCCCTGGGATCTAGTCGCAGTTCCTGCTGGCTGAGCATCAGAAACTTCAATGACAAATGACAAAATCATGGTTGTCTTCAGAAGGCAAAATGCACTTTCCCAAAAAATAACTCAACTGGAAATGTTAAAAACAACAACAACCAAAGGGCACTGAGGAGGTGGTAGAATACTCACCTAGCATGCACAAAACTCTGGGTTCGGTTCTCAGCATAGTATGAGCTGGGTGTGGCGGCACATGCCTCTAATCTCAGCATTTAGGAGGTGTATGCGGGAGGAGAAGAAATTCAAGGTCATCCTTAGCCATGTAGCCCATTGGGGGGCCAGCCTGGGTGAGAGACCTTTCTAAACAATCAAACCGTGTCTACTCAAGGTGACCTTGACTTTACCCATACCAGCAGTTTGTCTCTTGTGCCTACATCTGAGCAACTCCAAACTGTCTTACAATTTCATTTACAAATAGGAAATGCTCCTAAGAGAAATAAGTCAACCAGCCCATATATATATATATATATGTATATTGTACTTCATTTTTAGACTTTACTTAACCTTTAAACCTTGTTAACTGTGTCTTTTGTAACAGAGTCATTTTGGAAGCCACAGAATCACGTGCACAGTCATTTCAGAGACAGTTACGTGTGACTCTCTGGAGAAGCCTACACCCCCAGATGTATACTGTTCTCTTCACAATTTGTTCCATTACTCTCCCCCACCACCACCCCTCTGCTGTTTTTTCTCACTATCTCTCTCCCAGGCTTAAATTGTAAGCATACACTATCTTTCATATCTACTCAATAAACTTCCTAGCTTTGCTTTACTCTGATTCCTAAAATATTTTCCTGTGGCATGGCCAAGGATCCATCATCTTTACCCAGAGGAGGTCTCTGAGGGGGCAAGTCCTTCTCCCACGGCTGCTGAATGCTGTGATTGCCATTTCTGTTCCACTGCAGACGCCCCATCATTCCCCAATATATAGAGAGAGCTGGAGGGATAACTATCATGGCCTCTTCTTCCCCCTGACTTTTTACCTCCTGGTGGTTCTTCCAACTGGCCCAAACACAAAGGCAACCGAAGACTCTGTTGGTGGAAATCATTCATCTTGTGTCAACTGAGGGTGGAGAGGATGGGAGATGCTTGGGGGGGTGCGGTGGGTGGTGGACATACCCAACAGACTGTTATTACTTACATCCATTTGCAGCAGGACAGAAGGGCAGGGAAGGCTATGGGGGCACAGGAAGGGAAAGGAGCCCCTTACTCTAGAATCTGGTTGATGCCTGTGGTGGTTTGAATGAAAATGACCTCCATAAGCTCACAGGGAGTGGCAATACTAGGAGGCGTGGCCTTGTTGGAGTAGGTGTGGCTTTGTTGGAATGGGGTAGCCTTATGCGTCACTGGGGGTGGGCTCTGAGGTTTCAGATGCTCAAGCCAGGCCCAGTGTCTCACTCTCTTCCTGCTGCCTGCCGATTCAGAGGTAGAACTCTCAGTTACCACTCCAGCACCATGTCTGCCTTCATGTCACCATGCTTCCAGCCGTGATGGCAACAGACTAAACTGCTGGACTGTAAGCCAGCCCCAGTTAAATGCAAGAATCCCAGCACACCTAACATTTGCTTTGCCTCCTTCCCACCTGTAAACCTGTAGAACTCGAACCAGAAATCTCATTTACAGTAAAAGGACAGACACTAGCCCCTTGTTTAACTCTAATGGTTCCTGGTTTTATCTTATCAGAATATAAATCCATCCATAAGACACCTCCTGCCCCCAAGAGCCATCCTATAACCACACTTACTAAAAAGAGAGAGGAAAGAATAGAAAGTTCCTTAGCAATTCTTTAAGATGTAGCTTGAGAGCCACCTGAATGACAGACAAGTCTACTGCTTGCTCACCCATATAATTCTGACTTTCCCTTAAGAAGCCCATCCCCGCACTTGGTAGAATCCATCTTTCCTGATCATCCATTTTTCCTTAACCCCTTTTGCTTAAAATATTTATTAAATATATCTTTGAATAAACTCAAATTCTGCTTCACATTGACTTAACCTTAAAATTCTTTTCTGTGTGAAATCCAAGGATCTGATTTCATCTGAGTTGAGGTGCCTAAAGGATTAAGGGAACTCCTCAGGCTGATTTGGGTGACCCTGCGAAGCTGTGCCTTGTCCCTGAAACTGCTGGCAGGTGCTGGTACTGAAAAATATACTGGAATATTATTTTATAGGGACTGCAGGGTGGCAGTGGGGGCACGGAGGGGAGAAGTTGGCGTGTAAGCTGGGGAAACTGAGCTAGGCATGGGCTAGCCTAGGTCAAATAGCCTTCTATGCTGTTGGACTCTGATCAGAATTTTCCAAGGTTGGGACCTTGTCAAATAGACACGAGGACTCTCAGGCCTTTGATGGATATTGTATTCTTTGTTTGTTGGTAAGTTTGGGATTTAGTGATGCATGCCGGATGGATAGACAAAGTCTTTCCAAATTCTGACGGAGCAAAGGACAGTAAGGTTCAAGGTTCCCAATGATAAGGGCTTCACATTTCAGGGAAGGCCCTGGAGGCACTCACTGCCTGGGGACCCAGGCTTGCTGGCTCCTCTGGCCACCTTTGTCCTAGTTGATTTTCATCCATCAGAAATAAGAAGGACAGTCTGCACTAATGGGATGAGCATCAGATACCAAGAAGTAAGAGGCACAAGCAATGATGAGGAAGGAGCCCTGGGGACAAGGATGCCTCTTTCTGAATTGTTCTTAATTAGCGGCGGAGGGACTCAGGGGACCCCCTCAGAGACCAGCTAACCACCATTAACTCCGGCAAAGAAACGCTGCCACCACTCCAGCCACACCTGATGCTTCTCCTCCGGTCCCTTTGGGACCCTTGTTTTCTTGACACGTTGTGATTAGGTCACAGGCAGGATGGGTGACAAAGAGAGTACTGTAAAATGATGTCCCCTAACTAGGCTACAGCTGACAGACACCACACCATCCAAACTTGAAAGTTTTAGTAGACGTCCGGCCCGATTTAACTGGGAGACCGAGAGGAAACTGAAGCAGTCAGACTAACGATCATTTATTGAATAGTTGTGAGGAGTTGGGATTGTGTGTGTGTGTGTGTGTGTGTGTGTGTGTGTGTGTGTGTGTGTGTGTGTTGTAATCTTTGAAGCCCACATGGGATAATTGAAAGAGTGAGGTGAGATACTACATGTCAAATGGGGAGTGCTGTGTTACCTGTTGTTTTTAACATTGTGATTGTCCTTTTTGTGGCCATTACCCCTGTTTGATTCATTATGTTCCCAGCAAACAGTACTACAGGGAAATGAGTGAGCAGTTCTCTGGGACCTCCCACCTTCCCCGATAACTCTACTTCTTGTCTCCTCCACGGGTCTTCTCACTGGCTCCCCTCCTGACGGAATTGATGGAGCAAGCACATACCGGGAGTCTGCAGAAATAAAATAAAAGCAAGATGCAATGTCTTCCCTCCTGGAATTTATATCCATTGCCAGCCTCTGTAAAACATGCCTTCAGAGGAGGAGCTTGGTCACACAAAGATGAATGAAAGTCTGGATTGTTTTGACACAGATGTTAGATCACACATTCTCTAGCTGCTTCTCCTTTGCTCAGAAATCAGGCCACACACCCCTGCGGCTCTCTCTCAGGGCATACACGGGGAGCTAATAAACAAGGCATGCGGTGGCCTTGAGGTTTCTCTCTCCTTTTGCAACTGTGAGTCCCTGCCCCATACCCAGGCTCAAGACCACTTCAGATTTGAACTGTATTTTAAAAAGACTTAACCTTTTCTAAATTATGTGTACCTGTGTGTGAGTATGTGCCTGTGGGTATGGGGGCCTGCGGAGTCCAGAAGAGAGTCTTGTGTCCTCTAGAGCTGGAGTTTTAGGCAGCTGTAGGCTGCCCAGATGTGGGTGCTGGGAACTGAACTCAGGTCCTCTCCAAAAGGGATGAGAGTTCTCAGCAGCTACGCCAGTCACCTCTGTAGCACAGAGATGTTTATCTAATGGCTCCTTGCCTGTGACTTCTGGATATGTGGCATGTATGCTAGGTTATGTGACACAGAAGACACCTTACTTTACCCTTGAAAACCAGAAAGAGTCAGAGACTCCATTTACTCGTTGGAACTGAAGGGAATTGAATTAAGGGATAAATTCTTTTCCTTCAGGACTCCTGTCACGCTATCCATGATGGCTGTCTTTCCTAATGAAAATCTTCCTCCAACTTGAGGCTCAGTCTCCCCCTTCAGGGCCCCACTGTTGCTGGTCGCGGTCATGGTGCTGGAACTTTCCCCATGAATATCCCATGTGTGATGCACCCCAGCTGCTTTTCCATGGGCCTGTAACATCCTTTATAAATCAGAGCAATGAGGATGCTCGCCACGCTCGATGGGTTCCTTTTCTTGATCAGTTAAAGAATTTAAAGACAGGGCAATCCCTCCAAGTACAGAAAAGCCAAAATTTATTTGCAAATATTATAGATGCTTCAAGCATATGAAGATGGACACTCGGAGATGAGTGCTGTTGTCTCTAAAGGCTTCTGGGGTTATTTCAGGTTTAAGGTGCCCTACCTGGTTGTCTCTCCCCTCCCCACCCCCTTTCTATGAGCCTACAGGTCCCTGTGAGCCCCATCTGTAGTGGCGACTGAGTCTCTGCTTTTGTACGTGAGAACAAAAGTAACTGCGGTGGATCCCAGCCTTGATGCACTAGTGTGGAAACCCTGTTGTTTGTTTTGGGCTCCTGTTAGCAGTGTGACGGAGAGAGAGGGATGAGGAGAAAGAGACAGAGAGAGAGAGAGAGAGACAGAGACAGAGAGACAGAGATGACAGAGAGAGAGCCACTACATGTCAGAGAAAATGGTCTACTTCTTTCAAGGAAATGGAAACGTATGACCTATTGCTGCATGGGTTGGGGCAGTCACACCAAGAAAAAAAACCATCTAACTGGCTTTTTTCTATCTCCCTTCTGCCTTCATAGCAGCCCATGGAGTCGATAGCAATGAACGCTTTTAGTTAGTTACTTAGAGTGTTGCAAGTTCTGCATAACATGCTGTGGGCCCAAGCCCAGGCCAGCATATGCACGGGGCCCAACGTCAACTCATCACACTCAGACCTTTGAGGCTTTCTGGGCTAAGAGGCTGACTGTGAGGCAAGCTGTGACTGCCAATGACCTCCTCATTGCAGAAGCGATGGCACTTAGATACATGCTCTTTGATCACTGCTTTCTACCCATTACTATAAAAACATTTTAATAGTAGTCTCTGCTGTAAGGCCCAAGTAGTGGACTTCATACTTTCCATTGCAGGCATTCCTTCTGTGAGGTTCTCAGCATAGCAGGATCTTTACTCGCTAGCTAAACATTGTCCCTACACGCCTTCTTGCTGTCGACGGAGGCTTAGTGTCCAAAGACACTCTTAACGTCCTCCTCAAGTTGAGCAGCAAGGGAATTTATTTTCAAAATCTCAGAGCTGGGGATACAGCTCAGCAGGAGAATGTTTACCTAGTATGCCAGAGATCCTGAGTTGATTCCTAGAACCTAAACAAAACCAAAATAGAGAAAACCCTAAACTCCAAATGAAATCCTGTATGGCGGGGGAGCTGAAGATATAACTCAGTTGGAGAATGCTTGCTCAGCATGCACAAGGCTCTGGGTTCTATCCTTAGCAATACAGAGAGAGAAGGGGAGAGTGGAGAGAGAATCTTCCTGGGTGTGTTGACTCTTGCATGCTCTCTCTCTCTCTCTCTCTCTCTCTCTCTCTCTCTCTCTCTCTGTGTGTGTGTGAGAGAGAGAGAGAGAGACAGACAGACAGACAGAGAGAGAGAGAGAGAGGCTATTGATATTTTATTCAACAACTGAAAACAATGTTCATATCACTTAATAAAATATCATCTAAAAAACGTTAGGAAAATCTACTACCACATTATTAGTGTACCTAGAAAAAATGAACGGGAAGATGGGCTGTATGAACTCTGTGGGGTTATTCAATTTGACCCAGAAGTCCTGGCTCTGTGTGCAGGGAGATATGATGGTTTTCAAAGCCACATTTGGAATCTCCACTTGTCAACTTCCCTCCACAACACTAAAGCCCCAGGGCCTTGCCCACCAGGGGATGCACCTGCCTCACAGAGCCTCTCTCAGGGAGTCACCTGCTTCATAGAGTCTGTCCCAGGGAGGCACCTGCCTCACAGAGCCTCTCCCAGGGAGTCACCTGCCTCACAGTCCCTCCCAGGCAATTTTCTGTTGACATCACTGGGAATTGCCTGCCTTATGGCTTTTGTCCTTTTCTGGTTACCTACTCCCCACAGTAATGATTCTGTTTTCCTGAGTGAATTTAATTGCAAAGCAGTAATTGCCCAAGCTGGTGTTAGAGAACGATTTTGTTAGTTCATGGGGACCTTCTCCTCATTAAGAGTTACTGCCCTCTCAATTCCATTTAAGGTCAGAATCTTACCAGGAGTTCCACTGGCCAGTTCCCAGCTCCTTACATCAATGACCTTTTCCATTGCTGTAAGCTAATGCCTGACAGGAAACAACTCAATGAAGGAAGAGTTTTCTTCTCTTCATTGTTTAAGAATGGATTCAGTCCAGTAGCAGAGAAGCCATGTCAATGACGTAATGAGGAGGCTGGTCACATTGCATCCATATCCAGGGAGCAGACCGCAGAGAGCAAGCTGGGACAGGCTACTGTAAAAACCTCCAAGTGACCCAGGTCCTCCAATAAAGTTCCATTTCATAGAGGTGCCATGATCTCCCCCAACCAGCTGGGGACCAAGTGTTCAGACACATGAGTCTGGGGTGGGGCATTTACCATTCAAACCACCACACCCCTTACTGGGGACATGTGGGGAATCAGGAAAGGGGTGGCCCAGAGACTTAGGAGATCTGGTGTTTCTGATGCTGTCTCATTTGAAAAAGATGCTGAGTTGATATCTTGGAAGATTCATGAGGGACCCAGAAGAACCACAGAGACCAAGGTTGTGTAGATTTGAGTCCTCAAACAGACTCTAGCCATAAGGCTGGAACCTCTAGTAACTAGGCTGTTGTTGTTGTTATGAAGTCTGTTATTTTATATTTATGATTTGTTTCTATTAGAACATCAAATTTATTATACAATTTGATGTGTGACTTGAATGAGTCTCCTAGAAAGCTCATGTGTTGTTAGAAACTTAGTCCTTTAAGTCTATGGTGATGACATTTGAAGGTGGGGCCTTGGGAGGTTGACAGTTATATGAGTTCATGAGGGGGTATCTCCTTGATGGTGTTGGTGGCTTTATCAGAAGAGCGACCTGATCCAAAGACTTTCTCTGTCATCCCATGTGACGCTTCCCACCATATCATGTGACAATGGGAATTAAGCACACGCTCCTATAGAGTGCATTGTACATTCACACTGCAACACCTCTCCCTGGGGACACGTGGAGACCAGAAAAGGTGGGGTGGGGGTGAGGTCAGAAAGTTTAACTGCCCTCAAACCAAAGCAGATTTTGTGAAAAGGGGCCCCAGTGACAGAGTAGTTCCGTATTATTATTATTATTATTATTATTATTATTAATGTATGGATGTCTTACCTGCATGTATACCTCTGTACCATGTGAATGCCTAGTATCCATGGAGGATAGAAGAGGACATCAGATCCCTTGGAACTGGAATTGCAGACAGTTGTGAGCCGCCATGTGGCTGCTGGGAATTGAACCCAGATCCTCTGGAAGGGCAGCCAGTGCTCTCAACTGCTGAGCCATCTCTCCGGTCTCACAAGAGGAGTCCTTAAAGTTTCCCTTTGAATTCCCAGGAGGGATGAACAAACGTAAGCATTGGGATCTGTGTAATGGGGGGCAGTGAGGAAGAGTCACCTTTTCTGATTTAAACCATAGAAAGAGATCATCATCAGAATGAGATGTACTTTCTGTAAGACATAAAGTACAGGTGGTCCATTGTCAATATCAAGGATGACACTAACACACTTAAGCTGGCCAGATCACAAATAAGCAAGGGGCATTCAACCCCGTCTTCCCTGGCTACTGGCACTCGCTTGCCTAGACACTTTTAGTTTATCTTAGGTTTGTTATGCCCACATGTAAGTCTGAAGGAGAAAATCTCTAGTGCCAGCAAGATGGGAATTTGGGCTGTGGTTACATTATATATCTGAAGTACCCACCAATGGTGAAGGGAGGGGAGAAACTTGTGACCAGAGCTATAAAAAGCACTCCATCAGGGCATTGGTTATTTGGTCTTTGTCTTGGATTGGTGCCAGTTCTACAGAAATGAAGAATAAGCTGTTGCTCTCCCTGATGGCAGTGGAGATTTGTTATTGAGGAGCAAGGGTGTTGCTAGTGGACATGAGTGAGGTAGGTTGTGCACTGTCTTGACTTAAACCTTGGAGAGACATCACAATCAGGAGACAATGGCTGCTGTGCAGAGCTGTGCTGACCTTTGGCCCCATCTGTCAGTCACTTTAGCATCTTTATGACCAACACATTGGATAGAAACAACTCATCAACTCACGGGAGGGAAGGCCTATTTTGGCTCATGGTTTCGAAGGGTGTCAGTTCACAGTGGCAGGGTTACTAAAGTTGGGGCTCACAGTCTGTACCCCAAGAAGTCACGTTCAGCCATTCGTTCTTGAGAAGCCCATTAAAACAGCAGAATTAATAATAAAAGGCAGAACAAGGAGCTCTTATTCCATGTGGCCACAGTGGGAAGACGGACAGAGAGATCCGGGGACACCCTTTAAGTCCATCTTCAGGGTCATGTAGTGAGATTGAAGTTGAAACAGAGAGCTCAGGACGTGCACATCTGAGCAGTCCTGGTCAAGGTGTAGGTCTGCCCACCACGGACACATCACTATCTGGGCTTCAGTTCCATTCTATAGGATGGTCTGAAAAGTTGTAAAATCTTTCCCCAGAGATAAGTTCCTCCTCTAGCTGGCAACTTTTCCTTTCCCAAACATGAGATTCCTGGGGAAATCATCCCCCGCCCTGCTTACTTCATGGTTTCAAGAATCTGATGGTCAGATTGAGGGCATGGTGTCTCTTAGAATGTCTTCATTTCTGCCAGGCAAGGTATAGCAGGAAGGCATGGTGGAGTAGGAGTGTGTGGGGAGCCTGGAACGGGGGCATGCAGAAGGCAGAGTACTATGCTAACTGTTTCTGGGGAGACGTGAACAAATACATCCACCCCAGATGGGGTACCAGGAACAGACCAAAGGATGACTCCACTAAAGTTCAACTTGGTGAACCGCTGAACTTATTGGACTTACTTCCAAGAGCATGGGGGAGGTGTTACTCACACAGAGTGGGGCTGACCCCCAAACAGCTGCATCACTACTGGCGCAGGTCTCATCCGATTGTGGTGATGGGGTGGGACCTCATGGAAGCTGCATGACGTAGTACCAGTTCAGATAACCTTCTGCTTCCTGTTGAGTGTCCCCCAAGATCCCTTGCAGCTGGGGGAGGGAAAGAGGGAGTAAAGGCTGGAATCCTAGGTGAGGGTCCCGTGACCCTCCCCTTCTTCCTTCTTCCAGGGGGTATCAACAGCTAGTTACCATCCCATAGACTTAACTATCATTGTTGTTCTGTTTAATTAGTGACCTAGGCTACCAGGCCAGGATGATCACTGCTACAAAATAGAGGCAAGTTCAGAGCCAGCCTAGGCTACACGGCGAGACCTTACTTCAAAAGCAAACAAGCATTTTAAAAATAATACAAAGCCGCCGGGCGGTGGTGGCGCAAGCCTTTAATCCCAGCACTCGGGAGGCAGAGCCAGGCGGATCTCTGTGAGTTCGAGGCCAGCCTGGGCTACCAAGTGAGTCCCAGGAAAAGGCGCAAAGCTACACAGAGAAACCCTGTCTCAAAAAAACCAAAAAAAACAAACAAAACAAAACAAAACAAAACAAAACAAAAAAAACAACAAAGCAACAAAACCCAGGGTGTGTGTGTGTGTGTGTGTGTGTGTGTGTGTGTGTGTGTGGTGTGTGGACAGTTGTCACATCGCTGTGGGATCAGGAAACCCAATAAAAGCTTTGGCTGGCACTGGGGGCCAGATATCATCTTTTAGGAATCCTTCTTGAAAGACCCTATTTTCACCTATGACACCCCCCCCCCCCCCCCCCCCCCCGTTTCCTAAAGGGTTCCACAATCTCCCCAAATAGCACCACCAACTGGGAGCAAGCAAGCATTAAAACACAGGACTGTGGAGAGCATTTCAGACTCAAATCGGAACCCAGGGGGAGTCAGGAGATGAAATCCCGGCTGGCCAGGTGGCTCAAGCAGGGTGAAGGTTCTTGGGCTGCCAAGACCCACAGGGTGGAAGGAGAGATCTGACTCTTTGCTAATTGTCTCTGATCTTCACGTGGGCGTGTCCATGGCTCTCACACATGCTAAGTAAACAAACAAACAAACAAATGTAATAGAACATTAAAAAAAAAAGAAATGCATCGTATTGGGGAGGCTTTAGTTTCTGACAAAGAGAGTAAGAGCATTTTAGTTCACCCAAGAGGCCATAAAGGAATCAAGGGTAGGGGTAAAGGGTGGGGGGGCGGGAAGATAGCTGAGAAAGTGTGGGAAAAGGGCAAAATGCAAAGTGTGTGTGTGTGTGTGTGTGTGTGTGTGTGTGTGTGGCAATGGGTGGGGTGGACAGGAAGTGCTAGGGTGAGGCTGAGGATGTGGTGATGAAGCCATGCTGAGGTGATGAGCCTCTGGGGATACCTTAGCTTGCTCACCTCTTTCTCCCTACCCTCCTCCCCCCCATAATGCTTAGCTTGAAGCCAGCTTGGCTTGTGCACCACCCATCAGCACTGGTGTGGGAGAATATAATGGAACATAACGAATTGCATCAGACAGACAGCCTGATGCTGAACTATCTGAACTCCTACATTGTGCTAGAGTGGGCAGATTTAAGGTGGTTTTTTTTTTTTTTTTTTCGCCCCCCCCCCCCCCCCGAGACAGGGTTTCTCTGTGTAGCTTTGCGCCTCTTCCTGGAACTCACTTGGTAGTCCAGACTGGCCTCGAACTCACAGAGATCCCGCCTGGCCCTGCCTCGCGAGTGCTTGGGATTAAAGGTGTGCGCCACCACTCGCCCAGCCAGAGTTTCTTTTGAAAGATCACCGAAACATTCATTGCAAACCTCTCCCCCCAGGAAACAGAAGAAGGAAGCCCCCAACTCTAAGGAAATGCATCATCAGCTTTATCCACCACGCCAACGCCTCCCCCAGCCTTGTCCTGTTGCTTCAGGGGTAAAGTGGAGCCTGAGTCCCCTGACTGAGGCTACTGAGTGGCTTGTGCTGCTATTAGAATGAATGATATTAATAACCAAAGTCCTGGTGCTGGACTTAGTAGTTGGGTAGAGGTGGCCCTGAGCCTACAGCAGGCCCTGGAACCCGAACTCTAAACAAAAGCAATGCAAGCAGGGCCTTGTGGTGGCGCGGCTCTGGAGGCTGAGGCAGGAGGCTCCACCACGAGGTCTGTGTTTTTTAAAGGACCCGCCTCCACCACAACACACACTCCAGAAGGTCCTAGTTCTATTTCCAAGTATGATAAGTTTCCCCTGGCTTTTTGAGTTCTATCCTTCGCCCCAAGAAGTGACTAGAAAAGAATGTTAAAAACCAAAACAAACAAAAGAGTCTCTTGTGGTGGCAGTGTGTCTGAGCTTCAATCACTGTTTGTTTTGCACAAGGGAAATTTATATTTTTTTGAGTGGCTCTGTCATAAAAATCTCTCCATGCATTTAAACCCAGCCTCTGAAGGCTCCTAAACCCTGAATGTATCAAAAATGAAGCTGGTGGAAGCTGCTGTTACTCTTAGCCCCCTTTTCTTTGATAAGGTTTTGTACTGAGTGTTGGATTCATGCCAGCACCGTTTGTTGAAGATGCTTTCATTTCTCCATTGTATAGTTTTGGCTCTTCGTCGATAATCAAGTGTTCATAGGTGTGTGGATTTATGTCTGGGTCTTGATTAGATTCCATTGATCCCACCTGTCTGTTTTTTACGCCAATACCATCAGCAATAGGTTCTTATATCAAGTTCTGAATAGTAGCAAAGAGCAATATCCTTATATTTGGGAGTCTATGGCACCTCCTCTCCTGAAGTAATTTTGAAATCTCACAGGTGACTTTCTTGATTTTCCATTTGTAATATACGCTTTCAAGGTATTCCCAAATCACTCTCTGGATATCATTAGCACATATTGTAATGCCTCCCTAGTCAACTGTAAATGTATTCATTTCAAAAAAATGAATACAATAATAACATATATAAAATAATAAACAATAAAATATTTAAAAGTTTAAAAGTAATACCAAATAACTTTAGGGGAGAGTAACAAAAGGTGAAGAACTAATACATCTCATCCAATAAAAAATATATTTTGCATGAAATCTTTTTGATAGTAAATAAAAAGATACAAGCATATGACTCAATCCTTCTCTTTTGAATACAAACAGATCAGCAGCAGAATATCTGAATACTCTGGAGATTGCTAGATGAAAACATAAGGAGTGAATTTCAAACTATAACTACAGAGAAGGACCTTCTGAACAAGAATGCAGTCGCTTGGGGAAATAAACAAGATTTGATGCATAAGCCAACATAACACTTAGAAGCTTCTGCACAGGTATTCTGTCTTCTTTAGAATATTCTGCATGGCAGTGTCTCCATGATCTTTCTCTGCCTGTTTGTTGGTGGTGTGTAGAATAGCTATTGAGTTTGTAAGGTGATTCTGGGGACCGGCCACTTTGCTGAGACTGTTGTTCATCTCTGTAAGTTTTCTGGCAGGATATTTGGAAAATGTTGTGTATAATATCATATCGTTGACAAGTAGGGATACTTTGATTTTTTTTCTTTTCCTATTGATATGTGTTTAATTTCCTTTTAAGGCTTCATGGTTCCAGCTAATGCATCAAATACAATAATGAAAAGGACTGGGCATAGTGGACAGCACTGATTATTTTCAGATTTGATTGGGATTGATTCAAGTTCTTCTCCACTGAACCTGACGCTGCCTGTGGGTTTGTCATAGAAACCTCCATTCTATTGAGGTACCATAGGACTTTTATCAAAAAAAAGCATGTTGGATTTTATCAAAGGCTTTTTCTACATCTTTTAAGATCATCATGTGATCTTTGCCTTGAGTCCATTTATGTTATTTCTCAGAATTGAAAAATAATCTTTCAAACACAAAATTTTCTTATCTAGAATATAGAGTAAATTTACCTGGCCTTGATAAAAACCCTGAATCTGGAGCTGCTCATATGAAGAAATGAAACAATGAAATGTAGTATAAAAATATCAAATTGGGAGGTCAGAGTTGTTTTGTATTCACAACTGCAGAAAGCATAGTTCATATGACAGGATAAGGTGGATAAAATAATATTTGGATGTTTACCTCCACTTGAAACTTTCTGTCTGCATAACGTCTGGCTGTGGGTCTCTGCACTTGCTCCCACCTGCTGCCAGAGGAAGCCTCTCTGATGATAACTGGACAAAGCACTGATCTGTGAGTATTGCAGAATATCATTAGGAATCATTTTCAGTGTGTTTTGTTGGTTTGTTTTTTGCCTGTAGTGTTTGATTCCACCCTAGGTCTCTGGACTATCCAGTCTCCAGTTCCTGGCCATCAGATAGTATAGGGCACCCACTCCCTCTCATGGACTGGGCCTCAAGTTAAACCTGCCATGGTCATGCAGTCTGTGCCTTCTCTCTCTGCTCTCTAGTCTGTGTTCCCTCTCTGCTCCCTGCTCTCTGCTCTGCTCCCGCCATCTCCCCCCCCCCCCCAGACCTAGCTCCCCTCTCTCCCTCACCTTTCCCTTCTAATAAAGCTCTCTGTAACTCTAGTAATCACGGCCGTGGCTCCTGACTTTTCCACCAGTAACTAGCGCCACCAAACAGTACTGTTTATCTTTCAGTAGACACTGGGTTTTATTTCCGATTTTAGAGGAAATTCTTTGAGATTCTCTCAGTTTAGATTGATGTTGGCTGTGGGCTTGCTACACACTGTATTATATGAATGTATGTGTTAGTTTTATGCGGTGCTGTTTACCCTGTGAGAAAAAGTCATGGGGCACAACAAAACCCACTATAAGGGTTTATTAGGAGAAGGGAGGGACAGGCCTGTTTGAAAGACATGTGTGGGAGAGGGAAGAGAGGGTAATGGGATCCGCCTTTCATGGACTCCCCCAACGCATGCACATATGGGCCTACACTACACCACGCATGTGCATAGATTACGTGATCACACTGCACACAAATTACATGACCACACAGCACACAGATTACATAGGTACGGCCCAGGAAGTGACTAAGCATCTTGCCAACACATGCGAGGTCATGGGGCATGGCTAGAAATTCTATCAGTATGTCCCTATTTTAAGCTTTTGTCATGTGTGTTACAATCTGAATAATCACAGAGGTTAGGTACCTAGAAAGGCACCAGAAGGAGGAGAGAATCTTCCAAGGAAGTGAAAATGGAACACTGAGTTACTAAGTATAGACACTGTCTTATAGTGACAGGATAGGAAAAGGGATTCCAAGGAAATGGAACCAGGAAACAAGGAAAAGTTGTACTGTCCTTTCCCCCATATTCCCCGTGATGGGATGGTTAATATCGATTGTCAACTTGACAGGATCTAAAAGTCCCTTAAGAGACTCTGGACTCCTCTGTGAAAGATCATCCACATTAGGTTAGCTGAGGTGGAAAGGATCACCCTCAATGTGGGCAACACCAGACTGAACAAAACAGACAAAGTAAGCTGAGCACCGCCCCCCTTCCCCTCTCCCTCTCCTTCTCCCCCTCTCCCTGCCCCTTCCCCACCCTCTGCTTCTTGATTGTGGATGCAAGATGACCAGCTGCTTCAAGCTCCGGCCGCCATGCCTTCCCACCACGATAAACTACACCTTACAAACTGAACCAAAACCAACCCTTCTTCCTGAAGTTTCTTTTGCCAGGCATTTTCACAACAACGAGAAAGTAACTAGTACATTCCATTGGGAAACAAGTCCTTGTACCTCTGGATGCTCTCTAATAAGGGATACCTCCAGGCAGCCTCCTCAGACACCTCTTCAAGCCTGCTTCAGGAAAGACTTAGAGGTAGATTCTGTTGCAGTTTCAGATTATTGCCACTAGGTGGCAATATGGATCCTGCTGTGGGGTCCTAAAAATTAGGTTTCTAGCAGCCTGTGAAGTAAACGTTTAAAATGTCTCTCAACGATTTCTTTTCTTTTTCGTTCTTTCTTTCAGCAAGTGTTTCTTTTAATTTATGACTCGCTGAATTTAACTAGGGTTGACTGGGTGAGCATGAGTGTGGTCTTGGGTGACAAAACTTTTCCTGGGGGGACAGGGAACCCACAACACACCAAAGTACGGATACTACCAAAGTCCAACCTGGTGAACCGATGAGTTGTATTGGGGTTGCTAACAACAATATGGGGTGGCCGGGCGGTGGTGGTGCACGCCTTTAATCCCAGCACTCGGGAGGCAGAGCCAGGCGGATCTCTGTGAGTTCGAGGCCAGCCTGGGCTACAGAGTGAGTTCCAGGAAAGGCGCAAAGCTACACAGAGAAACCCTGTCTCGAAAAACAAAACAAAACAAAACAAAACAAAACAAAACAAAACAAAACAAAACAACAAAAAAAAAAGAATATGGGGTGAGAGGTTACTTACTGGAACAGAAATGACTCAAAGACAGCTGCATCACATGAGGAACTGTGTATTAAAAGGTCT
Source organism: Peromyscus eremicus (assembly GCF_949786415.1). Classification (NCBI taxonomy): domain Eukaryota; kingdom Metazoa; phylum Chordata; class Mammalia; order Rodentia; family Cricetidae; genus Peromyscus; species Peromyscus eremicus. The sequence goes on from NW_026734352.1 coordinate 618,763, forward strand.
CAGCATTAGGAAGGTAGAGTACCACTGACCTAGGTCCTAGATTTTAGGAGGTCAGAAAAAGTAAAGGACAAAAGGGAGAAAGGAGATAGGGAGGCAGGCTTCCTCAGCAATTTTCTCCTTTTTCTTTCTTTCTTTTTTTCTTTTTGTTCTTGTTTTGGTATGATTTGGGTTCGGTTTTGCTTTGTTGTTTTTCAGATTTTTGTTGAAGGTGACTTTTTTGGTCTTGTTTTGGGGGTTGTTTACTGTTGGTTTTTAGGTGGTTTTTTTGATGGGGTGGGGATTGTTTTTGAGACAGGGTCTCATAGAGCCCAGGCTGGCCTCTGACCCACAATATAACCAAGGAAGACCTTGAACTTGAGATCCTTACCACCTCTTCCTCCCACCTCCTGAGACCATGGGTGGTCAGTCATCAATACAAGTACTCAAGACATGACTATGAACTACATTCACAATGCTGTACAACAGATCTTCAGCATTTACCCATCATGTCTAGCACTTCACACTTTTGGAGCAACATCTTCCCATGCTCAACAACTCATAATGAATAGATGAGACTTGGGAGAGCCTGTGTGGGACACATTGCTTGTCTGTTGGAATGAGATTAAACTCAAATTTATTAACCAGGCATGAAGTATGTGGAAATGTCTTTTTCTGAAAATCCTTCTTGCCTTCAGAAACTGAACTTTTGCTGGACCTTGCAACCAAGTTAATAACGTGCCTGGGAATCATTCAAAACTATGTACCTACCCTGCTGCCTTACTATGTACTCAGCCTGTTTAACTTGCCTTTAAAAGAACAATTGTTATGCCCAGATAGGGACCCCAAAGACTTCACCATAGACCTTAGGTTCAGAATGCAACAGCATGGTTTATTTCTGTTTGTTTACAAGCTGCGGACAGGGAAGCTCGATCCAAAGCACTCACTCGTAGTCGTGAGGCCAGGAGGAACTTGCTTTTTCTTTGTGTGGCTAGCTTTTTAAAGGCAAAATCCACAAGCCCTTCAGGGGGGTTGGGGGAGTTTTGCACGGGTGCAACTCGGATTGGTTTATTTCTATCTCTGTTCTCTTTTACTGGTTGGTGGTTACAATTTATTGCTTTGGGGGCAGTCCAGCACAAGTCCCAGGCTTTGTCCTTGAGCCACCATGGGGGCTGGCTGGCTAAGCACGTACTGCACATAACTCTAAGTTGGTGAGGGGCCCCAGAAAGTAAACATCTGGCTGAACTTTGAGCAGTCAGAGTGTGTGCAGAAAGGGAGCTACTGCAAGGACTATGTCTTTTGTTCATGGCCCTCCCAGAAACTGCTTGCTCAAGTCTCAGGAAACTGAAATTGAGGCCTGATCTCTGAGAGAAGACTGAGCAGCCAGTTATGGCATCTGCTTGGTCCTTTCACAATGTGGGGGCTGGAGAGATGGCTCAGTGGTTAAGAGCACTGACTGTTCTTCCAGAGGTCCTGAGTTCAACTCCCAGCAACCACATGGTGGCTCTCAACCATCTCTGGCGCTTATAATAAATAGCTAAAAAATAAAAAATAAATAAAATAAATAAAATAAAAAAAATAAAAGAACAATGTAACCGACCTCACCATGCCTTGCAATTCCCACGTAATCAGCATTTACAACCTAAGCTAAAGGCATAGCTTCAATCTTAAATTACGTACTCTCCCATGTCCCTGACCCAGAATGATGGGGGTGCAGGTTGTAATCGTTTGCTGAAAGCAACCTTAAACAAAATAAATACCCCATAAATGTTCAAAGCAACGTGTGGGTATAAAGACTGATAACAACTGTTTGTAGTTTCCTTGCTATTCTGGGCCAGGTGGGATCCATACAGTAACTTCTTACCTTGTAGAACTTTGTTAAAGACTTCTAGAGAAAGGAATCCCTCATGCTTTCTCATGCTGTGTAGCAAAGCTCTTCGTTAGGGACAGACTTCAGACACACACAACAAACAGGCCACAGACAGATGGAAGGCACAGAGATAAAAGTAGAGAATTCAAATTTGGGCTTGCTCTTAGTCTACACGACTCAAAGAGGAAGTCTCTCTATTCTTAATGCAATACTAATGCAGATGTACACATCTGTAACTCTAGACCTAAGGAGGCTGAAGGAGGAAGATTATAAACTGATGACCAGCTTAAGCTACATACTGAATTCCAAGCTACCCTGGCCTACATAGTGAAAATTTATTTAAAAATTATTTAAAAAACAACAGAAAAGATCAAATCTGCCAGACAGTGGTGACACACGCTTTTAATCCCAGCACTCAGGAGACAGCGGCAGGTGGATCTCTGTGAGTTCAAGACCAGCCTGGTCTCCAGAGTGAGTTCCAGGACAGCCAGAGCTATATAGTGAAACTCCTCTGTCTCAAAGCCACCCTCCCACCAAAAAAAGAAAGAAAAGAAAAGATCAAACCTATATAACACTGATATGGGTTGTTGCTGTAGTTCATGGGAGCTTTTCATTGATTCTTCCCCATTAATGAACAATGTCTGACTACTGCCAGACAAGGATCTGTATCTACTTGCCAAAATAATAAGATTTTAAAATCCTCTTTAATATTCTTTGGTAGGAATCAGTTCTGGGACTGGAGGGCATGTCTCAGTGGTAGAGCACCTGCCTAGAATCCCCGAGTGAGGGGCTGGGGTGTGGCTCAGTGGTAGATCACCTGCCTAGAATCCCCCAGTGAGGGGCTGGGGTGGGCTCAGTGGTAGAGTACCTGCTAGCATATGTGAGGTCCAGTTCCTGGGTTCCATCCCCAATACCTCAAACACACACACACACACACACTCACACTCGCACACACGCACACACGCGCACACACACATCTCAATTCAGATTCCACATTTTAAGGGTTCAGCATATACATGTGACTGACAGCTGCCCTTTTGGAAAGAACAGGAATCTTAAACAAAGAATCTCTGGGCATAGCTTCCTCATGTCCAAATCTTGATCTCTAGAATGAGTCCTGCATTTCAATAACTACAGATCATGAGCACTACTGTCTACTGTTAATTGCTTTTCAATGATCAAGACTGAGTTGCCAGGTCGGAAGTCACATCTGAGTCTTTACTTAGCATGAATTCCCTCCTAGAAAAGGCCACTGTCTTGACTATGACGATTAACTATTAACTGTTAACATTACATTCTTCACTCTCTCGATGTTCTCTCCCTGCATACTCTACTCTATGTACATAGATAAATGGAATCAAACAGTCTTTGTCCTCTTGTGAGTGGCTTATTTCATTTGGCACAGTTGTCCTCAAACTTGAACTACGTTGTGTGATGTATCAGAATGTCCTTCCTTTAAATTTTTTTTATTTTATTTTTAAGTGTGTGTGTGTGTGTGTGTATGTATGTATGTATGTATGTATGCGCATGCGCATATGAATGCAGATATTCAAAGAGTCCAGAAGAGAATGTCAGATGCCCAGGACCTGGAGTTTAAGGCCATTGTGAGCCACCCAGTATGATACTAGGAACCAAACGCAGATTTCTACCAGTGAGTGCTTTAACCACTGGCCATCTCCCCAGCCCCGTGCCCTTCCTTTCTAACGGCCGAGTGCACGTGTGTCACATTCTGTTTAGTCATCCGTCAGGTGGTGGACACTTCACTTGGTGTCCTAATTTGTTGGTGTGCCAAAACACTGACTGGCAACTTGAGGAGAAACGGGGGTTTTTGGCTCACACAGCCCAAGGACAGCCCACCCTTGAGGGAAGTCAGGGCAGGAACTCAAACAGGAACCATGGAGGAGAGCTACTTACTGTCTTGATTCCGCTAGGTTACTTAGCTACCTTCCTTACACAACCCAGGGCCACTTGCCCAGGGATGGCAGTGCCCACAGTGGACTGGGCCCCTCCATACCGATTACCAATCAAGAGAATGCTCCCACAGGCCAGTCTGATGAAGATGATTCCTCCATTGAGGTTCCTCGTCCCTGGTGAGTCTGGTTTGTGACATGTTGACAAAGACCAACCGGTACCCTGGGGCAGTTCCATCTTTTGCCTATGATGATTCTGCTGCTGTGAACAGGGGTGTACAAATATCTTTTCACATCCTTGCTTTCAGTTTTCTAGCATTTATGCCCAGAAATGGAATTTGTGTCTCATATGGCAATTCTGTTTTTAAATGTTTAAAGGTTAGCACCATATTGCTTTCCAAGGGGTCTTCACCAGCAAGACACAAGAATTCTAATTTCTCCACATCCTTGTCTACACCCCCTTTTTGAGGTAGGGGTAGTTTCAATAGTTGCCACTGAAAGGAAAAGTATCCACTCGGGACCGCCAATACCAAGTTCTCAGCACAAAGGAGATTTATTTGCCCCAGAGGGACAGAGGGCAGGGAATAAGAGACAAAGACAGGAGATGGAGGACAAGGGAGAAGGGGAAGGGGACACGGGAAATGGGGAGGGGGATTTGTCCCAGAGGACAGAGGACTGCCTGCCTCTGGATAGAGGGGAGACAGAGGTGGCCCATAGGAAAATGGCGGTTTATAAAGGTAAGGGTGAGGCTGGAGAGATGGCTCAGAGGTTAAGAGCACTGCTTGTTCTTCCAAAGGTCCTGAGTTCAATTCCCAGCAACCACATGGTGGCTCACAACCATCTGTAATGAGATCTGGTGCCCTCTTCTGGCCTGCAGGGATATGTGCAGACAGAACACTATATACGTAATAAATAAATCTTAAAATAAATAAAGGTAAAGGTGAAAATCCCATGTTAGGATGAAGTGTTTACTTTTAATTGGGCATGTTAATGAAGTGAACCAAAGGGGGCTTCTGATTGCTGGACTTCAATACTTGGATAGCTAGACCTTGATAGTCAGCCTCAGGAGGAGGAAGTGGCCAAATAAGGGAATGGACCTTGGGGGCTAGCCTTAGGAATGCAAGCTAACGGATTTTAGCAAGGCAGAGGGAATGGGGGAGAAGGCTGGCCAGGGCCATGTTTGCCAGGACCAGGCTGACTAGAGTCCCTTCAGCCACCCCAACAGGTATGAGGCAGTAGTCTCTGAATTCTAGCACAATTCATTTGGTCACAGTTCCTGGAAGCATGAGTTCCTCCTTTCTTCTCTTCCTCCTCCCCCTCCTCCCCTCCTTCCTTCTCTCTCTCCTCATGTTCTTCCCCTCCCTCCTCCTCCCCTCCTTCCTCCTCCTCCTCCCCTTCTTCCCTCCTTCCTTCTCGTCCTCCTTCTCCTCCCTAGCATGATTCTGCAAGCCTGCCTGACCTGGCTTCTCCTTTCTTTCTACCCACACCCCACCCCTACCCCTTTTTAAAATACAGCATCCAGTGTAACCCAAACTGGCCTCAAACTCACTATGTATCAAAGGATGACCTTGAATTACTGATCCTTTCCCCTCCACCTCCCAAGTTCTGGGATTACAGCCATGCAATGCCACACCTGGTTTCTGTGGTTCTGGGGGTGGAAGGCAGGATTTCATGTATGCTGCACAGGCATTCGAGCATATAAAAGGTACGGTCCCCCGCTCACAAAATTACGTTTAATGACCTTTCTATGTGATTTTTAAATTTATATATTTTATATATTTATATATTTTATAAATTTATATATACTCGAGACTCATGTGAGCTAAAACTCTACCTACAGAAGATATTCAGTCACTGAGACCATCAGAGTTGTCTCTGTTTATAGAACGTCTGCCTTGGGCTGGGGAGATGGCTTAGGCGGCAAAATGCTTGCCGTGCATGCAAGAGGACCTGAGTTCATTTCCCCAGCACTGCACAGGTATGCAACCTTGGCACCGAATAATGGGAGCGCAGATTGTGAGTTCAAGGACAACCTGGGCTACATAGTGAGACTCCAGGCAAAAAAGTTTCTTCTCAAAGGCCTCTGGGCCTTGTTTTTCCTTCCAGCCATACCTCCCAGCACTACTTCTTCTCTGTAAATGGAAAAAGACTGGCTCTTCCTCCCTCCCCCACGTAGCCTCCACTGTGCGCCATGGAAATGTAGACGTTTATGAGTTGCCTTGCCTGGAAAAGGTAGTGACAGCAATTCTAGGATCCCTGCCAAGTTCCACCCTGAGTAGAAACTGTTGTCTTTTTTTCTCCAAAAATCTTCTCCAAGGTGACAAATGGGTCCTGTGGGAGGAGATAACCGGGAAAAGTGGAGGGTCTGACCACCTTGAGAGAAGTCCTTACAAAGAAAAAAAAAAGCCAGACTCCATAGTGCAGGCTTATAATTCCAGCTCCTCAGGAGGTTGAACTGAAGAATCACAAGTTAAAGTCTAGCCTGGGCTACAGAGTGAGTTCAGTGCTTGCCTGAACAAATTAATGAGACCATTTATCAAAAAAAAAAAGTTAAAGTAAAAATCGGGCTGAGGATGTCACTCAGTGATGGAGTGTTTACTGAGTATGTGTAAAGCTCTAGGTTCAACCCCTAATACTGAAATAAAGTATTGAGAAATAGACAATAGATGGATCCATAGGTGAGTGGTGGGCGGAAGAAAGGAGGGAAGGATAGATAATAGATAGATGTCAAAGATAGAAAGCTTTAATTGATAAATATGTAGATAGAGGATAGATTTAGATTATAAACTGATAGATGATGATAGATCATCTATGATAGATAGATGATAGATACTTGATAATAGATAGAAGATGAAAAGATAGATAATAGATGATAGGTAGGTAGATGATAGATAGATAGATAGATAGATAGATAGATAGATAACATCATTTTCAATGGACTAGTCCCTGGCTAGTCTCAGCTTTCAATGGTCCAGGAAAGAAATGCCCTTCTGTTGTACCCAGAGTCCCCCAAAGACCATCAAGAGACCGATCCAAATGCAAAAGCAAAGAGTTCTTATTTTAAACCTGGGTCTCTCCATCCATCTGACGCAGCAGCTGAGCAGAGAGACCCTGAGTAGCAATGGGGCAGGGTTTTTAAAATGGTTAGGGGAGGGGATCGGGGGAATTCCAACTCTGTATAGTTACAAGCTCAGGACTGGTGCTTACTTTTTTCTTACCCATTTTCTCTGACAATTAGACATCCCATTTCTTATCTGTAGGAAACTTGCTCCCTCTAACAGCTATGGTATATAATCTATCATATCCTTTAGGTGATGGCAGGAAATGTCTGGAACTCATTTTTTATGTAGCTCTTAATTGTCTGAGTCTAGGAGCAAGACATCCCTGGTGGGTTCCCAGGGCCTAAGGGTGGAGGGGCAGGACATCCCTGGTGGGTTCCCAGGGCTTAGGGTGGAGGGGCAGGATATCCCTGGTGGGTTCCCAGGGCTTAGGGTGGAGGGGCAGGACATCCCTGGTGGGTTCCCAGGGCCTAAGGGTGGAGGGGCAGCACATCCCTGGTGGGGTTCCCAGGGCCTGCTGGCCCCTAGTCTGACCCTTCTCAAAGATGGCTGCAACCCTGTCATCTTCTCAGTTCTTAGTCACAGGGGTTTGAAATAAAAAACCATTGCTTACGCCGTTTGCATTTGAGAACAAGTCAGTCTCCCGCCTAAGCCTCAGTGTCTTTGTCTATGAAAGGAAGGACAATAGTCTACTGAACTGTGCAAATGTCAGAGTTAAGAACCCTTGCAGAGGACCCAAGTTCAGTTCCCAGCACTTATTAAAGTGTGGCTCACAGCTGCCTCTAACTCCAGCTTCGTGAAATGTTGACTCCTGGTTTTTGGATTCCACAGGTTCACTCTCTCTCTCTCTCTCTCTCTCTCTCTCTCTCACACACACACACACACACACACACACACACACACACACGGGGGGGGGGAGATAATGAGTATAAATCTTGTTTTTAATTAAGCAGCTATGTGAATTAATAATATAACACAAAATGCAAATGGACTGGCATGATAACTCAGCTACTGAAATGTTTGCCTTGCAAGCATGAGTTCAATACCCAAACTCACATTAAGAAAAGAAAAGGGGCTGGGCAGTGGTGGTGCAGGCCTTTAAGAGGCAGAAGCAAGCAGATCTCTGAGTATGCGGCCAGCTCTGGGCTCAGGGTTGGTGAGAATGGGGAGCACCATTATAGTTAAGTTGACATCATTTTTCTCTGCATGGCCCTGCAGACCATTTTGACAGAGCAGAAGCCCATAGAGAAAGTGAAGACCTCTGAGCTTGAGCCCTACTCTATCTGAACTCAGAATCTATGTCCCTAAGTGTTAGGGAGACCGCTGAGCAGAAGACTGCCAGTTCACAATCATATATTCCTCACCATTGTTGGTATTTGCCCTTTTTCTGCCACATGAGCTGCTTGCTTTTCCCTGCTTCTAAGACGGCCTTCAAGGGTTCTCCTTCCATGATCCACGTTTGTCTCAGAGTTGCCATACACAGGTAGACATGAGTAAATTGTAGCACATGGGGAATAGACATGATGCCCTTGAACCATAACATGAGTAAACAAATTTTTATTAATATTAAAGTCTAAATAACAACCCACATTGAGAACACCATAAAAAGGAGTTAAACAGCTCTTTTTTGTGGCACCTCCTAGGCGGTTGGCTGTGTCAAGATGAAGCTGAATGTCTCCTTCCCTGCCACCAGCTGTCAGAAACTCATTGAAGTGGATGATGAACACAAGCTTCGTATGTTCTGTGAGAAGCCCATGGCCACAGAAGTAGCTGCTGATGCTCTGGGTGAAGAGTGGAAGGGGTATGTGGTCCGTATCATTGGCAGGAATGAAAAAGTTTTCCCATGAAGCAAGGCATTTTGACCCATGGCAGCGTGCACCTGCTGTTGAGTAAGGGCCATTCTTGTTATAGACCAAGGAGAACGGAGAGAGGAAGCACAAGTCTGTTTGAGGATGCATCATGGAAGCCAATTTCAGTGTTCCTAATTTGGTTATTGGAAGAAAAAAAAAAAAAAAGGAGAGGAGGATATTCCTGGATGGACAGATACTACTGTGCCTCGTCACTTGGGACCTTAAAGAGCTAGCAGAATCTGAAAGCTTTTTAATCTCTTTAAGGAAGATGATGTCCGCCAAAAATACATGGTCAGAAAGCCATTAAACCAAGAAAAAGCCCAGGACCAAAGCACTCAAGATTCAGCATCCTGTCACTCCTCATGTCCTGCAACACAAAGGCTGTCATATTGCTGCTCTAAAGAAACAACAGACAAAGGAAAACAAGGAGAAGGCTGCAGAATGTGATGAACTTTTGGCAAGAGAATGAAGGACGCCCAAGTAAAGCGCCAGGACCAGATCGCCAAGAGACGTAGGCTGTCCTCTCAGAGCTTTTACTTGTGAGTCTGAGTCCAGTCAGAAATAAGTCTTTAAGGGTAACAAATAAATGATCATGCCCTAAAAAATTTAAACAAAATTCAAGGAGATACTAAAAATGAAAACAACAATAAAAAAAAAATTAGACAAAATTTAAAGAGATATTGACAGTGAAAAGAATAATAAAAAGAATTAAACAAAATGAAAGGCAATATTAACAATGAACACAACAATAAAAAGAATTAAGCATAATTAAAGGCAATATTAACATTGAAAAAAGTACTAAAGAAAATTAAAGGAAATATTAACAATGAAACCATTAATAAAAAAATAAACAAAATTAAAGGTGATATTAACATGAAAACAATGAGAGAACTAGGCATACTTAATGTTTATTAATAAATATTAATATTGAAAAAACAAGGAAAAATAATTAAATATAATTAAAGGCAATATTAATATTAACTTTGAAAACAACAATAAATAGTTTTAAACACAACGAAAGGAGATACTTTCTCTAAAGACGGGAAGGACAGCTGGTCCTGGGTGGAACTCGGCAGGTAATAAACAATCTCAATCTATGTCAACATCAGGCAGAGGGAAAAAGGGCTCTGGTTCACCCAGTTGCACAACAGAAACTAGAAAGAGCCGCCCAGCATCTGGGACATCTGCAGCCACTTCTAGAGGTGGCTGTGCATCAGTGGGCAGAGGCTGGTCTGAAGTTTGAAGTGGTACTGGTCCAGCTTCTGGCACGGTTGGTTCCCCAAGGGCCAGGTCTGTGTCATCTTGGGTTTTCAGAAATTCCCGGGGCTCTGCCACAGAAGTTGGTCCCACATGTAGAGTCTCCACCATCCCTAATGCATCCTGCATGGGTGCCTCTGTATTAACTTCCCTGAGGAGTCCATCATCTAAGGCAGAAAGAGATGAACCATTAGTGGAAGTGCCCTAGAAGTTTCCATGATGGGGTGAGCTTCCCAGAGATGGCCTTGCTGGTTACACAAGGTCTGTTCATGTCAGAAAATCCCCAGTCCCCTCTCCCCACAACAGGACATCTCACCCGACAGGTGTCCAGCTCTGGTTCCAGGCGGGATATCTGGACAATTCCCTGGTATAACCCATCATCGAAATTACCTCAGCCTTCCTAGGAACCTACCCCAGGCCTCCTCACCCATTTTACAGTCCTGCTCCTCCAGCGCCTCCCCTTGGAGAGTGAAGTCTTTTGCAGGCTCATCGGGCCATAGATATTTCACGAGCCTCTTGGCCACGGCAACGTTTGGAGACCTGAAGTCCTGGGGTTGTTTTGACGTCCATATTGATAGGAAGGATAACAAGGCACTGCAGGGAGGACCAGGTTGGAGGGAAGTAGAGTCAGAAGCCTGGCCTCACTTCACCAGCACAGCAGTGTCCCTTAGATGAGGAAAAGGCTGCCCAGCCCATGTGCTGCTGGGCATGGTGGTCAGGAGTGTAGAGCTGTATGGACAGGGCTCGAGACACTTTCTGTCCCTTGGAGGAGGGACTGGGCAGACTGGGCTGGGCTGTAGTGGGGATGGTTTCCCCTAGGGCCCTTTAGCTTCCGTCAATCCCTGTGCTCCTCAGGACCAAGGAGATCAATGGAGATTTATTTCTGTTTTTCTCCACCTGCACGTGAAGTCTCTGGTACCATCCCTCTAGTGGGAATCCCAAGAGCAGGGTGACTGGTAACAGCTCAGTCCTCAACCCTAGCCACCCCAGACATCCCACTGTGTAGAGGGGCTCTTACCTCCCTCGTCACCCAAGCCAACTCACTTCCTTTTTTCCTGATCCTCCATACAGTCTGGCTGCAAAGGTCCATACCTGTGGCATTTCATGAGGGTGTCACCACTAAGGCCATGTGTCCCCAACCCACCAAGGGATCTAGAAGGAGCTACATGAATCAGGTAGAGAAATAGAAGCCAGGAAGGGGATGAGGGTCCTCAGGGCTCCTTGCAATGTTCTGACTTCCATGGTTAGGGTCTGGGAAAGAGCCTCTGGTCACAGCTCTCAAGGATTGTCACACAATGGGTAACCTAAGCTTCTCCTTCTTGGTTTTTTTTTTTTTTTTTTTTTTTTGTTGTTATTGTTACAGGATTTCTTGGGTGGCCCCAGGGACCCTTATCTGCTTCTGTTAGTCCCATCAAACCTAGATAATGTCTAGAAGCTTTTATACAAATGGGAAAAAGGCTCTGTTCAAAGGATAAGAAAGGATAGTGTTTGACACTTCTTGAGAAAAGTGAATGACAATCTAGTGTTGTCTCCCCTACCCCTATCTCTGGCCATGTCATCTTGAAGGTCCAGGCCCAGGACCAATGATACAATAATACTTGTTCTGTGAGAGCATACAGTCCCAGAGAAGGGTAGAGACATTCTAAAACCAAACAGGAGGCTTGAGAGCCTGACTTGTGTGTAGCCACTCACGTGTCCATAATTAAGTCCAGCATCTCCCAGGTGGTCACAAACCTATGGTAAATAGTCAATATTATACCTATAAATAGGTAATTCCCATCCTTATAGGCTTTTGGTATATGATTGATAACGTCTTGCATATAGGTTGGGCTCCGTGGATCAAATATGGGGCCGTCTTCCTGAATCCTGTCATCCTGAGGAAAGACCAAGGAAGGAAGGAGGGTTTAAATGTGAAATCTCAGAGACAATAACAACCCATTACCACACACTGAAGTGAAAAGCGAGCATAAAAGACGTTTCTCAGTGTTCTCACAGGAACACAGACCCATTCAGGAACTGCCGTGGATCAGGGGGACCAAAAAGTCTCCTGGCTGCAGGCTGGCCTGTGTTACCTCATTTTTCCTACAGGAAAATAGACAGAGGTGTTCACAAATACTTCGCAGCACACGTCGGAACCGGCCAGGAAGCTTTGGTTTTTGGCGACGTGAGCAACCAAAACACCTGAAGCAAGAGAACATCCTTGCTCTTCTAGTGCCTCCAGAGAAGTGAGTGAGTTGAGGCTGCTGTTGATGGCTGGTTACCTGGTAACCAGGAGCCTGAGTTCCATCTGTAATAATACTAAGGAAGTGAGGTCACTTCCTGGGGCCCTCCAGTCAGCACTTCCTCCACATAGGCTTTCTCTAGGGCTGACCAGGGCTGCCATCTTCTCTCCTGCCTTTCCATGTGTACAATGGGACACAGTGGTGTCCATATGCCCATGCCACACACTGACCTGGGAAGCCTGGCTCCAGCCAGACCCTCAACTTCAAGAAAGCAGAAGAGGTTTCCCAACCATTACCTCTATACCACATGCATTCCAGGAAAAAAGTAATTTTCTCTTAGGGTCTTCCCACTGTTCAAAACCTCCTCCCTGTAGATCATTCTGGTGTTGATTTCCTAGTGTGTCATCTTTTGTATATGATCACAGATTCCCTATACCTGAGAAACCCCATACCACTGTCACCAGAGGTGAAGGGACAAAAAGGCACTGTGCCCATGTCCTCATACCCACACAAGGGCACACAGAGGACCCACTTACAAAGTGCCTAGGTACATGTCAGTATAGAAAAGGCCATGCGCGCCGGTCGGTGGTGGCGCACGCCTTTAGTCCCAGCACTCGGGAGGCAGAACCAGGTGGATCTCTGTGAGTTCGAGGCCAGCCTGGGCTACCAAGTGAGTCCCAGGAAAGGCGCAAAGCTACACAAAGAAACCCTGTCTCGAAAAACCAAAAAAAAAAAAAAAAAAAAAAAAAAGAAAAGGCCATGCTTAGATGGCCTTAGGGATATTTAGGTTGAGGTTAGTGTTAGGGTAACAGACAGTAGCAAACTGTATGCGTTCATGTTTAATCGTGCTTTTCAATTATAGGTAGTTATGACTCATCATGTAGGTGCTGGGAGTGGAATCCAGGTCCTCCAGGAGGGCAGGCAGTGCTCTGAACTGCTGAGCCATCTCTCAGCCTCTCTCCTAACTTTTTGATTGTTTGCTTTTTTTTTTTTTTTTTTTGGTTTGTTTTTTTTTTTTTTTTTTTTTTGGTTTTTTCGAGACAGGGTTTCTCTGTGTAGCTTTGTGCCTTTCCTGGAACTCACTTGGTAGCCCAGGCTGGCCTCGAACTCACAGAGATCCGCCTGGCTCTGCCTCCCGAGTACTGGGATTACAGGCGTGCGCCGGCACCACCGCCCGGCATTATACTGAATGATTGTTTGCTTTTGAGACAGGGCTTCTCTGCTGTCCAGCATGGCCTCAACTCAGAGATCTGCCTGTCTCTACCTCCTGAGTTTTGGCCTTAAAAGCTACCATGTCTAGATTCCTTTCTCCTAAATTTTCACAACTTACTTCAATTACCTGAAATTTGAATCCTTCCTGATTCTATTTGGAAATCAAATGTCAGCAGCAGTAAATTTGCTGCCTTCATTTTAAATGCCCTTTCTTTGTCCTGTCCCAGTTAAGTTGTTTGTGTGAAAAATGTGCTGTTGGGTTCCAGAGGGTGCTGGGGATCAGTTCCCCTGTGGTTTTTCCTGTTTGGAAAACAGTGTCCGGCTTGCCTCTGGATACAGAGTAACCATTCCTTGACCCCTGCTGTTAGAGGTGCATATAAGCCCATGTTGGTATGAATAAAGAGAGCTGCTTCCCTGACGAACTGAAACTGGGTGTCTAGAGTGCTGTTTAACCTCAGTGTCCTTCATCAGATTTCGTGCTCGAGCTGCACGTGTCGTGGCAAGTGGAGGTCCCACTGAGATCTGGAAAGGGGTAAGCGAACGAAGCTCACCCTAAAAGGAGGGGTAGAGGTCTGGAACAGCGACTGGAAGAGGCCAAATGGAAAGAAATGAAAGGTCAAGAATCCTATTTTCCCCATTTGCTAAACCACTTCTTAGGAAGGATCCACTGAGTCAAGTACACCTCACCTCTGCTCATGGTAAGCAAGCACTTGGAAACTAAGAGGGGTGACCCCGCCATTTGGGTTACACAGATAGTCCAGCCAGAGAGTTAAAAATGTCTGCACTGGGGGTGGGAAGTGGGTAGATGACCAGGACCCAGCAATAAGAACATTTCTCAAGGGTGCAGGAATTTCCCCGATTCCTCAATGGCTCTATTTATAAATGCCCACAGCCCAGGTCAGTGTGGGTCTCAGGAGAGGAGGCTGCAGTTGGCCCCGAAGGCTGGAGGGAGAGATGTTCCGCCTATTTATTTCTAAGCTGCTGTCGAGACGTTAAAACACCAAGACAAACTTCTCTTTCATAATAACTTTCTTAGGCTCGGTGCCAGGAAGCTTTCACTGCACTGCTTTATGCCACCAACAATGTCCCTGCTGTCCCCTCTCTTCCCACCAGATGAGACCAGCCTCCACCCACAGCCAGATGTTAGTGATGTGTGCCAAGACCTGGAGTAGCTGGGTACTCAGGGAGCAGGCATCACCCAAGGGTAAGCAGTAGAAAGAAGCATACAGCCTAGAATGGTGATTCTCAACCCATGGGTCACGACCCCTTCAAGGTACACCATCCCTTTCACAGGAGTTGCCTAAGACTATAAAAAAAACACAGATATTTACATTCCAGTTCATAGTAGTAGAAAACAAGATTACAGTTATGAAGTGGCAACAAAAATAATTGTATAGTTGCGGGGGGGGGCATTGTAAGGAACTGTATTAAAGGGTCACAGCATTAGGAATGTTGAGAACTACTGGCCTAGAACCTCTATACACACACACACACACACACACACACACACACACACACTAGAAGGAGGGATCTTTCCTCTCTCCGTCCCTTTCTTTTTCACACCAGGTCTTAGGAAGAGTGAGAGATACATGGAGGAAGAGGTGTTCAGGGCCAGTCAGCAAAAGCTAAGTGGCAGAACATGCAGAACTAGATACAACTTAACAAGCCTAGCCCTAGAAAACATTCTGGCTAGGCCTGGTCCTATCATCACACAGAAATCTGGAAATTATTAGATTAAACAAAATAGCCCAAATTCACAAAGACAAACATGATGTGTTCTCTCCAATATTTGGATCTTTGTATGTGTGTATTTATGTGGATGCTAGTGTTGGTATAGTTCATGAAACTAGAAAGGAAACCACAAGAGTGGAAAAAGAAGTTTTGAGAAGAGAAGAGTGAGGTGAAATAACGCACGTGACCTGAAAGGGCAAAGGGAACCACTGGGCATGGGAGGGGTGAAGGAGTGGAGAGACAGAGTGGAGAGGGAGAAGGATCGACGGAAGCAAATTATGTGATAAAATGTCATAATGAACCATATTGCTTTATATGCTTATATCAAAAAATTAAGAAGCTAGGGAAATGCCTCCGTTGGTAAAGTGCTTGCCATGCAAGTTTGAGGACCTGAGTTCAGATCCCCTACCCCTCCACAAAAAGCTAAGCATGGCAGTGAACACCTATAGTCCCAGCACCAAGGAGGAAAACACAGGAGGATTCCTGGGGTTCACTCACCAGTCAGACTAGCCACGAAGTGGGGTCAGTGAGAGAGACCTTGTCTCAAAAAATAAGATAGAAAGGGACTGTTATCAACCTCTGACCTACAAATACACACACACACACACACACACACGCACGCACGCGAGCACGCACGCACACACACACACATGCACACACATACACACTAAGTAAGCAGGGCTGAGGCTGAGGAGATGGCTCAGAGGTTAAGAGTGTTTATTGTGTGAGCATGAGGACTTGAGTCTGAATCCCCAGCACCCACAGGAAAAACTAAGAGTGGTTATGCATTTTTGTCGCCTCAACACTGTCTGTAGCTTCAACACCCACTGGGTGGGTGGAGAGAAAAAGATCTGGGCCTGCTGACCTGGCTTCAGGTTCAGTGAGAAACCCTGTCTCAGGGAAATGTGGCAGGGAGTGATAAGGCAGGGCACCCAACAGCCTCCTCTGACCTCTGCACACATACACAGGCATGATCACCTGCACATGTGTGCACCTACACAACACACACACACACACACACACACAAACACACACACACACACTCCTGCCTCTACTTCCCCAACATGCACAACCATAGCCAGTTCTGTACAATACAGATGTGGGAGACAGTACCCAGGGCCAAGCACTCTACCAACTGAGCCATATCCCCAGCTCCAGTAATTTTACAAATGTTTAAGGGGAAA
Organism: Peromyscus eremicus; assembly: GCF_949786415.1. Taxonomy (NCBI): domain Eukaryota; kingdom Metazoa; phylum Chordata; class Mammalia; order Rodentia; family Cricetidae; genus Peromyscus; species Peromyscus eremicus. The sequence goes on from NW_026734352.1 coordinate 635,034, forward strand.
AGCCATAATTTTTAAAGCCTGCCGGATTTCAAACTCTGCTGCAACTGGAGCCGGGGAGAACTGGGCTAGAAAGCAGTGAAGGGATGTCAGGTTCCTTCCCCGCCTCAGTTCCAACCGAATCCCTTGGAGGCTAAAAGGTGGGTTTAAGGGTGGATGCCGCAGGAATAGTAAAGTTTGTCTAATAAAGCCGCACCAGAGATCCAAGAGGAATCCAGGGTTCAGGCTCTGCTCTTCCCACACTGAGCAGAGCCCAGTGTGGAAGCCTTGGAACCCCAGGACCAAACACCTCTATGACACGTTTTTGGACAGACAACTGGGGATCCAGCAAAGCCTGGTGGTGTAGGCCTTTAACCCAGCTGCTGGTGCAGGGGGTCAGGGGGAGTGCAAGCTGGAGACTAGCCTGAGCTACATAAGCCTCAAAATAAAAAGGAGATGAGGAGGAAAAGGAAAAGAAGGTACAAGAGGAAGGTGGTGGGGAAGAGGAGGGGGGCGAAGAAGTCAAAGAAGGAGAAGGGGAGAAGAGGGGAGGGAGGGGAAAGGGGAACGGAGGTGATAAAGAGGAGGAAGGGAGGGGAGGAGAAAGAGGTTAGGGATGTAACTCAGTGACAGAGGGCGCCTGCCTTGATTGTTCCATCCGAACGGCCGGGCTTGGAAAAGTTCTGCAATCATCTAAGGTTATTCTCCAAAATGTAAAGTCAGGAAGAATAAATCCAGACAAAAGTACGTCCCTGCACCACCCGCACGTCCCCATAGAGGCCTTTGCCTGCTGGCGGGTGCATCCTGAGAGCATCAGTTGAGGTAAATTACACTGCAGTGTTCTTGCTCTCGGGCCCTGAGAGTTGTCCAGGTCCCAGCCAGGATATGGCGCCACCTAGCGACCACTTGGAGCAGTTACAGTGGAATTTAATTTTGTGCTCCTTCCCTAGCGGTTATAGCAAGCCCACAGCCAAGGCCACATTGTCTTTAATTATTTCTGAAATTTCTCCCTTCGCTTAAATGTGCGGGGTTGGGGGGTTGGGTGGAGGAGGGGAGGCGCTGACCAACCCTAATCCCACCGTTCCATCACAGGTGAGTTGGTTGACTCAAGTCAAAGCTTTTTCCACCCTCAAGAACCCCAATGCCTGCAGAAGGTGAGCAATGGGGGCATAGGATCGTCCCCTAGTGTGGGTGCTTCTCAGGGTCCGGAATTACGAACCAGTAAATTAACCTGCTACTGTTTCCAGAACACCTCAGAGACAGGAGACAGGGTGAGAAAGAAAGACCTACAGACTGAGACATCTGCTGCAACACGTGCGTCTTTCTTGGCCAAAGTTCCCTTAGGCCCCTAAAGTTCTAACAATGTCTCTCTGAGGCCAGATGAACCCTGGAAAGATTTATGTTGTAGTCTAGAAATATCGGTCTTGGTGAGATCATGTGCTTGCAGACAGCAGTAAGGACACCGGCTCTTTTTGCAAAGGGAGTCAGGATCTTGTCCCCTGGGAAAACTCCACTTCAAACCGTTCTCTGAGAAATGACCTGGATGAAGAACAGACAGGGTCTTGCATTCATGTGTGGGTGTGAATGTGTGGGTGTGGTGTTATGAGTGTATACGCTCGTGTGTGCAGGTGTGATCACCCATGCAGGCATTTGTGGAAGCCTGAGGTCAACTTCAGACTGTCTCCCTCAGTCACTGCTCCACCTTATAGCCTGTTTTGTTGGGAGCAACAGGGTCTTACTGTGCAGCCCTGGCTGGCCTATCACTTGCTATGTAGGGTAGGCTGGCCTCAAACTCAGAGATCTGCCTGCCTCTACCTCCCAGTGCCAGCTTAAAGGTATGTGCCACCGCGCCTGGCTCCTTGCTTGTTTTTAAGCCAAGGCCTGTCATTGAACCAGGAGCTGGCCAGCTAACCTGGCTGCTTACAAAGCCTCCAACAGCCCCTACCCACCCATTCCCATGGTGGTCCTGACTCTGACCCCTAGTGCTGGATCACAGGTGTGCACAGCCACACCCAACTTTATATGGGTGCTGGGAATCTGAACTCAGGTTCCCAAGTACTACCCACTGAGCCACCCCTCCAGCCCCAGGTGCTGCATTCTTGACACAGCCAGCAAAAACATTCAGGGAGCATATGACTACGGCAAACTGCCTCCTCCTCACATGTCCACTCTTGAGCTGGATGGATCCTTTATCTACATGGGTGGAGGAGGGGATGGCAAGTCGATTGCTCCCATTGATTGAAGCAGGGTTGCATCAGAATGCTACCAAAGCTTTGATGACTCTTTTCAGTGGTCCACAGTTAAGTTCTGCAGGGGACACACTCGCCAACACCAACCTCCAACTCTGTTCCCATGTATGAGGTGTGGTAGAAGGCTTCTGAGCTGAGATTTACAGAGGAGATCTCAGTGTGATCTCCAAGGAACAGGATGAAGCTTGCTCCTTGCTGACCCTGGAGAGCTGCGGGTGGCCCATTAGGTGACTAAGTCTAAGCAGTGTGGTTTGTTCTGCTTCTGAAGCGCCTTAGCCAAGGTTGGAGAGTAGGAAGGATGGGTTCTCTTTCAGCTTAGCTGCAGAGCGGGTGGGCATGTGGGCCCGGAAAGATGCATAAAAGCATAGACTGTCATCTGGGGAGACAGCTGCCACTAAAGTGCTTGCTATGTAGATATTAGGACCCAAATTCAAGCAAGCAGCACATATGTGTAATGCCAGGACTGGGGAGGCTGAGACAGGGGGATACCTGGGCTTGCTGGCTAGCCAGTCAAGACAAACCTGTGAGGTTCAGGTTCAGTGAGAGATCCTGTCTCAATATAAAGTGGGGAGTAACTGAGGCAGACACAAGACATCAGCTCTGGCCCCCACACAAATGCATATGCGCATGCACAACACACACACACACACACACACACACACACACACACACACACACACAGAGCATGCAGTCCCCAGCAGCCCAGACGTGGTAACCCAGACATCGTCCTGAAATAAACAGCCATGCAGGCAAGCTGGTGAAAGCAAACAGTAAAGGAAAAACACTTGCAACATCCATAAAGGTCAATAGCCAAAAAAAAAAAAAAAAAAAAGCAAGTTTCACGGTGCGTGTGGTATCCATTGTTGGGGAGGAAATAGTGTTCGCTTGTCTTCAGCCCCAGCCCTGGATTCCAGAAGAACTCCTGACTCGTGCTTAAAGGATAACTAAGGCACGCAGCACCAAAGTTTGCTTTATTGGTCATGGATAAGGAAAAAGAAAATTTCTCAAAAGGAAAAAATAAATAAATAAATGGTGGAGGCCACTGCTGCAAAGACCACCCTGAAAAAAAAAAAAAAACAAAAAACAAAAAAAACAAACCACCCTGAAAAGAGCTGCAGGTGTGAGGCTTTTAAAGGGATTTGTCTTAGACAGGAGGGTGGCAAGGTAGTTAGGAATTCCAGGATAGTTAGGAATTCCCTCCCTCTCTTCCTCCCTCCCCTGTGGCAGCGTTCCCGCTGGCTGCACCGGGCCTGGCTCCAGAGAGCAGCACCTAGCCCTAATCCGTCTTTTGTTTAGCAGACACCTTTTGTTTCCCTCTCTGTGAATCTTGTCTCTGTGTAAACAAGGGTACAAAGGATATTTGGTGGCTTTCTCGCCTTCATAGCAAAGCTAGTGGGAGACTATATTGTTCAACCATGTGACTTACAAAAATTAGTGGTCTTTAAAGTCAACGAAGGGGCTGGGATGTAGTTCAGTTGGCAGAGTGTTTGCCTAGCATGCGCAAAGGTTCCATCCCCAGCACCACATAAAGCAAGTGTAGTGTCTCATGCCTGTAATCCCAGGGCTTGGGATGTAGAAGCATTAGAATCATTGTCAACCACGTAGGAAGTTGAAGGTCAGCTCAGGATACGTGAGATCCTGTCTAGATCAGTCAGTCAATGAAGTCTACTTGAAGCAAGGGAACCTGGAGGGTGTGTTTAGGTTTTCCCTTGAATTCACGAGATGTAATCTTCCAGAGTACATCTTGCCCACACTTTGGACATATTCAGAACTTTTGTAGAAGGAAGAATTCATTCTTACAACATGGTCTTAGCAACACCCAAATCCTCCTGCTGACACCAGGGTAGGGGATGTCACCGTATACTGTAAGAATGACACACCTTCAAGCTATCTACCACCTGCTGTACACTCCTCCACCCCACTGCCGTTCTTTCATCTGAGGGACACAGAAGGTCTCTGTCCTTAGGCTGGCTTTCTCAGCTCTCAGCAGCCCCTGTGTGTGAAGCCTGTGAGCACACCTCTGCCCAGCCGGTTTGTGTGTCTGTCTTCAACGCTGTCTGAGGAGGAATTCCTCTAAGCTCTCTCATTGGCTGTGGAATCACCTCCCCTGGGCAGGATGCCAGGCCTCACGGAAAGAGCCATGTTCGCTGTGTAGACTTTCCTCCCGGGCACTATAGTAGCAATGGTGGCTGTCCTGCTGTCCCTGCCTCTCCTTCTGGGTCCTGCAGTCCTTCAGGAGACTGGTGAGTGGGCAAAACAGAGGAAGACTGGGGGAGAAATAAGGGGAAGGCAGAGAACAGAATGCTGGGCCATAAGAAGGATCCCTCGTGCACCTGGGATTCCCATATGTGCAGTGGTAAACCAGTTTTAAACCAGTTTGCAAAGTTACCAGTTAACCTAGATCACCCTTGTAGAAGCATTCTGGAAGTCACTGGACTTGTGTTAAATGAGACCTTAAGGAACATGAATCTGAGGGCTAGCGGTGTAGCTCAGTCCATAGGGTGCCTGCTGTGTATGCATGAAGCCTGGGGTTCACTATCCCAGCACCACACAAGCCATGTGTCTCATTCCTGTCATCCCACCACATGGGAGCTGGAAGCAGGAGGATCAGGGCTGGGGGGTGGTTCAGTATGATCTTGAGGACTCAAGTTCAGATCCCTAGGACCCACGGAAATCCAGATGTGGTCACATCTGTCTACAATCTCAGCTTTCCTATGGCAAGACAGGAGGCAGGGCAGAAGAATCCCCCAGAAGCCCATAGGCCAGCTAACATGGCTTGCGCAGCAACAAACAAGGTGGAAGGCAGGATTGACATCCAAGCGTGTCCTCTGACCCACCTGCACTCTGTGACATACCCATGAGCACACCCACCCACATAGACACACAAAAGACTTTTTTTTTCACATGGGAAAAGTATACCCAGAGAGGCAAAGTGACCTGCCCAGAGTCAGACAGTGGAACTGAATACGGACCTCATGAATTTCCTCTACTTTCTCTCTTGCCCCTCTTCTAAGATCCCAGGGGAAAAATACAGAGGCAGGCTAGAAGAGAGGAAACCAGGACCTTCCTCCGCAGTGAGATGAGGCAGCGGGGAACCAGTGAGATCCACAGTCAGTTCCAGGACAGGGAATGAGGCTGTTTGCTGCACACAAAATTTTGGATGAAGATTTCAAACTGCACCAGTTTAAAAACTTAGTGCATTCCCAGAATGTTACATAGTTATTTATGTCTGTTTTATAATAAGGCACTGTCTTTAGAATGTTAAGTATGTTCTAAAGGGGCTGTAAAGAGGGCTCAGCGCTTATGAGCACTTGTTGCTCTTGCAGAGGACCTGTGGTTTAGTTCCCAGAATCCACTTGGTAGTTTATAACTGCCTGTAACGCTAGCCCCAAGAGATCTGACACCCTTTTCTGGCCTCTTTGCATATTGCACACATGTACAGTATATATAATTTTTTAAATAAAGATTTTTTAATGTTAAGTATATTCTATACCAAAAATATGAATTAGTAAGGGGCCTCTAGAGAACAGAACTAATGGGATAGATATACAGGTAGATGGATGGATGCATGGATGCATGGGTGCATGGATGGATGCAAAGATATAAACAGGGATAGGTAGATAGATGATGGCTGAATGAATAGATAGACAGGAAGATATAGACAGGTAATGGGTAGATGGATGAATATATGATAGATAGATAGATAGATAGATAGATAGATAGATAGATAGATAGATAGATAGTAGATAGATGATAGGTAGATAGACTGACAGGTAGAGGCAGATCCCTAGAGTTCATTTATGGCCCAACCTGCCTGAACTGATGAACTCCAGGTCCAGTGAGAAACCCCATCTCAAAAAAATAAGATGTCAGACCAGAGACATGGCTCAGAAGTAGTAGTACTTACCACCAAGCCAGATAACTAAATTTGATCTCTAGGACCCACATGATAGAGAGAACCAACTCCTACAAGCTGTCCTCTGACTGCTATACACACAGTGGCATGTGCATGCTTATGCACACAGTCTCACACACACACACACACACACACACAAATAGACACAATTTTTAATAAAGATGGAAAGCTATAAAGGAAGACATCCCAACTTGACCTCTGACCTCTACATCATGCACATGTGCTCATACCCACAAGAACACATACATATCACACACACACACACACACACACACACACACACACACAGAGAAATAATTTTACATGCAAACTAGAGGATACAGTGTAGAGACAACACACAGAACAGTTTCTGACATGGCATCCCCAGGAGAAACAGCGCCCCTTCACATGAGTGAACCTCCCACAGTGTGAGGCGGCAGTAAAAGCAGAGGGAGAAGCTCCATGGCCGGGTCCTCCCCAGTGGGTCTCCTGGGCATGAACCCCACCCCTCAGAATCTTCCCCTCTTCCGCAGGGCCTTATTCTCTGATCTTCCTCTACACCGGCTTGTCCAGGCCCAGCAAAGGCATCCCCAGGTTTCAAGCCACCGCGTTTCTCAATGACCAGGCCTTCTTCCACTATGACAGCAACAGCAGGAAGGCGGAGCCCGTGGGGCCTTGGAGCCAGGTAGAAGGAATGGAGGACTGGGAGAAGGAGAGCCAGCTTCAGAGGGCCAGGGAGGAGATCTTCCTCGTGACCCTGAAAGACATCATGGACTATTACAAGGACAGTGCAGGTCAGTGAGATATTACAGACCAATGAGGTGGAGTGCTTTACCTGAGCAGCCCCATGAATATGACTGGAAAAGATTCCCCAGGCTGGAACTAGTCACACACACACACACACACACACACACACACACACACACAAAGGAGGAGCAGTAAGCACAGATAGCCATGCACAGGTTCACCCACAACACCTCCCATCCTCCGTACTCACATTGACCTCCTCCTTCCCCATGGCTTCTTTTATTTTCACTCCAGACCTCAGCCCCTAAAAGAAGTGGTATCAGAGTCACTTCTTACCCAGGGACACTGACCTTTCAACTCCATGTTCCTGCCCACTTGAGAAAGTATCAGATTCAACACTATCCAGGTGGAGAACAATAGAGGAACATCCCAGCACTCTGTGGGCTCTGAGTGTGCATGCACACTTACATGCACTTACACCAAACACACACACACACACACACACACACACACACCACAATTATCTAATTATTAAGAAAGAAGGTAACAGTAACTTACATTTACTGAGTACTTGCTCTGTGCTAGCCTCAGGTATGATCACATTTAATGCTCAAAATAACATCTTCAAAGATTATTATTACTGTTGTCATTTCAAAGATTTTTTTAAGTGTTTCACTTAAGCTTAATTATATTTCATAGTTCACTTAACAAGGTAGGTGGGTGGACCAGGGGAAGATCTGGAATTTAAACCCAGACAGCTTAAGAGCTTTTTTTGAGCCTGTGCCAACAGCACCACTCAGGACTGGGTAAACATCCGCTGTTGTAATCAGACTGACCTGTGCTAGGCAGGTCACTTTGTGTTCATGGGCAAGGGGATTAAGGCTTTAGAGGTTTGGAGTAAACACCAGGAATGGTGGCTTATCAGTAATCTCAGCATCTGGAAAGCAAAGACAGGGGGATTGCCATGAGTTTGTGGCAGCCCAGGCTATGTAATGAGATCCAAGCCAGCCTGGGTTACAAAGTGAGACCCTGTCCCAAAAATAAACAAACAATAAATAAGATACTAACCACTGAAAAGAGGGAAGTGATCCAATTATGTAAAGAGTAATGATTTAAATGCAAAATAGAAAGTGGCATGTAGAAATTCCTATAATCTATAAGAAACCACAAATAATTCCTATTTAACGTGGAAATGCAGTTCAGTGTGACTATGTTTAATTCTGAAGAATTCACCATCCACTAAAACACATAAGTTTGTTAGATGAGACGATGAAAAAGACTTGAAATCTGAGTGCTTGCCTAGCACACCAGAGGTCCTGGGTTCAATCCCCAGCACCACATAAAACTGGGTATGGTGTCACACACCTGTAAACCCAGCACTAGTGAAATGAAGACAAGAGGGTCAGGAGTTCAAAGTCACCCAGAGTATCTGACACTGTTAGAAAGAAATAGACTTGGAATCTGTCCATAATCATGAAATTCTCCAAGTATAAAGAATGCATTTCCTCTGAGAGAGGCCTGAAACACCCAGCCAAATACAGTTTCTTCCTCTGCTGTGTGCCTGGCTAGTAACCTGTAAATGGACATTTCTCTCCCACCTGCCAATTCCCAAATAACCACTCAGAGGGTTATACTAATTACAGAATGCTTGGCCATTAGCTCAGGCTTATTATTAACTAGCTCTTTTTACATTTGAATTAACCCATTTCTATTCATTTATGTATTGCCATATGGTCTGTGGCATTACTGGTCCTCTGGCATCTTGTTTCTTGGGTGGTTCACTGGCATCTCTCTTGCTCCATCCTTCTCCATCCCCTCCTTAGTTTGGTTTTTCTGCCTAACCTTATCCTGCCTGGCTACTGGCCAAACAGATTCTTTATTAACCAATGAGAGTAATACATATTCACAGCGTACAGAAGGATCATCCCACAGCAGTAACCTATTTGCCAAGATAAAGAATTGAGTGTTTAGATTCCCAAGCATGTAGGAATGAAAGTTGCTCAGCTGGAGTTGGCACCCATCTGACTGAATCCCTGTGGGGTCGGGGAGGCTTCAGGGTCTCACACCTTCCAGGGAATGTTCGGTTGTGAGCTATTGAATAACAGAAGCAATGGAGCATTCTGGAGGTATGCCTACGATGGACAGGATTTCATCGAATTCAACAAAGAAATCCCAGCCTGGATCCCCTTAGTCCCAGCAGCTGAGAACACCAAGCTGAAGTGGGAGGCAGAAAAAGTCTACACACAGCAAGCCAAGGCATACCTAGAGGAGGAGTGCCCCACAATGCTGAAGAGGTACCTGAACTACAGCAGATCTCATCTGGACCAAAAAGGTATGCACTGCTTTTATGATCTGCTCCAAGTACTAAACTGAAAACCAAGGTGATCTCAGGCTCAGGGGACCATGGCAGGTTGTCCCATCAATCCCTATTAGTCCCTTACTCCCTCAGCTTTCATCTACTAGGATTCATTCCTTCTGAAGACATGATGTGAGAGCCAAAACGAATGTTCATCAAAAAAGTGGAAAGAACTAGGGGTTACAGCTCAGTTTTAGAGCACCTGCTTAGACTCCCCCAATGAGAGGCTGGGATGTGACTCAGTGGTAGAGCACCTGCCTAGAATCCCCCAGTGAGGGGCTGGGGTATGGCTCAGTGGTAGAGTACCTGCTTAGAATCCCCCAGTGAGGGGCTGGGGTGTGGCTCAGTGGTAGAGCACCTGCTTAGAATCCCCCAGTGAGGGGCTGGGGTGTGGCTCAGTGGTAGAGCACCTACCTAGCATGTACAAGAGTCTGGATTCAATCTTAAATACATACACACACACACACACACACACACACATACACACACACACATACACACACACACACACACACACACACACACAAGTCAGGAACAAAACTGGCTTAATTGCAAGGTTCCCTAAATAATCCTTGCTTTGCAGCACATGCTGTAATCCCAGCACTCAGAAGGTTAAGGGTAGAGAGCATTGCCATGAGTTCAGGGCCTGCCTCCATGACAAGTACCAGGAGAGCTATACCCTGTCTCTGAAAGGGGTGGGAGAGATGGAGAAAGAAAGAACTGGGATTCAGCTTCAGTTGGCACTCAAATTCCACATTTCAGATTCCAAACTCCATAGCAGTTCCTCGATACAGTGATGCCTCTCATCTTGTTTGTAGTGAGGAGGTAGGTGTGTTAAACGTCTGGCTAGGAAGGAAGAACAAACAGGAGCAGAATCAAGTGCCACACACTGAAACATCACTGGAGAAAAGGGGAAATGACTATTTAGAATATGAAACAGCTTAATGGACAGAGATGTGGACAGAAGGAAGGAGCTGGGCTGAGATGGGGGTGGGGCTATAAAGCACACTTAAGACACTCAGAATCTGGGCATGGTAGTACATGCCAGTAATCCTAGCACTTGGGGCAGGAATAACACAAGTTCAAGACCAGCCTGGGCTACGCACGTAGTGAGGTCCTGTCTCTATGTTTTGTTCTGTCTGTGTGTGTATGATGTATTATATATGTATGTATGCATAAATGTATGTATGAGGGTGCATGTGTGGAGATTGGAAGAGAGCCTCAGCTGTTGGTCCCCACCTTCTACCTTGTTTGAGACACCAGGCTAGCCTGCCAACCAGCTTCCAGGTATTTTCCTGTCTCTGTTACCCATCACCATATATGAGCTCTGGGGACAGAGACATGCATGACTGCATCCAACTTTTACATGTGTTCTGGAGATCCAAGCTCAGATCATCATGTTTATGCAGCCAGCCCTTTACCCACTGAGCTATCTCCCCAACCCTGTCTCAACTGACGTCGGTTGCCAACTGAAGTCAATACACCACAACATGAGGCAGGGAGTGAGAAAGTAGCTGTGGACATATTACATAACCCATCAGGGAAGGCTTGGGGGAAGCCTCAGACCTTCCTGAGCTTCACAAAGGTCTCTTGGTGGAGTCAGATTAAATGGTCATCCAGGGAGTTAGGAATGAAAGCATGGAAGGAAAAAGTCCACCTTAAAACTCTCAACATCCACACTTGATCCCTCCACAGATCCTCCCACTGTGACAATCACCAGCCGTGCAGCCCCAGGAAGAAAAAGGACATTCAAATGCCTGGCCTATGACTTCTACCCACAAGGAATAAGTCTGCACTGGAACCGGGCCGGCAAAATGCTGGCATCCAAATCAGGAGGTGTTTTTCCCAATGGAAATGGCACCTACCTGTCCTGGGTGGAGGTGGAAGTCCCTCCTCAGGACAGAGACCCCTACTTCTGCCACATAGAACATAGTGGACTGTCCCAGTCACTCTCGGTGCAGTGGGATGATACAAAGAAAGCAAAAGCCGAAAGCAACCCAGCAACTCAGCCTCAGTAAGTTACTCTCTCTGTGTGACATGAGAGAGTTGAGCTTCAGAAGTCAATGTCACCCACAAGGTCTTCCATGGGCAGCTGTGCGACAGATAACTAGAATCCAAGGAACAGGAGTGGGGACAGAAGACTTGAACACCAAGCACTGAGTACACACTCAATGTCAAATCACCTGGCCTTGTAAAACTCCTCACCGATTAATCTGTAAGCCCTCACAACCCCTCATGCCTAGTACTGCATAGAAAGGCATTTTAACCTTGGAGATGCTATAAAAGTGTGAGTTGATTTTACCATGTGTCCTGTATAGTTGTTTTGTTTTTTGTTTTTGTTTTTTTAAAACTCTTTGGGGACCCACCACCCAGCTCCCAAATAAATACATGGAGACTTATTCTTACTTATGAATGCCTGATCTTAGCTTGGTTTGTTTCTAGCCAGCTTTTCTAACTTAATGTGTTTCTCTTCTACATTTTGCCTCTGGGCTTTTTACTTTTCTTTATTCTATACTGAATCATGAATATAATTAATCTTATCAATAAAAACCTGAGACGAGAGCAGGAGAGAAGCCACAGTCGTTTCCTTCCTCTTCCGTTCCTCCAGTCCAAAAGGGCCATTATCCTGTCTCTGCCCCACCTTTTCACTTCCTGTTCCTCTCTGTGCAGACCTCCAGACCTCTATGGTTAACTAGTAGCTAGCTCCAGCCTCTGACTGTCCAAGCAAGCTTTATTTGTCAGAACACAAAGTATCACATAACAGTATGTCTTTCTTCCCTTCTTACTCCATGGCTGGTGGTGTGGCAGGGTACCTGGCATCCTTCTCTCCTTCTCCTTTTCTTGCCCCTCCCTAATCTCCTTCTTCTTTTCTAACCGAGATTTCTCCTTCTATTTATTCTCTATGCCTAGCAGCCCCACATATCCCTCTCCCGCCTAGGCATATCCCTCTGTTGGCCATTCAGTGCTTTATTAGACCAATCAGGTGTTTTAGTCAGACAGAGTAACACAGCTTTACAAAGTTAAACGAATGCAACATAAAAGAATGCAACATCTCTTGGCATCATTAAACAAATATTCCATATACAAATGTAACACATCTTAAGCTAATATTCCACAATAGTCCTGCCCCCACACATTTGTTCTCATATTCACTCAAAGATGTCTTGGCTTTATTTCTGTTGTTGTGAAAGGATAACCTGACAAAAACTATTTTAAGAGAGAAAAGGGCCGTCTGGCTTATCCTTCCAGGTCTCTGTTGTATGATGCTATTCCTGGGGAGACGTGAGCAAACATTTACTAACCCCAGTTAGGGAACCAACTACAGATCGAAGAAATGTCCCACCTGGTGAACCAATTAGTTCAGATTATTTACATGAATATGAGTAAGGGATTACTTACAGGAGCAGAAATAACTCAAAACAGTTTCATTACCAAAGTCCACTGAAGCACGGGTGATAGCATATGAAAACTGGAAACCTTGAGCCCACTACACAACCTGCAGGCAGCTCAATAGTTTGGAGATTGTCCTTTGCAGTTAGCTCAGCTAGTCTGAGCCTCTCCCAGGCAACAAGGCTGGTCTATGCTTCTTCCAGAAAACTCATCTTGTCTGTGACTGTCTCGTGGTAGTCTTTATTACTCATGTAGGCTTGGAGAGGGCGGGGCCTAGTAAATCTAATCAGTTTCAGTGACTTCCTGAAGCTAGTGAATCCCCTGAAGAATGAAATATTTCACATTCCCTTAGCCCATCCTGTTCCTTCACCTCCCTTTTAACATTCTATGTCTTAACAAGCTTTCCTCCAAGATGAAAGTATGTAATCTTGAAAGAAATTACTAAACAGCAGTTGTAGTCCATCACTGTGGAGAAGCCAATGCAGGAACTTGAAGTAACTAGTCACATCCACAGTCAAGAGCAGAGAGAAAAATGAAGTCATGCATGCCTACAACTGCTTAGTACCATCTCTACATACAGTCCAGGATCTCCTGCCTAGGGAATGGTGCCACCCACAGTGGGTAGAGAACTTCTCACCTCAATTAACATAATCAAGATAATCTGAACAGATATACTCATAGGCCAATCCAATATGGGCAGTCCCTCATTGAGACTTTTTCTGGGTGACTCTAGGTTGTGTCAAATTGGCAATTAAAATTAATCATAAGGGCTGTCAAGGTGGCTCAGCAGGTAAAGGTATTTGCTGCCAAGCTTATGACCTGAGTTCAATCTCTAGGACCTACATGGCAGAAGGAGAAAACCAACTCCTGGGGCTGGAGAAATAGCTCAATGGTTAAGAGCACTGACTGCTCTTCTGGAGGACCTGGGTTTAATTCCCAACACCCATATAGCAGCTCACAACTGTCTGTAACTCCAGGTCCAGGGAACTCAACACCCTCACACAGACATACAAGCAGGCAAAATACCAATGCACATAAAATAAAAATAAATTATTTTTTAAAAAAAGAAAACCAACTCCTGCAACCTGCACATACATATTCTTTCTCTCTCCCTCCTTCCCTCCCTCCCTCCATGCTCTCTCTTGTGCTACCTCTCAATTTTAATCTCTTTAAATTTTTAAAAGAACTTTTTTAGATTTATTCATTTTTATTTTTATTTTATTTTGCATACATACTTATGCTGCCTGTATCTTTGTCTGAGCACCATGTGCATCCCTGGTGCCCACAGAGGTCAAGAGAAGGAATTGGATCTCATGAAACTAGAGTTATAGATGGTTGTGAATCACTCTGTCGGTGCTGGGAACTGAACTCAGGACCTCTCCGAGGGCAACAAGTGCTCTTTTTTTTTTTTTAAACGAGAAGTTTATTAAAACAACAAGACCCTTGACTTGAAGGGAAAACTAGGATCATTTGTTCAAGAGTAATTTACCCCTACTTAAAGAGAGATTGCCCTACATCTAACAAAAAAGTTATAAAATTGTCCTTGGTTTTACAATGATAAATGAAAAACATTAAAATTCTCCAATCAAACAAGGTATGCAAGGATTTTGTTGTTGGGTTCTTTTGTTAAAACATTGAGAGCAAAATAACTTACTGGAATATAAAGGTAAGAGCTGGATGAGCATGCCACTGATGGAGAGAGGGGGATATTTTCACAGAACCAGTACTTTCCCCCAGACCATCTCCATCTGATGTCAATCAAAACAGAACATTGGCCATTTAGTTTAAAAAAGAAAAAAGCTCAAATGCTTGTGCACGTACACCAGTTACTTTATGTACAATAAAGAAATGGGGACAGGGAAATGAAAGAATAGAGAAAACTACACTGCAGTAGTCAGGATGTGGTGGAACCAAATTGCAGCTTTCTAATTGGGAATGTATTCTTGGTCTATAACAAAATTCTGGAGTAAAGTACCAGGTTCACTTTTTAGTAGACATCTCCTGTCTGCTGCTGGAACACATCAATCGTATCTTCATCCTCCACGTCCAACTGTGCAGGTGTATCTGTTTCATTGATTGGTTGCCCATCAAACCAGAATCTGATCTGCCTCATTGACAAACCCTGTCGTTCACAATAGGCTTTCATTAGTTTACTAAGTGGTGTATGCCTCTTAATCTTAAACTTAGTATGTTCGTTGTTCTCAGTCTTGACTCCTTCCTTGGGTTTCTCGTCCGCCATGGCGAGCGCTGGAGTCTCCTCATCTGCCGCGTCACAAAAGAGGCACCGGTCGGCACTGCAGCAAGTGCTCTTAACCATATCTCCAGTCCCCTAAAGAGATTTACTAAGGAAAAGAAAAAAAAAAAAAACACCACTACAACTATGTTTTAAAAACCTTTGAGCATCGTTTACCTTGGGGTATCACATGACCTGGATCCTGGGCATCATTCAGGCAACCACTGCTGGTAGCCACAGATATAGCCATAGCCCTGATAACTGTGGCAGTCAAAAAATCTGCACACTCGAGGCAAGCAGATCTCTATGAGTTTGGGGACAGATTGGTCTACACAGTGAGTTCCAGGCCAGCCAAGGCTACATAGTAAGACCCTCCCTCAAAAAAGAAAAGAAAAGGAATCTACATAAATAGACTTAGAGGCTGGACCCCCTTGCAGCCAAGAAAGGCTAGATTCATTCTTAAGGTGCCTCTCAGTCTTCTTTTCACGGATCCGGGTGAAGCCACACACCGGTGCCACCGACACACCGCGACAACATTTTATTATTTAAAATTATTTTAAATTTAAATATAATTTATCATATTCTCCCCATCCCCCAAGTCCTTCCAGATCCTTTACCCCTCCTTACCCGCCCAACTTCGAGTTCTTTCACAAAAAAACAAACAAAACCCTATAAAACAAAGCCCCCCAAACGAAGAAAATAAAATAAAACACCACCCCAAAGCAAAACAGAAACAAAAAAACAAAACCCACCAAACTGTGACCAAACAAAAGCATACAAAAAAATTGTGGAGTACATTATATGTTGGTCAACTACTCCTGAACTCCTGAACATGAGACCTGGCCTGGAGTGGTTGGTGTACCCATTGTCACTCTATTGAAGAAAACTGATTTCCCTCTCTTAGCAGGTATAAATGACACTTCAGTTGTTAACCTTTCACTCTAGTGGCCAGGTTTTATTCATTCATTCATCATTTATCCATTGATTTAAACATTTTTAAAAATAGAACATAATAAAATATAATGAGATAAAACAAAAACTATCACATCGAAGTTGGACAGGACAAACCAACAGAAGAAAAAGAGCCCAAGAGAAGGCACAAGAATCAGAGACCATGCATTAGCACCCTGAGGAATCCATAAAAATACTATAAACTAGGAGCACAGAGGACCTGGTGCAGACCTGTGCAGGTTCTGTGCATGCTGCTTCCGTCTCTGTGAGTTCATATGAGCTTTGTTGATGTTGATTTAAAAGGTCTTATTTTCTTGGTGTCCTCCATCCCTTCTGGCTCTTCTTCCACAGGATTACCTGAGCTCTGATGGGAGGGATTTAATGGAGACATTCTGTTTTAGGTTGTATGTTCCAAGGTCTCTTACCCTTTGCATAATGTCTGGCTATGGGTTTCTATATTTGTAACCATCTGCTGCAGAAGGAGTATTCTCTGATGATGGCTGAACAAGGCACTGATCTATAAGTATAGTAGAATACCATTACGAGCCGTTTTATCATCATGTAATTTTTTTCTTTTTTAGGCCAGTAGTTATTTGGTTTTACCCTAGGTCACTGGACTATCTATCTTTGGTCACCCAAGCAGTGATGGGTAAGGGTTCCATCTTGTGGGGTTGGCCTTAAGTCAAATCAGGCATTGGCTGGTTACTCCCACAAGCTTTGAGCCACCATTGACCTAGCATATCTTGCGGGTAGTACACCATTGCAGATAAAGGGTTTGTTGGCTGGCTTCCTGATGGTGTTTCTCTTATGATAGTGTGTGCAGAGTGCCTTCCTGTACCAAAGATCCTGGAACATAGGGATCAAAGGTCCTACCTTTCTTTTTTTTTTTTTTTTTTTTTTTTTAAATAAGTTTTATTTTATTTAACGATTTATTTAGTTATTACATATACAGTGCTCTGTCTGCATGTATGCCTGCAGGCCAGAAGAGGGCACAAGATCTCATTATAGATGGTTGGGAGCCACCACGTGGTTGCTAGGAATTGAACTCAGGACCTCTGGTAGAATAGCCAGTGCTCTTAACCTCTGAGCCATCTCTCTAGCCCAGGTCCTACCTTTCTTAACACCTTTGGAGTCAGTGTTCACCACATGAACTGCAAGGACCAACATCCACATCAGGTCCTGAGCAAGCTGATTATTTGCTTTCCTAAGGATTCAGTGAGAATCAATATCCACGTTGTTGTATCATTGTCGCTAACTTCCCAGAACCTCTTACCTACAGAAGTGTATACTGTGCCGTATATTTGTTATTTTTTTTGCAGGGAAATTTTGGTCTCATAGAAACATTGAGCAAATGTACAGAAAAATGACCTCAAGTTCCTTCTCCCCTAAAGCACTTTTTCTTAGTAGAAACGTGCATCAGTTGGCACTTTTTTTTGTAACGGATGAGTTGTTAATGATACATTAAATGATATCAAGGCTGTTTTGAATATAAATTAAACAGTTCTACTTTGAACTATTTGTGTGGTTCAAACTTCCAAATGTAGAGAATGGAAGGCAGTGAAAAGCAGTCCACCCTTTGCCGTGGAGGTCATCCTCATGTGCTGTTCACGTGTAACTAGCACACAACACACAAGTGTTCTTTCTTACTGAAATGGTGTCACTCTATGGCCGATTATTGTCTTGCTTTCAAACAAAACCGCTTCACCTTAGGATTGTGCTCAACAGTTTCTCTGCCTTCTCCACCATGTTGTATCCTTTTTTCCAGGACTCCAATCTTGAACTTCCTCACTGAGAAGAAGGGAGGACAGTGAAGGCAGGGTCGGTTTTTCTGTCGCATTGTATGTGAGGTTGCATCTGGCCACCCTTGTCTTCCACATGATTCTGCTCCTTTCCAGGCAGCCTTGTGCTTTGGGCTTTTAATAACTAAAACTAATGAAATGCTGGAATTACGGGCAATTTAAATATTATTCATCATCAAAAGTAAGAATCATTTGTCCTGTCCTGTGTTTACAGTTTTGTTTTGTTTTTTATTTTATTAGTGTGATAAGGGTCTGAGGACCCAAGAAAATGACCCCTCAATCTGCAGTATTTGAGCCAGGCTATAAGTCTGGCTGAGAATTTATTCAAATGCAAATGGTTTCCATGCCTTACTCTGAGTGGTCAGAGCTTGGCCTCATATTACTTACTACATAGCTGGTTATTTCAAAGTGATCCATTTTATATGCAGAATGCACTTGTGAATACTGAGTGTAACATTGCATGCATATTTGTATTTCAGTGTGTGTGTGTGTGTGTGTGTGTGTGTGTGTGTGTTAGCATTTGAAGATACTGTCTCAAATATAGTGGTTGTGAAAAATTGTTTTCAGAATACAGAAAATGAAACTGTGCCCCTTATCTTCTGCCATACATAGCCTCTGCACCAAATGGGTCATGGATGTCAAAATGAGACCTGATACTCTGAAAATGCCAAAGGACACGGTAGAGAAAATACTCCCACTTCTAAGCACGGGTAAGGCTTTTCTGAATAGGACTCTCATCTAATAGGAAATGAGACCAAAAATTAACACAAAGGATCTCATGAAATTAAGACTTTTCGTTAAAGGAAAAGAAAGTACCATTTAAATGGTAGCCCACAGACTATGAGAAAATCACTGGTGCAGCAGTGACATGGAGTTAGTGTTTAATTCATTTCCTTCTGATCTGCACTATAGGAAGGAATTAGTACAGTACACAGTACTAGTAACTGCTTTGTAAGTATTTCTGTTTCTACAATTAGATCTCTTCAGCTGTCAGTCTTGGTCAGAGGTTCTTCTTTCTGTAGTAGGCAGCAGTAAGTGCACACAGCCTTGAAACTTCAAAATGCTGAAGTGACCATGAACGCTTAAGTCCTAAACGGGGCACAAAGGTCAGCCACTCGCCATGGACTTAGGGAGCATTATGGAAATGGATCCTGAATATCGTGACTGAGGATGAGGGGACCTGCTGTGAAATGCTGTCTTTTGGACATGACATAGCCATAGCTCACTCACAAGAGCTATGATCATCTGCAGCTTCAGGTAAACATCTTCAGGACTAATCTTGAACGTATCTGTCTAGCCTGAACATACCTATCTAGCCTGAACCAGATATCTGGAAGTGGGAGCCTGCTGGTGGAAGAAAAAGCCCACTATGGCTTTGTCTCTGGATGGAAAAGTCAAAAGGAAGCTAGAAATTGACCATTGGTATTATTTATTAGTTCCCCCTTTCTTTACCTGTCTGCCTCCCAGGGAACACCATGTAATTTCTACTCCCACAAATTAATGAGTTTATTGAAGTTAATTGACAGGAGTATAGGTAAGGGATTACTTACAGGAATATGAATAACTCAAATGCAGTAGCATCACAAAGGCTCATATTAAAATGGGTGACTCATGAAAACTAGAAGCCTGAATATCTCTGTATGACTCATCTCTTCAGCTGTCCTACTCAACACCTGTATAACCTTGGGAGGGGAAGGGCCTTATTAATCTTGTAAGTTTCAGCTTTCCCAGCCATGGTTTAATGCCTGAGTCTTATGAACGTCCTCCATCTTTCCATAGAACTTTCTGAGCCTTAAAGAAATAGTTTTAGCCAGGGAAGAGCACACAATTTGGATATCCAGTATCATACATGCTAGCAATACAGAATGATCAGTTTACAGTTAGCAATCTACAACTGCATGTGTATACACATGCATGCAACAACAATTAATAAAAAGAGATGTCATAAATTAGAAAAAGAGCAAGGAAGACTGTAGGGAGAGTCTGAAAGGATGAAAGGGAAGAGAAAATAATGTAATTCTAATCTCAAAACCAACAGAAAAAATTCCTATCAAAAAAGGGAAAATTGTTACACAACACTCCACCCCTGCTTTCAAATGTTAGTTGTTTCCACGAGATTACATTCTACCATGGAGCTCTGCAAAGGCACTGAAGTGGCACACCAGTTCTGATGTCCCTGGTGAAGCAAACTTTTTATTTCTCACCTCTTCTGTAAGCACAGCTCCATCATGCTCAGTGAAGTGGCCCTAAAGCTCTGCATCTCTGTCCTTCCTTCATCAGCTTCCAGTACATGATACTTTTGAGACCTCTGCTTGTGATAACCAAGCATCCCAATGCTTCCTTTGAGCCAGTCCATTAGGAAGTGATTTCTCTGGATTTTCTTAGATTATGTAGCCTTTATTTTGGGAGATCTGAGTAAGTACATGATTATATTACAATTATATTAAATTATATTAAATTTAATTATATTAAATACAATTATAGTTGTATTTCTTCAATTTACTTGTCCATTTATTAATTGGAAGATTTTTTTTGATATTCAAGTTTTGAAATTCATTACAGAGCCTAGATATTAATCTGCGGACTGATCTTCTCCCATTTGCCAGGCTGTCTTTTTATACTGGGGATTGCTTCCTGGCTATTGGAGTACGGTTTTCAATTTTTGGCGGCCTATTTGTTGAGTTCTTGGAATATATTGTGTACTGGATTTCTTCTCAGAATGTTCTTGCATATGCCCATATATTAAGCTGTTTTCTGTAGCTTTTTCTCTAGTGGTTTCAGGTCTCACCTTAGGATCTTTGTCCAGTTTGAACTGCACTTTTGGTTGGAGGAGAGATGAGAATCTAATTTCATCCTCTATGTGTGAATATCCAGAACTACTTACTCAAAAAATATCATTTTCCCCAATGTATGTTTTTGGCATCTTTGTCAAAAGTATGTTGGGGCCTGGAAGGATGGCTCAATGGTTAGGAGAACTTTCTGCACTGACATAGGATACAGGTTTGCTTCCCAGTATCCAATCTGTCAACTCACAACCACCAGTAAGTAGCTCCAGCTCCAGGGGATCCAAAGTCCTCTTCTGTCCTCCAAGGGCACTCCCATTCACTGCCATACACCTGGACACAGACATATAAATAAAAAACAAAAATTTTGTTAAAGACCAGGGTGGTTCTAGCTGTGTGGCTTCATTTCTGTGTCTTCTGTCTATTCTACTGGTCTACTCTTCTGTTTTCTGATAGTACCATGATGTTCCTGCCACTTAGAACCAAGTCTTGAGATCAAATATTCTGATAACCTGCAGTGATTTTTCCTGCTTTGGATTATTTTTTAGGGTCTTTTTACCATCATATGAATTGTAGTTTTTTTCTCTCTTTTTTTGTGAGCAATATCAATGGAATTTTCACAAGAATTACCAAGATCAATAGATAGATTTTGACAGTATAGACAGTTTCATCTTTTAATCATGTCAATCCAAAAGTATGAGAAATTTTCTGTTTTCTAAAACTTTAATTTTTTTTTACTTTTTTGTAACTATCATGTGCCTTCATAGGTAGTTATTACTATTTTTTTTTTTTTTTTTTTGGTTTTTCGAGACAGGGTTTCTCTGTGTAGCTTTGCGCCTTTCCTGGAACTCACTTGGTAGCCCAGGCTGGCCTCGAACTCACAGAGATCCACCTGCCTCTGCCTCCCGAGTGCTGGGATTAAAGGCGTGCGCCACCACCGCCCGGCTTAGTTATTATTTTTTTAAAAAAACTTTTAAAAGTGGGTGGGGTCCCCACCTCCTGATTTCGACAGTATCCACAGAGTTTGATTTCCAAATAGAATCAGAAAGAATTCAAATTTCAGGCAATTGAAGTAAGTTGTGAAAACCTAGGAGAAAGAAATCCAGACATGGTGGCCCTTAAGGCCAGCACTCAGGAGGTAGAGACAGGCAGATCTCTGAAATGAGGCCATGCTGGTCTGCAGAGAAGCCCTGTCTCAAAAGCAAACAATCAAAAAGTTAGGAGAGAGGCTGAGAGATGGCTCAGCAGTTCAGAGCACTGCCTGCCCTCCTGGAGGACCTGGATTCCACTCCCAGCACCTACATGATGAGTCATAACTACCTATAACTGTAGTCCTGGGCATCCAGTGCCTTCTGTCCTCCCTGGGCACCAATCATGCATGTGGTGCACAGACTTACCTGTAGACAAAACACCCATACACTTAAAATAATAATATCAGGGGATGAAGCTCACTGTTTCCCTGTTTAAGTGAGTTCTGTGTGTGGCTCTGGTGGGAACACTCACTGATACCTCACTGTCTTCATAGCTTCTATTGGTTTACCTCTCTCCTGAGATGAAAGGGGCTCTTGGTTCTGTAAGGCCTGTTGAGTATCCACTGAGAGAGAATCTATGGTGCCAAGAACCAGAGTTTCAACGAAAGCTGCCTTGGGTCTGGATGTTTCTCTTTGTGACCTTTGCTTTGGAATGGCAGATGTTGAATGCTGCTTTACTAGAGTGCCAGAGGAATTTTCATCTGCTTTCAATTCAGCTCTGTACATATTCCACTTGCACTTCTCTTGCTGTGACTGAAAACAGAAAAAGAAAATCTGCAAACCTCTGACCAAAAGCATCTTAAGGGGGGAAAGTATTTATTCATCTTAGGACTGAAGGTTACAGTCCAACACTGAGTGTAGTCAAAGCAGGATCTGAAGTCACATCTGCTTGCTGGTACACATAGCATTACTTCCATTAAAGGATCACATTTCACAAGCAAAAATTAGAGCAAGGCTCATATAGAAAGCTGCTTACTCTCGACTTGCCGGCTGGCTTATACCCAGCTAGCTTTCTTATACAGTTGATTTTCACATGCCTAGGAATGGTACCTCCCACAGTGGGCTGAGCCCTCCTACATCAACCTACAACCAAAGAGTCCCTCACAGACATATCCAGAGGCCCATCTGACCTAGGCCAATCCTACATTGGAGGGTCTCCCCTCAGATGACTCTAGCTGTGACAAGTTGACACTTTATGCTACCCAGGTCAGTACACTGTATTGTATTGTGAGACACCATTTTAGAGAACTGTTTGCTGTCAGGAATGGTGTTTCTTTCTCTATAAACTGTGGGAACTGTCACTGATCTCTTAAACAGAGCCTGTAAATGTCCAGAAAAAGGATCAGAAATGGGTTGAAAATTTGCTGGGCTTCCAATCCTCCATTTCCTGGGTCCCCAAACCTAATATTATTTGCAGGTAGCCAGCTAGGTCAGGGTCACCTCCCCCACCGGGTGTTTACACTTCT
This sequence comes from Peromyscus eremicus, assembly GCF_949786415.1. NCBI lineage: Eukaryota > Metazoa > Chordata > Mammalia > Rodentia > Cricetidae > Peromyscus > Peromyscus eremicus. Next base: position 657,910 of record NW_026734352.1, read on the forward strand.
GTAACCTTGGGTGGGGTGAAGGGAATGAGTCTTCTTCTGGCTTAAGTTGCACTTTTACCTAAGAGGTCTCACAAGACAGAGGAGTAAAACCTCACATACATCTCAGCAACCCACTTGACGTTTTGATTATCACTGCCAATTGATCTTTGGAGCCTGGTCTTGGGTCCCATCATCTCTTCATTAACCCTTTTTTGCACTCAGACCTTCAGTTCTCATTGGCTGTGTGGAGCCCATGGCCTCTGTCTAGTCTTTTAACCCGAGTGTCCACAGCCTTATGCAGGGGCAAGTCACTAATGGTAGAAGCAGCTCTCATGATGGAGAACATTCCACCAGAAGAATAAATGGTTTTTTCTAGGTATGGTGGTGCACACCTGTAATCCTACCATGTAAAGCAGTGGTTCTCCACCTTCCTGATGCTGTGACCCTTTATTTCAGTTCCTCACGCTGTGGTAAACCTGGCCATAATAGTATTTTCGTTGGTACTTCATAACTCTAATTTTGTTATTGTTGTGGATCTTAATGTAAATATATGTGTTTTCTGATGGTCTT